>NC_092384.1:77811871-78474130 GCF_030028105.1 Mobula birostris | reverse complement strand
CAACGGAAGAGCATGACCCTCTATGGAAGACATCACACGATCTGAGCAGACTAGATGTCAACAAGGCAGTGTCGAACGCCTGGCTCAGAGTTGGAGATCTCTTCCCAGAAACAGAAAGGTTCCTTGTGGCAATATAGGACCAGATGGTTAACTCAAAAATTATTAAAAATACATAATTAAATGCCTACAAATTCAAGAACATAATGTAGAAAATACCAAGGAAAATCAGAAACAATCCAACACATTACAGGATCCTGTAGCAGTTTAACTCAATCTGATTACTTACACAAGCACAATCAAGTGGCAAATATCATTCATCTAAATCTTGTTTTAAAATACAAACTCATAAAATAAATCACACCTCACTATAAATATAAGTCTGATCTAGTTTTAGAGTCAGAATACCAGAAATTATCTTATGACTGATCAGTTACTACAGATAGGACGATCCATGATAACTGTTTGGATGTAATAATTTAGGATAAATAAGCAAGAACAACTTATTTAACAGACAGAGGCACTCCAAACACACATAACTTACCGAAATCAATAAGAGAAAAACACCAGAATTATGCTGTATTAAAAGAGGAAATTGATAGACTTTGGAATATGAGCAGGGTATACATTGTCGCAATAGTAATATCTACAACTGGTATCAACCCAAAGGCACTACACAATAGCATTAAAGAATTAGGGCTATATGGTAATATCTATGTAAATCTTCAGAAAGCTAAACACCACTAGAATAGTCTGTAAGTTCCTAGCAATTGACGAATGAGTGTGCTTGGCTATGCCCATACCTCAGATTTTATCAGCTTGAGCTGAGAAAAAATCTTCTTCTTCATGTGTGCTTGGGTGATCATGGCTTTCCACGTCAAACGATCCCACGCAGCATCAATGATATCTCGCACACTTAGATCTATTAGTTCTTTCACAGTGTCCATATATTTTCTTCTTTGCCTTCCTCTTCTGTGTTTCCCAGGCATATGGCCTTGTAATATAAGGCATTCTATTTCTCCCTTTCTGATGACATGGCCCAGGAATTTACGTTTCCTCTCATTTAATGTTCTCATTAAAGATCTTTTTGTATGGGCACATTGGAGTACTGTCTCATTAGATACCCTATCTCTGTATGATATTTTCAGCATTCTTCTAAGAAACCACATTTCTGCTGCTTCTAAGTTTCTTTGGAGTTCTGGTGTTATAGTCCATGTTTTGGAAGCATACAGCAAGATTGACCAGATGTAACATTGTAGTAGCCTAAGCCCTGTTGTTATAGAAACGTGTCTGTTGGTAAAAATGGGTTTCATTTTTTTGGAAGTTGGTTTCAGCAATGGCAATTCTTCTTTTTATTTCTACTTTACTTCTAGCATCTTGTGATATAAAGCTACCAAGATAATTAAAGCTGGACTTTTGTTCAATCTCTTGGTTACTGATATACAATTGACAGTTGGGAGTATCCTGCTGTTTTGACATTACCATACATTTTGTTTTTTAACAGTTGATGGTTAGACCAAAATCTGCACTTGTTTGTACTACTTTGTCAAGGAGGATTTGTAGGTCTTCTGCAGCACTTGCTATTAGGGTGGTATCGTCTGCATACCTTATATTGTTGATGTTAACACCTCTAATTTTTGTCCCATCTAGGTCTTCCATTTATTAATAAATAAAGAACAATAATAATAAATAAGTTCCACACTCATGGTTAACAGAAGTTCTTAATATATATAAATGATACCCAATACCTGTGAAATTCCTACAGCATCTGATGAAGCATTCACATACTATAATTACCCTATCTATTAATAACCAAAAGAGAACAACTGTTATCAAAATATAATGAGGCATTTTTCAGGATGACTTTCTAAGCCCAATATGGCTTCGTCTAGCTTCAAACCCACTCTCTAACTTACTGAATCAGATAAAAGTAGGGTATCAAATTCAGAGACAACCAAACAAATTATACTTTGACACACCTTCTATACATGGACAATTTAAAATTGTACACTCTTTCATCAGTAAATTTGAAGAAATTAATTCAAGTAGTAGAACTATTTTCTAGATATATAAAATGAACTTTGGACTAGATAAGTGCAGAACATTAAACATAAAGAAAGGTGCGATAGAGCTAACAGAATACAAAGCAGAGCAGCAGGATACAATACAACCAATGGATGAGTATAAAACATATAAGTATCGGGATAGCAACAAGGGAAGAAAATAGATCATAGTGTGATAAAGGGAAAATTTTTGACAGAATTTACTTCAAGGCTTAAGAATATCTGCCAAATAGAGCTCACTGGTAAAAATATAACTAAGGCAATAAACAGTTTTGTGATACCCATATTAACATATTCTTTTGGCATAACATCTTGGTCTGACACCGATCTGGAAAATTTACAAAGAAAAATGAGAAATGAAATGACACATATTAGAAAACACTATATACACTCGGACACACTTAGATAAACATTACCAAGGACAGAATGAGGAAGAGAAATAACAGACATAAAAAATTTACACAACAGTCAGCTAAAACTTCTAAGGGTATATTTTCATCAACGAGAAAAGGGATTCAGCACATCACGCGAGCATGTTCAATTCTGATAAGAAGTACACACCACCAAAATTAAATGAAAGCACAACACAGAAAAATGAAGAAATTATCACTATCGAAGAAAAAGTTGACCAATGGCAGAGCATGACCCTCTGTTGAAGACACACCCCCAATGTCTGAACAGACTAGATGTCGACAAGGAATCATCGAAAGCCTGGCCCAGGGTTGAAGACCTCTTTCCAGAAGCAGAGGGGTTCCTGTGGCAATAGACAAGTGGTTAACACACAAAAAAAATCAAACAGACATAATAAAGAACCAACAAATTCAAAATGATAAATGTAGAAAATGCCAAGAGAAACCAAAAACAATACAACACATTGCAGAATCCTGCAGCAATTTTACTCAATTTGATTACTTACACAGGCACAATCAAGTGATGAACATCATTCACCAAAATCTTGCTTTAAAATGCAAATTCTTAAAAACCTGCACATGTTACTGCCATTAGCTGTTGGCATTCAGGGCATGTCCATGTCTTGTGGTGTTCAGGGCTTTCTTCATCATGTCAGTAGATCCCTCTCAGTTTTCTCTACTGTCAATCATGCAAATAAAGGTGTGGGGGGAAGGCAGGGGAGTGGGGATGACTGGAGGAATTGGATCAGCCCATGATTTAATGCTGGAGCAGACTCGATGGGCTGAATGGCCTACTTCTGCTCCTATATCTTATGGTCTAAATCCCAGGGGGAGTTTCAGGAATACCATCACACTCAGATGTAGAAGGATTCTTCATTGCTGTTTCCATAACAATTTTGTTTTACCAGTCAGGGTTGTTTGCCTTGAGCTGAATCCCCAAACCTAGAGGATTGGTGGACTACTCTTAGTCTGGCCTCTACCCATTAATCTATTTGTCATGTGAGGTCCTGACAGGAGCCAAAGTATAAGGCCTGATTTTAGTGAACGTAGCTCTCCGTATAATTGAGGCTCACAAACCTCCAAACCATGTCAAAGTTGTGGTCCTCTTGATGGAAAAAGATTGCATTCCTTTCTATAAATACCAACCTGATCCAGTTTTAGAGTCAGTGTCCTGCAAATTATATTAAGATTGATCCATTATTACAGCTAAGACAATCCATAATAACCATCCGGATATACTATTGTAGGATAAATAGGAAGAACAATTTAGAGCCATTCCAAACACACACAACATACAGAAATCAGTAACTGAGAAACAGCTGAGTGCTGAATTAAAAGAGAAAATTGAAAGACTAAGGAATGACAGGGTGCCGATAGTAATATCTACATCTGGTATCATCCCAAAGTCACTACACAATAGCATTGAACAAATAGGCCTACACAGCAATATCTATGTAAATCTTCAGAAAGCCACAATACTAAACGTGACTAAAATAGGCAATTAGGGGGCTTCAGGTAAAAGAACCCTGAGGAGACAGTGATCACAATATGATTAAATTCAACTTGAAATTTGATAGGGAGAAAGTAAAGTCTGACGTAGCAGTATTTCAGTGGAGTAAAGGAAATTACAGTGGTATGACTGTTAATGATGACCTCTTGATTTCAGGGGTAGGATGCTTTTAACACAGAAAGTGGTGGAATGCTCTACCAGAGTTGGTGGCAGAGGCAGATACAGTAGGGACACAAGAAACTCTAAGATAGGCACATGGATGAAAGAAAAAATGGAGGTTGCATGGGAGGGAAGGGTTAGAGTAAAATGTCAGCACAACATTGTGGGCCACAGGGCCTGTACTTTGCTGTAGTGTTCTATGTTCTATGTTCTATGAGGGAGGAGATGGTCAAAGTAAATTGGAAGGAGATGTTGGCAGTGACAACAGCAGAGCAACAATGGCATAACTTTCTGGGAAAAATGAGGGGGGAGAAGAATTCCAAAAATGAAGAAATATTCAAATGACAAAATAGTACAACCGTGGCTGACAAGGGAAGTTAAAGCTAATGTAAAAGCATAAGAGAGGGCGTACAACAAAGTAAAAATTATTGGGAAGATGGAGGATTGGGAAGCTTATAAAACCCTACAGAGAGTAACTAAAAGAATCATTAGGAGGGAAAAGATGAAATATGAAAGCAAGCTAGCAAACAATATCAAAGTGGACGTATGTAAAAAAATAAAAGGGAGATGAGAGTGGGTATAGGACTGCTAGAAAATGAGGCTGGATAAATAATACCGGGAGACAAGGGGATGGCAGATGAACTAAATGAGAATTTTGCATCAGTCTTCACTGTGGAAGACACTAGCAGTGTGCCAGATGTTGAAGGGTGTGAGGAAGAGAAATGAGTGCAGATACTATTACATAAGAGCAGGTGATCAAAAAGCTGAACGTCCTAAGGGTATGTAAGTCACCCGGATCAGATAAACTGCATTCTGGGGTTCTGAAAGGGATAGTGGTAGAGAATGTAGAGGCATTAACAATAATCTTTCAAAAATCAGTGGGCTCTGACATGTTGCCAGAGAGCTGGAAAACTGCAAATGTCACTCTACTCTTTAAGAAAGGAGGAAGGCAGCAGAAAGGAAATTATAGACCAGATAGCCTGACCTCAGTGGTTAGGAAGGTGTTGGAGTCAATTGTTAAGGATGAGTTTATGGAATAATTGGTGACACAGGACAAGATAGGACGATGTCAGCATGGTTTCCTTAAAAGAAAATCTTGCCTTACGAACCTGTTGGAATTCTTTGAAGAGATTACAAGTAGGATAGATAAAGGGGATGCAGTGGATATTGTATATTTGGATTTTCATAAAGCCTTTGACAAAGTGCCACACATTTTAGCAAATTAAGAGCTCATGGTATTACAGGAAATTTATTGGAATTGTTAGAGTATTGACTGATTGGTAAGAGGCAGTGAGTGGGAATAAAAGTATCTTCTTCTCGTTGGCTTCCAGTGACTAGTGGTGTTCCACAGGGGTCAATGTTGGGACCGCTTATTTTTATGCTGTATATCAATGATTAAGATGATGGAACAGATAGCTTTGTTGCAGATGATATGAAGATTGGTGGAAGGGTAGGTAGTGTTGAGGAAACAGGTATGGTGCAAAAGGGCTTATACAGATTAGGAGAATGGGCAAGAGAATGACAATTGAAATACAATTCGGAAATTGCATGGTCATGCACTTCGGTAGTAGAAATAAATGTGCAGGTTCTTTCCTAAACAATGAGCAAATCCAGAAATCTGAGATGTAAAGGAACTTGGGAGTCCTTGTGCAGAACACTATGAAGGTTAACTTACAGGTTGAGCGGGTGGTGAGGAAGGCAAATGCAATGTTAGCATTCAGTTCAAGAGGTCGAGAGTGCAAGAGCAGGGGTGTGATGCTGAGACTTTTTAAGGCACTGGTGAGACCTCACTTTGAGTATTGTGAACAGTTTTGGGCTCCTCATCTAAGAAAAGATGTGCTGGCTTTGGAGAGGAAGCTCACAAGGATGATTCCAGGAATGAAAGGACTATCATACAAGGAATGCTCGATGGCCCTGGGTCTGTACTTGCTGGAATTTAGAAGGATGTGGGGGGATCTTATTGAAACCTTTTGAATGTTTTAAAGGCCTAGACAGAATAGATGTGGAAAGGATGTTTCCCATGGTGGGGGAGCCCAGAACAAGAGGGCACAATCTCAGGATAAAGGGAGATAGTCCAACATTCTCCATTTAATACAAAGACGTGGAGAAATTTCTTTAGCCAGAGGGGGTAAATTTGTGAAATTTGTTACCACAGGCAGTTGTGGAGTAAAGTTCACTGGGTGTATTTAAAGCAGAGATTGATAGGTTCTTGATTGGACATGGCATCAAAGGTTATAGGGAGAAGGCCAGAGTGTGGGGCTGAGGAGGGAAAAAAGGATCAGCCATTATTGAATGGTGGAGTAGAGTCAATGGGGCAAATGGCCTAATTCTTCTCCTATTTTTTCCGAAAGTTTCTTGTAATTGAGAAATGAATAAGCTTGGGTGCCCATATGTCAGATTTTACCAGCATCAACTTCTGCTTTCTTCTTTGTCAATCTTTTTATTGATTTTAAAAGAAGTACATATATACAAACAAGAGGAGGATTATCTCAAATATCTATTTCGATAACAATACATATAAAAGGTAAAATAAATATCAAGATCATATATAGTATTAATCTAATAGCATATGATAATAAAATACTCCTATCATTTTATAAAAAGAGAAAAAAGATGAAGAAACTTTTATAATTTTATATATAGGAAAACCCCCCCACTTTTCTCTATAAACAAAAACAAAAAATAATAAAAAAGAAAAAAATAGGAAAAAAAAAGAGAAAAAGGGGGACTGGCAGCCCATATTGAGAATAAAGTAAGAAAAAAGAGAAACTTTCTGATCAAATTCGAAGTTTCAAGAGAGTAACTGGGAGAGCAATAAATCAAATCATATGAAAATATTGAATCAAAGGTCACCAGGTTTCTTCAAATTTAAAAGATGTATCAAATGTCCGACTTCTTATTTTCTCTAAACTTAGACAGGACATAATGGAGGAAAGCCAATAAAAAACAGTAGGTGGATTAGAGTCCTTCCATTTAAGCAAAATGGCTCTCCTAGCCAATAAAGTTGTAAATGCTATCATCCATTGAGCGGAAACAGGAACGTATCCTGCTTCCGGTGGAATGATCCCAAAAATTGCTGTAAATAAATTCGGTTGTAGGTCCAAGTTCAAAACTTTTGATAAAGTTTTAAAGACATCTTTTCAAAAATTATCTATCTTGATACAAGACCAAAACATATGAGTTAAAGTAGCCATCTCAATATTACATCCGTCACAAATAGGATTAATATTGGGAAAAATACAGGCTAATTTATCCTTTGACATATGTGCCCAGTGTACTACCTTGAACTGTATCAAAGAATGATGGGCACAAATAGATGAAGTATTTACCAAATGAAAAATTTTATCCTATTGATTATCTGAAAGTGACTCTCAAAGTTCCAATTCCCACGCACTTTTAATTTTATCGTTAGATACCTATCGCAAATTCAATAACCATTTATAAATTATGGCTATCAGTCCTTTCTGAAATAGTTTAACCTGAAAAAGAGTATCTGTCATTGGGTGGATAAGCAGAGGGAAAATTTGGAAATAAACTACGTAAAAAATTCCTAATTCATAAATATCTAAAAAAGTGTGCATTAGATAAACCATATTTGTTCACTAACACTAACTGAGTGAAAGACATTAAACCATCCTCCATAAACAAATCCAAAAAAGTTATTATTCCTTTGGGTTTTCCAAATTAAAAAGGTCTGATCAGAAACTGATGGTTTAAAAATAATTAAGATGGATTTTACTAGAAAGAACAAAGTTATTAAACTCAAAAAATCTATGAAACTGAAACCAAACTCTTAATGTATGTTTAATAATGGGATTGAGGTCTCAACTACCAATCTTAGAAAACAAAAAGGAAGAGAAGCTCCCAGTAAGGAGGCCACCAGCATCATCTGAGAAAAAATAAATAACAATAATATTAAGTAAGCAACGAATATTGAGAATATGAGATGAAGAGTCATTAAAAGTGAATGCATGAATTGTGAGAATAGTTCAGTGATGGGGCGAGTGAAGCTGAGTGAAGTTATCCCCTCTGGTTCAATAGTTGAGGGGCAATAACTGTTGCTGAAACTGGGGGTGGGGGTCCTGAGGCAGCCCACAAATTTCAGCGACAACATAGCATGCCCACAAATCACTTCCTGATAACAGCAGTGAGAAGAGAGTCTGCACAAATGCAATGAAAAACTTACTTGCAGCAGCGTCATAGGCACATAGCATTAAAGACACAATGTATACAAGAAATGCATAAGTTATTCAGAATTTTTAGAAGAAAGAACACAATTGCTGATCAACAATCACCTGCTGATCAACTTCTGTCGGACAACTATAGAGAGCCTCCTGACGTATTGCTGTGCAGTGTGGTTTGCCAGCTGCACAGAACAGAACAGGAAGGACTTGCAGCGGGTGGTGAGGGTGGCAGAGCGGGTTACTGGCACAACATTACCCTCCCTCAGAGACATTTATACTGGCAGACTTCAAAAGAAGGCTATTTGTATTTCAAAGGATCCCACTCATCCTGGACATCACCTGTTTTCCCCTCTACCTTCTGGGAAGAGATACAGAGCATTAAGGACGAAAACAAAGAGACTCCTTAACAGCTTCTACCCACAAGCAGTGAAATGTATAACACCCCCTTCCCTTCTCCTGCCCCCCTCCTAAAACGGCGGCAGCTAAATGCATCACACTTCCAGGAATGGCAGGTGTGCAATAGTCCTACCCCCCCCCCATCCATATATTATTAATTTTGGACTGCACTCCTGAGGTTTTAGAGTTTATTTTATGTATATATTCTTTGTCATGCTGCAAAACGTTGAGCTGCTAAACAATGACAATAAAGATATTATTCTTCTTCTTCTTCTCCTTCTTAAATTGTAACAAAATAAGGAAGTTCATTTTCATGTAACTTCATCAAAGTGGTCATAGCGTTGCCTCACTGAGGAAGTGATTAAGGTTATCCAAGAAGGGAAACTTCTTCACTCAGAGGGTGATGAGAGTGTGGAACGAGCTGCCAGCGGAAATTCTGGATAAGGGTTCTATTTTAATATTTAAGAGAAATTTGGATAGGTACCTGGATGGGAGGGATACGGAAGGCTATGGTCCAGGTGCAGGTCGATGGGAGTAGGCAGATTAATGGTATGCATGGACTAGATGAGCCGAAGGGCCTTTTTCTGTGCCGTAGTGTTTGGTGACTGTAGTCTATGTCCTGATAGGGATGTGCAAGATGATAAGAGGCATACATAGCTCGATACAGCCAGCACTTTTATGTTAGGGGGAAAGGACATAGGTTTAAGGTGATTGGAGGAAGGTATAGGAGGGAGATGTCAAAGGTAGGTTTTTTACACAGAGAGTGGTGGAACACGCTGCCATGGGTGGTGGTAGAGGCAGATACGTTGGAAACATTTAAGAAACTCTTGGATAGCCACATGCATAAACGAAAAATAGAGGGCTATGTAGGATGGATGGGTTAGATTGATCATAGATTATGCAACATCATAAGCCGAAGTGCCGATACTGTTTTATGTTCTCACTGTAAATCTTGCTGACATCATCCGAATCCTATGATAAGCAAAATAACAGATTAATTGTCATCAATGGGTGAAGGGAGCTGGGTTATATAGAACACAGAATATAGCACAGTACAACACAGGAACAGGCCATTGGGCCCATAATCTTGTGCTGCCCACGATGCCAATTTAAACTAATCCCATTTACCTGCACATGGTGTGCAGTGCATTCCACCATTCCCTGCACATTTATGTGTCTGTCTAAATCCCTCCTAAACGCTGCTGTTGTACCTGATGGTGGATCCTTGCCACCCAGGCCATGCTCTCTTCGCACTGCTGCCGTCAGCAAGAAGGTACAGGAGCCTCAGGACTCACACCACCGGGTTCAGGAACAGTTATTACCCTCAACCATCAGTAGGGGTAACTTCACTTGTCCCATCACTGAATTGTTCCCACAACCTATGGACTCACTTTCAAGGACTCTACAACCTATGTTCTCAATATTATTTATTTGTGCAGTCCTTCATTCTCTTATTTATTTATTTATCTATCTATCTATTTATTTATTATTTATCTATCTATCTTTTTGTATGTTCTTGATATTTATTACTCAATTATTTATGACAGATTTTTCTTCTATATTTGCACAGTTTGTTGTCTTTTGCACACTGGTTATTTGTCCATCCTGTTGGGTGTGTTCTTTCAGTGATTAGTTTATGTTTCTTGGATTTACTGTTTATGCCCACGAGATAATGAATTTCAGCATTGTATGAATTGACTTGTGCACTTTGACAATAAGTTTACTTTGAATCTTGCAGCCACCATGACCCCAGCAGCAAGTTGCAGGCACCCATCACCCTTTGTGTAAAACATCTGCCTCTCACATCTCCTTTAAAATTTTCCTCCTCTGACCTTAAAGCCAAGCCCTCTAATATTTGATACTTCCACTCTGGGATAAGTGACTGTCTCCTCCATCTATGACTCTCATAATTTTGTAACCTTCTATCAAAGATTAAAGATGAGCTTTATTTGTCACACGTCCATCAAAACATACAGTGAAATATGTCCTTTGCATCAACAACCTATACAGTCTGATCATATGCTGGGGGCAGCCCACAAGTGTCAGCTCCTACTTGTCTGCGATAACATAGCATGCCCACAAATCACTAATGCTAACCCATACGTTTTTGCAGGCTGGGAGGAAACCAGAGCACCCAGAGGAAACCTACGTGGTCAAGTGGAGAAAGTACAAACTCTTTACAGGCAGTGGAGGGTTGTTTATCATCCAGACAGATCATTTCCTGGATAATGATATTAAGGTTGTACAGTGTGTTCCTCTTATTAATCCAAGAATCCCGTGAGCATTGTAAACCACGAACAAAGTCTCGCAACATGTCCTGGTGACATACGAGATGCTGGAATCTGGAGAAACTCAGCGTTTGTGGAGGGAAATGGACAGTCGATTTTTTGGGTTGAAACCCTTCATCTGGACTGAAAATAAAAAGTGAAGAGAGCTGGGATAAAAGATGGTGGGAAAATGAGGAGCAGGAGCTGGCCAGTGATAGGCACTCAGAGGGAGAACATACAAGCTCCTTACAGGCAGCGGAGGGAACTGAGCCCATGTCGCTGGTTCTGTTATGAGGCCCTCCACTGGTCGAGGTCGATCATGGAAGTTGCATCTTAGCATGGCATACAAGCAAGTTCGCAAGCCAGGGCAGTACGATATGTTGCCCTTACAGCAAGCTTCCTCTCTCCACACAGCTGATGAATCCAAAGGAATGGCAGAGACTGATACAGTTTGGCATCAGTGGCATCACAGGGGTTGCCAGTCAGTGTTGAACTCAATGTAGGATTTCCTTAGGGGCTCCAGCTCCTGATTTTTCCTTGGGGTTTACTCCCGAACCTTTCCCCGTGAGTGGGTGACCCGCAAGACCGCAGTGGTTGGAGATCAGAGCTTTTTTTCTCCTAGATGAGCTGCCAACCATGGCTGATGAGCCCCATCTGCCCAAAGCGATTGGTTTTAGGGCACCAGTAACCCATTTTTGCTCCTTTTCTTGACAGTTGCAACAGCTCCGCCAGACTTAGTGGCTAAGCTACACGTGAAGACCAGGAACTGGCCATGGTTGTTAGAGGCACATCAAGGGACCCAAACACTCGCAACACTCCAAGTGTGGTCTGACCAATGCTTTACAAAACCTTAGCAAATCAACAGCTGTTGTGCCTCTCAGGACAATGCTGATGAAGAATTAAATCAAACTCTCAAAATCTTGATATAGGTGATAATCTTACACCTTATAAAATAACCACAGAATGTATACTTACAGTTTTCTGCTGCTGTCGTCAGTCCACTTCACGGTTCAACATGCTGTGTGTTCAGAGATGCTCTTCTGCACCCCATCGTTGTAATGCTTGGTCATTTCAGTTATTGTCAACTTCCTGTCAGCTTAACCCAGTCTGGCCAATCTCTTCTGACCTCGCTCATTAACAAGGCATTTGCACCCACAGAACTGCCACTCACAAGGTGGGGTATTTTGTTTCTCGCACTGTTCACTGCAAATTCTGGAGACTGTTGTGCATGAAAGTCTCAGGTGATCAACAGTTTCCGAGATACCAAACCACCCCATCTGGCACCAACAATCATTCCATGATCAAAGTCACATAGGTCACATTTCTTCCCCATTCTGATGTTTGATCTGAACAACAACTGAACCTCTTGACCATGTCTGCATGCATTTCTGCCTTGAGTTGCTGCCACATGATTGGCTGGTTAGATATTTGCTTTAACAAGCAGGTGTACAAGTGTTCCTAATAAAGTGGCCACTGAGTGTATATCTTGGCCTTGACATTAACAAATTGGAAAAGGTTTCCAATTCCCGGCACTGTGTTAATGAGTACAATATTGGCCCTGGTGAGCAAAGAACCCTGCTCTATAAATAATGCTTTGTGTAACAGGTTATATGCCTGAGAATGCACAAGAAAATCAGTACCTGAAGTCCAAGCGAATCTAATGACACGCCTGTTAGATTATATCATCACTGCTTTGACTTCTGCAGGGCTATAATTTGCAATGTACTAGACAGTTCTATTGCAAGTTATAATTTAAATGTCAATTGAAATGTGCAGTAATACCTCTCATTAAATCTAGTTACACTGCCAAACTAATTGGTGTGTAGTCCAATAAGGTACCTGACAGGAGGAACTTGGGTTTCAGAAGGCTGTGACTGAATAAATAATCCCAGTGATTTGTACTCCATCAATTCATGGAGGTGGTCATCCGTTGTGTGCGACGATGACAGAAAAACCGTGTGGGAGAGTTTTTAAAGTGGAAAGGCCGTTGCACTATGGCTGTTGCACTCGCTCGGCCTCGGAAATCTGGATCCAGTGGTACGAACAAGTGTCACAACTGGGGTCTTCCTTTGCCGCAGTGGATGACTATGACACCTGTGCCTTGTCATGGCCTTCACTCTCCATGCAGTGTTGCAGAGTCATCTTCCTGGTGTTAAATCTGCAAATGAAATACAATGTTGGAAAGTATATGGTTATGCACTTTGGCAGAAGAAATAAATGGGCAAACTATTATTTAAATGGGGAAAGAATTCAAAGTCCTGAGATGCAACGGGACTTGGGAGTCCTCATACAGGATACCCTTAAGGTTAACCTCCAGGTTGAGTTGGTGGTGAAGAAGGCGAATGCAATGTTGGCATTCGTTCCCAGAGGAATAGAGTATAGGAGCAGGGATGTGATGTTGAGGCTCTATAAGGCACTGGTGAAACCTCACTTGGAGTACTGTGGGCAGTTTTGGTCTCCTTATTTAAGAAAGGATGTGCTGACGTTGGAGAGGGTACAGAGAAGATTCACTAGAATGATTCCGGGAATGAGAGGGTTAACGTATGAGGAACATTTGTCCGCTCTTGGACTGTATTCCTTGGAGTTTAGAAGACTGAGGGGAGACCTCATAGAAACATTTCGAATGTTGAAAGGCATGGACAGAGTGGATGTGGCAAAGTTGTTTCCCATGAAGGGGGAGTCTAGTACGAGACGGCATGACTTAAGGATTGAAGGGCGCCCATTCAGAACAGAAATGTGAAGAAATTTGTTTAGTCAGAGGGTGGTGAATCTATGGAATTTGTTGCCACGGGCAGCAGTGGAGGCCGAGTCATTGGGTGTATTTAAGGCAGAGACTGATAGGTATCTGAGTAGCCAGGGCATCAAAGGTTATGGTGAGAAGGCGGGGGAGTGGGACTAAATGGAAGAATGGATCAGCTCCTGATAAAATGGCGGAGCAGACTCGATGGGCTGAATGGCCAACTTCTGCTCCTTTGTCTCATGGTCTTATAGATCTAATTCACTCAGTCTGCCGGAGCTGACTTCACGTGCTAGGATGGGCGTGTCCCTATCTCATCAGGGTGTGGCTGCTGTCGAAGCAAACAGCTACTGGGAGCTACAGGTGAGAGCTGCTTGTCTGGTGGAGACTAAAGGTAACTGAGCTGCCACAGAATGGACACGACAAGCCCCTTCACCAGAGGTGTTATCCCTCCCTGGACACCACATACACCTCATTCAATATATATCCACAAAATGGTGGAGGAGCACAGCAGGCCAAGCAGCATGTATGGAAAGGAATAAACTGTCGACGTTTCGGGCTGACATCATTCATCAGGACCGAAACGTCGACTGTTTATTCATTACCATACATGCTGCATGACCTGCTGAGTTCCTCCAGCATTTTGTATGAGTTGTGCTAGATTTCCAGCATCCGCAGAATCTTGTGTGTTCAAAAGTCATATATCAGTTAGTTTGCATGTAACAGAATGTCTGAGTTGCCTCAGCGCATTAAGCATCCTCCTGGATTGGGGAGGGGCGAGGAAAACATCCTGGAATCTCTGCCTGTTGTCTGATTATTTCTCAGTCACAGAGCGCAGAGTACACTAACATACGTCTCCCAAAGGAATGAGGCAGCGTTAATATGTAAATAGGTCATATGCTGCTATCGAGCCATCAGCTCTGTGCAACTACAAGAGACACTAGTTTCTATATATGGGAAAAGCAGACAGAAAACATAAAGTTAACTACGTGCTCCGCTCAGAATCAGTACCAGGTTTAATATCACTGGCATATGTCATGAAATTTGTTATGTGGCAGTAGTACATTGCAATACATAAGAGCAAATACCATTAATTACAATAAGGAGTATACTAAAAAAAGAAAGAAGTAATTAAATAAGTAATGCAAAAAGTGAGGGAAAGTTACTGAGGTGGTGTTCAGGGATCATTGTCCATTCAGAAATCTGATGGCAGAGAAGAAGCGTCTTAAATAGTTGAGTATGTTTCTTCAGGCTCCTGCACCTCCCTCCTCCCTAATAACAATGAGAAAAAGCACGTCCTAGGTGATGGGGGTCCTTAATGATGGATAACACCTTTCTGAGGCACTATCTTTTGAAGGTGCCTTCGATGTTGGGGAGGCTAGTGTCCATGATGGAGCCGGCTGTTTAAAATTTTCTGCAGCTTTTTCCGAATCTGTGCAGTGCACTCCCCCCACTCCTCCTCTCCCCATTCCAGATGGTGATGCAACCAGTTAGAAACGGCTCACCTTTGATTATTCTGAAGCAAAGGCTGTGCAAATGGAGTCAGTCACAAAGGGATGCACTTCTAGCTATGTGGTGATTTAGATTCAATACAGTGGTCCGGAGATCGGTGCAAATCTAATCTCCCCGAACAACCCAATTAGCACTTGGCCTTTCTCGTAACCCATAAATCCATTCTGGCAAGATTTAAGTTATTTGAAATTGCAGCCTGGACCCAATAATTTATGCCAAAACTACAAGGGAAATCTTTATACAGTATGCAAATTTACCACTAGTGATGCTGACTCAATGAAGAGAAGAATGAAATGAGAAACCTTTTAATCATGGCTATCCTCACTGTAGGGAAATTGAATAGTTTTAGGCCATTTTATTTAAAAAAAAACACACATGACTCCATCTTAAAATGTTCTAGGGTGTTGCCTCTCCTCTGAAAGACTTTCCAAAGGAGGATACCACGTACAGTCAAAACAAACAGTCTGAATTGGTCCCTGATCCCTAGGGAGAGAGAGAGAGACAGAGAGAGAGAGAGGGAGAGAGAGAGAGAGAGAGAGAGAGAGAGAGAGAGAGAGAGAGAGAGAGAGAGAGAGAGAGAGAGAGAGAGAGGGGCACACAGACAGAGATGGATCGAGAGAGAGAGAGATAGAGAGACAGACAGATGGAGAGAGACAGAGAGGGAGATGAATAGCAGGAGACAGAGAGAGATAGATAAAGAATAAGAAAGATAGAGAGATGGAGATAGAGAGAGATAGAGGCAGATAGTGATAGAGACAGATAGAGAAGGAGAGATAGAGAGATATAGAGGGGGAGAAAGATAGGGATAGAAAGATAGAGATAGATAGATGGAAATTAATGGAGATGGAGGGAGAGAGAATTTATGTGAAATACAAAAATAAGGAAGTGGTTGATGTATTTCAGGGAAAGCTGGGTAAGCACACTGGGGAGAGAGGAACATGTTAAGAGTGAGATGAAGGGGGAGAGGTTCATGTGCAACTCAAACTCCGGAGTGGATATTGCCTCACTCTGTGCCATAGACTCTGTATGTTCTGGAATTGTGGAGTTGGGAGGGATATGGATTACGTACAACACAGACATGGTGAGCCAAAGGTCCTAATCCTGCACTGTACTGTATGTTTTGTGTTTCATGAGGAATATGAAAGAACCTTTGGAAATGGTGAGTCAGGTCACGAGCGGGCCATGATCTCAATGAATATGGTACAATTATGTGAATTAACCGACGCTCTCTTAAGACCATAAGACATCAGAGCAAAAATGGTCCATTCAGCCCATCAAGTCACCATTTCGCCCATTGAGACTGCTCCACCTTTTCATCATGGTGAAGAACAAGAGGATAAGACGTGAGAGAATAGGATCAATCAAGTGTGACAGTGGAAAAGTGTGTATGGAAGCGGAGGAAATAGTGGAGGTATTTAATGAATACTTTGCTTCAGTATTCACTTTGGAAAAGGGCCTTCATCAACCGTGGGATTGAGTTTAAGAGCTGAGAGGTAATGTTGCAGCTATATAGGACCCTGGTCAGACACCACTTGGAGTACTGTGCTCAGTTCTGGTCACCTCACTACAGGAAGGATGTGGGAACTATACAAGGGGTGCAGAGGAAATTTACAAGGATGTTGCCTGGATTGGGGAGAATATCTTATGAGAATAAGTTAAGTGAACTTGGCCTTTTCTCCTTGGATTAACAGAGGATGAGGGGCGACGTGATAGAGGTGTATAAGATGATGAGAGGCATTGATCGTGTGGATAGTCAGAGGCTTTTCCCCAGGGCTGAAATGGCTAGCATGAGAGGGCACAGTTTTAAAGTGCTTGGAAGAAGATACAGAGAGGACTTCAAGGATAAGATTTTTACTGGGAGAGTGGTGGGTGCGTGGAATGGGCTGCTGGCAACAGTGGTGGAGGTGGATACGACAGGGTCTTTTAAGAGACTCCTGGACAGGTACATGGAGCTCAGAAAAATAGAGGGCTATGGGTAACTCTAGGTAATTTCTAAAGTAAGTACATGTTTGGCACAGCTTTGTGGACCAAAGGGCCTGTATTGTGCTGTAGGTTTTCTATGTTTCTATGCTCGGCACAGCATTGTGGGCTGAAGGGCCTGCATTGTGCTGTAGATTTTCCATGTTTCTATGGTTGATCCATTTCCCTCTCCTGTATTCCATCATGCCCTGACTTATTAAGAATCTATCAACCTTTGCCATAAATATACCCAAAGATTTGGCCTCCACAGCCACCTGTGGCAATGAATTAAGCCTTATCAACTAATTGTTAGTTAATAGGCAATTGGTTAATTCATTATCAGTAGCCAATAAAACAAAGGTTAGGGCAAGCTGATTTGCTGTTTTGAAAAGGGTTTGGTGAGGGAGGCTTTGCTATGAAGTGGTTGAGGTATTCTGAGGCTGACTGAGTGGTCTAGGTATAGAGGATTAGCGCAGGAGCTTTGGACACCATTGTAGTGTAGTGTTTAGCTTAATGCAGAACCAGTGACTAGGGTTCAATTTCTGCAGAGTTTGTACCTTCTCCTTATGACTGTGTGTGGTTCCTCTGGTTTCCTCCCACATGCCAAAGACGTAAGAGTTAGGGTTTGTGAGTGTGGGCGTACTTCGTTGGCACTGGAAGCATAGCGACACTTGTGTGCTGCCCTGAGCACGTCTTGCTGGTTTGATTTGATGTGAATGATGCATTCACTCTGTGTTTTGATGCACATATGACAAATAAAGCTAATGTTTAATCTTCCTTTATCTTTGAAAAGCTGATTTTCACAGATTGGTACCTTGGAGGGTATTTTATTAATAAAAGGCAGGTAAGGTTAATTAGATTCTCAATCTGCTGAACCTCTCTCCTTAACTCAGCCTCTTGAGTCCTGACAGCATCCTCATAAATCTGCTCTGTACTCCTTCCTAATTAATGGCATTTTCTTGCATCAGGGTGAGTAAAACTGAGCACAGTATTCCAAATGTGGCCTCCCCAATGTCTTGTACCACAGGCTTCCATCTTGCAAGCTTTCTCTGTGAAGTATGAGATGGATTAAATTTTAATTTTATTTGTAAAAGTAAATTTATATTAAACTAAAGAAACTTGATGCCCTGAGATGCTCTGGTTCCTTGTATTGAGACCCTGTGTTTTGGCTGGTCTTCATACACTGTAATACCATTGTGAGTGGAGCCTGTTTGAACCCTTCCTTATTCTGCCCAATGAACTCTTCTGTGCATGTAGCGAGGCGGCACAGTGGTGTAATAGCGTAACGCTATTACAGTGCCCGTGACCTGGGTTCAATCAGCTGCCCTTTGTAGGTTTACCCCATGACTTGTGGGTTTCTTCTCCCAGTCCAAAGACGTATGGCTTATGGTCACTTGCATGCAATTGGGTAGAACAAACCTGTTGGGCTGGAGGGACTTGTTAACATGCTCTATCTCTAAATAAATAATAATTAAACTCTAGAACATGAGGAAATCCACAGATACTGGAAATCCAAAACAACACTGGAGGAACGCAGCAGGTCAAGCAGCATCTATAGAAAAGAGTAAACAGTTGATGATTTGGGCCAAGGCCCTTCTTCAGGACACGCTGAAACTTCGACTGGTTATTCTTTTCCATAGATGTTGCCTGACCTACTGAGTTCCTCCAGCTTTTTGTGTGTGTTGCTTAAAATTAAATTCTTCTCGTGATTTATCATTGAAAATGGTCCCCTTCCTTTTTCATTTCTTCCATGCTGTTGACCTGTGGGGTGTCAGGGGACAGATGTAGTAATCGCTGGTCAAAGTTGCCAGTTAGGACACGTTTGGAATATTGTTTGTAGTTCTGGTTTTCACAGGAAGATGGTGGGGGTGGGGGTGGGGGGGGGGGTTGCAGTGCAAAAGTGCAGAGCAAATTCACCAGGATGTTGCCTGAATTTGCACTTGTCAAAGTCAAAGTAAACACTATTATTGACTTCTCAAACTTCCGCTACTGCCCCACCTCCCCCTCGTACCCCATCCGTTATTTATTTATATACACACATTCTTTCTCTCTCTCTCCTTTTTCTCCCTCTGGCTAAACCCCTTGTCCATCCTCTGGGTTTTTTCCCTCCTCTCCCTTTTCCTTCTCCCTGGGCCTCCTGTCCCATGATGCTCTCATATCTCTTTTGCCAATCAACTGTCCAGATCTTGGCTCCACCCCTCCCCCTCCTGTTTTCTCCTATCATTTTGGATCTCCCCCTCCCACTTTCAAATCTCTTACTAGCTCTTCTTTCAGTTAGTCCTGACGAAGGGTCTCGGCCTGAAACATCGACTGTACCTCTTCCTCTAGATGCTGCCTGGCCTGCTGCGTTCACCAGCAACTTTGTGTGTTGCTTGAATTTCCAGCATCTGCAGAATTCCTCGTGTTTGCGCTTATAAGATATGTATTTCCTTTTTCCTATGGTCCACTCTCTTCTGGTATCAGATTTCTTCCTCTCCAGCCCTTGACTTTACCCACCCACTTGGCTTCACCTATCAGCTTCTAATTCTTCTTCTTCCCCTCCCTGCACCTTTTATTCTGGTGTCTTCCCTCTTCCTTTCCAGTCCTGAAGAAAGGTCTCGACCTGATACGTCGACTGTTTATTCATTTCCATAGATGCTGTCTGACCTGTTGAGTCCCTCCAGCATTTTGTGTGTGTTTCTTATGAAAATACATTTATGTTACCATATACTACCTTGAAATTCACTGTCTTGCAGGTATTTACAGGGGAAAAAAGAAACAGAAAAGAATTTACAAAAGAAATATGCACAAACAGACAAAGTATGTCAAACACCAATGCGCTGTGGACTCAACGCTCTACTCCTAAACTTCTAACATTTCTGTCCTGCGTTGCTTCAAAAAGTGATTAACCCTGACTGATGTGAGCAATTATCATGGACCTTCATTGCCTTCGGCTCAATTCGAATAGCAAGTTGACTGGGAACCCATCTCCACACTTGATTGCTTCATGAGAGTTTTGCGATAATCCCTTGATTGATGGACAGGATGTTTGATCTATGAGAATCTATCTTCGAGCTGCTTAATTGAAGATTTTGAGAGGGTGAAAAGAAAGCCAGAGCTCACAGCAATGCAAATAAATATCTGAGCACTTTCCTGCCAACACGTCACTTTGACGTTCACTGCTGTTGACATGATCTCTCACAGATACACGGTACTGAAGAATCTGCTGGCACTAGAAGAGGTAATTGGGCCCAGTCCACCTGTGCTTGCTCTCCAAATATTGGCATTTGTTGCTCTATGCTCTTCCTGCAGCCATGCAGATTAATCCTCTTCCAGCTCATCTTCCTAAAGCACCTGGTAAACTTTCCAGTTCAACCCTCTCAGGCAATGTGGTGCCTGCCTCATCAGAACTCAAAATGCAGAACTCGGGTGTAGCGCAGAGAGTAGGTTAGACCATAAGACTTTCAAGCCATTGAGTCTGCTCCACTATTCCATCATGGCTGATTTATTATCCCTCTCAACCCCATTTTCCTGCCTTCTCCCTGTATTCTTTGATACCCTGACTAATCAAGAACCTGTCAACCTCACTTTAAATATACCCAACAATTTAGCCTCCACAGCTGTCTGTGGCAATGAATTCCACAGATTCAGCTCTCTCTGGCTAAAACAAAATCCCCCTGTGTTTGATGCTGTGCTCCCTGATCCTAGACTCCCTCACCATAGGAAACGTCGTCTCCACATCCACTGGCACTAAACAGCCACTCCTTTGCTTGCATCTTCAAAAACAGCTCTATTTCCATCATTAATATCTCTATTTTCCCTTTCAGGGTTCAGAATTACATGCTGACTTCGGTTCTTTGTCGGAATGGGACCTAATCTCGGGGTGAGATGACTGGCCATTATCTGACATGCCAAGGGCACGGCCTAAGAGTTTGGCTCGCCTTTGTAACCTAGGACCTCCATGCAGAATATGACCTGTATACAGCCACACTTTGCCTTCTGTGGGCAAGTCAGTTCTGGATCCACAAAACAATGTTCCCTTGGGTCCCATGCCTACCCCTACTTTCTCAATAAGCTTTGCATGGGGTACCTTGTCAAATGCCTTGCTGAAATCCATATACGTGACATCTACTGCTCCACCTTCATCAATGCGTTTCATCACATCCACAAAAAATTCAATCAGGCTCGTAAGGCCTGACCTGCCTTTCACAGACATGCTGACTACTCCTAATGATATCATGCCTCTCCAAACGTTCATAAATTCTGCCTCTCAGGATCTTCTCCATCAACTTACCAACCACTGAAATAAGACTCATTCGCCTATAATTTCCTTGGCTATTTCTACTCTCTTTCTTGAAAAATGGAATAACATCTGCAACCCTCCAATTTTCTGGAACCTCTCCCATCCCCATTGATGATGCAAAGATTATGGCCAAAGGCTCAGCAATCTCCTCCTTCGCCTTCCACAGTAGCCTGGGGTACATCTCATTTGGTCCTGGTGACTTATCCAACTTGATGCTTTCTAAAAGTTTCTGCACATCCTCTTTATTAATATCTACATGCTCAAGCTTTTCAGTCTGCTGTAAGTCATCCCTACAATCGGCAAGATCCTTTTTTGTAGTGAATACTGGAGTAAAGTACTCATTAAGTACATCTGCTATCTCCTCTGGTTCCATACATATTTTTCCACTCTCACACTTGATTGGTCCTATTCTCTCACATCTTATCCTCTAGCTTTTAACATACTTGTAGAATGCCTTGGGGTTTTCCTTAATCCTGTCTGCCAAGGCTTTCTCATGGCCTCTTCTGGCTCTCCTAATTTCTTTCTGGAGCTCCTTCCTGTTGGCCTTGTAATCTTCTAGATCTCTATCATTACCTAGCTTTTTGAACCTTTCGTAAGCTCTTCTTCTTGACTAGATTTACAACAGCCTTTGTACACCACAGTTCCTGTACTCTACCATCCTTTCCCTGTCTCATTGGAACGTAGCCATGGAGAACTCCACACAAATATCCCCTGAACATTTGCCACATTTCTTCCATACATTTCCCTGAGGACGTCTGTTCCCAATTTATGCTTCCAAGTCCCTGCCTGATGGCTTCATGCTTCGCCTTACTCTAATTAAATACTTTCCTAACTTGTCTGTTCCTATCCCTCTCCAATGCTATGGTAAAGGAGATAGTAATCACAATTCTATCTCCAAAATGCTCTCCCACTGAGAAATCTGACACCTGACTAGGTTCATTTCCCAATACCAGATCAAGTACAGCCTCTTCTCTTGTAGGCTTATCTACATATTGTGTCAAGAAACCTTCTTGAACACACCTAACAAACTCTACCCCATCTAAACCCCTCACGATAGGGACAAGCCATTCGATATTTGGGAAATTAAAATCTCCCACCACGACAACCTTATTATTATTGCATCTTTCCAGAATTTGTCTCTCTATCTGCTCCTTGATGTCCTTGTTACTATTGGGTGGTCTATAAAAAATGCCTAGTAGAGTTATTAACCCCTTCCTGTTCCTAACTTCCACTCACAGAGACTCCGTAGACAATCCCTCCATGTCTTCCTCCTCTTCTATGGCCAGGACACTATCTCTGATCAACAGTGCCACATCCCCACCTCCTTTGTCTCCCTCCCTGTCCTTTCTGAAACATCTAAAGCCTGGCACTCGAAGTAACCATTCCTGTCCCTGAGCCATCCAAGTCTCTGTCATGGCCACAATATCATAGCTCCAAGTACTGATCCACACTCTAAGCTCATCTGCTTTGTTCATAATACTCCTTGCATTAAAATAGACACATCTCAAACCATCGGTTTGAGCACTTCCCTTCTCGATCACCTGCCTATCCTCCCTCTCGCACTGTCTCCAAGCTGCCTCTATTTGTGAGCCGACTGCCTCTTCCTCCATTTCTTCAGTTCAGTTCCTACCCCCCCAGCAATTCTAGTCTAAACTCTCCCCATAGCCTTAGCAAACCTCCCCGCCAGGATATTGGTCCCCCTGGGATTCAAGTGCAACCCATCCTTTAAGGTACAGGTCACTCCTGCCCAAAAGAGGTCCCAATGATCCAGATCTTTGGGCACAGAGCTCGGAAGAAGCAACACAACGGACTTTTAACATCATAAACCAGCGAGTTGTTTGTTATGTCTCCCCGCTTGCTGTGAAACAGGGATATCTCTTTCTCCCTTATTAGGGAGAGAGAGAACCTGTGGTATGTCGAATACCGGGTGAACACAGTCTTTGGAGGACTGCAAGTCTGTGTCTTTACTGCTGCTTTTGCTGCACGCTTGAGTGCTCGATGGCAGGTGCAGATGCTTTTTTTGCTGGTAAGGTGAGGGGGGGGTTGTTGCTTGCTGACACTTAAGCGTGGGAAGGAGGGGAGCTGGGGGAGACTTTGGGGTTCTAATATTTAACTGTCATTCATTCTTTGGGACACTCCTCTGTTTTCGTGGATGGTTGTGAAGAAAAAGCATTTCAGGATGTATATTGTACCCATTTCTCTGACATTAAATGTACCTTTGAAACTTATTCAAAATAAATAAAAACAACTCACGGCATATTTATTCCTTCACATCCATCTTCCTCAAGTCTTGTCTCACCTTTACCATTCGGATTGTCTGAGGTCCCTGAAACAGAGGGAGCTGAGGGGGTTCGGGGCTGGACTGAGCTGCTTTTAACTAGGAACTCTGTGGAGAGTTGAAACATAGAACAGTACGGTATAGTACTCTCCCCCCCCCCCCCTTTCTTTCTCCCTAGGCCTCCTGTCCCATGATCCTCCCATATCCCTTTTGCCAATCACCTGTCCAGCTCGTGCCTCCATCCCTCCCCCTCCTGTCTTCTCCTATCATTTTGGATCTCCCCCTCCCCCTCCCACTTTCAAATCCCTTACTAGCTCTTCCTTCAGTTAGTCCTGACGAAGGGTCTCGGCCCGAAACGTCGACTGTACCTCTTCCTAGAGATGCTGCCTGGCCTGCTGCGTTCACCAGCAACTGTGATGTGTGTTACAGTACAGTATGAGCCCTTCAGCCCACAATGTTACGCTGTCCTTTTACCTTACTCCAAGATCCAACCCTCCCCTCCCACATAGCCCTCCATTGTCATAGAGCATAGGACATGAATCTGAAATGTCCCCAATGTAACTGTCTCTACCACCACCCCTGACGGTGTATTCCACATACCCACCACTCTCTGAGTAACAAAGTTACCTCTGACACCTGCTCTATACTTTCCTCCGTTTATGCCCCTTCATATTAGCCACTTCTACCCTCGGAAAAAGTCTCTGATCTGCACTCTATCTATGCTACTTATCATCTTGTACACTTCTATCAAGTCACCTCTCCTCCTCGTTCACTCTGTTGTCTAGGATCCCAGGCTTGCAAGCTTATAGACAGTACCACAGATGTATGGAAGATGCTGGAAATCAGATTGTCCCACCCTTGGACTCTGCAGAGGCTCCAGCAGGTTACTGAACAGAGTAGTTGTACAGTTACATTTCATAATCTGGTCTGTACAACAGAAGCGCATATTGAATCCAAGTGGAATATGAAACTTGACAGTATATTGCATCTGGAAGCCCATGAGCCAGTCCTCATTCAGGAAGTGGAGATGGAGATAGTGAGTAACTTTAAATTCTTTATCGTTATCATATCAGAGGATCTGACCTGGAATCAGCGTGTAAATGCCACCCCAAAGAAGGCACCATGGTGCCTTTACTTTCTTAGAAACTTGCCTAGATTTGGTATGTCGCCTAAAACTTTGATAAACTTTTATAGCTGTGTAGTAGAGAGTATACTGACTGGTCTGGTGTGGAAACACCAATGTCCAGGAATGGAAAAGTCTACAGAAAATGGTGGACAGCCCAGTTCATCACAGGCAAAGCCCTCCCCATAAATGAACACACTTACACGGAGCACTGCCACAAGAAAGCAGCATCCATCGTCAACGACCCCTGCCAACCAGGCCATTGTCTCTTCTCGCTGCACAATTTATCCTCTTTTGTACATTGGTTGTTTGTCATCATGTCTTTATGTATAGTTTTTCATAAATTATTCTGTATTTCTATTTTTCCTGTAAATTCCTGCAAGAAAATGAATCTTGAGGCAGTATATGATATGGGTGTGATCACTCAAGTCCAGTATGATGTTCTCCCAAGGGGTTATTTTCCCTTAATGGAGAATGCCAGTGCGTGACTTTGTTTAATGTGGGAAGCTGATGCACGGGCAGCCACCACACAGTCATTGACTGATCAGGGTCAGGGTCCAGTGACGTGGAATACAAGACTGGGCACCCTTTGCCGTTACAGCCTTCCTCCGCCTTCATTGCCATTGTGATGAGTCATCATCTTTGGTCAGCTCCGCTGCTGAGGTCTTGCTTGGATTGCTCTTTGTCTGGAGCCTCTCCCTTGAGCTCACCACACTGGGTGACCCCACTAGGAGCTAAGCTCCAGGCGGCATCATTTTCAGGATCTCGGGAACCCACCAGGACAAGGTGATGATCCTCCGAGAAGGTACATACATGCCTTGATGGTAAATTTACTTTGACTTTGAATCGGCTCCTTGATTTAGATGACAAGGCTCGCTTAATGTGACTAATGGTAAATTTTTCATTGATATACCGATATCAGAACAGTTACTGAGGTCAAGAAACATCTGAGCAAATTTTCCGAAGTGCTGAAGTGGTCTCTGAGTCCTGATCAACCATCTTGACCCCAAAAAAAACTACTGTGCATTCACCTCCATAGACCTGCCTGATCTGCTGAGTTCCTCCAACACCTGTAGAATCTCTTGTGGTGTTTATTATGTTTGATTCCAGATAACAGTAAATCTTAATAGATAATTTTGCAAAGAAAATAGAAATACTCAATTAAATCCCTGAATTTGAGCCCGAGGCAATGAAAACTGAAGTTATTCCAGTGCCCGTGGAGAAGCCCTCTGAGAGTTTGGCAAGGAGTGTGTTTAGAGAGCTTTAGCCTGCATTTGATGCCAGGAACTCATTCAGACATGGGAACGTGAACTGGAGATCGGTGAAACCAAGCAAGCAGGTGCTGAACACATGAAGCTCCAACCTAACACTCTTCCTAAGGGGAAATTTGGCACTTTAGGATCAAACACTGAGAAAATAAATATCATCCTCAACTGTTCCAAAGTATAGAGTTGATTTTACCTATTTGAACTTTTGATTTCATATTCTACAGATTGTATCTCAGGTGAGTACAGTAATATTGTGGCTACTGCCCGAACCTACAAACACACCAATACAGGAAAACAGAGCATCCTCACCATAAAAACCATGGGTGATATGTTTATCTTCCCACTGTGATATTATTTTTGATTGCCCCAGTGTGACTTATCTTATTTTAAAGAGGTTAAAGATATCAGTTTTATTTGTACATGTACAAAACATACAGAGAAATGCATCATTTACATTGACAACCAGCCCAGTTAGAGGATGTGCTGGGGAGAGCTTGCAAGTGTTGCCACAGTTCTGGTGCTAACATAGCATTCCCACAACTTATTAACCCTAACCTGTACGTCATTTGAAAACCAGAACACCCGGAGGAAACCCATGCTGTCATGGGGATAACTTTCATACTCCTTCAGAAAGGGTAAGACACACACCAGTCCTTCTAGGGAGATCAGAAATGGAGAGAGAGTGAGCAATTTCAGGTTCATGGGTGATAATATCTCTGAGGGTCTATCCTGTGCACAACATATCAATGCAGTTACAAAGAAGGCAGCTATACTTATTCGAAGTTTGAGGAGATTTGGAAGGTCACCAAAGACACAGCAAATTTCTGCAGATGTACCGTGGAGAGCATTCTGACTGGCTGCATGACCGTCTGGTATGGGAGGGGGCTGATGGTGCTACTGCACAGGATCAAAAGAAGCTGCAGAAGTTGTGAAATTCATCAGTTCCATCATGGGCACTAGCCTCCAAAGCACCCAGGACATCTTCAAGGAGCGATGCCTCAAAAAGGCAGCATCCATCATTAAAGACCCCATCACCCAGGACAGGCCCTCTTCTCATTGCTACCATCAGGAAGGAGGTACAGGAACCTGAAAGCACACACTTAACCATTCAGGAACTGCTTCTTCCTCTCTGCCATCAATTTTCTGAGTGAACATTGTACCCATGAACACTTTTTTGCAATACTTATTCAATGTAACTATTTCATATATATATATGAAACAGTATAGAGAAAACTTACAAGGATGTTGCAGGTTCTGGAGGACCTGAGTTACACTGAAAGATTGTATAGGTCAGGACTTTATTCCTTGGAATGTAGGAGATGGAGAGGAGATTTGATAGAGGTATGCAAAATTATGAGGGGCATAGATAGGGTAAATACAAGCAGGCTTTTTCCACTGAGGTTGGGTGGGACTATAACCAGAGATTATAAATTAGAGGTGAGAAGTGAAGAGTTTAAGGGGAACATGAAGGGAAGCTTTTTCATTCGGAAGGTCACAAGAGTGTGGAACAAGCTGCCAGCACAAGAGGTGCATGCGAGCTCGATTTCAGCGTTTAAGAGAACTTTGGATGGGTATATGGATGGTAGGGGTATAGAGGGATGTGGTCCCATCACAGGTTGATGGAAGTAGGCAGATTAAATGGTTCAGCATGGATTAGATGGGCTGAAGGATCGGTTTCTGTGCTATAGTTTTCTGTGATGCTATGACAATTATATAATCACTGTAATTCAGATATTTCATTATTATTTGTTGCAATGTATTGCTGCCACAAAAACAACTATTTTCACGACAAATATCAGTGCTATTAAACCTGGTTGTGATTCTGACTCTCACAGACAACAGCAGGAATTGAACCCCGATCTTCCGATCACTGGCACTGTAAAGTGTTCCACTAACCGCTACACTACCTTGTTGACCCAGGTAACAACTTCCTGTGGCATCAGCCTGCACTGTGCAGTTCCAGTGCACTGGGGAGAGGGTCAGCGGTTGTCTTCTACACCACTGCGTTCAGTGCTGGTGATGTGGCCTCCTCTACACTGGAAAAAACAAACATAACCACCCAGCCATTTTGGGGAGCAGATGAGAGGCCACCTCGAGCTTGCCATTATCACTGTGAATTTGAGGGAATCTGGTACGTCACCAAAGACTCTTACATATTTCCGTACATGTACAGTGGAGAGTGTTCTACTGCGTTGCACCATGGCTGGTTTTGGAGGCTTACAGGATCACAAGGGGCTGTAGAGGGTTGTGGACGCAGTCAACTCCTTCATGGGCACAGCCCTTCACACCATCGAGGACATCTTCATTCCAAAGACAAATGGGTTAATAGGTTAATTTGGCTACATTTGTCTTATTGGGCCTGTTACTGTTCTGTAAGTCTCTAAATCTAAATCTAAACAGGAAGTTTTTCAAGAAAATGGCTTCCATCACTAAGGGGAAAACAACCAATATAATCAAAGACGACTCTTACCCTGGGCAATTCTCTCTTGTCCTCTCTCCTATCAAATAGAGGACACAATATCTTGAAAACACCTGCCACCAGGCTCAAGGGCATCTTCTCTTTCCCTGTTATCAGATTCTTGAAGGATGTCTCAAACACTAAAAGATGAACTCTTGATCTCCCAATCTACCTCATTGTGGATCCTGAACTGTATCTGCTGACCTGTATTACATTTTCTCTGTAGCTGTAACACTATATTCTGCATTCTGTTTGATGTACTTATGTATGGTATAATCTGCCTGGAAGACAGCGAACACAACTGTTTCAATGTATCTGGACATGTAGACACCAAAAGAACACACTGTAGAACAGTACAACACAGAAACGGGTCCTTCAGCCCACAGCGTTGTGCTGAAATAATTAAAGCTCTAACTTCAAATGAATTCATTACCAAAGTACGTATACATCACCATATACAACCCTGAGATTTCCTTCAGGCATTCACAACAAATCCATAAATTTAGCTAATTAAGCTAATGGCTACTGATTGAACAATCCCTTCTGCCAGTTCGTGGCCTAGATCTCTCCATTCCCTGTGCCTGTCTCAGAGCTCTTTAGTTCCTCTGTCGTATCAGCCTCCTCCCCCACCACGACAGCAGTACGTTCCAGGCACCCACCACTCTCTGTGTGAAAAAAAACTTGCGCCCTATGACTTCTTTGAAGTTTCCCCTCTCTCAGCTTAAATGCATGCCCTATGACACTCCTGCTTTTGGAAAAACAATATCAGCTGACTACTCTATAACTTGCTTCTCATAACTTTATAAACTTATATCAGGTTTTGAACTTAGAGAAAAGATACTGGCTGTTGGAAAATAAATCAACAATATACAAATACCAAATTAGTTAAATAGATTTGATAAAAGCTTTATCTCCAGAAATGCAGTGTCTGAAGACTGGTTGTGAGTGGTGTAGGTATGCTCCTTCAGTACAATGTATGTGCAATACCCTGTGAGGGTGAGGAGTTGTGACTGTGGATAGCGAATCTGTAAGGCCTCCACTGGTCAGCGTCGACCATGGATACTGCATCCTAGTTGTCTAGATACTCAAGCCAGGGTGGTACAATATGGAGAGCAAGCTGTTGCCCATCCAGAAGCTTCCCTCTCTCCACGCATCTGATGAACCCAAAGGAACAGCAGAGACTCATACAGTTTGGCACCAGCAGCTTTGCAGAAATTGCCAGTCAACATTGTACCCAATGTGGGACAGCCTCAAGGGCTCCAGCTCCAGATTTTTCCTTGCGGTTTTCTCCTGAAGCCTGCCATATAGTTGTAAAGCAGCGGAGTTTTCCTTCTCCAGGATGAACTGTCAACCACAGATGGTGAGCAATGTTCCCTCGAAGGCGTGTGTGTGTGTGCACAGATTTTGCAACTAGTGCACAAAAGATACTTGAACTGCACACACAAGATTGCTGCCCTCTACCTCATTGGCATGCTAAGTGTATTTAACGATTTTACACAATCACATTCCCTTTTCCAGTTTCTGTTGCGGATGGTGTTAACAACGTGGAGTTTATGATGATGTGTGTGCAGATTTTAGAACTGCCTTATTCATACTATTTTTACTGAAGACACTTTTCAGCATGCACATGTTGTTCTCACTGGGCAAAAAATTGCACAACACCAGACTTTTGCACACACTGGTCATTACAAATTAGAGGAAAGATGGCTGATGAGCCCTATCAGCCTGGAGCAACTGGTTTTAAGGCACCAGTCCCACCTTTTCCCCTTTTCCTGTCAGTAGAGAATGTTCTGTCTGGCTTAGAAGCTAAGCCACATGTGAAGGCCAGCAGCTAGATTTGGTTGGCAGAGGCTATTTGAGGTGCACGCCATTGGGAGCTTATACCCCATTACTGGTAACAACCTTAAGGAACTGATGTATCTGTAATTGTCTTGATTCTGGTTTGAAGGTCGGTGGCAGGAGGTGGTGGGGGAAGTGGTAAAAGAGAAGTTCAGGTGAAATTTAATTTAGGAGAAATAATTATTTAGAATTAAATGTTAGAAGCATGATTAAAAGAAGTTTATAGAATATTCAAAAAATGCCATTGTGTCTAAATCTACAAACTCCATGAAGATCCTTCAAAGTTATTGTGCAAGGTGATAGGGTTGTTGAGAACGTGTATGGTGTGTTGACCTTCATTAGTCAGGGATTCGGTTCAAGAGCTGTGTGGAAATGTTGCAGCTCTATAAAACCCTGGTTAGACCACGCTTAGAATATTGTGTTTTGTTCCAGTCGCCTCATTATAGGGAGGATGTTGAAACTTTAGACAGGGTGCAGAGGAGATTCACCAGGATGCTGCCTGGAGTAGAGAGCGTATCTTAAGTTGAGTGAGCTAAGGATTTTCCTCTTTGGAGTGAAGGAGGATGACAGATGACTTGATGGAGATGCACAAGATGATAAGAGGCGTAGATTGAGGAGACTTTTTCCCAGGGTGGAAATGGCTACTATGAGGGGGCATAATTTTTAGGTATTGGGAGGAAAGCATTTGTGGGTTTAAAGGTGTTGGCATTTTACGAGAGATTAATGGGTATGTGGAAGACCCTGCTGGGGGTGGTGGTGGTAGAAGGAGATACATTAGAGACATTTAAGAGATTCTTACATTGGCACATAGATGATAGAAATACAGAGGGCTATTTGGGAGGAAAAGGTTAGATTGATATTGGTGTAGGTTAAAAGTCTGGCACGTTATCGTGGGCTGAGGGACCTGTTATATGCTGTACTGTCTACGTAAATGTAGGAGACATACAAAGCTCTGTAGAAGTTTCAAATACTAGAAGTGGGGCAACTGGACAGAGAGGCAAATGGTGTTTATTTCAGGGAAATGTGAGGTAATGGATTTTGTGGGTGTGAAACAAGGCAAGGGAATTGGTAATAAATTGGAGCATATCAAGAGTTATTGAGGAACAAAGGAAAATTGGAGTGTACATTACATGCTTAGGCCCATAAGAGCAGTGGGACAAGTCAATAAAATATTTAAATCAGAATCAGATTCATTATCACCAACTGATGTCATGAAATTCATTGTTTTGTGCAAGAGATAAAAATTATTATAGGCTGCAGAATAAATAGTTAAAAGATAGATAATGAGGGGTTCACGTATTGTTCAGAATCTGATAGTGGAGTGAAAAAGCTGTTCTTAAAACATTGACTTCACGTTGCAAGGCACAAAGATAGAGGTTCACGGTATTTATACTGAAGAGAGCACAGAGGTTTACCACAATGCTTCCAGGTATTGTAGCAGTGAGCAAAGATTAGATAGGCTGTGCTTGATTGCCTTGGAATTTAGAAGGCTTTGGGGAGACAATCAAGGTGTATAAAATGGACTAAATAGCACAGATTTATTTCCCTTTACAGAAGAGTTAATAAGGGGGGGGGGCAGATCTATAAAGTAATCAGAGCAAAGGAGCTCCCTGGATCCTGGAATGCAGAAAGTTCAAAATCCAAAGTAAATTTATTATATACTTAACATATACAACTCTGAGTTATTATATACTTTACCATATACAACTCTGAGACTAATTTTCTTGCAGGCATTCACAGTAAATACAAGAAGCACAATAGAATCAATGAAAGACCACACCCAACAGGACGGACAAACAATCAATGTGCAAAAGACAACAAACTGTAAATACAAAAAGAAAGAAAATATATAAATAAATAGATAAGCAATGAACATCAAGAACCTGAGATGAAGAATCATTGAAAGTGAGTCCATAGCTTGAAGGAACAGTTCAGTGATGGGGTGAGTGAAGTTGAGTGAAGTTATCCCCTCTGGTTCAGGAGCCTGATGGTTGAGGGGTAATAATGGTTCCTGAACCTGGTGCTGTGAGTCCTGAGGCTCTCGTACCTCCTTCCCGATGGCAGCAGTGAGAAGAGAGCATAGCCTGGGTGGTGGGGCTCCCTGCTGATGGATGCTGCTTTCCTGTGACAATGTAGATGTGCTCAATGGTGGGGAGGGCTTCACTGGCTGGTGGGGGTCTCTGATGTATGCTGCTTTCCTGCAATAGCGCTCCATGTAGATGGGACTTGGATGGTGGGGGTCCCTGACGATGGATGCTGCTTCCCTGTGACAATACTCCGTGTAAATGTGCTCAATGGGGGGGGGGGCATTGTCACTGCTTTCCTGTGACAGTGCTCCATGTAGATATGGCTTGGATGGTGGCAGTCCCTGATGCTGGATGCTACTTTCCTGTGAAAACATTCTGTGTAAGTGTCACCTGGGTGGTGGGGGTCTTTGATGATGGGCACTGCCCTCCGGTGACAGTGTTCTCTGTTGATGTGACCCGGGTTGTGGGGGTTCCAGTGATGATGGATGCTACTTTCCTTTGACACTGCTCAGACTTCTGGAACTCCAACTTTCACACACAAAATGCTGGAGGAACTCAGCAGGCCAGGCAGCTTCTATGGAAAATAGTACAGTCGACGTTTCCGGCTGAGACCCTTCAGCAGGACTGGAGAGAAACAAATGAAGAGTCAGAGCTAGAAGGTGGGGGGAGGGGAGGAGAAAACACAAGGTTTTAGGTAAAATGAGAGGGGGTGAAGTAAAGAGCTGGGAAGTTGTTTGGTGAAAGAGATACAGGGCTTGGAGAAGGGGGAATTCAACAGGAGAGGACAAAATGCCATGGAAGAAAGAAAAAGGGGAAGGAGCACTGGTGGGGGGGTCAATGAGCAGACAAAGAGATAAAGTGAGAGAGGGAAAATAGGATAAGGAATAGAGAAGTGGGAGGGCATTACAGGAAGTTAAGGAAATTGATGTTCCTGTCATCAGGTTGGAGGCTACCCAAATGGAATATAAGGTGTTGCTCATCCAACCTGAGTGTGGCCTTATTGCAATAATAGAGGAGGCCATGGACTGACATGTGGGAATGGGAATAGGAAGTGGAATTAAAATGGGTGGCCACTGGGAGATCCCACTATTTTGGCGGATGGAGCATATGTGCTCGGCAAAGTGGTCTCCCAATCTGCATCAGGTCTACTGATATACAAGAAGCTACAACCGCAAAAGACTAACAGGTGAAGTGTTGCCTCACCTGGAAGGTCTGCTTGGCGCCCAGAATGGTCCTAAATTTGTCTGGTCCATTTCGTTACAATGACGACTGCATTGGTGCTGGTTCCTGCACCCATGTGGAGCTTGTTGACTTCATCAACTTTGCCTCCAACTTCCACCCTGCCCTCAAATTTACCTGGTCCATTTTTGACACCTCTCTCCCCTTTCTCGATCTCTGTCTCTATTTCTGGAGACAGATTATCTACTGATGTCTTTTGTAAATGCACTACACCTTTTCCCACACTGTTACTTATAAGAATGTCATCCCCTCCATTCCTCAATCTCTGCTGCATCTTCTCTCAGGATGAGGCTTTTCATTCTAGAGCAAAAGAGATGTCCTCCTTTTTCAAAGAAAGGGTCTTTCCTTCCTCCACCATCAACATGGCCCTCAAATGCATCTCTTCCATTTCACGCATGTCTGTTCTTACCCCATCTTTCCGCCACCCTACCAGGGATATGGTTCCTCTTGTCCTCACCTACTACCCCACCAGCCTGTGTCCAGTACATAATTCTCCAGAACTTCCGTCGTCTCCAATGGGATCCCACCACCAAACACATATTACCTCCCCCACCCACTTTCTACAGGGATTGCTCTCTATGTGACCCCCTTGTCCATTTGTCCCTCCCCACTGATCTCCTTCCTGGCACTGATCCTCGTAAGTGGAACAAGTGCTACACCTCCTCATCGCTACCATTCAGGGCCTCAGGTGAGGCAACACTTCACCTGTGAGTCTGTTGGGGTCATCTGTTATACCTGGTGCTCTCGGTGTGGCCTCTTGTATATTGGTGAGGCTGGCCCTGCCCCAGATTGGGAGACCGCAGTGCAGGGCATCCACTCCGTTGTCAGAAAAAGCGGGTTTTTAGAAGCATCTCCCAGTGGCCATTTTAAATCCACTTCCCATTCCGACATGTCCATCCTTGGCCTCCTCTACTGTCATGATGACGCCATACTCAGTTTGGAGTAGTACTTTATATTCTGTCTGGGTAGTCTCCAACCTGATGGCATGAACATCGATTTTTCAAACTTCCAGTAATGCCTCCCACTTCTCTATTTCCCATCCCCCCTCGCCTGATCTCCTTGCCTCTCCATCGCCTCCCCCTGGTGCTCCTCCCTTTTTTCTTTCTTCCATGGCCTTCTGTCCTCTCCTGTTAGACTCCCCCTTCTTCAGCCCTGTATCTCTTTCACCAATCAACTTCCCAACTCTTAACTTCACTCCTCCCGCCTCCAGTTTCACCGATCACCTTGTGTTTCTTCCTCTCCTCTCCCCACCTTCTAGCTCTGTCTCCTTGTTTTTCTCTCCAGTCCTGCTGAAGGGTCTTAACCCGAAACATCAACTGTATTCCTTTCCATAGATGCTGCCTGGCCTGCTGAGTTCCTCCAGCATTTTGTGTGTGTTGCTTGGATTTTCAGCATCTGCAGATCTTTTCTTGTTTGTGATTGGAACTCCAACTTTATCCAGATTTTCTCATCGAATCTAAATATATACAAACAAACAATATCTCCGTGAAAACAAACGTGTCAGTTGTACTTGATTATGGATGTTTGTCGAAGAGCCTTCAGAGTTTCACATAACATTAAATAATTTATGATGAAAATATCTGTGTGGGCAAACAGCCAAGAATTTAAACTATAGTTTGATTAAAAAGAAATGTCTTGCTTTAATTTCACAGCCTCTACTGGTGACTCTTTTCTGACTGTATCTGTTGCTATGAACCGCAAGTGAGTGACGTTGTTATATTTCTGCTGTCTGTTTGTTTTGCCACACTGAAAAGTCACTGCCAACATAGGGAAAACTTGCTTATGTAGTGTTCTCAGGCATGGAGCCTTTGTGTAAGCTGGAGAGTTGCAGAATGATGAGTTTTAGTGGCATTGGTGGATAGTGTAGAAGGTCAGGCAACATTTATGGCATTGTGGTTGATGCAGAAGGTTACCAAAGGATACAGCAGATCAGTTGCAGATATGAGTAGAGAAATAGCAGATGGAGCAAAGTGTGATGTATGGCACTTAGGAAGATCAAATATAAGGGGACAGTACAGTGTCAGTGGCAGAATCATAACAGAGTAGATGAGCAGAATGATTTTGAGATCTAAATCCATAGACCCCTACAAGTGGCTACACAGGTTGTTCGGGTGGTAAAGAAGACATATGGCATTCTTAGCTTTCTTATCTTTAGTCAATGCATTGAGCTCAAGAATATGGAAGTTACTGTATGATACAACTTCATAAAACTCTGGCTAGGCCACAAATGGATTCAGTACTAGATGCCCCATTGTAGGAAGGATGGTGAGCCTTTGGAAAGGGTGAAGAACAGTTTTATCAGGATATTGCCTTGATAAGTGGGCATGAGCTTTAATGAGAAGTTGGACAAACTTTTTTTTGCTAGAGTGACAGAGTGAGGCAGGAACATATAAGGTCACAAGGGGCATAGATAGGCTAGACAGCCAGTACCATTTTTCAAGTATCAAAATGTCTCATTCAAGAGGGCATGCATTTAAGGTGAGAGGGCCTTTCAGTATCTAGTTTGTTTTAATGACATCCTCCCTCATCCTTCTGAACTTTATCGTGTACAGGCCCAGAGAAATCAAAGGCTCCTCATATAAGCAACCTTCCATTCCAGATTATTCTTGTGAATCTCCTCTGCCCACCTCCAGATCCAGCCTATCCTTCTGCAGATACAGGGCCCAAAACTGCTCACCATATTCCAAGTGCAGTCTAATCAATACCAAAACAAGCTTCAGCCACGCACTTTTAGATTCTAGTCCTTTTGAAATGAAAGCCAACTTTGTATTTGCTTTCCTTACGACCATCTCAACCTACAAGTTAACCTGAAGACCATAACACATAGGGGTAGAATTAGGCCATTCAGCCCATTGAGTCTGCTTCTCCATCCAAAACTGGCTGATTTATTATCCCCCTCAGCTCCATTCTCCTGCCATCTCCCTGTAACCAATGCACCCTGACTAATCAAGAACCTATCAACATTCGCTTCAAATATACTCAATGACTTGACTTGCATAGCCATCTGTGGCAATGAATTCGAGCTAAAGAAATTCCTTCTCATCTCTGTAATAGAGGGATGTCCTTGTATTCTGAGGCTGTGTCCTCTGGTCCTAGACTCCCCCACTATAGGAAACATTCTCTGCACATCCACTCTATCGAGGCATTTCAATATTCAATAGGTTTCAATGAGACGGACCCTCCTCCCCCCACCGTTTCAGTGAACACAGGCCCAAAGCCAGCAAATCCTCCTCCTATGTAAACCCTTTCTTTTCTGGAATCATTCTTGTGAACTTCCTCTGGACCCTTGCCAATCCCAGCACATCCTTTCTTAGATAAGAGGCCCAGAACTGCTCACAGTACTCCAAGTGCAATCTGACCAATGCCCTGTCGAGCCTCAGCATTACATCCTTGCCTTTATATTCTGGTCCTCTCGAAATGAATGCTTAAGGGAATCCTGTACTCGGAATCTCAAGTCCCTTTTCACCTCTTATTTCAGAATTATCTGCCAGGTTAGAAAATAGTCTACACCTTTATTTCTTCTACCAAAAGGAGAGTTTGATGGCTGGTCAATCCTTCAGTTGTCAGTCTGAGTGGCTAAGGATAAAAGGAAAAAGTGATGGACCAGTATTGCCTGCAGAAGGAATATGATCTCAGCTCAGTGGAACACCAGTTATGAGAGAGGATATGAGACAAGAAGATTTCAAAGCCGAAGAATGAATTGAGAATCACCTACTGACTCACTTGTAAAGGCCAAAATCCTACAGAAATAAAAGATTGTGGAAAGCCCCAGGCTAATTTCATCTAACCTGCTGATCATTAGATCTATTAGTGATACAAGGTTTCCTGCAAATGAACAATCGCAGCTCTGTGCGGGACAAGGATCTGGGATATTCTCTGTGGAGAAAGGTTTGTAGACGGTCTTATATCAAAGATCCAAGCTCAGACAGGAGAAAACTCTGTATAAATTCCACATTGATATGAGGTACTGGGGGAGGGTCACACTGAGAGAGGGTCACACTGTGTGAGGGGCATTACCGAGGGAGAGTTACATTGACAGAGGGATGGTACTACAGGAGGGTCACATTGTTAGAGCGGTGGGACTGATGGAAGATCACACTGAGGGAGGGGCAGTACTGAGGGAGGGGTTGTATTGAGAGAGGATCACACTGAGGGAGGGGTGGTACTGAAGAAGGATCACACTGACAGAGGAGTGGGTCTGAGGGAGGATCACTGTGTGAGGGGCAGTACTGATGGAGGATCACACTGTGGGGGGGGTGGTACTGATTGGAGTATCACACTGTTTGAGGGGTGGTACTGAGGAGAGTCACACTGTGGGGGGGCGGTACTGATTGGAGGATCACATTGTTTGAGGGGTGGTACTGAGGGGGGGGTCACACTGTGGGAGGGTGGTACTGAGGGAGAGTCACACTGTGGGAGGGGTGGTACTGAGGGAGGGTCATACTGCGGGAGGGGTAGTACTGATGGAGGGTCATACTGTGGGGGGGTGGTACTGAGGGGGGGCTCACACTGTGGGAGGGTGGTACTGAGGGGGGGGCTCACACTGTGGGAAGGGTGGCAGTGAGGGAGGGTCACACTGTGGGAGGGGTGGTACTGAGGGAGGGTCACACTGTGAGGGGGTGGTACTGAGGGAGGGTCACACTGTGGGAGGGGTGGTACTGATGGAGGATCACACTGTGGGAGGGGTGGTACTGAGGGAGGGTCACACTGTGAGGGGTTGGTACTGAGGGAGGGTCACACTGTGGGAGGGGTGGTACTGATGGAGGATCACACTGTGGGAGGGGTGGTACTGAGGGAGGGTCACACAGTTGGAGGGGTGGTACCGAGGGAGGGTTACACTGTGGGAGGGGTGGTACTGAGGGAGGGTCACACTGTGGGAGGGGTGGTACTGAGGGAGTGTCACACTGAGGGAGGGGTGGTACTGAGGGAGGGTTACATTGTGGGAGGGGTGGTACCGAGGGAGGGTTACACTGTGGGAGGGGTGGTACTGAGGGAGTGTCACACAGTGGGAGGGGTGGTACCGAGGGAGGGTCACACTGTGGGAGGGGTGGTACCGAGGGAGGGTTACACTGTGGGAGGGGTGGTACTGAGGAAGAGTCACACCGTGGGAGGGGTGGTACTGAGGGAGTGTCACACTGTGGGAGGGGTGGTACTGATGGAGGGTTACACTGTGGGAGGGGTGGTACCGAGGGAGTGTCACACTGTGGGGAGGTGGTACCGAGGGAGTGTCACACAGTGGGAGGGGTGGTACCGAGGGAGGGTTACACTGTGGGAGGGGTGGTACTGATGGAGGGTTACACTGTGGGAGGGGTGGTACTGAGGGAGTGTCACACTGTGGGAGGGGTGGTACCGAGGGAGTGTCACACTGAGGGAGGGGTGGTACCGAGGGAGGGTTACACTGTGGGAGGGGTGGTACTGAGGGAGTGTCACACTGAGGGAGGGGTGGTACTGAGGGAGTGTCACACAGTGGGAGGGGTGGTACCGAGGGAGGGTTACACTGTGGGAGGGGTGATACTGAGGGAGGATCACACTGTGGGAGGGGTGGTACTGAGGGAGTGTCACACTGTGGGAGGGGTTGTAGTGAGGGAGAGTCACACTGTGGGAGGGGTGGTACTGAGGGAGTGTCACACTGTGGGAGGGGTGGTACCGAGGGAGGGTTACACTGTGGGAAGGGTGGTACTGAGGGAGTGTCACACTGTGGGAGGGGAGGTACCGAGGGAGGGTTACACTGTGGGAGGGGTGGTACTGAGGGAGTGTCACACTGAGGGAGGGGTGGTACCGAGGGAGGGTTACACTGTGGGAGGGGTGGTACTGAGGGAGGGTCACACAGTGGGAGGGGTGGTACCGAGGGAGGGTTACATTGTGGGAGGGGTGGTACCGAGGGAGGGTTACACTGTGGGAGGGGTGGTACTGAGGGAGTGTCACACAGTGGGAGGGGTGGTACCGAGGGAGGGTTACATTGTGGGAGGGGTGGTACTGAGGGAGGGTTACATTGTGGGAGGGGTGGTACTGAGGGAGGGTCACACATGACAATCAGGGACTTGGGTGATATTATTTTTGATTGTGCCTGTATGTTTATCTTCTATTATATATGTGCTATGTATTATGAGTGACTAATGGTTCTGGACCTTGGCCCCAGAGGAAAACTATTTCCATCGGCTGTATTCATGTGTATGGTTGAATGACAATTAAACTTGAACTTCAACTTGAGTGAAGACACTGGGCCAAATATGGACAGTCGGTACTGGGGCTGACAGGTGAGCTTTAATTGAAGACACAAGCCCCAGGAATGGACCCATTGCGTAACCCGGGGCCTGGCTGTATTCTTTTCCTCTCCATGCTTGCATCTTCTCGAATAGTGAAGTAGGTATTGTGACTGACCAAAGGTAAGATAAACTCCCACTAACTATTGAATGCGCCCAGTAGTGTAGGTCTCAATTAGCCTCTGACCCTAACCAGAAGAATAAATGAAAGACTGTACCACTGATTGAAGGCCGAAGTTTCATTGATTCTGTTATGGTCATTATCCTATTATGGATTTATTGAGTATGCCCACAAGAAAATGAATCTCAGGGTTGTACATGGTGACACACTTTAATAATTAACTTAGTTCGAACTTTGACAACAAGTCCAGCTGATAATCTTCACTTGTGGCTTAGCTACTAAGCCCAGCGGTCTGACCACACAACAACCGTTTCAAACCGTGACAAATCTTCCTCTCCAACTTTAAACCTATTCCCTTATTTATAAGACAATAAGACCATATGACGTGGGAACAGAACTAGCCCATCGAGTCTACTCTGCCGTTCCATCATGACTGACATATTATCCCTCTCCACCGCATTCTCCTACCTTCTCCCATAACGTTTGACACTCTGACTAATCAAGAACCTATCAACCTCTGCTTCAAATATACCCAACGCTCAGCCATTTGTGGCAATGAATTCTAAAGATTTATCACCCTCTGGCTGAAGAAATTCCTCCTCATCTCTGTTCTAAATGGACATTTCTCTATTCTGAGGGTAGACTACCCCACTATAGGAAGAATCCTTTCTGCAAACACTCTAACTAAACTTTTCAATATTCAATAAGTTTCAATGAGATCCTTCCTCATTCTTCTAAACGCTGGCAAATACAGGCCCAGAGCCAGCAAACACTCCTCAAACATTAACCCTTTCATTCCTGGGATTATTCTCATGAACCTCCTCTGGACTGTCTCCAATGCCAGCACATCCATTCTTAGAGCATCATCACCATTATGTGCCATGCCATATGACATGTATATCAAGGTCTATCCATGACTATGATTGTTCTTAGCAAATTTTTCTACAGAAGTGGTCTGTGATCATCAGGACTTGTGATGTGCATCAGCTGCTCATACAAGCATCCACCACCTGCTCCCATGGCTTCATGTGACGCTGATCGTGGGGGTGGGGGGGGCTAAGCAGGTGCTACACCTTGCCCAAGGGTGACCTTCAGGCTAGTGGAGGGAAGGAGTGCCTCACACCTCCTTTGGTAGAGATATATCTCCATCCTGCCACCCATCCTTTTTTAGATAAGGGACTCAAAACTGCTCACAATACTCTAAGCACGGTCTGATCAATGCCTTATAGTGCTTCAGCATTACATCCTTGTCCTCTCAAATTGAATTTTGGGCTCCTCTACCCTGGGTAAAAGACTTTGGTCACTATACCTCCAGAATCCAGAGTGAGGTCACCCCTCAACTTCCTGTACTCCAAAAAAAGGATGTCGTAGTCTATATAGCCTCGCATTATAGCTCACCAAACTTCAAAGTCAATTTTATTATTTGAGTACATATTTGTCACCACGTACAAGCCTGAGATTCATTTCCCTGTGGGCATACTTAGCAGATCTATGGAATAGTAGCTCTAACAGGATCAATGAAAGATCAAACAGAGTGCAGAAGACAACAAACTGTGCAAATGCAAATATAAGTAAATAGCAATAAATAATAAAAACATGAAATAAAAAACAAAGAGCCTTTAAGGTGAGACCATTGGCTGTGGGAACATCTCAATGGACGGGCAAGTGAGTGTTGTTATCCCCTTTTGTTCAAGGGCCTGATGGGTGTGGGATAGTAGTCGTTCTTGAACTTGATGTTGAACCAGCCTCAGTAGCGTCCACATAAATCTTTGTTGTACCCTCTCTAGGTTAGTGAGACCTTTCCTATTGCAGGGTAAATGGAACTGCACGCAGATGTGACTTTACCACCGTCTTCTACAGCTGTAACATGGCGCGCCCCCTCACTCCTGCGCACAGTATTCTGACCGATGAAGGAAAGCGTGTCAAACACCTTCTTCATCACCTGTCTACCTGTGTCATGACTTTCAGCAAAGTACGCACTTGCACCACCGTGAGTGTGTGTGCAAGTGAGCTCTGATGTGAGTTGTGAGTGAGTGAGTGTGTGTGTGTGTGTTGTGTCTGTGGGTATGCATTGCCAATGAGAAACAAAAGAGAGTCTGCAGACACTGGAAATCCAGAAAAGCACACACAAAATGCTGGATGAACTCTGCCAGTCAGGTAGCATCTATGGAGGGGAAGAAACAGTCGACATTTCAGGCCGAGACCCTGTATCGGTGTTTGTGTGTGCATAAAATCCTTATGAACAGAATTCAAGGTCGAAGCGTTTGAGTCACATGCCAGTAAGAGGAATTGAAAGGCAGATTGTTTCAGTAACAGAGAAGCTGAAAGTGACTGAAGTTAAGAGCAATCTTGCTCTTCTAATGCATGAATCACTGGCAATTAGAAGGCAGGTCCAAAATGTAGTTAGGAAGGTAAATGACATTTATGCAGAGTGTTGGAGTTTAAAAATAGTGAAATTACAGTGGATTCAGATACAGATTGCTTTATCGTATGTACATCGAAACATACGGTGAAATGTGTCTTTTATGTTAATGACCAACACAACCTAAAGATGAGCTGGGGGCAGCCCATGAGTATCCCCACACATTCCAGTGGCAACATAGAATGCCCACCATGTTCAGCAGAACAACGCAAAACCACACACACACACACACACACACACACACACAGAAACATACACAAACACACACAAACACACACACACAAAAACACATACACACACACAAACACAGAAATACACACACAACCCAGACAGAGGCATACACACACGCACACACAAAACAGACACACAAACACACACACACACACACACACATACACACACACAGAAACATACACAAACACACACACACATATACACACACAAAAACACATACACACATATACACACACAAAAACACATACACACACACAAACACAGAAATACACACACAACCCAGACAGACAGAGGCATACACACACGCATACACAACACAAACACACACACACACACAAAACACAGACACACAAACACACACACACACACACAAAACACAGACAGACAGACACACAGATATACACACAAACACTCTCACACACACAAACACAGACACACACACACAAACACACATACACACAAAACACAGACACACACGAAAACACAGACACACTCACAAACACACACACACACACACACACACACACACACACAAACATACAGACACACAACACACACACACACACACATACAGAACACAGAAAGACACACACAAACACAGGCACAACTGCACACACACACACACACACACACACCCACCCACCCACCCCAGGACAGGCCACATCCTTATTAATAACTTTAATAACTGATTCTTTATTTGTTACCAGAAGGAATAGATACATAAATAATGCAAAAGAGGAATAGTGAGGGAGCGTTCATGGACCATTCAGCAACCTGATGACGGAGGGGAAAATGCTGTTTCTAAAGCTTTGAGTTCATGTCTTCATGCTCCTGTACCTGAAGACTGAGAAGTGGCCATGTCACAGATGGTAAGGGTCCTTCATGATGGATGCTGCCTTCTTGAGGCATCACCTTTTGAGGATGTCCTCGATGGTGGGGTGGTTTGTGCCGTGTTGGAGCTGGCCGAGACTACAACCCTCTGCAGTACTTTCTAATCCTGTGCATCAGTGCCTCCACACCAGGTGACGATGGTACTTGTGCTGGTACTGAGAAGTGCCCGTGGTAGCACTGCGCCTTCACCTCAGGGGTCAGGTTACGCCTGCCGAGCCAGACTCTCGTTGAAGAACTTCTCCACGCTGCATCGTTCCACAGGGACCAGGACCAACTATTCCGGCTACGTATTGCAGCTGCGGTGTATTGGGACAGGAGGGAAAACAGACGGAAGCCAGCTCTCTTCCAGCACCCCCATGTGGCTCGAGGCGGGCTTTAAGCTGCCTCTAATGCTGTGCACAATTAAAAATCAATTTGAGAGCTGCATCTGGGTAGGGGCCTGCTGTACAACTGATTTGAGACACGAACCCGGTGTTTCACTCTCTGGTGCAGTGATGTGGATAATTAAATAGAGCACCTCAAACATTCTGGGAGTTGGGGACTTCATCGTGTGTAATCACTTGCAGCAAGAGGATTAATAAGTGGTTATATTTCCCACCATATGCTCCAGCTGAATTATGAACATTTTTTACAGTCTGCTCAGCTGTCTATATGTTTACAGGAAGTTGAATAGAATAAAAGATTTTTAATGATCATTATTCCTCCCAGCAATTCAATTACAATTGTCATCGAAATCAAGAGAGATACGGTTCTTGCATTGGAAGGTCTATGTCATAGAATCATGGGTTCGTGGAGATGCATGGCATTGGACTGCAACCTTCAGCCCTCCCTGTTCATACTGAACTCAGAGCACTACAGCATAGATACAGGCCCTTCGGTCCATTTAGTCTGTGTTGAACTAGTATTCTGCCTAGTTGAATCGACCTGCACCCAGGCCATACACCTCCCGTTCATGTACTGATCCAAATTTCTCTTAAGTGTTGAAATCCAACCCACATTCCCCGGTACCGCTGGCAGCTCATTCACACTTTCACTACCCTCTGAGTGAAGAGGTTTCCCCTCAGATTTCAACTTTTACCCCTAGCCCATAACCTCTAGTTCTAGACTCACCCAACCTCAGTGGAAAAATCTTGCTTGCACTTACCCTATCTGTATCCCTCATAATTTAATATAGCTCTATCAGATCATCAGGGACCCCTACCACCCAGGTAATGCTCTCTTTTGCTGCTGCCATTAGGTAGAAGGTACAGGAGACTCAAGACACTCATCATGAGGTTTAGGAACAACTATTACCCCTCAACCATCAGGCTCTTGAATCAAAGGGGATAACTTCACCCAGCTTCACTTGTCCCAATATTGAAATGTTCCCACAGACTATAGATTCACTTTCAAGAGCTCTTTCATCTCACGTTCTCAATATTTATTGTTTATAATTATTATTTCTTTCTTTTTGTATTTGCACAGTTTGTTGGCTTTTGCACACAGTTGAACACCCAAGCTGATGTGGTCTTTCATTGATTCTATTGTGGTTATTATTCCTTTCTGGATTTATTGAGTATGCTTGCAAGAAAATGAATCTCAGGATTGTATATAATGATATATATGTGCATTGATAATAAACTTAATTTGAACTTTGAACTTTGGAAATTCCCTTCATTCTCCTACGCTCCAGAGAATAAAGTCCTAACCGATTCAACTTTTCCCCGTAACTCAGGTCCTCAAGTCCCAGCAACATCCTCTTAAATTTTCTCTGCTCTCTTTCAATCTTATTAACATCCTTCCTGTTTTATGTTTTCTTCCCATCTACATGAATTCCATTTGTCTACATTGGGACTGTTTTCTTCTAAGCCTTGCCTATTTAAAGCCTGTCTAGATGCCTCTTCCACCAGCTCCTCCAGTAGCGCATTCCTCTCTGTTGGAAAACAAAACCTACCCTTTGGAGTAAAACCTATCCATTTCCCCAATGAGGCCACTCTCAGGGTGGAGGAGCCACATCTCATATTCCATCAAGGAAACCTCCAACCTAGTGGCATCAATATTGATTTCTCCTTTTGTAATTTTATTTCCTTTTTTTTCCCTTTCCTCTCTTTCCTCTTCTTCTATTCCCCATTCTGGCCTCATACCTCTTCTCTTCACCTGTCTATCTCTTCTCCTGGTGCCTTGCCTTCTTCCCTTTCTCCCATGGTTCACTCTCCTCCAATCAGATTCCTTTCTCCCCAGCCTTTTACCTCTCCCCTCACCTGGCTTCACCTATCACCTTCTAGCTGTGCGCCTTCTCCTCCCCTTGTCTTTATATTCTGGTGTCTTTCAGTCCTGATGAAGGGTCTCAGCCTGAGACATTGAAAGTTTATTCATTTCCATACAGCCAGACCTGCTGAGATCCTCCACCATTTTGTGTTACTCTGGATTTATAACATCTGCAGAATCTCTTGTGTTTGTGGTGAGATGGTGCTGCACTGTCAGAGATGGTGTCCTTTAAGTGCAATTTCCACCTTTCACCTCGCAGTTTCTTATTTCATCATCCCCTTCTCCGCCTACTTGTTGTCGTCTAGTTAGTCCTCCTTCCCCTCTCCCTACCTTTTTATTCTGGCATCTTCCTCCTTCCTTTCCAGTCTTGATGAAGGGTCTCAGCCCGAGATGTCAACTGTTTATTCCTTTCCATGGAAGCTGCCTGACTCCCTGAGTTCCTCTGGCATTTTGTGTGCGTTGCTCTGGATTTCCAGCATCTGTAGAATCTCCTGTAGATTTCCCACCTTTCGGTTAAAAAAAAAGCAGAATGCAAACCATGTTTGAAAGGGTTAAATTATGAACGCAAATTGTGTAGATGAGGTTTATCGTGTGTCAAAGGTTATCAGGTGATCTGATTGAGACTCTGAAGATGATTAAAAGATTTGATAGGGTTGCTGCATCTAATTCATTTCTCCTGGTCATTGGAGTTTGGGGCTTGATGAGGAGAGAGTCAGCTTTTTTCTTCAGAAAGTAGGGAGGTGATGTTAGGACTGTGTACAGCTTGAGTCAGATAGCTGAAGGACAGTGTAGTTCTGGGCATCACAGTACGGGGAAGATGTGATTGCCTGTCCCTTCAAGAGGACCACAACTTTGTCATGGCATTTGGAGGCTTGCTTGCCTCAATGACCTGGAGGGCTATGTTGGGTGGAGTCAGGACTTTTTGCTTTGGTTCTTGGTAGGGTCACTCATGCCAAGCAGGTCAAAGGGTAGAGGACAGACTAAGAGTGGATGACCAGTCCTCCAGATTTGGGGGTTCAGCTCAGGGCTAACAACCGTGACTGGTCAAACAAAATTGTATTGGAAACAGCAATGACGAATCCTTCTACATCTGAGTGTGATGGTATTCCGGAGCCTCCACCTAGGACTGTAGTGTAAACCTGTAGTGACAGTAGTGAAAACTGATGGAAGTTACTGAGACGATGAAGGAAACTCTGAGCGCCACCAGAGATGGATGACCTTCATTACTGCCTTAAAGACCAATGCTGTAACAGGCAGTAAGTAATAAACAAGTGATTGCCTGTCAGAACTGTCCTGCGCTCAGCACATAGATGCAATCACAAGGAAGAATGCCAATGCCTTTACTTTCTATGGAGGTTAAGGAGACCCAGCTTGTCACCGAAACCTCTGCAGATGCAAAGTATCCTAAATGGTTGCGTCATGGTCTGGTATGGTCATCTGCATGTGCAGGAATGTGAGAAGCCACAGAGAGTAGGGAACTCTGTCCGGTGTATCAAGGATGCATCCCTCCCTTGATAATAATCCCTCGGTAGTATCTACAGGATGTGCTGTGCTTCAAGAAGAAAACATTCGTCATCAAAGATCCCCACCTCCTGACTACTTGTCTTCTCACAGCCACCATCAGGCAGGAGGAACGGAAGCCGGAAGCCCCACAGCACCAGGTTCAAGAACAGATACCTCCCTTCAACCGATCAGTTCTTGAACCAGCTTGATCACAACATTGTGACCACTTTGCACGAAGTAGGCATGTTTTGAGCTAATCATTTTCTTTCTTGTAAAAGTGTATAATTAATATTTAATTTGTTTTCATTGTGAATACTGCTTAACTGATGCTCTTTGTCTGTGATGCTGTCGCAAGTAAGTTTTCCGTTGAACATGTGCACAGATAGAACAGGGCACACTACAGCACAGTACAGGGCCTATGGCCGGCAATGTTGTTCCCACCATTTAACCTACTCCTAGATCAATCTAACCCTTCTCTCCTACATAACCCTTCACTTTTCTATCATCCATGCGCCTATCTAGGAGATTCTTAAATGCTCCTAATGTATCTGACTCTACCACTACCCCTGGAAGGGCATTCCACTCATCCACCACCCTCTGTGCTAAAAAACTTACTTCTGACATTCTTCCCCTATACTTACCTTAAAATTGCATCTCTTTCCATCAGCCATTTCTATCTTAGGGAAAAGTCTGTACCCTCAATCATTTTGAGGATGGATTTAGTGAGCTAGATCTTTTCTCTTTGGAGTGAAGGAGGATGAGAGGAGACTTAATAGAGGTGTATAAGATGATAAGAGACTTAGATAGACAGCAAGAGGTGATAGTATAGGTCTGGAGTATGTTCAAAGCTGAGTGCAGGAGACTCTTCACCAACGATGAACAAATAGATGTGAGGATCAGGCAGGTAAGTGGAGTTATGACACAGAGTGAGCCATGGCTTCGCTGATGATGAATGCTGTTTGAAAAGCTACATTCCTACTGTCTCTGAGGATCAAAGGTTCATTTATTATATAAGTATGTATCCATATACAACTCTGAGATTCTCTTCTCCAGATAGCAACGGAACAAAGAAAGAATACAAAAGTTGTTCAGAGAGAAACATTAGACCTGCTCCCCTCCACACTAAAGAGAATGGCATCCCTCCCTTGTATAAAACAGAACAAGAACATCAACCACAAACACTCCCGTCCCCCTTACAAGAAAGCTAATAGAATGCAATGAGAACATCAACGCCCAAACCCCTTCCCTCGCTCAAAAAACAGAAAGGAATGCACAAAAAACACAAGATATGAAAACCATAGGTATGAACAAGTCCACAGTTCGTAAGTACAATAGTTCAATCCATAGCACGGAACCACGGCAACACCCTCCTTCATTATCAAGAGAGAGAGAGAGACCTCTGGTACAGTTTCTTAAAATCCTCCTATGAGTGGCTCGGTAAGGAAGCTGAAATCTCAGGGGATGATGAACAAATTGTTCACTTGTTCTGGGAACTGACTTGTAAGCACAAGAGGAGGCCGCAATAAATGGATATACATCTTCTCAAAAGAAAAATGTTCGGTGAAGTTTCCCAGGGATCTGTCCTGGGGGCCCCTTTACTGTGTAAGTACTCCTCCTGTGAGCAATCAGATTTCTGAGGGGCTATTCTGAGGGTACACAACACTATTTTGCACTCTCTGTTCTAATCATTTGTGTTCTTAATATTCTTTATTGTAACTTACATAAATTTACATATATTGCACTGTAATCCTGTTGCAAAACAACAAATTTCATGACATTTGTCGGTGATAATAAACCTGATTCTGATTCTGGTCCTTATAGTCTGTGTGTATGTGTGTGTGTGTGTGTGTGTGTGAGAGAGAGAGAGAGAGATATATATATATAGAGTGAGGGCAGGTAATAATCTGATTAGTTAATCCTGTCAATTACATACATGACATAGATTTCACCAGATGGAATTTAATGCAGATAAATATACCGCTGAGATTCACAGTGAACCCGAGCCTCCTATTTTGAGTCAGGTCATTGGGTTGTGGGATTGAACTAAAAATACACAAACTTCCAAAAGGAGGAAATCTCTGGAGATATTAGGCCTGGGTAATCTCTCCCATGTCTGGCATCTGCAGACATTTGTCATGTTAGATTAGTTAGATAAACAAATCCAACATGAGAAAGTTCTCTTTAAAGGAATCGGGCAAAGAACACGAAGATCGGAATTCAGCATGTTGCCCTGTGAATGGGATATCAATCATTAACTTCACAATATGGTGGCATATCCAAACTGAATAAATCTAAAATGAAAGCCCAATTATTAGAACATAGAACATAGAATAGTACAGCACAGTACAGGCCCTTCGGCCCACAATGTTGTGCCGACCCTCAAACCCTGACTCCCATATAAGCCCCCACCTTAAATTACTCCATATACCTGTCTAGTAGTCTCTTAAACTTCACTAGTGTATCTGCCTCCACCACTGACTCAGGCAGTGCATTCCACACACCAACCACTGAGTAAAAAACCTTCCTCTAATATCCCCCTTGAACTTCCCACCCCTTACCTTAAAGCCATATCCTCTTGTATTGAGCATTGGTGCCCTGGGGAAGAGGCGCTGGCTATCCACTCTATCTATTCCTCATATTATCTTGTACACCTCTATCATGTCTCCTCTCATCTTCCTTCTCTCCTAAGAGTATTCAGGAAAATAGTCACAGCAAGGTTGGCAGGCAACATTGATGATCTTTATTTATCAGATTTATATCGAAACATCAGTGAAATCTGTTGTTTTGCATCAATGACAATCGACAAGCAGAGTCTGGGGATGTGCTGCAGGCAGCCCACAAGAGTCACCATGCTTTTGGTATCAACATAGCATGTCCACAACTTCCTAACCCTCAGCCGTACACCTTTGGAATGTGGGAGGAAACTGGAGCACCTGGAGGAAACCCACGTGGTCATGGGAAGAGCATATACACTCCTTACAGACAGTGGCAGTACTGAACCCAGCTCGCTCGCACTGTAATAGCGTTTTGTTAACTGCTACACTAACACGCTGCCCTAATCCGGAACAATTTGAATTTGATCCCAGTGTGAGAACATCCTTTGCATTGCTGATATTTATTGACCATCTGTGCTTGTCCCTGAACTGGAAGGTTAACCACATTGGTCAGTCTGGAGTCGCAGTTAAACTGGGCTAAATGAGGGTATCATAGAGTCATAGAGCATTGAAACAACACAGAAAAATATACAGGGCTCTTAGCATTGTCAATGATCTCTCTCATCCATTCAGCAATCTCTTTGACCCCTTACCAACAGAATCAGGATCAGGTTTATTATCACCGGCATGTGACATGAAGTTTGTTAACTTAGCAGCAGCAGTTCAATGCAATACATAATATAGAAGAAAAAAATGAAATAATAATAATAATAGTAATAAATAAATCTTATTCAGTAAACTTTATACAGTATATGTATATTGAATGGATTAAAAATCGTGCAAAAAACAGAAATACTATATATGAAAAAAGGAGAGGTAGTGTCCAAGGGTTCAATGTCCATTTAGGAATTGGATGGCAGAGGGGAAGAAACTGTTCCTGAATCGCTGAGTGTGTGCCTTCAGGCTTCTGTACCTCCTACCTGATGGTAACAGTGAGAAAAAGGCATGCCCTGTGTGCTGGAGGTCCTTAATAATGACACTGCTTTTCTGAAACACCGTTCCCTGAAGATGTCCTGGGTACTTTGTAGGCTTCCATCAGGCAGAAGGTACAGTAGCATTTGGACAAGAACTGTTAGGGTGGGAAGCAGCTTTTTCTCCCAGGCCCTGACACTACTGAATTTCCTGCTACCACAAGGTCTCACCGTGTATGAAGAGCCAGTGGCAATATACTGTTTACTTTTTAACTTGTGTTGTAAATGCTTCTTATTATTTGTTAATTTATTTGTGATAATGTTACCTTAAGTGCTGTGTGTACATCTTGGGCAGGAGGAATGTTGTGTCATTTGGTGATATACATGTGAGTCATATGTACTGTGTTGTGCACTTTGGACTGGTGGAACGTTGTTTCATTTGGGTTATACATCTGCAGAATTGTATGTGAGTTATATGTATTATGTTGTGCACCTTGGTCCCAACGAATGTTGCTTCATTTGGGTTATACATCTGCAGAATTGTATGTGAGTTACATGTGCTGTGTTATGCACCTTGGTCCCGACAAACATTGTTTCATTTGGCAGTATACGTGTGTGCAGTTGAATGACAATAAACTTGAACTTGAAACAGGCCCTTCAGCCGAGGTGTTTCAGTATTACCAAGATGTCCTGTCTAACTAGTCCCATATGTGTTTGGCCCAAAATCTTCTAAACCTTTCCGATCATGCGCCTGTCCAAATCCCTTTTTGAAGTTGCTATTGCACCTGCCTCAAACAGTTCTTCTGGGAGCTTATTCCACCCTCTGTGTAAAAAGAATTACCCTCAAGTTCCTAAGTCATTCTCCTCTCATCATAATCGTCCATAAACCTATTTGAGTTCAAGAGCCGTGAGGTAATGTCGCAGCTCTATAAAACTCTGGTTGGACACACTTAGCACATTGTGCTTGTTTCTGGCCACCTCATCATAGGAAGGATGTGGAAGCTTTAGAGAAGGTACTGAAGAGATTTACCAGGATGCTGCCTGGATTGGAGAGCTAGTCCTAGGAGAATCAGTTAAGCGAGATCGAGGCTTAGATCAAGTGAATAGCCAGTGCCTTTTTCCCAGAGCATCAATGGCTGATGTGAGAGGGTATACTTTGAAGGTGATTGGAGGATGCATATTGGGAATGTCAGGTGAAGGTTCTTTACACAGAGAGTGAGAAGTACGTAGAACACAGTGCTGGGGATGGTATTGGAGACAGATACATTAGGGACATCTAAGATACCCTCATATAGGCACATGGATAAAAGAAAAATGGAGGGCTATGCAGGAGGGAGGTTTAGCTTGATCTTGGATTAGGTTAAGAGGTTGGAACAACATTGTGGGCTGAAGGACATGCACTGTTTGTACTGTTCTACGTTCATTGTTATTTGAGATGCACCCACTAAGTGGTATGTTAGTTTGGAATATCTACAGTATTTATTTAGAGGTACAGCATGGAATAGGCCCTTTCAGCCATTATCCCGGCAACCCCTGACAACCTCAATTTAACCCTAACTCACCTTTTGAATTTTGAGCCCCTTATCTAAGAAAGGATATGCTGACATTGGAGAGAGTTCAAAGAAGGTTCAGGAAGATGATTCTGGGATTGAAAAGCTTATCAAATGAGGAGTGTTTGATAGCTCTGGGTCTGTACTCACTGGAATTCAGAAGAACGAGGGGGGAGCTCATTGAAACCTATCAAGTGTTGAAAGGCCTTGATAGAGTGGACATGGAGAGGATGTTTCCTACGGTGGGGGAAATCTAAGACCAGAGGACACAGCCTCAGAATAATGGAACAGCCATTTAGAACAGAGATGAGGAACATTTATTTAGCTAGAGAGTGGTGAAACTGTGCCATTCATTGCCACAGGCAGCTGTGGAGGCCAAGATATTAGATACATTTTGAGGCAGAGGTTGATAGATTCTTGATTGTTCAGGGCATGAAGGGATGCAGGGTGAAGGGAGGAGATTGGGGCTGAGAGGGAAAATTGATCAGCGGTGATGAAATAACGCAGCAGACTCGATGGGCCAAATGGCCTAATTCTGTTTCTATATCTTATGGTCTTATGGTCAATCAGAGGATAATTTACAATGACCAATTAACCTGGCCAGTATGTCTTTGAAATTGGACTCCTTACAGAAGACAACAGAATTGAACTCTGAACTTTTGTTGTCCCAAGCTCTAACAGCATTTCACTAACCACTATACAATCATGGTGCCCATATTACGATGGCACATCCTTTTCAAGAATGCTCGATCTGCAGGTTGTGCTGAATGGCTAAAGGCACATACACCGGTTTGTTTGCATTCAGTCAACATCTGTTTGCTTATAAAATCAGTAACGTGCCCTAACCTCCACTCTCAGTGCCCTGTTTCTCTCTTTTTTCTGCTTCTTTGTTTTTGGATTCAATACACACAGCGTCTCACATTCCTGGATGATCACAAGCTCGGGGATTCTAATGCAATGAGCATCTTCGAAGACTTCTTCAAGAGTCTCCTGTGGTATCTTGTATGGAAACTTCTTACCACTGTTCTGCAATTCCTCGGTGTGATGTTAACTGGATTGCTTCCTCTGTTGCATCTTTGTCATTTTCCATTTAGAGGTGGAGGGGTCAACAACTTTAAATTCCTTGGTGTTATCATTTCAGAGGGCCTGTCCTGGGTCCAGCATGTAAGTACAAATAAGGCAGGGGAGTGCCTCTACTTTCTTAGAAGTTTGCGAAGAATCGTCATGTCATCTAAAACTTTGACAAACTTTTATAAATGCACAGTGGAGAGAACATAGACTGGTTGCATCACTGGTGAGGGTCACCTTGAGTATAGTGAACAGTTTTGGGCCCCTCATCTTAGAAAAGATGTGCTGGCATTGGAGAAGGTCCAGAGGAGGTTCACAAGGATGATTCCAGGAATGAAAGGGTTATCATATGAGGAACGTTTGATGGCTTTGGGTCTGTACTCGCTGCAATTCAGAAGGATAACAAGGGATCTCATTGAAACCTTTTGAATATTGAAAGGCCTAGACTGAGTAGATGTGGAAAGGATGTTTCCCATGGTGGGAGAGTCTAGGACAAGAATGCACAGCCTCAGGGTAGAGGGGCACCCTTTCAAAACAGAGATGTGGAGGAACTTCTTCAGCCAAAAGGTGGTGAATTTGTGGAATTTGTTGCTACATGCAGCTGTGGAGGCCAGGTCACTGGGTGAATTTAAGGCAGAGATTGATAGGTTCTTGATTGGACATGGCATCAAATGTTACGGAGAGAAGACCGGGAACTGGGGTTGAGGAGGAGAAAAAAAAAGGATCAGCCATGATTGAATAGCTGAACAGACTCGATGGGCCAAATGGCCTAAATCTGTTCCTATGTCTTATGGTCTTATGGGAACACCAATATCCTTGAACGGAAAAGCTACAAAAAGTACTGCATGCAGCCCAGTCGATCACACCACTGAGTACAACGACATGGAGTGTTGTCGTTGGAAAGCAGCATCCATCATCAGTGACCCCCACCACCCAGACCATACTCTCTTCTCACTGCTGCCCTTTGGAAAGAGGTACAGGAACCTCAGGACCCACACAACCAGGCTCAAGAACAGTTATGACCCCTCAAACATCAGGCTCCGGAATCAGAGTGGGTAACTTCACTCACCCAAACATTGAACTGATTTCACAAATTATGGACTCACTTTCAAGGACTCTACACCTTCTGTTCTCTATGGTAGTTATTTATTGATTGATTGATTGATTGATTGATTGATTGATTTATTCATTCATTCATTCACTCTTTTGTATTTGCACAATTCGTTGTCTTTTGCATTCTGGTTGTTTGTCCATCCTGTTGGGTACATCTTTCATTGATTCTTTTATATTTCTTGTATTCACTGTGAATGCCTACAAGAAAATGAATCTCAGTGTTGTGTATGTTGACATACAGTATGCTATGTACTTTAATTATGAATGTTCTTTGAACTCTGATCTCTGCCCATGACATGAATGTCATAAATTTTTGATCCCTAATTGCTCACATTTAGCCCAGTGTTCTGCCAAATGGCTCTTTATATTTACTTCATAGAAATGTCTCATCACTCTCTGAATTCCTTTGGATTACCAAAGTCAAAGTCAAATTCCAGTCTATCATCTGATGCGCAAGTACATGCATGCACAGGTGCAATGAAACACACTCTTACTGCTGCATCAGAGGCACATAGCATTAGATGGAAACATTCAAAAATAAACACAACTTAAACAGAAATTATACACTATTTTTACAATAAGAACACATTAGAACAAAAAAGAGGTCCAGTTTAGTATAAGCTGATCCACGTGGCCATCGTGTTGATAAATTGTCACGATGAGGGTTTTGCTGATTGGTTCAAGGACCGATTAGTTGAAGGGATGCAGCTGGTTTTGAACCTGGTGCTGTGGGATTGCAGACTCTGTTCCTCCTGCCCATTGATAGCTGTGAGAAGATGGCATGGTCTGGATGGAGGGGATCTTTGATGATGGACGTTGCCTCCTGGAAGCAGTGCATCCTGCAGATACTACTGATGGTCTGCTGTCCATGCTTGCTGAGCATTGTCTGCCTTTACAGCCCCGTGCAATGTTTCTGCCTTTGACATATTTAGCTTGCTCAGCTGTTTTGAATAGTCATTGAGGACATTTTGAAAAGGCAGAGCCTTAAGGACCATCACCATCTGGACATGTCCTCACTAAGGACCGTCACCATCCAGGGCATATCCTCTTCTTGTTACTATCATCAAGGAGGAGCCTGAATACCCAAAATCAGTATTTTGGAAACAGCTTCTTGCTCTCCGCCATTACCTTTCTCAACAGTCCATGAACCCTTGTACACTACCTCCTCATTTGTCTTTTGCATTATTTATTTTCAAACTTCTAGAAAACTTTTATGTCTTGTACTGAATTGCTGCTACAATACAACAAACTTCCTGCTATTAAACTGATTGGGATTTTGAATCTGATTCTGGTACAGTTGACTGAGTGGTTGCCATGCCATTATAACAGGCCTTCTCACCGTGGTAGCAGACACACAACGCGGGAGGAAATCAGCAAGTCAGGCAGCATCTATGAAGAAGAATAAAGAGTTGACTTTTCAGGCTGACCCTTCACTAGGACTGGAAGGGAAGGGGGAAGATGCCAGAATAAGAAGGTGAGGGGAAGGATTACGTAATCAGAATCAGAATCAGGTTTATCATCACCAGCATGTGACGTGAAATTTGTTAACTTAGCAGCAGCAGTCCAATGAATTACATAATCTAGCAAGGAAAGAGAAAAAATAATAATAATAAATAAAATAAAACATAATAAATAAGCAAATAAATCAATTCATAGTAGTTCATAGTTCATAGTCATAGTTATAATTTATTGATCCCGGGGGAACTGTACTACATAATGTATTGGTTGGGTACAGGAGTACATTCAGCCAGAGACTCATTCCACCGAGATGCAACACATTCCTGCCTGTAGCCATCAAACTTTACAACTCCTCCCTTGGAGGGTCAGACACCATTGGCTCAATAGGCTGGTCCTGGACTTATTTCATAATTTACTGGCATAATTTACATATTACTATTTAACTATTTATGGTTCTATGACTATTTATTATTTATGGTGCAACTGTAACAAAAACCAATTTCCCCCGGGATTAATAAAGTATGACTATGACTATGACTATGAAATTAGTTTTCATTACAGTTGCACCATAAATAATTAAATAGTAATAAAACCATAAATAGTTAAATAGTAATATGTAAATTATGCCAGTAGATTATGAAATGTCCAGGACCAGCCTATTGGCTCAGGGTGTCTGACCCTCCAAGGGAGGAGTTGTAAAGTTTGATGGCCACAGGCAGGAATGATTTCCTATGAGCCTCTGTGCTGCATCTTGGTGGAATGAGTCTCTGGCTGAATGTACTCCTGTGCCCATCCAATACATTATGTAGTGGATGGGAGACATTGACCAAGATGGCATGCAACTTACACAGCATCCTCTTTTCAGACACCACCGTCAGAGAGCCCAGTTCCATCCCCACAACATCATTGGCCTTACGAATTATGTATATTGAATAGATTATTTTAAAAAGTGTGCAAAAACAGAAATACTGTATGTTAAAAAAAAGTGAGGTAGTGTCCAAAGCTTCAAAGTCCATTTAGGAATCAAATGGCACAGAGGAATACAAGCCGGCAAGTGATAGGTGAGACCAGGAGGGGCTGGGTGTCTGGAGGAGGATGGATGAAGGGTGAAGCTGGGAAGTGATGGGTAAGAAAGGTAAGGTTCTGGAGATGAAGGAATCCGATAGGAGGGGAGAGTGAACCATGGGAGAAAGGGAAGGAGGAGGGGGCACCAGAGGGCGGTGATGGGCAAGCGAGGAGAAGAGAAGGGGTAAGATGGGAGCCAGAACGGGGAATGGAAAAAGAGAGAAGGGGGCGGGGGGAGAAATTACCAGAAGTTAGAGAAATCGATGCTCATTCCACTAAGTTTGTAGTTACCCAGACGTCCCATCATGACTGCCCCTGTAGTCTAGTGTCTGGGGTGTGATTGCTGTAGTCGATAGTTTTCCACCCACTGAATACCTGCCTCCTACATTCGAATGGAATTTTCTCACATCTTCTTTGCCTTTCTCAAGGCTGTTACAATCTTACATGCATTAGATGCACTTGAAAGCTGTGCCCTGAATGTGTCCATTGAAAACCCCTCACATTGATTGATTTTGTCCAGAAACAAGCTGAAGTTTCAGAGACATGACAATTCTTTAATTCAATAAAAGACTCATTGATTGTTTCCTTGGTGTTTGGCTGTAATGTAACAAAAATTTCTAAAGGCACAAGATTAAAGTGGCTCTGAAAACTGCAATAGTATCTAAAGAAAGATTCTTCTTAAGCCTGTCACCCCCAATGGGGCATGGGCCGCTGACAACAGCTCTCCAGAGACCTCTGTTCCGCGCCAGTCTTTCAAGTCCAGTTGTAGCCCATCTGTACATCTTCTAGGCGACGATCTTTCCTCTCCTAGGGGTGAAGTCTTTGGAGCTTCTGTTGGTGTTTCTGTACCGCTGGGTTTTGACAGCATGTCCAAGTCTCCTTCCTGTTGCAGCCAGGCTTGGGACTGTCCATGGAGGAGTTAAAGGAAGATTAGATTAACTTTATTTGCCACATGTACATTGAAACATACAGTAAAATATGTTGTTTGCATCAAATCAAATCAGCAAGGACTGTGCTGGCCAGCATTTGGCATGTTGGTCACTAACTTAGCGAGCCCACAACTCACCAACCCTAACCCATATGCCTTTGGAAAGTGGAAGGAAACCAGCGCACCCACAGGAAACCCATGGAGAACGTAGAAACTCCTTACTGACAGCGTGGGAAATGAACCCGGGTCTTACAGCTAGTGATTAATGTGTGGGGTAATCCACTTTAGGATGATTAACACAGTAGGGCATACTGTGAACCACAAGTTTTACCAGTATTTTCTGCTTTTATTTTGGATTTCCATTTGTTTTGCTCTCACTGATGAATGGATGAATGACAGAGGTTTAACTGAACCTCACAAGAATGCTCCACCAAGCAAAACAAGCTTCAGATGGTGAATTACCGTGTCTGAGTTTAACTTTGTTTCCCAGTCGCCATGGATACCATATGGATGCCCAGTCATCAGTCACTGGGATCACTCACGCAGGGCTCTAACTACCACAGGATGAAACAATGGACGAAATGGTCAATCTTTCACTAGCTACAGACTCAAACAGCCGCACTGCAGGAAAACAGGCCCTTCGGCCCATCTTGTTTACACTAACCAAAGTGCTTATCTAAGCCAGTCCCATTTACCCGCAATTGGTCCTTATCTCTCTAGACCTTTCTTATTCATTTCCTAGACCACTTTCCCAACCTTAGCAGTGTTCTCTCTTTAAAAGCAGACATCGAATCAGAGGTCAACTACCATCTGAGTAGTTCTAATGGAGCCTATGCAAGACTAAGGAAAGGAGTTTTTGAAGACTGCGACCTACAGGTTTATAGGGCAGTTGTGTGCCCTACATTACTCTATGGAACTGAATTATGGACCACCTACAGTATGTACCAGAAAGCCCTGGGATTCAATACCACCAAAGATCCTTCTGAAATATATTGCCGATCAGCTGGAAGAACAGAAAAACTAACACCAGCGTACTGGAGGAGGCCAACATGAACAGCATCTCCACCACGATAAAGCAACACCAACTTCGATTGATAGGTCACGCCATCTGGATGCCCCAGACAGATCTTTTACTCCTGATTGAGGGTAGGTCAGTGAGCTCCTGGTGGGCAAAGGAAACATTTCAAAGATAACATGACATCTAAAAGGTAGGAAGATGTTGCTGTCAGTAGTCACACCTGGAGGAAATCTGTTCAAGAGGGAGCCGTGCGAAAGGAGAGCCGTGCTCCTTTCAAGCAGCAGCTGTGAAAGGAGAGACTGAACAACAAAAAGACCTGACCACAGACTACAGACACCGCTTACCCTTGTCCACACTGTACCAGAATATGTGGATACCGGATTGGCCTCGACAGTCACCTGAGGACCCACCAATAGCCAACCCCTAGGAGAACATCAGACCTGGCTTCTGCTACTACTACATCCAAGGTTCAAAAAGTTCAAGGTATATTTATTATCAAAGTATGTAAACTCTATTCAACCTTGAGATATGTCTCCTTATAGGCAGCTACAAAACAAAGAAACCCAACAGAACCTATTAAAAACACCCAAAATGCAGAAAAAAAACATTTTGCAAACAATAGAAGTAAACAAATAGCATTCAGAACTGAAATTCATGAAAGTGAGTCCACAGCTACGAAGCCAGTCATCACTGCAGCAGATTCAGGAGCCCGTTAGTTGTAGGCCATAGCCTCAGTTCAGCAGAGAGAGAAGTAAACATCGCGAGCAGTGAGCTGAAAACCGGACTGTTCTTGCCTCCAGCCCGACACCCTGACCTTATCCATCTGTCTCGGCACTTAGTAGGCCAAACAGCGAGCCATTCCTTGCTCTCAGACCTGGGGCCTGCTGCTTTGATACTCTCTCTGGCCTGAAACCTGCCACCTCGATTTGGCTTGTACACGGCACACTGCAACCATCCTGCGCCTTCGAGTCGTCAGTTCACTGCAAAAATGCTCAAAAAGTCAACTCTGAAAGGGAAATTGCAGGCTATTGACTGCAATGATCATTAATCAGAAAAGGTGTGATTAATAGATTAGTTAGTATCGTTGTTTGCTGCCAGCAAGTTGCCGCTGTGTCAGGCTCTGTGGCCCAACTCATCCATGCTTGCCTCTCTAAATATCTCCCACCCATGCAGACCCACAGACTTTAGTTATCAGGGAGGCTGGATGTCTCCCGGAATTCCCACATCTCTCACACGGGACAAAACATAGCCCCTGGACCCACTCTGTGCCCTTACAGATGAGGCGTGTCCTCAATTGGATGGGGACACTTTGGTCAGACCACAGTTAGAGTATTGTCCTCAGTTCTGGTCACATTGTTGTAGCAAGGATGTGGAATATTTAGAGGGTGCTTCCTTGGTACCTGTGGTGATGAGTCCATTCACAGCACAGGAATCTGTCCATGCTGACTATTCCAGTGGAGTGTAACCACTTCACACAAAAAAAAAATCACTGTATCCCCCTCCCTGGTGTGTTCCACATCTCCAAGGAGCACTGTAGACAAGTTCCTTTCTGGTAAGAACTTTTGTTGCATCTTATTGTTATTGTGTTTTAATTTTGAATGAGGCATCACAGAACTCATCAGTAATTGATGATGTTATTAGGTTCAAATTGAAGATCAGGTTTAATTGTCATTCAGCCTTAAACATGAATACAGCCAAATGAAACAGTGTTCCTCTGGGGCCAAGTTACAAAATACATTACCAACAGTCACACACAGCACACAGCACCTATCTCTCTGAGGCCTCCAGTTGGGGTTGTCCATGGGTGTTGCATCCTATCAAGCCAGAGCAGTGCGATATGGAGAGCGAGCTGTTGCCCATGCAGCAAGCTCCCCCTCTCCACACATCTGATAAACCCAAAGGAACGGCAGAGACCGATACAGTTTGGTACCAGCAGCTTCGCAGGAGTTGCCAGTCAGCGTTGAACTCAACGACGGACTGCCTTAGGATCTCCAGCTCCAGATTTTTCCCTTGGGGGTTTACTCCCATGAGTGGGTAGAGCCACAAGGCAACGGAGGTTTGAGATTGGAGTTTTCCTTCTTCTAGATGGGCTGCCAGACCCATCAGCCCAGAGTGACTGGCTTTAAGGTTCCTGCAGCCTGCCTTTGCCCTTCCCCCCTCAGTAGAAACGGTTCTGTCAGACTCAGTAGTTAAGCCACACATGAAAGCCAGGAGCTGGACTTGGCTTTCAGGTTCTATTTGAGATGCACACTGTTGGGGGCTTTCAATAGATAGTAGTTACTTATCCCCATTATGATCCAGGTTATGACAACCTTAAGGAACACAACCACATAATTATGATAGCAGAAAAACATAGCTGCAAAAAAAATAAATTAATAAGATAATAATATAGGTCAAGTCCCTGACTGTCAGAACCTGTAGATGGGTGGTCCTTGGATGTTGTTCTGGAGCCACGTTTCTCCAAGAGCAGTCCACAGCAGTTCTTCACATCACTCAGTGCAGCTGCAGACAATGCAATCCAGCTTTTCTCCCACTGGAGGGCAGCACCAATGGGAGGGATCAGCCCCAACCCAGTACAGAATCCTATGGCACACAGCCAGTCCTGGCATCTCCTTCCTCAGTGGCCACAGCAGGCAAGCCGAGGCATGAATGAAGGCCTGGTCTCTACCACAGTTGCTGTATCATATGACATAGGCGATCATGGTCTTTGACCATGGTCGTTCTTTGTAGATTTTTCTACAGAAGTGGTTTGCCATTGCCTTCTTCTTGGCAGTGTCTTTACAAGATGGGTGACCCCAGCCATTATCAATACTCCTTAGAGACCATCTGCCTGCTGTCAGTGGTTGCATAACCAGGATTTGTGATCTGCACTGGCTGCTCATACAACCATCCACTACCTGCTCCCATGGCTTCACATGGCCCTGACGAGAGGGGAGCTAAGCCCAAAGGTGACTTCCAGGCTTGCAGAGGGAAGGAGCATCTTAAACCTCCTTTGGTAAAGATGTATCTCCACCCCACCAGCTCAATGTTCGATTAGCACTTCATAAAACGGTTGTGAAGTAACAAGTTTTGTGCCTCTTTCCTGAGTTCAGAAAGAAACTTGGATCAAAAACATCAGAATCTGACAGTCTTTTGTTAAAAAAGTTTGCATTTCCCAAGCAAAGTCAAAGTCATGTTTATTGTTGGTGTGTGCAAGGGCAGTCAGAAACATACTTGTAGTAGCATCAAATTCATAGAAAATCAGATAAACAGCATTCACAAGAAAAAACATGAATCAAACTTGAATTAAACTCTTTTTTAACAAGAATACAATCAGAACACATAAAAACAAAGTTAAGTTTAAAGCAAAGTAATCAAATTTGTCATCGGTTTGCAAAACTCTCGTTATTTGGGTTCAGAATCAGAATCAGGTTCAATATCACCAGCAAATCTCATGAAATTTGTTGTTTTGCAACAGCAGTACAATACATAATAATAAAAACTATAAATTACAATAAGAAGTACCTATTAAAAATAAATTAAATAAGTACTGCAAAAAGAGAGGGAAAAATACTGAATAAGTGTTCATGGGTTCATTGTCCATTCAGAAATCTAATGGTAGAGGGAAGAAGGTGTTCCTGAAACATTCAGTGTGTGTCTTCAGACTCTTGTACCTCCTCCCTGATGGTAGTAATGAGAAAAGGGCATGTCCTGGGTGATGGGGGTCCTTAATGATGGACACTGCCTTTTCAAGATGTCCTAGTTGCTGGGGAGGCTAGTGCCCATGATGGAGCTGGCTGAGTTTACAACTTTCTGCAGCTTTTTCTGATCCTTGTGCAGTGGCCCCTACATGCCTGAGAGTGATGCAACTAGTTAGAATGCTCTCCACAGTTTACCTGTAAAAATTTGCAAGTGTCTTTGCTGACATACCAACTTTCCTGAAATTCCTAATGAAATATAAGCACTGTTGTGCCTTCTGTGTAATTAAATCGATCTGTTGGGCCCAGGATTAATCTTCAGTGGTGTTTATACTTAGGTACTTGAAAGTACTCACTCTTTCAAACTGCTGAATCCTTGAGGAAAGCTGATGAGTGTTCATTCGAATTCCTGTTCCTGAATTCCACAGTCAGTCCTTGGTTGTAGGCCATTTGTTTTAAGGAGTGTTCCAAAGTTTTAATTCGAAGTTCTTTCGGAAGTCAGAAAAGAGGCACAAAACTTGTTGTTTCACAATCATTTTATTAAACATTAATAGAAGAGAAAGAGTTGAAAAATGGACAGTAACAGGACCAGAGGTTAATAGCGGAAGGGAGAGAAGAAGCAACAAAAAGATGGAGAAGCCTTGTGGTCAACTCTTTTTAGATAAGAACCGTTCCATTCAAGTTTGCAGATAAGAGTTAACCAATCAGATAGGTCCTATTCAAGTAATGCAATACCAAGTGAAGTTTCCATAATCATACAAATATATATATAACTGCCTAAAACTTTTGCACAGTACTGTATTTGTCAATGTGGAGTGGAGAGCGAGTTTGTAAGTCTGGCAGGAGCAATTGATATTGGGAATGATGAGGTTGGAGAGCTGCAGAAGGGGTGTGGGACTAGTGGCAGAGACGGAGTGCCAGGGGCAAGGAGTGGTGCTGGTGAGACACCAGGCAAGGTCACTTGATTCCAAACAGTTGGTTTACTGATCATTACAGAATGTCTCTCTGGTGCTTCCCACTCCCTCCCCTCTCCCTTCTCCTTTTTCCATCTAGGATTCCCCTCTCTCTGCCCCCTTCCCACTCTCAGTCCACAATAGAGACCCATATCAGAATCAGGTTTATCATCACTCACATATGTCAAGAAACTTGTCTTTTTGCAGCATCAATACATGAATTTACTACAGTACTCTGCAACAGTCTTAAGCTCCCTAGCTATATATATGTGCCAAAGGCGTTTGCACAGTACTGTACATACTGTGCCCTCTAGGAAACATACTAAACATTTACATGTATATAAGTAGTTATAAAAATACTAGCAGGTGATTTGTTAAGCTGTGAAGAAAATAATAATTAAACAGTCTAATCCAACACTACACAGATTATTTGAAAGCTCAAGGGCTATAGGAGTGTAAAATCTGCACTGGTCCCTCTGATCAAGATGAGCCTTCCTGTTATATTGGCACTGAGCTGTGATGTCCGCTGAGGCTGTGGCTGAGACCTTAGTCATTTTTTTTTGGATCTTGGGGATGAATTTGTGAAGAGCACAGGGGGGGTAGGGATCATTTTAGGGTTTAGGGCAGGGGTGATAGGAAGTTAGTGGTCACGGCAGTAAATGAAGAGTCGGGGCAGGAGACAGTAGTCAGGGTGCACCATAGTCAAGGAGCAGCAATGCCCAGCGGTCAGTTCAGCGGTCACTGAGGATGAAGACCAGCTGTCCCTGTGGTCTGTAGGCCCTGAGGATGAGGACTGGTGACCCTAGGCCAACAAGTCCCTGGGTTGGATTATCATACAAGTCCAGAGGACGAGGTCCAGAGGTCAAAGCCCCATGTTTGGAGAATCCTGGGGTTGATACCAGAGGTCATAGGCTGAAGGTGGCGAGTCTGGAAGTTGAGGCCTGAAGTTTGAGCCTCTGGATTGATGTGTCTGGAAGTCAGAGGCCCGATGTCTGTGGGCCCAGGCCGGGGACTGAAGGTCTGAGGCCTGCTCTCTGCAAGTCTGAGAGCCTGGGGTCAAGGACTGAAGGTTGAAGGCCTGGGGTTGGAGAACTGTTTGTGTGTGAGTGGGTGAAAAAAAAGAGTTTCTGTTACTGTTGTTGTTGCTGTTTGCATTATTCTGCTGAACATTATGGGCATGCTGTGTCACCATTGGCATCACGTGCCGGCTGCCTCCAGCACATCCTTAGGTTTTGTTGGTTGTTAATGCAAACAATGCATTTCATTGATACATGTGATAAATAAATTAATCTGAATCTGAAATGAATCTTAATCTGAATTGATAATCCTTTACATATTGATCTTTGCCAATGTAGAGCGTAGCCAAAGACACAATAGCTGCAAGCAGCCAAGTGCCTCTCAAGTGGAGTTGTGGACACAGCTCAGCAGATCACAGAAGCCAGTCTCTGTTCCGTGGATCTGTCTCCACCTCTCGCTGCCTCAGTAAAGTAGCCAGCATAACCAAAGACCAAATCAACCCCGATATTTGCTCTTCTCTCCTCTCCCATCGGGCAGAAGATGCAAACGGCTGAAAAGGTGTCCCGGCTCAAGGACAGGTTCTACCCCATTGGTATCATGTTCTTGTGCGGACCTCTTGTTTGATAAGGTGGACTCTTGGCTCCCTTATGATCTTGCACTTTACTGTCTACCCCCACTGCACTTTCTCTGTAGCTCCACATCTTATTCTGCATTCTGTTATTGTTTTATCTTGTACTTTCTTGGGGTGAGGTGGAGATACACCTCTAACAAAGGAGGTGTGAGGCATTCCTTTGTTCCGCTAGCCTGCAGGTCACCTTTGGGCAGGGTGTAGCACGTGTTTAAGCCCCCAACTGATCAGGGTCACATGAAGCCATGGGAGCAGGCGCTGAATGGTCGTATGAGTGGCTGGTGCAAATCACAAGTCCTGGTTATGTGACCACTGACACCAGGTAGACAATCTCTGAAGAGTATTGATAATGGCTGGGGTCATCTGTCTTGAAAGACACTGTCCAGAAGAAGGCAATTGCAAACCACTTCTGTAGAAAAAAATTGTCAAGAATAATTATGGTCATGGAAAAACCATGGTCGCCCCTGTCATATGACAGGGCACATAATGAATGAATGATCTCAAATCACTGATGTGATGCATTTTTATCTGTACCTCTGTACATGTGACAATAATGAACCAACTTACCAATTTAACAATTTACCTCAAAATCCACTTCCACTATAACCTCTGGATAAACAGCTTTCTCCTGAACTCCTCATTAAGAGATTAAGTAATGCTGTGCAAACATCACCACAGGTCGTCTGTCTCTCCCAAGTTCGTTAACAGAGATTCCTCCCATTCACAGGATCCATCGTGATCAATTTAACAATTTACTAAAATGTCAAGGAACTGTCTGATATGCAATTTCGAGAATTTTGTGAATGTTGATGGAGACTGTACCCAACATGTATTCCACGTTACTAGAGATGAAATCAGTTAAGCAGTATCTTCTTGTGATCCAGCCTTTAGGGATCTGGTAAACTTTGGGTTAACTTTGAGCAGTGGCTCTTCCTTAAGACATGGTTCTTAACTCTGCGCACTCTGATTCAGAGCTGCCTGTTCCAGATCAACACACACAAAATGCTGGAGGGTCTCAGCAGGTCAGGCAGCTTCTATGGAAATGAATAAACAGTCAATGTTTCGGGCTGAGACCCTTCACCAGGACTGAGGAGGAAGGGAGCTGCCAGAATAAGAAGGGGGAGGAAGGGGAAGGAGGACATGCAGACAGTTCTTTACTTAATGGCAGAAAATCTCTCCCCTTTCTCCATTGGAGTCTAGACCTAATGCCTGACAGTAACTGGGAGATGGAATGATGTTGAGAAGAGGGACTCGATATAGATCTTTTGTTACAAGACCACATGTCTTGCATCATAAACACAAGGGATTCGGAAGATGCTGGAAATCTTGAGGAACACTCACAAAGGGCTGGAGGAACTCAGCAGACAGGGCAGAATCAATGGAGAGGAATGAACAGCCGAGGCCCTTCCTCAGGACCGGAAAGGAAGGGGGATGAAGCCAGCATTAGAAGTTGGCGGGAGGGATGTGTGCAAGCTGGCAGGTGATAGGTGGGACCAGGAGAGGGGAAGGTGGGTGCTGGGGGGGGGAAGGTAAAGTAAGAATCTGAGAGGTGATAGGTGGAAGAGGTAAAGGGTTGAAGAAGAAGGAATCTGGTAGAACAGTAGACCATGGGAGAAAGGGAAGGAAGAGGAGGGAGTTTATTCCTCTCCATAGATACTCCCTATCTTTTTGTATACATCTGGTCACCTGCCCCCATGACTCTGCATGCAATCTGGTGGGAAAGTCTGTTTGATGCTTCATTGAAGGACCTTAGAATTTATTTACCTATTTTAGAGATGTTGCACAGAGTAGGGCCTTTCAGCCCTTCGAGCTACACTGGCCAGCAACCCCTGGTAACCCCAATTTAAGACCGTAAGACCATTAGACAAAGGAACAGAAGTCGGCCATTCGGCCCATCAAGTCTGCTCCGCCATTTTATCATGAGCTGATCCATTCTCCCATTTAGTCCCACTCCCCCGCCTTCTCTCCATAACCCTTGATGCCCTGGCTACTCAGATACCTATCAATCTCTGCCTTAAATACACCCAATGACTTGGCCTCCACTGTCACTCGTGGCAACAAATTCCATAGATTCACCACCCTCTGGCTAAAAAAAATTCTTCGCATCTCTGTTCTGAGTGGACGCCCTTCAATCCTTAAGTCACGCCCTCTCGTACTAGACTCCCCCATCATGGGAAACAACTTTGCCGCATCCACTCTGTCCATGCCTTTCAACATTTAACCCTAACCTAATCACAGGACTATTTACAATGACTAATTAACATATCCAGTACACATTTGGACTGTGGGAGGAAACCGGTGAACCCGGAGAAAATCCACATATTCCACGGGAAGGGTGTACAGAGGCTCCTTACCTGGAATTGAACTCTGAACTCCGGTAAGCTCTACACTGTAATATCATCGTGCAAATTGCTTCGCTACCATGGCATCTCAAAATGTAGCGCAAGGCTGTATGGAAATGCTTGTTGGTGTTGTTGTTGCAAATGTACAAATTAACCTATACAGTGCTGGACCAAAGAGCAACACTTGCAAATATGACCTGGACCCCAGCCCTTCCTCACGAAACAGAAACTTTTTTTTTTAAAAAAACAGCGTATTTCATGAATCATCATAAGAAAACAGTGAGATTGACATGGGAGTGTGCATGTATGGAAGAAAGGCCAAAAATAGATAAAACGTATAATTATTGAAGAGCGTGGGAGAGCCTACAGCAGCTGTGAACAATAGTCAGACATATGGTCTGTCACTACAACATGCCGGTAGAGGCAGATGGGAAGTCTGAACTCTCTTGGCAAAAAGCAGCCGACCTGGGGTATGGCTGGCAACAGTTCCTGCCGCAGAACTTTATTTATTTCCAGTGTTTGTCTGGTTCCTCAGCCTCAACCTTTCTTGCCACCTGAAGATGGCACCTGAAAGTGTTTTCAGAGCAAGGGTTGGTTATTGATATTTTCCTGACTTGTTTGCATCACGGCCTGGTAGGGCATTCCAAACGCACAGGAATGTAAGCAGCAGTAGAGAGTAATGGGCTCTGCCCAGTACATCACGGGCACATCCCTCCCCACCATCTACAGGAGGTACAGGAGATGCTGCATCAAGAAGGCAACATGCATCATCCAAGATCCCCATTATTCAGGCCATGCCATCTTCTCACAGCTCCCATTGGGCAGGAGGTACAGAAACCTGAAGTCCCACATCACAGGTTCAAGAACTGCTTCATCCCTTCTACCATCCAGTTCTTGAACCAAGCTTCAGAATCATAATCACTACCATTTAGCAACACTATGACCACTTTGATCACTTTACATTAAAATCAACTTTGATTTTAAACACTGTAGGTTCTGCAGATGCTGAAAATTCTTGAGCAACACTCAGAAAATGCTGGAGAAATTCAGCAGGTCAGGCAGCATCTATCAAAAGGAATAAACCATCAATATTCTGGGCTGTGACCCTTCATCAGGACTGGAAAGGAAGGGGGAAGATGACAGAAAAAGAAGGTGGGGGAGGGGAAGGAGCACGAGCTGGCAGGTGACATGTGGGACCAGGCGAGGGGGAAGGTGGGGCAGGGTGGGATAAATCAAGAAGCTGGCAGGTGATAGGTGAAAAAGGTAAAGAGCTGAAAGAAGAAGGAATCTGACAGGCGAGGAGAGTGGACCATGGGAGAAAGAGAAGGTGGAGGGGAACCTGAGGGGGCGATTGGCAGGTGAGAATGGAACCAGAATGGGGAATGGCAAAAGAGAGATGGGGCAGTTACTTTGATTTTTTTTGTTGTAATTGTGATATTACCTTTTAAAATTGTGTGTGATTTATGCTTTTCTTGTTTATCTGATGCTCTGTGCCCGTGACGATATTCCAAATTGGTTTCTCTTGGTAACTGTGAATACATACACTTGTGCACATGATTCTAAACTGGATTTTCACTTTGTTCTGCCTTTCAATAAGATCGTGGCTGCTTTGATCTTGGTCTCATCACCACTTTCCATTCCCTTCAACTCTAGAATAGTCCAATAATCTGTCACTGTCTTCAATGTATTCAACGAGTTTGTGTCATTTGAATTCCAGAGTAGAGAGTTTCAATCAGACTGCCCGAAAGAGTGGGAGAGTCTGCAGTTCCTGCAATCGCTCCGTCAATCACCTCAGAACCCATGAAAATGAAGTGGAGGCAGTTATCCTCAGTCCTAAAGGACTTCCTGAGAAGAATTCCTTAGTCTGGAGTGAAGAAGACATAGAATCATAGAGAAATACAGACTAGAAACAGGCCCTTCAGCCCATCAAGTTTTCACTGACAATCAGCCACTGATTTTAGTTCAAAATTCAAAGTTCAGAGTGATTTTATTCTTAAAGTACAGATATACTACCATATACTGTACTGGCTGGAGATTCATTTTCTGCCAAGCATTTATAGGGAAAAAAACAAATGCAATAGAATTTACAAAAACCAATACATAAACAGACAAAGACTGACTAACAACCAATGTACAAAAGGAGACTAACAGTGCCAATAATAAAAGTACTGTGATTAAGAGATGTAAAATGCCCTGAAAGTGAGTCTATGGATTGTAGAATCAGTTCAGTGTTGAGGTGAGTGAAGTTATCCACACTGCTTCAGGACCCTGAAGTTTGTTGGGTAATAACTGTTCCTGAACCTCGTGGTGTGGAACCTAAGGCTTCTGCACCTCTTGTCTGATAATAGTAATGAGAAGACTCATGCAATAACAATGACAATCCCATTATTTTGTATTCTCCCTCATACCCATCAAGCCACTCCTGACTCTACAATTGCGTCATGGGTACATCCCTCCTCACCACTGGTAGCATCTACAAGACCTGATGCCTCAAGAAGGCAACACCCATCGCCAAAGATCCTCACCATCCAGGTCATGCCATCTTCTCACATCTTCACCTTTAGGACCAAGCCTTTGGGATGTTGGAGGAGATTTGAGCACTTGTGGACACAAGGAAGAACCTGCAAACTCCACATAGATCCGGAATGAACCTGGGTCCCCAGTATCATGAAGGCAGCATCTCTACCACTGTGCCACGCTCTTAGCATCAAATTTAGATGGGCAATCGTTTATTGTGAAATTGTGTCCCCAAGCTGTGGACAGCTTGAAACACTCCTGCAAGTGGGAATGTCGTCTTAGCGTTACTCTGTAACCTCCTCAGAAAAGAATACATCTGAATAACTTATTTTTATCAACCATCAACATTTAATAGTAGGTGTGTTAGTTCACAGAAAGAATGTGTATGTCAGTCATATTTCACAAACTCAAAAATTATGAGGGGTATAGATAGGGTAAATGCAAGCAGGTTTTTCACTGAGGTTGAGTGAGTACCAATTTGTACCAACCCAGGGTCAACAAAGAGCCCACTGAGGTTCCAGTCTAATCGTCCACCCTCATAACTCACCTGAAGCCTCACAGTGGCTTGTCATTTCGTCTGAGAATACCTATTTATGTTGTTGCTGTTTCAGTTTCTTGGGGAAGGACGCAACGGCCTGAGAGAAGTTGTTAGAAAAGTACTTAGAACAGGAAGAGGAACTTTGACCCGGAAAGTGTGTTGACACTGGTGAGCTGCTCCCAGCACGTCCTTAGGTTGTGTAGGTTGCTAACGCAAATGACACATTATCTATGTGGTAAGTAAACTACAGGTGCTGTATTCACCGCATGTTTCGATATCTATGTGGCAAATAAATTAATGAGAATCTGAATCTGAATCTAACCTATGGTGTCTACGGCAAATGTGATGCTGAATTCCCACCGCAGTCTGTAAAGAGTTTGTACCTTCTCCCCATGACCGCGTGGGTTCTCTCCGATTTCCTCCCACAGTCCGAAGATGTACCGGTTGGTAGGTTAATTGGTCATTGTAAATATACCATGTGATTACTAGGCAGTGAGACTCGAAGGCCCTATTCCTTGCTGTATTCCAATAAATAAGTAAATAATTAAATAGATAAATAAACAAACAAACAAATAAATAAAACTAAGTTAATTTTACCTGTAAACAATACATATCTCTCTATCCCTGTATATTCAAATGGCTAACAGCCTCTTCAACATCACTATCATATCCACCTCCACCAGTAGCTCGACACCTATCATTCTCTGTGTAAAGAACCAGTCCTGCATACCTCCTTTAAACTTTCCCTCCGTTCACCTTAAATACATGGTCTGTGATAGCTAAAATTCATGCCTTAGGAAAGACTCTGTGTTATAAACCTTTATCAGATCTCCCCTCAGCATCCGATGCTCCAGAGAAAACAACTCAAGTTTGTCCAACCTCTCCGTATAGCTCCTGTCTTCTAATACAGGCAGCATCCTGGTAAACCTTTTCCGCACCATTCCAAGCCTCCACATCCTTCCTTTAATGGGCAACTGGAACCACATCCAAATTATCAAGTTCTGATGAAGGATCTCACCCAAAACATTGACTGTTTATTCTCTCCATAGATGCTGCCTGACCTGCTGAGTTCCTCCAGCATTTTGTGTGTGTGTGTGGCTCTGGATTTCCAGCATCTGCAGAATGTCTTGTGTTTACATTTCTTCAATTGCAGCCTAATCAAAGTTTTACACAGCTGCAGCGTGACTTCCTGGCTCTTATACTCAATGGCCTGACCAATGAAGACAAGCATGCACTAGACCTTCTTTACCACCCTCTCTACTTTCAGGGAGAAAGTTGAGAACATCCTAACTTGCTGCATCACCGTGTGATATGGAAACAGCACTATGGCAGACTTACTTGCTGCCCATTTCCAATGTTGAAAGGCCTCGAAAGAGTGGATGCTGAGCGGATGTTTCTTATTGTGGGATATTCTACGACCAGAAGGCACAGCCTTAGAGTAGAGAGTAGTGAAAAGATAGCCAGAAGGTGTGAATCTGTGGAATTCATTGCCACAGATAGCTGTGGAGGCCAAGTCATTGGGTGTATTTAAGGCAGAGGGTTGATAGCTTCTTGATTAGTCAGGGAATGAAAAGTTACAGGGAGAAGGCAGGAGAATGGGGTTGAGAGTGAAATGAATCAATCATAATGTCATGGTGGAGCAGACTGAACGGGCCAAATGGCCTAATTCTGCCCCTATGTCTTATGGTCTTATGGTTTCTTCTGCTGGCATTTTGGGCAGCAATGAAGGTCCCCCATCTCTGTCTGCCCTTGGCCATCTTCTCTATTGAGCCCATTTATGGTTCAGGGTCAGCCATGCAAGTACCTGTTGGGGACTCAGGAAAATCATCACACTCGGATGTAGAAAGATTCTTCATTGCTATTTCCACAGCAGTTCAGTTTGATGAGTTAAGGTTGTTAGCTCTGAGCTGAGCCCCCAAAACTGGAGGACCAGTAGACCACTCTTAGTCTGGCCTCTACGCTCTGACCTGTTTGGCATGGGTGACCCTACCAACAGCCGAAGCATAAGGCCCTGACTCCAGTCAGCACTGAGATATGCAAGCCTCCATAGCACGACAAGATTGTGGTCCTTTTGGCGGACTGCAGCCAACAAGAGCTAGTTAAAATTGCCCAACTCATCACTGGCACCAACCTACCTACTGTCAAGGACATGCATACAGAAAGGTGCCGAAAAATGCCAGCAATATCATGGAGGGTTCCATTCCCCCCCCCCCACACGAATTATGGATGGTTTGTCCCACTTGTGCACTGAAGAATGACAATAAACAATCTTAAATCTTGAATCTTGAATCCATGGACTTGCACCATCCTGCAGCTTCTCTCTGGGCCCTGCATCACTGTACTTTCCACTGACTTTGCGAGGTTTTCTATCATTCCCTCTTCGCAACAAGCAATATAGTGTTTGAAAAGTTTTTTAAGGTTTGACATCTAAAATATATTCTTTTATTCAGTAGGAAAGTTCCCTGAGGAGTCTATCAAAACACAACAAGCCCAGAGTCAGTGCCCTTAGCAACCTGCTATTTATTTTCTGTTTTTCAATCCATGTTCCTGAGGGGAAAAAATGAGACCTTGTTTGGACAAATCGATGACTGGCAAACAATGTTCAAATGCAAGTAGTAATTTTTACACCCACTATTTAGTTTTGATTGAACCTTTTTAATTCATCGTATGGAGTGAATTGGGACTGAAATAGCATCCTGCAAGTAGATTTTATATGATCCTCTGCTGTTTGGCAGGGGACATAGTGAGAGGGATGGAGGTCCATTTGTGAATAACTCTGCTCGTTGTTTGGTTGTCTTAGCCAGGAGAGGGGGGGGGTAGTGTTCCCAATGGCATGTGCCTCAAATAGCCTCTGACAATCAAGTCCAGCTCCTAGCCTTCACATATAGTGTCAGGGAGGGGTAGCACCTCTGGCACTCAGCTCTCACCTGTGGCTCCCCGTAGCTGTTTGCATGTGACAGCAGCCACACCCCAGGCAACAACCTCAACAAGCCGGCTAAACAAGGTGAGGGTAGCCAACGGGTCTCAAACCCTCAGTGAGATAGGGAGTTGCCTATCCCAGAATGTGAAGACAGACTCCGGCGGATTGAGCGGACGAGACCAATGGAAGGTCCAACGGTCAAGAAGGTGGTCTCTGCGAGCGTTGTGGAACGCGTAGAGCACGACACGACACGGAAGATAACCTGGTCATCCACTGCGCCTAGTCCCATCTCCAGCCATCTCGACTCTTGTCTTGCCACTGGATCCAAATGGAAATTGGGAAGAGAGAGTCAGGCTGATGCTGCGCAACTCTCCCTCACTTAAATCCAAATCAAGGGCTAGTCTCGACAGTATCATTAAATGGTGTCAAGGTCTTCATCGATGACGATGGATAAACAACAACAAGCTACTAATTCTGGTGGAGCCATTTTTACAGACAGGAGAAGGGGCGATGAAATCTGCCATGGATGGTGCCAAGCCCGGCTGTGAAAGCAAGACAGTTGGGCATGGGAATAGCAACCCCACCCCATAAAAACCCAGAGCTACAGAAATGCCAACTGAAGTTCCAAAGGTCTTGTCCCTGGGAGAGGAAAGATCTTCAAAGATGGGCTACACCTGGAGGCAGTTTCGAAGACTGGCCAAGGACAGAGGACTCTGGAGAGCCACTGTTGGTGGCCTTTGCCCCAGTAAGGGTGATGGACTAAGAAGAAGAAGAAGAGGCAAAAGTGGGTTACTGGTCTCTTAAAACCAGTCGCTTCTGGAAGATGGGTCTTGTCAGCCGTGATTGGCTGTTCATTTAGGAGAAGGAAAGCTCTGATCTTAAATCTCTGCTGCCTTGTGACTATACTCTCTGATGGAGAAAGTTTCAGGAATAAATTCTGAGGTAAAATCCAGAGAAGGAGTCCCAAAGGTCGTCCTACATTGAGTTCAATGCTGACTGGCAACTCCTGTGATGTCATTGGTGCCAAGCTGTATCTATTCCTTGGATTTATTGGCTATGTTGGGAGGGGGGAGCCTGCTTCATGGTGACAGCTGCTCCTCCATATCGTACTGCCCTGGCTTCCACACTGGCTTGCGTATTCACTTACACAGCTAAGATGCAACATGCACGGTTGACCTCAACCAACCTCATTGGAAGGAGTATAGGATGGCAGAGGGCAGTTCTGCTCCCAACTCTGTTCTATATGTCAATTAGATCAGATTAAGTGATGGCTTCACCAGTTAACTTCGCTTCATCCACTGTGGCTACCTGGATCTCCCAGCTGCTGGGAGAATCAGATGGACAATCAGAATCAAATTTACCATTACTAACAGATGTCCTGAAATTGTTTTGTGGTAGCAGCACATTGCAAGGCATAAAAGTTACTATAAGTTACACAAAAAATACAGTGCAAAAGAGGATTAATGAGATGGTGTGCATGAGTTCATGGACCATTCAGAAATCTGATGGCAAATGGGAAGAATCTGAATTAAAATCCGAGTTAGTATCACAGGTATATGTTGTGAAATCTGTTGTTTTGCCTCAATCATTGAGTGTGGGTCTTCAGTCTCCTATCTCTTCTCCCTGATGGGCAGAGGGCATCTCCTGAATGGTGAGTGTTCTTAGTGATGGATGCCTTTCCTGAGGCACCACCTTGTGAAGATGTCCTTGATGGAGGCAAGGGTTATGACCATGATCGAGCTGGCTGAGTCTATAGCTCTCAGCAGTTTTCTTTAACCCTGTGCATTGGAGCCTTCATACCAGGTGGGGATGCAAGCTGGCAGGATGCTCTCCACCGTAGATCTGTCCCCTCCGCATCTGTGCACCAACCTGTCTGCCTTTGGCCTCCACCACTGCCAGAGTGAGGCTGGATTGCAGCTTGCACTCCCCTGGATCATCTACAAATGACGACGTGAACAGCGAATTCTCTAATTTCAGGTAACTGGCTCCCCTCCTGATCTCCCCAGTTCCTCCTACACCCATCCCAGCCCCTGGTTCTCTGCTCTCCCCCACCCACTCCATATGCCCATCACCCACAGACACCTCCCACTGGGACTGGGACTGGGACTGGGACCCCTCCCACCCAGTGTTCCAATCTGCCCTTCCCACTTCTCTCCCTCTGTCCAAAGTAGGTTTAATGTATGAGGAGTGTTTGACTGTACTCACTGGAGTTTAGAAGAATCAGGGGGAATCTCATTGACACCTATGGAATATTAAAAATTTGAGATAAAATGGACATAGAGAGGTCAGCCTCAGAACAAACTGTCCTTTTACAACTGAGAAAAGGAAGCATTCCTTTAGTCTGATAATGGTTTGTCTGGTGGAAGTTGTTGCCTCATGTATGCAGATGCTTTCATTTGATTCATTTAAAGTTGAAGTTGATAGTCAGGGCATAAAATATTACAGGGACAAGGCAGGAGAATGGAGTTGAGAGGGAAAATAAATCAGCCACATTAGAGTGGCAGAGCAGGCTCAGTGGGCCGAAAAGCCTAATTCTGTTCCTATCTCTAATGGCATGATGGGACGTTTTCTGCACCCCTCCATCTTCACTCTACGGCTCAGAAAGCTGAAGATGTTCCAAAGATGACCATGTTTGATGACTCTGAGCTTGTACTGACTGGAGTTTAGAAGAATGAAGGGGAATCTCATTGAAATCTACTGAATATTGAAAGTATATGGATAGACTAGATAGAGTGGACATGGAGAAGATGTTTCCCTTAGTGGAAGAGTCTAGGATCAGGAATGAATCCCTCATACACTACAGCATGAACATTGGATCCCCCAGTCTTCCTCGGCATGGCCCTTGCAGTTTACCTGTCTATCTGTTTTGCTCTTTTTCTATAAGTGTAACACTATATTCTGGATTTTGTTTTTCCTATCAACAACTGGGCTGCAAGATGAAGACAGGAGGGTATGGAGCTGAGGGTAGTGTTTCTGGGATGCCAGGTAGCACCGTTGAGCCCTCTGGAGACGTCGTGGGCTTATCAACGAAATGTCAAAGAAGGAGGGTGCCCACCTGATGACCCCGATGACATACCTACCCTCCCTCCTTGTCACTACTCCAAGCCCACTGCCAACATCGAGAGTGCCGACTTACCATAGGGATGGAAACATCAAGTCCTAGTAGTTCTACTAATCACAGTATTGTGCAAAAGTCTTAGGCACATGTATATCTAGGGTTATGTCAAAGAATTTTGCACAGTAAATTTATGATAATTTTATGTATTGCACTGTATTGCTGCTGTAAAAAAATTTCATGACATATGTGAGTGATGATAAACTCGATTCTGAAATGGGTCTGTATTGTGCACTGAGGGTGGGAAGGGGGCAGGGAAAGGGAAATCATGGTTGGGAAAAGGGGGAAGGGAGAGGGGAGGGAGTGGGAAGCACCAGAGAGACATTCTGTAAAGAAAAATAAACCTTTCGATTGGAATCAAATTCTACCCTTGCCATTCCCAACATCCTTTGGTCCCGCCAGATTTACAAACTCGCTGTCTGCTCCACGTTGACAAATACAGTACTGAGCGGTCTTAGGCACCCTAGTGATATATATAAAACTAATACTTATGCGCAGTACTGTACTTATGTATGGATAGATCAATCAAAGTAGCACACGAACAAAGCTTTTCCCTGCATCTCAGTGAATGTCACAGTTACAAAGCAATTCCAATTCCAGTGCTTGCTTTCATGGGTCAGGGCAATGAACTTCAGATCCCCCTCTGATAACAGAGACCACCACACACCAGCCCTCATTGAGGTGTCCGCAGTGGAAGAGATGAGCAGCTTCAAGCTCCTGGGAGCCAACAGCCCTGATGGTCCATCCCGGGCTCAACATACTGATGCGACTGAGAAGAAATCATGCCAACAGCTACAGTTCATTCGGAGTTTGAAGAGATTTGGTATGTCACCAAAGGCTTTAGCAAATTTCTACAGATGTACCGTGGAGCGTGTTCTGACTGGTTGCATCACTATCTGGTATGGAGGCTCCAATGTACAGGATCAGGAAAAGCTGCAGAGGGTTGTAAACTCAGACAGCTCCATCATGGGCACCGGCCTCCACACTACCAAGGTGATGTCTCAATAAGGCAGCATCCATCATTAAGGATTCTAACATATTCTTATTGAAACTTACGGGGGTTTTTTTGTACTCATGCCATGCCAGTGATAATTAACCTGATTCCGATTCAGGTTCTGAACAGAGAGATTAGAAAAGAGAACTAAAGTAAGTTTCAATTGCCCAAGAAATGGGTATTGCTGAATGTCTCAATTAGCAGTCAACGTCAGTTGACCATCTGACCATGCCGGCCCTTTCCTCATGAACTTCCTTGAAGCTCTGTGTCCACTAGACAGCAATTCAGAGGGCAGTAGAGAGTCAACTGTTGTACGACTGGACAGGGTTCAGAGGAAGTTCACGCAAATTATTTTGGGAATGAAAGGGTTATCATACTGTGTGAGCAGTGGTTGAAAGCTCTGGTTCTGTACTGGCTGGAATTTAGGAGAGTGGGCGGATCTCACTGAAGCCTATCAAATGTTGAAAGGCCTTGATAGAGAATGTTTCCTGTGATGGGGGAGTCTCAGACCAGAGGACACGGTCTCAGAATAGAGGGATCCTTTTAGAATGGAGTTGAGGAGGAATTTCATTAGGCAGAGAGTGGTGAATTTGTGGAATTTCTTTCTATAGGTGGGTGGCTGTGGAGGCCAGAACACTGAGTACATTTAAGGTGGAGGTTGATAGGTTCTTGATTAGCCAGAGCATGAAAGGTTATGGGGAGAAAGCAGAAGAATGGGGTTGAGAGGGGAGAAAGATCAGCATGATGAAATGGTGGAATAGAGTCAATGGGCCAAGTGGCCTAATTCCGCTCCTATGTCTTATGGTCTTATAGTAAGAACTATCTAGGTTCCTTCCATAAAGGAACTTTTTGTTTTTTTTTAATGAAGACAGCAGTTCCACAGTTTCACTGACACTTATACATGGACCAATGTTTTTCCAACACATTTATTTATTATAACCGAATACAGATTCTCAGACAGCCCCTGGTAGGATTTGAACTCACAAACTCTGGTTGGAGTCAAGCAGAGAGAAAAATGAAGGGGGGAGGAACAGTTGCCATGGGGTAAGTGAAGTGAGGGGGTGCCTGAAGGGTGCAGGACGGGAGCAGGAATTGGGTGAAGGGGGAGTAAAGAAGAAGGAAGGGGCTGACATAACGAAGGCTCTTTCGGGGCTGTCTTCTAACCCAGAGTAAATCCCCTGCTACTGTTCAGGTTGCTTGCCAAGCCTTTAACATAAGGAACAGCAGATACAAAGGCTTGTACAATGCCAGGCTGTGAATCTTGTCAGGAAACTGTCAATGCAGTATGTGTAAAACAAATGAGGCTGCAGATAGTCCCAGTGGAGTGAAACATTCTCTCAGTTACCATTCAGCTTCTAAGTGCCAGAGGATGATGCTGGAGTCTTGGGTCTTGGGCAAGGTTGGTGGATTGGACTTTAGGTCGTGTTATGATGTGTTTATTGCTTCTGATTGCTCCTTTCAGTGCGATTTTGATCAGGGTGGACTCACTCTGAAGCCTGCAGACAATGAACAACATAACGCTAAATGAAACTGAACTGAACTGAATATTCCTGGACTGTTCCAATCACTCTGTGGTTTGATGTTTTGTATTCTGTGTTTTTTGCTTGATTTTTGTTGTTTGTGTGATTTGTTCTTTTTTTTAATGTGTTAGGTGTTGATGTTTTTTTGAACTGATTCCATAGTGTTTCTTTGCTTTGTGGCTGTCTGTGGGAAGACAAATCTTAGGATTGTATACTGCATCCATACTTTGATAATAAACATACTTTGACCCCTTGAATTTTCGATCGGCAGACAAATTCCGATAACCTGGCATCTCACTCTCTAATTAAAGTTCAAAGTTCAAAATTCAAAGTAAATTTATTATCAAAATACATATTTGTCACCATATAGTACCCTGAGATTTAATTTCTTGTGGGCATGCACAGTAAGTAGAAAGAAACACTAAAGAATCAATGAAGAAAACATATACAACAGGGACAGACAAACAATTAATGTGCAAAACACAACAAACTGTGCAAACTGTACAAAAGAAAAGAAAAAAATATTTATAAATAAATAAACGATAAACATCAAAAACATGAGTTGTAGAGTCCTAAAAGGTGAATTTATAGATTGTGGAATTAGTTCAGTGAGTTAAATTATCCTTTTTGGTTCAAGAGCCTGATGGTTGAGGGGTAATGACTGTTCCTGAAGCTAGTGGTGTGGGAATTGAGGCTCTTCTACCTCCCTCCTGATGGCAATAATGAGCAGAAGGCAAAGCCTGGATGATGGTGGTCCTTGCTGATTTCCTGCAACAGCACTTCATGTAGATATGCTCATTGGTGGGGAGGGTGTTACCCATGATGGACTGGGCTGTATCCATTACATTTTGTAGAATATTCTATTCAAGGGGATTGGTGTTTTCATACCAGGCATCTGGTATCTACCACCTATCTACAGACGTTTGTCAAAGTTTTAGATGACATGCTGAATCTGCTCAAACTTCTAGGAAAGTAAAAGCACTGTGTGCCTTCTTTGTAATGGGAGTTACGTGCTGCACCCAGGACAGATCCTCTGAAATAATAATGCCAAGGAATTTAAAGTTAGTACACAATGTGAGTTGGCGATCTCAAGTGCAAATGTGTTGAATGGTTAGAGCCAGAGTATGGCCAGAGTTGGGGTTTGAACTTCAAGTTCTTGGATGTCAACATCAGAATATCTATCCTGGACTCAGTGTATTGATGCAATCAGGAAGAAGGCACGCCAGTAGCTCTGCTACATTAGGAGTTTGAGGAGGTTTGGTATGTCACCGAGGACTGTAGCAAGTTTCTACAGATGTACCATGGAGAGCATTCAGAGGGGTTGCATCACTGCGGTGTGGAGGGACCTCTGCACAGGATCGTAAGAGGTTGCAGGGGAATGCAGACACAGCCAGCTCTATCATGGATACAACCTTCCCTACCAACGAGGACATCATCAAAAGATGGTACCACAGGAAGGCAGCATTTATCACTAAGGACCTACACCATTCAGGACACGCTCTCTTCACATTACTACTATCAGGAAGGAGGTACAGGAGCCTGAAGACACATAATGTTTTAGGAACAGCTTCGTAACCTACAACATCATGGGCCATGAACCCATGATCACTGCCTCACTATTCCTCTTTTGCATTATTCATTTACATTATTTTCATTGGAACACAACAATTGTGCATGTATTGCTCTGGCCTTCTGCTCCAAAGCAAATAAATTTTGTGACATCTGTCAGTGATAGTACCCCCAATTCTGAGCTGTCTGGACAGGGTGGTGAAGAAGGTTTTCGGCATCACACAACGCAAATTTCACTCCAATGGCTCAAACTACCTTTAGTACACCTGTCTACCTGCTCGTTGATGCAAATATCAAATCAGCCAATCATGTGGCAGCAACTCAATGTATGCTGACATGGTCAAGAGGTCCAATTGTTGTTGAGACCAAACATCAGAATGAGGAAGAGATGTGACCTAAGTGACCTTCACAATGGAATAATTGTTGGTGGGTGCCAGATGGGCTGGTTTGAATATCACAGAAACTACTAATTTCCTGGGATTTTCAGTCTCTGGAGTTCACAGAGAATAGTGTAAGAAACAAAACCACATCCAGTTCTGTGGGTGAAAATGCCTTGTTAATGACTGAGGTCAGAGGAGAATGGCCAGATTGGTTCAAGCTGACAGCAAAATGACAGTAACTCAAATAACCTTGCATTACAACAATGGTGTGCAGAAGAAAATCTCTGAACGCATCAAACCTTGAAGGACATAGATGGGCTAAGGCAGCAGGAGACCACGAATGCACACTCAGTGGCCATTTTATTAGGTACTTAATAAAGTGGCCACTGAGTGTGTGTGTGAGTGATCTGTCTAACTGACAGGCAATTTAAAAAATCTCTGTACTTCTGACAAAAGTAAACTGGATTCAATTCCAGTGCTTGTTTTCACGGGTCAGGGTGTTCAGTACAAGGTCTGGGACATTATGTAACAAGATGTTGATGAGACTGTGCTTACTAGCATTGTGAGCGCTTTGGCTTCACAGCTGTAGGAAGAATAACATTAGTGAGTGTTGGATTCTGATGTTTAATCCAAGGTTCTTTCAGAAGTCAGGAAAGAGGCACAAAACTTGTTGCTTCATAATCATTTTATTAAGCATTAATGGAACAAAGTAAAATTGAAACAAACGATGATAGAGAAAGACAAAAATCTAAGATGCCAAGAAGGTGGTACCCAGCATGGAGCAGCTCTCTTATACCACCTAGATAAGGAAGATTTCATTCAAATTTGTAGTTAAGAGCTAACTAATGAGATAGCTCTTATTCAAAGAATGTAGAACAAACAAGCTTCCAGAATTTTCCAGAATTATACTTTATATAACCACTAGGTGAACACACTGAACTTGCATACATACATATATATTGTGAACTCAAAGGGAGCATGTCAAACTGTTTCTTGTATATACAGCGGTGCGAGAAAGTTTGTGAAACTTGAGGAACCTGTGGAAATTTCTCCATTTCGGCCTGTCCCCTAAAACCCTCACTAATTTTTATAGGTGCACCGTAGAAAGCATTCTTCTGGGGTGCATCACAATCTGGTGTGGAAGTTGTCCTGTCCAAGACCGGAAGAAGCTGCAGAAGATCGTGAGCACAGCCCAACACATCACACAAACCAACCTTCCATTCTTGGACTCACTTTACACCATATGCAGTCGGAGCAGTGTTGCCAGGATAATCAAGGACATGACCCACCCAACCAACACACTTTTCGTCCCTCTTCCCTCTGGGAGAAGGCTCAGGAGCTTGAAGACTCATATGGCCAGATTTGGGAACAGCTTCTTTCCAACTGTGATAAGACTACTGAACGGATCCTGACCCGGATCTGGGCCGTACCCTCCAAATATCCGGACCTGCCTCTCGTTTTTTTTGCACTACCTTACTTTCCCTTTTCTATTTTCTATTTATGATTTATAATTTATATTTTTAATATTTACTATCAATTTGTACTCCAGGGAGCACGAAGAGCAGAATCAAATATTGCTGTGATGATTGTACACTCTAGTATCAATTGTTTGGCGACAATGAAGTATAAAGTATAAATATGACCTAAAATGTGATTTGATCTTCACGTAAGTCCTAAAACTAGATAAAGAGAATCCAATTGAATAAATAACACAAAAACATTATATTTGTTCATTTATTTATTGAGAAATATGATCCAAAATTACATGTATTTGTTGGAAAAAGTATGTGAATCTTTGTTTTTAGTTACTGGTGCAACCCCCTTGTACAGTAATAACTTCAATCAAATGTTTCTGGTAACACATCGGCTTGGAGGAATTTAGGGCATTCCTCCTTACAAAATTGCTTCAACTCTGGGATGTTGGTGGGCTTCCTAGAATGAATTGCTTGCTTCAGGTCCTTCCACAACATTTCTACAGGATTAAGGTCAGAACTTTGACTCGGCCATTCCAAAACACAAATTTTCTCCTTTTTAAACCATTCTGCTGTTGGTTTACTCTTGTCTTTCAGATCATTGTCTTGTTGCATTATCCACCTTCTGCTAAGCTTCAGGTGATGGACTGCTACCCTGGCATTCTCCTGTAAAATGTTTTGATGCAATGTTGAATTCATTATTCTCTCAACAATTACAAGCTGTCCAGGCCCTGTGACAGCAAAGAAGCCGCAAACCATGATGCTCCTGTCATCATGCTTCACAGTTGGGATGAGGTTTTGGGGTTGGTGTGCAGTGCCCTTTTCCTCCAAACATGGCAATGTGCATTTCTGCCAACAAATTCAACTTTTGCTTTTGCTTTTTGAAGGGTCTCGGCCCGAAAGGTCGACTGTACCTCTTCCTAGAGATGCTGCCTGGCCTGCTGCGTTCACCAGCAACTTTGATGTGTGTTGCTTGAATTTCCAGCATCTGCAGATTTCCTCGTGGTTGAAGTTCAACTTTTGTCTCTTCTGACCACAGAACGTTTGTCCCAGGAGCATTGTAGAACATCCAGGTGGTCTTTTGTAAACTTGAGACATGTAGCATTCTATTTTTTGGAGAGCAATGGTTTCCTCCATGGTGTTCTTCTATGAACACCATTTTTGTTCAGTGTTTTTCTTATAGTGGACACATGAACAAACACTTTAGCAAGTTCTAGAGATTTCTGCAGGTTTTTTGCTGTTACCCTTGGGTTCTTTTTCACCAGCTTCAGCACTGCACGTTGTGCTCTTGGTGTGATTGTTGAATGCTGTCCACTCCTCGGGGGAGTAGCAACAGTACTGAGTTTCCTCCATTTGTAGACAATTTCTCTTACTGTGACCTGATGAACACTCAACTCTTCAGAAATGCTTTTGTAGTTTTTTTCAGCTTCATCTAACGTTCTCTGAAAGATTTTGATCGAGGCATGGTGCACGTAAACAGATTATTCTTGACAAGAGCAGGCTCTGTCAGTAACCTGACTTTGTGTGTCTTTTTTTTAATAGGGCAAGGCACCTTCCACTCACCCAGTCTCTACTTCACCTCCGCTTGCCTTGACCCTGGACTCTGCCTTGTCTCCGCTTACCTTTCCATTGTTTGAGATGATTGTTTACCAGTAATTTTACCAGAAAAAAATGCTGTTAACAAAGTATTTAGTTGTATTCTTTGTTTTGTTTGCCACCAATCAGTAGTCATAAAAACATAGAAAACCTACAGCACAATACAGGACCTTCGGCCTACAAAGTTGTTCCGAACATGTCCCTACCTTAGAAATTACTAGGCTTACCTATAGCCCTCTATTTTTCTAAGCTCCATGTACCTATCCAAAAGTCTCTTAAAGGACCCTATTGTTTCCGCCTCCACCACCATTGCCAGCAGCCCATTCCATGCACTCACCACTCTCTGAGTAAAATCTTACCCCTGACATCTCCTTTGCACCTACTCCCCAGCACCTTAAGCCTGTGTCCTCTTGTGGCAACCATTTCAGCCCTGGGAAAAAGCCTCTGACTATCCACACGATCAATGCCTCCCATCATCTTACACACAATGGGTTTCACCAGCCCCATCTTAAACTAATCTCAAAGGGAGTATGTTGCTAACAATCATTGGTCCCAGTATAAATTGGTTTGAGTAATGGGGATTAATTATCTTTCTGTTAACAAGACCTCAAACCCAGAACTTCTGTGTCCAGAGCAGCACACACTAAATACTGGAGTCTCTCGGCAGATGAGGCAGCAATATGACGGGCGTTTTGAACTGAGACCCTTCATCAGGACTGGAAGGGAAGAGGGCAGAAGCCAGAATAAGAGGTGGAGGGAGGAGAAGAGGTGGGTAAGCTGGAAGGTGACAGGTGAAGCCAGGTGAGGGGGAAGGTGGATGGGTGGGAGAGCTGGGGTCCAGGTGGCTGCGATTTACCTGCCAGCACTGAATACATTACCCAGCATCCTGGTCCAATGGAGGAAATATTTCTAATCAGTGATTTCTCTCTTTGAATGTCAAAAAAGGTGACATTTTGCCAGGAGAGAGTTTGCAAACTGTTTCATTAAAACCCATTATGTCCTGATGTTTGTGTACACAGAATGCACGCAGAGATGTGTAATAACCAGGGGAAAGGTTTGATAGCTTAACATCAGATGAGAGTTGGTTAAATGTCAGCAATGCTTGCCATTTGAATGTGGCAGAAATTGACTCCATAAGGACAGCAGGATGGTGAAGGTCCTTACCGAGACACCACCTCTAAAGGGGTGAAGATACCATAAGACATAGGAGCAGAATTAGGCCATTTGGCCTATCGAGTCTACTCTGGCATTCCATCATGGCTCATTTACTATTCCTCTCAATCCCGTTCTCCTGCTTTCTCCCCATAACCTATCAACATCTGCTTTCAATATATACAATGATGGCCTCTGCAGTTGTCTGTGGCAATGAATTCCACAGATTCACTACCCTCTGGCTAAATAGGTTCCTTCTCATCTCTGTTCTCACTGGAAATGTCCCTGTTCTGAGGCTGTGTCCTCTGGACCATACTACCCCACCATTGGAAACATCCTCTCCACATCCACTCTATCTAGGCCTTTCAATATTCAATAGGTTTCAATGACATCCCCCACCCCACCCCCGGCATTCTTCTAAACTCCAGAAAGTTCAGGCCCAGAGACATCAAGCTCTGCTCGTTCAGTTATTCTTTCATTCTGTGAACCTCTCCCAATCTCTAACCGCCTTTTCACGGAGCTTCTGGTTTCCTGTCCTAATATCTCTGAGTGTCGATTGGAGCCAGGTTATCCTCAAGATGAATGAGGGCACCTTTGCTGAAGTGTCACGTGACTGGCAATAATGAATATAGAATTGAGTCAGGTTTTATAAACAAATAAACATTTATTAAACTCAGCTCAAAATTAGTAAAAAGATAAACAAACGAAAACCTTAACCGGAAGTAAATTGTTATGCGGCCATTTAACAAACCACTAAACTTAGTACTAGTTCTTAAAGCAGTAAATGCGAAAACAGTCTTAAAGTGGTAAATTCAAATACAGTTCTTTGCATGGTAAATCTGAAAGTCCAGGAGATTTGTACAGTCAATTAGGAGACACTTTCCTGAAGTAAAGAATTCTTTGAAGACACGACGTTACTGTCGATCCCAGCCGGAATCCCAGCCTTGTCCGCAGGATTCACGACGACGGAAATAAAATGGTTTAAAGGCATTGACCTTTTTCTCTGTAGAATAGACTAGATACTGCACAACCTTTTCTGCTTCTTTTAGCAGAGGTTATCTCATGCATATCACTCTTACTTGAACGAATTCAGTAATGGTTGATCCTCTCCAGAATCGCCACACAACTCCTTCAGGTTCCCGTCTTCACTCTCCAATATTATTGAAAAGGTACATCAACAAACCTGGCAGTTGTTGGTGAAACTGCCTGCCCAACACTTCTGTATCTTACCATAGAAAGTAAAACTCCATTTTAAAACTATACTGCGTCATAAGACTAATAAGCAGTGTAGCAGAGTATCTGACTGACGATCCAACTGAAAAACTAACTGTGTCACCAGGGGTCTACACTTATATACCTGGTGAGAACAGGTCATCACATGACCTCACATCAGTGGGAAAGTTAGATCATGTGACCTCCGCAAGACCATTACATCATCCTCATAAGACAGTCACCAGATATCCATGAAGTATGTAACAGAAGCAAGATACAAATTGCTTGAGGGTAGGTGGAGTGCGCAGGGTACAGGGTTAAGGGTATGATTCCTTGCCATGTGGAGGAACATGGAGACCTTGGTGTCCATGTCCATACAGTACTGTGAAAAATTCTTGGGCACCCTGGATATATTATATGGTTTTAGATAGTATGGCCTCCACAGGGCCCTAATCTCAACATCTATGAATACTTGGAGGGACAGAAGCAAGTGAGACAGCCAAGGTCTGCAGAAGAACTGTGACAAATTCTCCAAGATGTTTGGAACAACCTACTAGGCAATTTTCTTATAAAACTGCACAACTGTTGTCGTTTTAAATGCAAAGGGTGCTCACATCAAATATTGATATGATTTAGTTATTTTTTACAGTTTGCTGCTCTTTATAGTAATTTTTTGATATTTAGAAACTTTTAATCTCATTATTTTGAAAACATCTTCAGTTGACATAATGTTTTTGCATGTGCCTCAGACTTTTGAACAGTCCTCAAAGTTTCTGTGCAAGTTGAAGATGGTGATGGTGTGTTGGCCTTTAATCAAGGGATTGAATTCAAGGGCCATGAGGCAATTTTGTAGCTCTATAAAGCCCTAGTTAGGCCACACCTGGAATATTGTGTTTAGTTCTGGTCACCCCATTATAGGAAGAATGTGGAAGCTTTAGAGAGGGTGCAGAGGAGATTTACTAGGATGCTTTAGAGAGGATGCAGTGGAGATTTACCAGGATGCCTTAGAGAGAGTGTAGAGGAGATTTACTAGGATGCTTTAGGGAGGGTGCAGAGGAGATTTACCAGGATGCTGCCTAGATTAGAGAACATGTCTAGTGAGAGTGGTGGGTGTGTGGAACTTGCTGCCAGGGGTGGTGGTAGAGGCAGATACATTAGGTACATTTAAGAAGCTGTTAGGTTGGCACATGAATGATAGAATAATGGAGGGTGATGTAGAATGGATGGGTTAGGTTGATTCTGGATAAAATGTTAAAAGGTTGGCATAATGTTGTGGGATGAAGGGCCTGTATTGTGCTGTTATGTCCTGGCCCTTGCTCATTGTTGTCTCCCTGCCTGAACTTTCTCTGTAACTGTAAGATATTATTCTATATTCCTTTGTTACTTTCCCCTTCTACTAGCTCAATGCACTGTGGTAATGAAATAATCTGTCTGGATGGCTTGCAAAGTTTTATCATGAAAAACAGCTGCATGTGAATTAAATAAACCAATACCAGTACCCTATACCAACCCCGGTCTCAACCTGAATCGGAATCATGTGTTGTGAAATTTGTTGTTTTGTGGCAGCAGTACACAAAAGTCACTATCGGTTACAATAAGAAATATGTAGAATAAAAAGCAGTGTGAAAGGAGAAGGGAGGTAGCATTAATGGGTTCATGAACTGTTCAGAAATCTGATGGCGGAGGGGAAGAAGCTGTTACTAAAATGTCGAGTGTGTATATCTTCAGGCTCCTGTACCTCCTCCTTGATGGTAACGGTGAGATGAGGGTTTTGTCCTGAGTCATCAAGATTCAAGATTCAGATTTATTTATCATGGTACATCGAAGCATAGAGTGAAATTTGTCATTTGCGTGGTAGAGATGTTCACAATTACAGTGATTCAGGTTCACGTTCATTTATTTATCACGTATCATCGAAACACGTGAAATATATTGTTTGCGTTGTAGAGGTGTGCACAATTACAATGGTTTAGATTCAGGTTCATTTATTTAGCACGTGTAATTGAAATACGTGATAAATATCGTTTGCGTGGTAGAAACGTTCACAATTACAGTGATTCGGATTCATGTTCATTTATTTAGCACGTGTAATGGAAACACAGTGAAATGTGTCATTTGCGTTAACAACCAGCACAACCAGGGGAAGCCCATGTGAGTCACCACAGATCTGGCACCAACATGGCATGCTCCCAATGCTCAGCAGAACAACGCCGAACACAACAAGCAACAGAACAACAGCAGAAGCAAGCCCCTTGCTTCCCTCCCACCCTTCACACATACACAGTCCTTTAACCCCGGGACGGGCGTCCATCCTCCAGCAGTCACGGACATGGGCCTGCAAGGCTTCCAAGCTTTGACTCTGCATTTTCCTCCACAGATTCTGCCTGACGTGCTGAGTTCCTCCAGCATTTTGTGCGTTCCTCCAGATTTCTAGCATCTGTGATCTTTTGAGTCACCAGTACCAATCTCTCTAGATTATTCCTGGAGACAACCCACTTCACTGCTTGGCTTCAGGGTGAAGGAGTATTTGAGCTGTGCTTGGACAAGCCGGTTAGGAAATATCCATTGTTTTCCATGGTCCTGGATGACTGGTATTGGGGAACTGCTGTCCGCCCATTTGCTCCATTGCACCATCATGTGGCTGATCACGGAACAGCACCCAAAGAGACTTCTGACTTCTGCCTCCTTCAGTTCCAGTCCTGATGGGGGGTCCCTGACTGTATATTCCCCTCCACAGATGCTGCCTGACTTGCCAAGTTCCTCCAGTATTTGGTGTGTGTTACCCAAAGAGTTTGAATCACTTCTAATTTATGTTGCAAGAAGCCATGAATATTAATCATAAAGTCCAACAACGCAGAGAAAAGTCCCTTGGGCCCAATTTAAAAGTTTTCAAAGTACATTTATTATCAAAGTATGTATAGAGAATACAACTCTGATATTTGTCCTCCCGCAGGCAGCCATGAAACAAAGAAACACCATGGAACCTGTTGAAAGGAGACATCAAACACCCGATGTACAAAAAAAAGAACAAATAGTGCAAACGGCAAAAAGCAAGCGAGCGAGCAGCACATCAAATATCAAACATCAAACCGGGAGTCCAGGATTGTTCAGCTTAGTTCAATCCAGTGCCACTGGTCCTCTGCAGGCCGCAGAGCTAGACTTTGCCGAGGAGCCCCGGTCTGCACTGATCACCTAGATCGAACTGCTCAAAAACAGCCAGAAAAAGAGAAACCAGAATCCAGAAACATGTGCAACATGAACCTCAAAGTACCCCAAAGCCAGTCAGCATGGAACCCAAGACTCCTGCACTTTCCCCTGACAGCAGCTAGTGAGAGGGAAAGGAAGACAGGTCAAACACAGGCAGATGGCCCTGAACACCCATCACCCCCTCACCCCCCACCGCTCTCATCTTCGTCGATTTCAACCTTGCTTGCCTGACACCTCAATTGGAGAGAAGCAATGGAGTTGATTATGGGCTGGCTCCCGATCTGATTCCAGGTTGCTAAGCCACCAGGCCGCACACCCTGCTCCCAACCTTACTCTGCTCCCTCAGAGACAGCAAAGCACCAGGTCGTTCAGTCAGCCCAAGAAACACACACACCAAAACGTAAACCACAGTTCCTATCGCACGCAGCTTTGCAGTAGAATCATGTCTGAATGAAGAAGTAAAAGAAGTGGTATTGTGAACTATCTGCAGGACATCACCGTTTGTCATGTTGTTCATTCGTGCCATCTTGAACAGAACTTGTCAAAGGCAGTTGTGTTGCTAGTCCCATCTGACGGTGTATGTGGTTCAGTTACCTAAACCTCTTTTATCATAGAACCAATAGATCACAGTACAAGCCCTTAGCCTACTTACCGAAACTGATCTAATGTTGAAAGGCCTCAACAGAGTGGATGTGGAGAGGATGCTTCCAATGGTGGGGGAATCTAAGATCAGAGGACACAGCCTCAGAATAGAGAGACATCCTTTTAGAGCAGAGATGAGGAGGAATTTCTTCAGCCAGTGAGTGATGGATCTGTGGAATTCATTGCCAGAGATGGCTGTGGCGGCCAAGTCATTGGGCATATTTAAGGCAGAGGTTGATAAGTTCTTGATTAGTCAGGGCATGAAGAGGGTTATGGGGTTATTGGGGCTGAGAGGGAAATGGATCAACCATGATGAAATGGCAGAGTAGACAATGATGGGCCAAATGGCCTGATTCTGCTCCTTTACCTTATGCTATTATGGTCTTGTATTGTGCTAACTTTTTAACCTTTTAACCTACTCAAGATTACTATCACCCTTCCCTCCCACATAGCACTCAAATTTCTTTTATACATGTGCCTATCTAAGAGCAACACACAAAAAAATACTGGAGGAACTCAGCAGGTCAGGCAGCATCTATGGACAGGAACACACAGTCGATGCTTGGGGCTGAGACATTTCTTCAGGACTTGAGAGAGGGGCACAAGAGGTATTGATAGAGTGGAGAGCCAGCATCTTTGTTCCAGGGCAGCAATAGCTAATAGGAGAGGATATACTTTTGAAGTGATTGGATGGAGGTACTGTATAGGGGAGATATCAGAGGTAATTTCTTTACACAGATTGGTGGGTATGCAGAACATAATGCCACAGTGGCGGTAAAGGTAGGTATTTTAGGGACATTAGGTATACAAAATTATGAGGGGTATAGATAGGGTAACTAGCAGGGTTTTTCTACTGTTGGATGAGACTAGAACTGGAAGTCATGGGTTAAGGGTGAAAGGTGAAATGTTTAAGGGGAGCATGAGGGGAAATGTCTTTACACAGAGAGTGGTGTGAGTGTGGAATGAGCTGCCGCTGGAATTGGTGAATGCAGGTTAAATGTCAATGTTTAAGAGAAGTTTGGATAGATACACAGATGGGAGGGGTATTGTCACGATGTGCGCTGACTATATAAGAACCCAAGTGTTGAGGAACGACAGACTCCAATGTAAAGACAACAGTGGGAGATAATTCATAGTAATTCCAAAAGAACATCAGTATCTCGGCCGAGCAACACCACGAGAAGTAACATTCTCAAAGCTAGGACCCTGCGATTAGCACTAATCGAGTGTCTGTGTAAGTAAAGCAAGTATCCCAGAATCCCCGAGTCTATCAAAATAAACTTAACAAGTTTAAATAGAAAGCACCAGGAGACCACATTCCAAAGGGCAAGTTGCTCGAGAAAAACACAAGGAACTCTAGATGATTAAGGACTTCCGTTAAACAACAATTAACCAATTCAGGTCCTCTAAAAACCTTGGAGCCCAGTGCTCCCCAGCGACCCACACAGGCCTGAAGAACTCATTACGAATATGGAGGGCTATCGTCTGGGTGCAGGTCAATGGAACGAAGTAGAGTAATAGCTTAGCATAAACTACTGTGCTACGACTCTATTTTTAAAAATCTTTGATAGGCACATATTTGATAGAGCAATGAAAAGCTATGTCGGGCAGAAGGGTAAGATTGATTTTAGAGTGGTTAAAAGGTTGGCACAAAGGCCTGTTCTGTACAGTAGCGCATGATGTTCTGTGGAGTATGGAGAGCTGAAAGGAGATCAGATTATTTGTTTGGAGAAGGTTGCTGCTGTGAGAATTAATAGAGGCACAATCTAGCAGGTAGAGTTTTGATAGGAGTGTAAAGGAGAAACAATTTGCAGTGACGGGAGGGTTTCCAACATGTAAGTGGGGTGAGTAGGTGCTTTTTGCAATATTTGTTTGATTTTGAAGGGTCAAGCTCTAAGGGTAGTGGGAGCAGATACAATAGCAAGCTTCAAAGAAACTTTTTGAAAGTGAGTTCAGGTTGGGCAATAAATATTGTCCTCTCCACCGCTGCCCCCATCTCATGAATAAATTAGAAATGAATTGGATTAATACTGTGTTATGTCTTCATGACTACATGGGTACAATATATGCACAGAGAGAGAGAGAGAGAGAGATGGAGAGGAGACAGATAATGATTTATTTGCAAGGCAGTACATTTAAATTATTTACATGTTGGGACATTAAGCTGGCAGACTGCCTGTGTGTGTGTGTCAATGTTATGGTACTGCATGACTCCCTTGTGAAATCAGCATGGTGTCATGAACATTAAAATGAACAAAAAGCAGGTCCATGTTCTGAGATGTGCAACATCCTTGAGAAAATGGGATGGACAGAGTGTTGCCAAGCAACAGTGGGCTGAGGAGTACTTATAAAGAGACGAAGAGCAGGTTGTGGGATTTGGGGAAGATGTGATATCTCAGAGGTCAGATGGTTAGCTTGCAGGTTGAGTCAGTGGTGAGGAAGGCAAACACAATGTCAGCATTCATTTTGAGAGCACTAAAATATAAAAGCAAGGATGTAATATTGAGGCTTATAAAGCCTTAGAATATGGTGAACAGTTTTGGGCCCAATGTGCTGGCATTGGAGACAGTCCAAAGGAGGTTCGCGAGAATGAATCCGACAAAGAGAGAGTGTTTAATGGTTCTGAGCCTGCATTTGCTGGAGGTTAGAAGAATGAGGGAGGATCTCATTGAAACCTATCAGATATTGAAAGGGCGATACAGAGTTGATGTGGAGAGGATATTTCTTATAGTGGGGACTCTGGGTCCAGAATAGAAGGGAAGTCCCTTTAGAACAGAGATGGGGAGAAATATATATTTAGCCAGAATGTGAACCTGTGGAATCCATTGCAACAGACGGCTGAGGAGGCCAAATTATTGAGAGTATTTAAAGCAGAGGTTGATAAGTTCTTGATTAGTCCGGATGTCAAAGGTTACAGATAGCAGACAGGAGAATAGAGTCGAGAGAGATGATAAATCAGCCGCGATGATATGCCGGAACACACTCGGTGGGCTGAATGGCCTAATTCTGCTCCTATTGTATGTCTTATGGTCTTATAGCCAGTTGGTAGGAAACAAGGGTGTGTGTGGGGAGAGGGGAACAGCTCCTCATTATAATCATCTGAAACGGCATGAACACAACAGCCTCATGAGAAAAGATTAGCTTTCAAAAGATTCGCTTTGTCACCTGTACATCAAAACACACAGTGAAGTGCATCATTTTGTGTCAAATCAAATCAGTGAAGATTATTCTGAGCAGCCTGCGAGTGTCAACACACTTCCTGGGCTAACATAGCAACCCCACAACTCACTAACACTAACCCATACTGTACATTTGGGGGCTGTGTACCAGTCTGTGAATGCAACCACCCAGATTCACTACACTGCACAAATATAGAACTTGCAACTGCATAGGTTTAAGGTGAGAGGGGAAAAGTGTTAATAGTAATTTGAGAGACAACTTTTTTGCGTTGATGTGAGATAACAAAACCTCTAAGAGTACCACAAACTTGTTGTGGTTTGGAGGTTTGTGTGCCTCAATGACCCAGAGAACTATGCTGGCTGGAGTCGGGGCTTTATGCTTTGGCACTTAGTAGGGTCACCCGTGCCAAACAGGTCAAAGGTAGAGGCCAGACTAAGAATTGTCTGCCGGTCCTCCAGGTTTGGGGGTTCAGCTCAGGGCTCTGAAAGCTGATTGGTCAAACAAAACTGTTAGAGAAACAGCAATGAAGAATCTTTCTATATCTCTGTGCCACTGTATTCCTGGGTCTCCATTGGTCATTTTAAAGCATCCTGTAATTAGGCTAGGATTATATCGGGGGTTGCTGGCGGTATGACTTGAAGGACCAGAAGGCCTGTTCTACGCTGTGTCACTAAATATATAAATAAATAAATATGGTCACTATACTAAAGTTATAATAGCAACTTCAAGCTTATCAGAAAACATTATAGCTTATTCTTATAGCAGCTGTGCAAGGAAAACTACAATTTTTGGTCTTTAAAACAGAAATGTAGAACTGATTTCTTCCCCATCTCCCTCTGCCCTCATTCAATCCTGCAAGAAGTGTCGACTGAAATGTCTGGGGAGGTTCAAAGCTGTAAAAAAAATGCAGTAGGCTGTTTAGAGATCAAAAGTAAAGAATACAAGTTAATGTGAATGAAGTGTTACACTGCAGAGTTCCTGAAATGGATCGGCATTGCTTTGTGGTCATACTGGAGTTATTTCAAAGTGCATTGCACTCTGGCTTTTACTGTGGTCAAGGACGGTAAAAATATGAATGAGAATAAAAAAACACAAGAGATTCTGCAGGTGCTGGAAATCTTGAACAACACACACAAAAGATCATAGACCATAAGCTGCAAGAGCCGAATTAGACACCATTCAGCCCATCAAGTCTGCCCTGCATTCTGTCATGGCTGATTTATTATCTCCCTCAACCTCATCCTTCTCCCCATAACCTTTGACATCCTTACTAATCAAGATACTATCAACCTCTGCTTTAAATATACTCAATAACTTGGCCTCCACAGTTGCCCATGACAATAGATTCCAAGATTCACCACTCTCTGGCTAAAGAAATTCATCCTCATCTCTGTTTTAAAGAGTCATTCGTCTATTCTGAGCCTGTACCCTCTGGTCCTAGACTCTCCCATTATAGGAAACATCCTCTCCATGTCCATTCTATCTAGGCCTCACAATATATGCTAGCTTTCAATTAGATACACCCTTTTTATCGTGAACAAAGTCACTGAAGAGGCACCAAAGCTAGTGGAAACAGAAATGAGGCTTCCCCGACCCAATATTACAATGACATTTTATATGCTAAAAATCAAAAGTAACAGCAGTAGTAACAATGTATCTACAGTAACAATGTGTAACAATGGCCTCCACAGTTGTATGTGGCAAAGAATTCCACAGATTCATCCCTCTCTGGCTAAAGAAATTCCTCCTCATCTCCATTCTAAAAGGAGGCCTCTCTACTCTGAAGGCTGATTTATACTTCTGCATAGGCTCTACATCGTAGTCTACGCAAGTGGCCTACGCCGTTGTGAGCATTTATACTTGTGCGTTGGTGTGTCTGCGTCGCTCTGCAATTCACCGCCAAAACACTAGTTGGGTTTCTATGCCACTGTGTTGAGTTTCTTTGTGTACTTCAAACAATGGCGACTGAAACTGAGCACACCATGTTGGAGTTGGACCTAATCAATGTTGAACAAGAGTTACTTTTACTGAAATTACTGCAACGTAGAAAAGAGAGAGGACGTCGGAGATGGTGTGTACGGCCATTGAACGGGTTGAGGCAGAAGGAGGGTGAATTTTTTGTGCTTGTCCAGCCACTAAGAGACACGGACGAGGAAATGCATTTCAAACATTTTCGGATGTCGGCAGGTAGGTGTGACGATTTGACAAGAAGAAGCAACCGGAAATGTGTAGGAGAAAATGCAATGCTACCAAGCGGACCAGCCACAGTTGTTGCGGTCTGTGTTGCTGCGATGTGTAGTTACATTTTCGGGGAGGTGCGCGTCAGGCTACAGCGTAGGGTACGCAGCTACGCCGTACTTACGGCATAGATTCGACACAGAAGTATAAATTGGCCTTGAGGCTGTGTCCTCTGGTCTTAGACTCTCCCACCATAGGAACCATCCTCTCCACATCCACTCTATCAATCCATACATTATTAGAGACAGTGAAGAAGAAAGACTGCAAAACAAGGTATTAGTAACAAAACCTATTAAATCAATGTGCCTCTTTCACTTCAGACAGTTGGGGAAGTTTGGTATGGCCCTCCAAATCCTAAGATCACTGCCTGGTATGGGAACTGTACTTCCCTTAATCGCAGGACTCTGCAGAGAGTGGTGCGGACAGCCCAGCATACCTGTAGTTGTGAACTTCCCATGATTCAGGACATTTACAGAGACAGGTGTGTAAAAAGGGTTCAAAAGATCATTGGAGACCTGAGTCACCCTAACCACAAACTGTTCCAGCTGTCTCTATCTGGGAAACAGTACCGCAGCATAAAAGCCAGGACCAGCAGGCTCGGGGACAGCTTCTTCCACCAGGCCATCAGACAGATTAACTCATGCTGACACAGAAGTATTTCTATGTTATAGTGACTATCCTGTTGTATGTAACATTTAGACGGAGATGTAACGTAAAGATTTTTACTCCTCATGTATATGAAGGGTGTAAGTAAAGATACCAAAGCAGCTACAGCAGAACTGACCAAGGTCGAACCACTGGACGGAAAAGGAGCTTCAAAGGTAGTCTTAGCAGATACCTGAAGAACTTCAATATTGACAGACCCCACAGGGGACAGAAAGCATTGGATCAGTAAGGGGAAGTTGAATAAATATGCTCCAGTCTTCACTGGGGGTCAGTAGTGGAAAGGGTGAGCAACTTAAGTTGCTGAGTGTCAATGTCTCAGAGGATCTATCCTGGCCTGAAAAATTGATGCAATTACATGGAAGGCAAGTCAGTGGCCATATTTCATTTGAGGAGGTTTGACATGCCAGCAAAGACTCTTGCAAATTTCTACAGATGTACTGGGGAAATATTCTGACTGGTTGCATCAGCGTCTGGTCTGGAGGTCCCAGTGCACGAGTTCAAGAAAAGCCACCGAGGGTTGTAGCCTCAGCCAGCTCCATCATGGCACTAGGCTTCCAACTGTTAAGGACATCTTCAAGGAGTGATGCCTCAGAAAGAAAGGTGCCATCCATTATTAAGGACCCTAACCCTCCAGGATATGCTCTCATCTCATTACTGCCATCAGAGCAGAGGTACAGGAGTATAAAGACACGTACTCAACGTTTTAGGAACAGCTTCTTCCCCTCCGTCATCTGATTTCTGAATGACCCATGAACCCAGGAAAACAACCTCATTATTTTTGCTCTCTTTGTTCCACTGCCATTTAATTTTTTAAGTATATATTTCTTCCTGTAATTTATGCATATTTTATGTACTGCTGCCATAAAACAACAAATTTTATGACTTATGTCAGTGATAATAGATCTGTTTTTACTGATTCACTTAGAACTTTCCTGAAGTGTCTCAACATTGACAGATCCCCACAGGGAGCTACAAACATTGCTTCACCCTGCTTGACATTCCTTTTAAAAAACAGTGCTCACTCATATGGAGCAAGCAAGAGGAAAAGAGAATCTCAAATCAAGAATCTCTGAAGACAGAGAATCCTCATACTTCTGTCATCTGTGGGAAAGGAACCCTGGAGCTCAGACGAGTCTAACCAGCCATCTCCATAGACATCATGATACCAGCATCTTTCTTTGGAGGTTAAGGAGGTTGGCTTATCACTGAGCACTCTCAAAAACTTCTACTGATGTACTGTTGAACATATCCTGAAAGTAAGAGATTCTGCAGACGCTGGAAATCTTGAGCAACACACACACAAAATGCTGGAGGAACTCACCAAGTCAGGCAGCACCTCTGGAGGCAAATAAATAGTATTGTTTCAGGCTAAGAGCCTTCATCAAAATTGGAAACAAGTGGACAGAATTCAGAATAAGAAGGAGCACGAGCTGGCACGTGAGGAGGAAAGGTGGGTGGGTGGAGGAGCGGGGTGAAGTGAGAAGCTGGAGGTGATCAGCGGAAGAGGTAAAAGGCTGAAGAAGAAGGAATCTAATAATGATGATGACGATGTTGATGATGATGACGTCAACTCAGGCCTGAGAGGCCAGCGTCGGGCATTTTCATGCCTTGCAACACGTGGATCATTGAATCTAATAAGAAAAGACTATCCTGACTGGTTGCAACATTATGCAGGAATTTCAATGTGCAGGAATGTAAGAAGATGCAGAGAGCAGTGGACTTATCTCAATACAACATCCAGCATTAAGGATCCCCACCATCTGGGCCATGCCACCTTCTCACAGCTACCTTAGAGACAGGGCCCCACTGAAGTCCCACGCCACCAAGTTCATGAACAGCTACTTCCCTTCAACCACTCAGTTCCTGAATGAAGAGTTATAACCCTGATCACTACAGTTTAGCAATGCAATGACCACTTTGACCGCTTCACTTTGCACTAAAATGGACGTTACTTTTTGTTAACAACACACATCAAAGTTGCTGGTGAAAGCAGCAGGCTAGGCAGCATCTCTAGGAAGAGGTGCAGTCGACATTTCAGGCCGAGACCCTTCGTCAGGACTAACTGAAGGAAGAGTGAGTAAGGGATTTGAAAGTTGGAGGGGGAGGGGGAGATCCAAAATGATAGAAGACGGGGGGGGGGGAGGGATAGAGCCAAGAGCTGGACAGGTGATAGGCAAAAGGGGATACGAGAGGATCATGGGACAGGAGGTCCGGGAAGAAAGACGGGGGGGGGGGAGGACCCAGAGGATGGGCAAGAGGTATATTCAGAGGGACAGAGGGAGAAAAAGGAGAGTGAGAGAAAGAATGTGTGCATAAAAATAAGTAACAGATGGGGTACGAGGGGGAGGTGGGGCCTTAGCGGAAGTTAGAGAAGTCGATGTTCATGCCATCAGGTTGGAGGCTACCCAGACGGAATATAAGGTGTTGTTCCTCCAACCTGAGTGTGGCTTCATCTTTACAGTAGAGGAGGCCGTGGATAGACATGTCAGAATGGGAATGGGATGTGGAATTAAAATGTGTGGCCACTGGGAGATCCTGCTTTCTCTGGCGGACAGAGCGTAGATGTTCAGCAAAGCGGTCTCCCAGTCTGCGTCAGGTCTCGCCAATATATAAAAGGCCACATCGGGAGCACCGGACGCAGTATATCACCCCAGTCGACTCACAGGTGAAGTGTTGCCTCACCTGGAAGGACTGTTTGGGGGCCCTGAATGGTGGTAAGGGAGGAAGTGTAAGGGCATGTGTAGCACTTGTTCCGCTTACACGGATAAGTGCCAGGAGGGAGATCAGTGGGGAGGGATGGGGGGGACGAATGGACAAGGGAGTTGCGTAGGGAGCGATCCCTGCAGAATGCAGAGGGGGGGGGAGGGAAAGATGTGCTTAGTGGTGGGATCCCGTTGGAGGTGGCGGAAGTTATGGAGAATAATATGTTGGACCCGGAGGCTGGTGGGCTGGTAGGTGAGGACCAGGGGAACCCTATTCCTAGTGGGGTGGCGGGAGGATGGAGTGAGAGCAGATGTACGTGAAATGGGGGAGATGCGTTTAAGAGCAGAGTTGATAGTGGAGGAAGGGAAGCCCCTTTCTTTAAAAAAGGAAGACATCTCCCTCGTCCTAGAATGAAAAGCCTCATCCTGAGAGCAGATGCGGCGGAGACGGAGGAATTGCGAGAAGGGGATGGCGTTTTTGCAAGAGACAGAGTGAGAAGAGGAATAGTCCAGATAGCTGTGAGAGTCAGTAGGCTTATAGTAGACATCAGTGGATAAGCTGTCTCCAGAGACAGAGACAGAAAGATCTAGAAAGGGGAGGGAGGTGTCGGAAAAGGACCAGGTAAACTTGAGGGCAGGGTGAAAGTTGGAGGCAAAGTTATTAAAGTCAACGAGTTCTGCATGCCCTCCCCCCTCTGATCCCAGCTCTCATCCATGCCGGGTCTTTACCATCCCCTCCGACCTTCAACTGTCAGAGGCAGAACGCTCTGTTCTCAGTAAGGGCCTCACCTTTGTCCCCCTTCGCCCACACCTCAGCGAGTTCCGTGTTCGCCACGATGCGGAACTTTTCTTCCGCCGTCTCCGTCTCCGAGCCTACTTCTTCGGCAAGGACTCTTCCACCCCAACCGATGACCCCTTCTCCTGTCTTCAACCCTCCTCTTCTTCATGGACACCCCGCTCTAGTCTTCTGCCTGCTCTGGATCTCTTTATTGCTAACTGCCGACGGGACATCAACCGTCTCGACTTTACCGCACCTTGTCCCCATTCCAACCTCACTCCTTCAGAACGCTCTGCTCTCCACTCCCTCCGCACTAATCTTAACCTTATTATTAAACCCGCCGATAAGGGGGGTGCTGTTGTAGTCTGGCGTACTGACCTCTACCTTGCCGAGGCACAGCGACAACTCGCGGATACCTCCTGTTATTTACCCCTCGATCGTGACCCTACTAAGGAGCACCAGGCCACTGTCTCCCACACCATCACCGACTTTATCCGCTCAGGGGATCTCCCATACACTGCTACCAACTTTATAGTTTCCACACCCCGCACTTCCCGTTTCTACCTCCTACCCAAGATCCACAAACCTGCCTGTCCTGGCCAACCTATTGTCTCAGTTTGCTCCTGCCCCACCGAACTCATTTCTGCATACCTCGACACTGTTTTATCACCCCTTATTCAATCCCTTCCGACCTATGTTCGTGACACTTCTCACGCTCTTAAACTTTTCGATGATTTTAAGTTCCCTGGCCCCCACCGCTTTATTTTCACCATGGGTGTCCAGTCCTTATATACTTCCATCCCCCATCAGGAAGGTCTCAAATCTCTATGCTTATTTTTAGATTCCAGACCTAATAAGTTCCCCTCTACCACCACTCTGCTCCATCTAGCGGAATTAGTCCTTACTCTTAATAATTTCTCCTTTGGCTCCTCCACTTCCTCCAAACTAAAGGTGTAGCTATGGGCACCCGTATGGGTCCTAGCTATGCCTGCCTTTTTGTTGGGTTTGTGGAACAATCTATGTTCCGTGCCTATTCTGGTACCTGTCCCCCAATTTTCCTTCGCTACATCGACGACTGCATTGGCGCTGCTTCCTGCACGCATGCAGAACTCGTTGACTTTATTAACTTTGCCTCCAACTTTCACCCTGCCCTCAAGTTTACCTGGTCCATTTCCGACACCTCCCTCCCCTTTCTAGATCTTTCTGTCTCTGTCTCTGGAGACAGCTTATCCACTGATGTCTACTATAAGCCTACTGACTCTCACAGCTATCTGGACTATTCCTCTTCTCACCCTGTCTCTTGCAAAAACGCCATCCCCTTCTCGCAATTCCTCCGTCTCCACCGCATCTGCTCTCAGGATGAGGCTTTTCATTCTAGGACGAGGGAGATGTCTTCCTTTTTTAAAGAAAGGGGCTTCCCTTCCTCCACTATCAACTCTGCTCTTAAACGCATCTCCCCCATTTCACGTACATCTGCTCTCACTCCATCCTCCCGCCACCCCACTAGGAATAGGGTTCCCCTGGTCCTCACCTACCACTCCACCAGCCTCCGGGTCCAACATATTATTCTCCATAACTTCCGCCACCTCCAACGGGATCCCACCACTAAGCACATCTTTCCCTCCCCCCACCTCTGCATTCCGCAGGGATCGCTCCCTATACAACTCCCTTGTCCATTCGTCCCCCCCATCCCTCCCCACTGATCTCCCTCCTGGCACTTTAAGCGGAACAAATGCTACACATGCCCTTACACTTCCTCCCTTACCACCATTCAGGGCCCCAAACAGTCCTTCCAGGTGAGGCAACACTTCACCTGTGAGTCGACTGGGGTGATATACTGCGTCCGGTGCTCCCGATGTGGCCTTTTATATATTGGCGAGACCCGACGCAGACTGGGAGACTGCTTTGCTGAACATCTACGCTCTGTCCGCCAGAGAAAGCAGGATCTCCCAGTGGCCACACATTTTAATTCCACATCCCATTCCCATTCTGACATGTCTATCCACGGCCTCCTCTACTGTAAAGATGAAGCCACACTCAAGTTGGAGGCTACCCAGACGGAATATAAGGTGTTGTTCCTCCAACCTGATGGCATAAACATCGACTTCTCTAACTTCCGCTAAGCCCCACCTCCCCCTCATACCCCATCTGTTACTTATTTTTATGCACACATTCTTTCTCTCACTCTCCTTTTTCTCCCTCTGTTCCTCTGAATATACCTCTTGCCCATCCTCTGGGTTCCCCCCCGCCCCCGTCTTTCTTCCCGGACCTCCTGTCCCATGATCCTCTCGTATCCCCTTTTGCCTATCACCTGTCCAGCTCTTGGCTCTATCCCTCCCCCTCCTGTCTTCTCCTATCATTTTGGATCTCCCCCTCCCCCTCCAACTTTCAAATCCCTTACTCACTCTTCCTTCAGTTAGTCCTGACGAAGGGTCTCGGCCTGAAACGTCGACTGCACCTCTTCCTACAGATGCTGCCTGGCCTGCTGCTTTCACCAGCAACTTTGATGTGTGTTGCTTGAATTTCCAGCATCTGCAGAATTCCTGTTGTTTGCGTTACTTTTTGTTTGTTGTAATTGTTTTCTTGTAAAGAATTGTGTATATAATTTATATTTAATTTATGTTTTTTGTGAATGTTACTTATCTGATGCTCTGTGCCTGTGATGCTGCTGCAAGTAAGGTTTTCATTGCACCTGTGCACATGTGTACTTGTGGGGATGACAATAAACCCGACTTTGAGACCTTGTGACGTCCCTACGCTATAGATTAGATCTCATGGTCTGGCTCAATTGATAAACAACCCAATGTAAAGCACAATATCAAATACATGTAAAATTTAAATGGGAATGTGAATCAGAATCAGGTTCAATATCCACAGGAAGAAGCACAGTCGATGTTTCGGGTCGAGACCCTAGGCCCGAAATGTCTACTGTGCTTCCTCCTATGGATGCTGACTGGCCTGCTGCATCCCACCAGCATTTTATGTGTGTTGCTTGAATTTGCAGCATCTGCAGATTTCCTCATGTTTGCGTTTTTAAACTGACTACTGCGAAGCCTCTTCCGGTGATGCCTACACTGAAGAAGTTTAAGTCTTCTCTTCGACAGGAGTTTAGTGAAACCCACTCTCACTGCTCCCCACCAATAACTTCTTTTGCCTTTCAACTTTTCGACCACACTTTGACCCAGACCCGCTACTACAGCCATGTATCCTTCCTTGGAACCTGTCTCCGCCACCAGCTTACTCCAGTTGGCTTCAGGATTTGTTTTCGAGCCTCTCAATTTGGACTTTCTGAGGATCCCAGGTACTTATATTTTATTGACTCTGCCTCCCGTTGTTTCTCCCATCGAGCTCTGAAGGCGACCCTCTCCGCCATGAGGAGGTACTTGGCGTCCCTATCCCAGACCCTTCCACACCTTCGGGGCACTTTCTTCGCCGTTTGTAATGGACCTGCCCATTATTTCATCCTCCGTCGGATCCATGCGTGCAATCGCCGTTTCTTTGACTATGTCATGTTAGGCAAGGATCGCAAGATCATCCATCTGCAGACCCCAGAGCCTGCTGGCCCTGACGCTAGCAGGCATGAACTTCAGATTGCAGCCCCCACTGTTGATCTTGGCGGGTCTACCAACCCAGGGCATATTCAAAACTCGGACTCCAGCACCATCAATGTAGACTCCAACGACCATGGACATCTTCAAAGCGATTACGCAAACTCCAACTGTGACTCCAGCCTTGAACTCTAGGCTGGGTCTTCACATGCTGCTATTGTGAATCCCGTCTCCCCTTCTCCCACCACCACTCTGCAACCCCGTCTCCCTCAGATCCCATCATCAGCTCCTGGGCCCTCAGAGGCTCCATCTTCCTCTCACCCTAACCCTCCCCTTTCCACTGACACTACTAGCCTCCCTCCCCGCTCTGATCCCAGCTCTTATCCATGCCGGGTCTTTACCATCTCCTCCGACCTTCAACTGTCTGAGGCAGAGTGCACTATCCTCAGTAAGGGCCTCACCTTTGTCCCCCTTCGCCCACACCTCAGCGCGTTTCACGTGCGCCATGACGCTGAACTCTTCTTCCGCCGGCCCCGTCTTCGAGCCTACTTCATCAGCAAGGACTCTCCCACCCCCACCAATGACCCCTTGTCCCGTCTTCAGCCCTCCTCCTCTTCATTGTCACCCAGCTCTGGTCTTCTGCCTGCTCTGGATCTCTTTATTGCTAGCTGCCAATGGGAAAGGAAGGGTCTTGGCCCGAAATGTCGACTGTGCTTCTTCCTGTCGATGCTGTCTGGCCTGCTGCGTTCCACCAGCATTTTGTGTGCGTTGCTCAGGTTTAATATCCTTGGTATGCATAGTGAATTTTTTTGTTTTGTGGCAGCTGTACTTTGCAATAAATAGTAATAAAATGCCTGGTGGGGTGGAGATACATCACTGCCAAGGGAGGTGTAAAGTGCTCCTTCCCTCTGCTAGCCTGCAGGTCACCCTCGGGTAAGGTGTGGCACCTGCTTAGCCCCCCGATCAAGGCCATGGGAGCAGATGGTCGGTACGAGCAGTTGGCTCATATCACAAGTCCTGGTTATGCAACCACTGCCGTCAGGCAGACAATCTCTAAACATCTTGTAAATCACTGCCCAGAAGGAGGCAATGGCAAACCACTTCTGTAGAAAAATTTGCCAAGAATAATCATGGACATGGAAAGACCATGACACGGAACTATAAATTATAGTAAATATATATATATATCTCTATGAAATAAAATAAGTATTACAACAAGAGAGAAAAATAATGAGATAATGCTCATGGGTTCATTGTCCATTGTCCATTGTCAGGGGAAGAAGCTGTTTCTGAATTGTTGAGTGTGTATCTTCTGGCTTCTGTACCTCTTCCATGGTGGTAGCAATGAAAAGGGGGAGACTAGTTTTGCGTATACAAAAATTTCAGTTTTAACGATTAAGAAAAGCTGATGTCTATTCTCTGAACACTGTTCCAGAGGAATTCTCTCTGGTGTTAGGTAGTGTTTGGATGTCTTCATGATGTGAGTATTTTCACAATAAGGGCGTGCATGCTGCTCTTTATCTCTAGACTCTTCACAAATGCAGACAGAAGTAATTCTTTTACAAGCCCCTGGCAGGAGGATGTTATCCAGGGACGGGCAAGGCCATGAGATGGGAAAAATCAATGCCATCTCTGCAGGACTTGTATGTGTCCAGGCTAAAGAAGTGAGCAGGAAAAAATTGATTGCAGACACTACCCTCATAGCAAATGGCCTTTTCCAAAAGCTCCCTTCTGGAAAGCTCTATAGGGACGTTAGAATAAAAAAAATTCACACTGTCTTAAAAGTTTCTTTTCTCAGATAGTTAATCTGATCAACTATTCTAGTTAGCTCCCCACCCCCTCTATCTATGACCCCTGGTTACTGCACTGCAACACTTTAAACCACTTTTTATAATGCTGTTAATATTGTAAATATATTCTGATACTTATTTATTTATTCACATTTTAATATTTTTATTTAGAGATACAGCACATCACCAGGCCCATTGTCCCAGTGAGCTAGCGCTGCCCAATTACCCCCATCTGATCAATTAACCTGCTAACCCAGACTCCTTTGGACTGTGGGAGGAAACAGGAGCACACGGAGGGAACCGATGTGGTCACAGGGAAGACATACAGACAGCATCGGGAACTGAACCTGTGTTACTGGCACTGTAACAGTGTTGTGCTAACCGCTATGCTCCTGTGCCACCCCCAATTATTCCACCAGTACTTTATGTTTAACATTTTCTATATTAGTAACTCTTTATTCTTTATAATTGTGAATCTTGGTGCTACTGTAGCAGGGTGCAGCAAATTCCTACAACAAACGTCAGTCCGAGAGTGCAGGGATGAGAAAGGGAGTCAGTTGTGGAGGTACCTATTCTTCCTCGCGACCCAAGTCACAGGACGTTCGTCATCAGGAAATCATGAAAAGATTTCCATCAAGCAGAACTACCTGAACACTACACCTGCAAATGGAAAAACTTGTGGTAATAGATATTCGAACAGCTCCCAGAATAAAGCAGAGAGTGATACAGTTATGAACTGTAATGAGGAAAAGCAGACATTAACTTCAACATTCCATACAATGTGGAACTGCACTTAGACCTGACAAGATCAATACAGTACTTCAGAAAGTGTAATGGATCCTTATTATCTTTTACTTTTTGGCAGACAGAGTTAAGAAATGCCAGTAATTAGTGAGGGTGTTTACTTTGGGTGACCTTGGACTCAATATATTATTGGTCTTTTTTCATCTTTCCTCTAAATGATAATGTGTGAGAATCCTTTTGAGTCTTTATTAAACTGGAAGAGGTGACACTGTACCTGGTTATGACTGATGAGCGTCTCCTGGGTGACTGGAAGTCAATTGGTATGCCAGGGCTAAGAGTGCAGTGCCATGACCTTCCCTGACACTCCCAGTCTGCTCAGCGGGTGACAGGCTTGCAAAAGTGCCTCCCAGTAGATCAGGAAGTGCTGAATTGTAATGCTTGTATCTCTCTCTCCCCTGCTCTCTCTCTCTCTCTCTCTTCCTGTCACTCCTCTCCATCCATCCCTATCTCCCTCTTCCTCTTACTCACTCTCTCTGTCTCTCTCACCCTCCCTGTCTCTCTCTCTCTCTCTCTTTCTGTATCTCTCTCTCAGTATCTCTCTTTCACAGTGTCACTCACATGCCAGAGCTGGTGGTCTCCATGGTACCAGAGACAATCCGCGGGCACGTTACTGTGCTTTATTTGCCCCACGTTATGTCTGCACTAGTGATCCCAGCTATTGCCTTTCAAATAAGGAGAGCAGAAAGCATTACTGAAGGACCACTGACGCATTTAGTACAGACTATCCCAAGACTCTTTACCACAGCAATTTCTAGCAGGGCTTTACCCCAGGCCACACCAGGGCTATTATCGAGGATAACACACATAAAATGCTGGAGGAACTCAGCAGGTCAGGCAGCATCTATGGAGAGGAATAAATAGTCAACGTTTCGGGCTGAGACCATTCATCAGGACCTCCGGCTTTTTGTGTGTGTTGATTCAAAGTTTCGAAGAATCAAAGTACATTTATTGTCAAAGTATGTATGCAGTATATAATCCTGAGATTTGTCTTCCCACAGCAGTCATGGAACAAAGAAAACCGTGGAACCCATTCAGAGTAAAACATCAAATCCCCAACTCGCAAAAAAAAAGAACAAATCGCGCAGATGGCAAAAAATGAGTGAAACACACAGAATATGAAACATCAAACCACAAGGTCATTGAGACAGTCCCGGAATGTTCGGTGTAGTTCAGTCCAGCACTGGGCCATTCATTGAATGCAGGCCACTGAGCTAGTTTGCTCCGAACAAAATCGCACAAGATAGCAATAAAAAAGAGTAACCAGAATCCAGAAACACAACATAACATGGACTACAGAGTATGGATTTCCAGCATTTGCAGAATCTCTTGTGCTTATGATCTATTTTTAAGCATTCCCTTTTCTCTCTTCTCCATAGAAGAGTTTGGAAGCTTGGACTGACAGACTCAATAACAGCATCTTCTGTACTGTTACCAGACACTTGAAACCATTACCTCTTTCACATCCCCTTCTCTGTGATGCTGCCATTTTGACAAACTTAATTTCACCTCCTCTATTATTGTCACAGTAGTATTTGTTTTTGCACTCTTTCAGTTTGTACTATGGCAGTTGAACCATTCTGCTATTTTGCAATTGGTCTGTAATTATTGTTGTATTATTAATACCATGTGAGCCATTTACTCTGTGAGTTCACACATGCAAGGAGTATCATTACCCCCAGGCGGGTATTGACCGTGGGTCAGAAAAAGAGGTTCAAAGACACTCCATCATGGGCACTTGCCTCCCCACCATGAGGACGTCTTCAAAAGGTAGTGCTTCAAGAAGGTGACGTCCTTCATTAAGGATTCTCACCACCCAGGACATGCCTTCTTCTCATTACTACCATCAGGAAAAAGGTAGAGGAGCCTAAAGTCACACACTCAACATAGATGTGGAGGTGTTTAGAGAGGGGACCACAGAGTTCTGGGCCTTGGCAGCCGAAAATACGGCCAGAAGGAATGGAACAAAAGGAATGGCAGGCTAACAGAAGATCAAACTGAATGTCAGCTGGTCATAGAAATTGTGCACAACTCCATAAAAGATTCAAGATTCAAGATCCAAGGATGTTTTACATCATTTCCTGTACCCAAGTGTAAGGGGGAGGAAAAAGTTCTTAGAGATCCAATGTAGCATCAAACATCTAATAAGAAAGGGAACATAACAATGATTTAAAAGCACCATAAACATAAATACTGTAAGATAGCTTATATACATAGATTGATTGTATGTCCATAAAGTGACACTGGGCACAAGAGTGTCTGTACATAAGGTGACTGACAGGAAATGATAAAGTAGTGGTGGTTGGAGGTGTGGAGGAGTAAGTGGGTGGAGGAGTTGATCAGCCTTACTGCTTTGGGAAAGTAACTGTTTTTGAGTCTGGTGGTCCTGGTGTGGATGCTATGTAGCCTCCTCCCTGATGGGAGTGGGACAAACAGTCCATGAGCAGGGTGGGTGGGATCCTTCATGATGTTACTGGCCCTTTTCCAGCTCCTTTCTGTGTATACAGTATGCCCTGGTAGTGGGCAGGCTGGTTCCTGTGATGCAATTTGTCATAAATATTGCTGGAGGCACACAAGACTGAAAGACTGAATCTAGAGCAACACACAATCTGCTGCAGAGAATCAGTGTGTTGAAACGCCTGTACCAGGAAAGGAATTGTTAACATCTCGCTTTGTCGCCATGCATTAGACTGAGAGTGGGGAGAGAATGTAGGTCAGATTAAGAGGTGAGGTGGAGTGGTGAGAAAGGGGCCAGGAGAAATCTCTGGTCCATCTTCACTTGCACGGTAGCCAAGCAGTTAGTGTAAAGCTTCACGGCGCTAGCGCGCTGTGCTCAATTCCCACTGTTGTCTGTTTGTACATTCTGCCCACGATTGTGTGGCTTTCCTCTGAGTGCTCCAGTTCCCCCACATTTCAAAGACGTATGGGCTAGGTTTAGTAAATCGTGGGCATGCTATGTTGGCACCAGCAGCATGGCGACGCTTGTGGGCTCTCCCTGTCGCATCTTTGGATTGTGTTGGCCGTTGATGCAAAAGATGCATTTCAATGTACATGTGACAAATAAAGCTCATCTTTAATCTTTAATGTTTGCATTTACATGAGCGGGTGCCACCCATGCACGCTTCTGTGAAGGGATGGTAAACACAGGAGACTCTGCAGAAGCTGGAAATCCTGAGCAACACACACAAAGTGTTGGGGGAACTCAGCAGGTCAGGCAGCAGCTTCGGAGGAGAATAAACTGATGACATTTCAGGCAGAGACCCTTCATCATAAACGGAAAGGAAGGTGTAGGAAGCCAGAGTAAGAAGGTTGGGGAAGGGAAGGAACACGAGCTGGCGGGTGATAGATGAAAACAGGTGAGGGACAAGGTGGGTGGTTGAGGTGGGCGAATGAAGTGAGATGCTGGGAGGTGATAGGCGGAAGAGGTAAAACACTGAAGAAGGAGAAATCTGATGCGAGAGACAATTAACCGTGGGAGAAAGGGAAGAAGGAGGGGGCACCAGTGGGAGGTAATGGGCAGGTGAGGAGAAGAGGAGAGCTAGATTGGGGAATGGAAAACGAGAGAATGGGGAGTGGGGTGTAATCACTGGAGGTTAGAAAAGTCAACGTTCATGCTGTCAGGTTGGCAACAGAGAGCAGCTTGCCCAGGTGGATTGGAGGAGGATACTGGCGGGGATGACAGCAGAGCAGAGATGGCTGAAGTTTCTGGGAAGAGTTCACAAGGCACAGGATAGATATGTCCCACAGAGGAAGAAGTTCTCAAATGGCAGGGGTAGGCAACCATGGCTGACAAAAGAGGTTAAGGACTGAATAAAAGCAAAGGAAAGGACATGAAAGGTAGCAAAAATGAGTGGGAAGTTGGATAATTGGGAAGCTTTTAAAATCTAACAGAAAGCAACAAAAAAAAGCTGTAAGGAAAGAGATGAAATAAGAGGGTAGACTAGCCAATACTATAAAGCAGGATCCCAAAAGTTTTTCAATTATTTAAAGAGTAAAAGGGAGCTGACAGTTATTATTGGGCCACTGGAACACGATGCTAATGAGGTAGTAATGGAGGACAAAGAAATGGCAGATTAACTTAATGGGTACTTTGCATCTGTCTTCACTGTGGAAGACACTAGCAGTGTTCCAGAAATCCATGCGTGTTGGGGAGCAGGAGATAGTGCCATTGCTATTACAAAGGAAAAAATGCTAGGCAAACTCAAAGGTCTTAAGGTGGATAAATCACCTGGACTAGATGGACTACATCCCAGAGTCCTGAGAGAGGTCGCTGAAGAGATAATGGATGAATTGGTCATGACCTTTCAAGAATCACTTGTTTCTGGCATGGTCTTGGAGAACTTTAAGAAGGAAGGAAGGCAGAAGAAAGGAATTTATAGGCCAGTTCGCCTAACCTCAGTGGTTGAGGAAGTGTCGGATTCTATTATTAAGGATGAGGTTTCGGGGTATTTGGAAATGAATGATAAAATAAGTCAAAGTCAGCATGGTTTATGTTAAGAGAAATCTTGCCTGACAAATCTGTTAGAGTTCTTTGTAACAAGCAGGGTGGACAAAGGAGAGGTAGTGGATGTCATTTACTTGGATTTTCAGAAGGCATTTAATAAGGTGCCACACATGAACCTGCTTAACAAGATAAAATCCTATGATGTTACAAGAAAGATACTGGCACGGATAGAGTAATGGCTGACAGGCAGGAGACAGCAAGTGGGAATGAAAGGGGCCTTTTCTTGTTGACTGCTGGTGACTAGTGGTGTTCCTCAGCTGTCAACAAGAAAAGGCCCCTCTCGGTATTGGGACCACTACTTTTCACATTGTTTGTCAATGATTTGGATAATGGAATTGATGGCTTTGTGGCAAAGTTTGTGGATGATATGAAGATAGAAGGAGGGGTAGGCAATGCTGAGGAAACAATGTGATTGCAGCAGGACTTAAACAGATTGGAAGAATGGGCAAAAAAGTGGCTGATGGAATACAGTGTTGGGAAATGTATGATAATGCATTTTGGTAAAAGGAACAATCATGCAGACTATTATCTAAATGGGGAGAAGGTTCAAACATCAGAGGTGCAGAGGGACTTAGGAGTTCTCGTGCAAGACTCCCAAAAGGTTAATTTACAGGTTGAGTCTGTGGTGAAGAAGGCAAATGCAATGTTGGCATCTATTTCAAGGAGAATAGAATGTAAAAGTAAGGAGCTAGTGTTGAGGCTTTATAAGACACTAGCCAGACCATACTTGGAGTATTGCCAACAATTTTGGGCCCCATATCTCAGAAAGGATGTGTTGTCATTGTTGTCCAGAGGAGATTCATGAAGATGATTCCGGAAATGAAGGGGTTAACATATGCAGAATGTTTGAAAGCTTTGAGTCAGTACTCACTGAAATTTAGGGATCTCATTGAAACCTACTGAATGTTGAAAGGACTAGACAGGGTGGGTGTGGAGAGGATGTTTCCTATGGTGGAGTATCCAGGACTGGAGGGCACATCCTCAAAATTGAAGGGTGACCTTTTAGAACAGAGGTAAGGAGGAATATTTTTAGCTAGAGAGTCATGAATCCATGGAATCCTCTGCCACAGACTGCAGTGGATGCCAAGTCCGTGGGTATATTTAAGGTGGAATTTGATCATCTCCTGATCGGTCAGGGCATCAAAGGATATGGTGAGAAGGCTAGTGTATGGGGTTGAGTGGGATCTGGGATCAGCCATGATGGAATGCTGGAGCAGACTCGATGGGTTGAATGTCTTAATTCTGCTCCTATGTCTTATGTGTTGGCGCATGGCCAAGTGGTTAAGGCATTCGTCTAATGTTCTGAAGGTCTCTAGTTTGAGCCTTGGCTGAGGCAGCGTGTTGTGTCCTTGAGCAAGGCACTTAACCACACATTGCTCTGCGATGACACTGGTGCCAAGCTGTATGGGTCCTAATGCCCTTCCCTTGGACAATATTGGTGGCGTGGAGAAGGAAGACTTGCAGCATGGGCAACTGCTGGTCTTCCATACAACCTTGCCCAGGCCTGCGCCCTGGAAACCTTCCAAGGCACAAATCCATGGTCTCACGAGACTAACAGATGCCTATAATATGTCTTATGGTCTTAGGGTCTTTTGGACTATCTAGACAGTATATGAGTTCCTCCAATTCGAAGATGGCCTCATTGTGACTATAGAGGTGGCCATGGACTGACATGTCGTAAGTCGAATTAAAATGGACAGTCACTGGGAATTCCTACCTTCCGATGAGGGCAGTGCGAAGGTACTCGGCTAAAAAAAAAGAGGAAATGTTATGTTTGTGGTGGGTGATCACAGCAGTCTGAAATATAAAGGGATCAGAATGGCTTAGTGTAAGATTCACAAACACCTAATATGCAGGTAACATGCAACGTAGAGCAAGTAGTTAGCAAAGATTTCTATTGATTATTGTGAAGTGAAATTGAATACAGAAGTGAGTGTGCTTAGGCTAAATAGGAAATTGGTGTGGTGACATCAGGAGTACTGTGTACAGGCTTTCTGGTGGTACATGAAGAACACAGCCCCGCCAGAGGGGGCAGAAGTTATGGAGTGCTGCCCTTCAGTACTGGGAAAAGGTCTTTTGCTTGAAATGTTGAGTCAATTCACTCCACAAATGCTGCCTGACCAGCTGAACATTCACAGCATGTTTCAGTGACAAACTCTGTGATGTTTGTTATGTAAGTAACAAAGTATAATTAGAACTTGTTAAATTTGCATTCACTTAAAGCAGCATATTCTCAGATTCAAGAAGGAAGTTGTTAATATAGTAGAAACTCTTGGAATAAATATAACCACATGCCTGTAGAGCATCTGCCCTCTCTGCTTGGATACTTTGAGAAGGAACTTTCTGCCTCTTTTAGTACCACCCCTCCCACAGTGTGTCTCTCCCTCAGTACTGCCCCTCCCACAGTGTGACCCTCCCTCAGTACCGCCCCTCCCACAGTGTGACTCTCCCTCAGTACCACCACTCCCACGGTGTGACCCTCCCTCGGTACCATCCCTCCCACAATGTGACCCTCCCTCAGTACCACCCCTCCCACAATGTGACCCTCCCTCAGTACCGCCCCTCCCACAGTGTGATCTTCCCTCGGTACCGCCCCTCCCACAGTGTGACCCTCCCTCAGTACCGCCCCTCCCACTGTATGACCCTCCCTCAGTAACGCCCCTCCCACAGTGTGACCCTCCCTCAGTACCACCCCTCCCACAGTGTGACCTTCCCTCAGTACCACCCCTCCCACAGTGTGACCCTCACTCAGTACCGCCCCTCCCACAGTGTGACTCTCCCTCAGCACCACCCCTCCCACAGTTGCATGGGATTGGAACCCACACCACTCACACTCAGGGACAACCCTAAACTTCAGCTAAGATGTGGATAATAATCTCCGTAATTGACTGCTTCCATCATACCGGTGATGAATAAATATGAGATGTGCTCTGATGTTACTCCTGTGAGATGGTATGGGACAGAACAGCTGGTGATAGATCACACTTGGTGCACAGCTCTCTGCTGAGAACTGCACGCTCATAGAGTCTGGCAAACTCAGTCAGAGTGAATCTGTCTGGGGCTGCTGAAGAGCCGTCTGCACAATCCTTGCTGTCCCTTCCCTGAAGCAACTGAGGCTCCGTTCTAGGGCAATGCCCATCGAGGGCAGTGCCAGAGGGCATCCATGTCATGTCAAAGTCTCATTCATGGACACAGTGAGGAGATAAGGGAGCCAACAATTGAAAAAACCGTTCTTGATGAAGAGTATCGGCCTGAAATGCTGACTGCTTATTCCCCTCCATAGATGCCACCTGACCTGTTGGGCCCCTCTTGTGTTTGTATTTTTCATATTACGTTGCACTCTGCTTTTCTGACCGTCTCGAGTTCTGTATCTCACCTTTGGTGTGCTAAGCATAATGCTGTGTTTGTCCCAGAAGCTTGCATAGATTTGGCGTGTCATCTAAAATTTTGATGCACAATGGAGAGTGTGAGGGAGTATTCTGGAGTTTTGTGAATATAACAGATATTAAATCATGCAAGAATCAGGCTTCAGTTCTTATTGTAAATGTAAATAAGTTCAGGAAGCTTGCAATTAGCCTTTATTTTGTAATTTGCAAGCAGTAAATGGAATTTAAAAGAACAGGGTGCTCCACAGACTAAGAGTCTGTAACCTCTTAGTTACGGAGAGCAGGAAGGAGACTGGGGCTGAGAGGGGACAATAGACAATAGGTGCAGGAGTAGGCCATTTGTCCCTTCAAGCCAGCACCACCATTCACTGTGATCATGGCTGATCATCCACAATCAGTATCCAGTTCCTGCCTTATCCCCATGGCTGAATGGATCAGCCATGATAAAATGGCAGAGAAGACTCGATGGCCTAATTATGCTCCTATATTTTACAGTCTTATGGATTGCATATGCAATTGCCAAATACTTAGACAATAATGGGGTTGATTTCCTAAACATGCTGCCTGGCCTGCTGCATTCACCAGCAACTTTTATGTGTGTTGCATGGGGTTGTGTTAATTGGCTTGCATCAAACCAGGCAACATGGCTAAGTTATTTGCCCCATTGTGACTTGAGTGCAAGCTGATAGATCAGATAGATGTTGTCACTTAGCATATCAAACATGTTCACAGGTTGAGGCAGTCAATAGTTTTGTGTACTCAGGATATTTGTGTACTCAGAGACAGCCCTGACAACATTAATTTTGGGTGTCTGGGATTTCTGTGCCCAGAAGCTTTCAAACTATTTGTGTGAATTATTTTATGACAAAAGTGTTTGAACATTCAGAGGCATCTGTCACTGTAGATATGTAATTCAAATAAAGCATTGTCAACCCAAAATATTGAAGGAAATTATATCATTGTAACAATTGAAAGTGCATTGTATCAGCTACTGTTAGCTTTCATCTGAAGGATATAAAAATGTGATGTACTATTGAGACCCCACCAAGAGGGTCTCTAGAAGAATGCCTGCTTGTTGTGATAAATAAAATGTCTATATCACAGCTTCAGTGACTTGAATCACAGTCACAACAGAGAGTGTCCTAATTAGTGGCATCTCAGCCTCGTATAGAAGCACCAATGCCCAGGAATGGAAAAATCGACTGAAAGTCTACAGCCCAGTCCATGACAGGCCAAGCCCTCCACACCATTGAGACCATCTACAAAGAATGCTATCGCAGGTCAAGGACACCCAACATTAAGGCCATGTCCTCTTCTTGCTTCTACTATCCATTCACCTATCTGTCTGTCTATCTATTCATCTATCTGTCTACCTGTCTATCTATCTATCTGTCTGCCTATCTATCTATCAATCTATTTATCTATATATCCATCTATCTATATGACTATCTGTGTCTGTCCATCGGTCTCTTTGTCTTTCTATCTATTTATTTATTTATCTAACTATCTACCTATATATATGTCTATCTGTTCACCTATCTGGTGTCTGAAAAGAGGATGCTGTCCAAGTTGCATGCCATCTTGGACAATGTCTCCCATCCACTACATAATGTACTGGTTGGGCACAGGAGTACATTCAGCTAGAGACTCATTCCACCGAGATGCAACACAGAGCGTCATAGGAAGTCATTCCTACCTGTGGCCATCAAACTTTACAACTCCTCCCTTGGAGGGTCAGACACCCTGAGCCAATAGGCTGGTCCTGGACTTATTTCCTGGCATAATTTACATATTACTATTTAATTATTTATGGTGCAACTGTAACGAAAACCAGTTTCCCCCGGGATCAATAAAGTATGACTATGACTATCTATCTATCTTCTGTTTGTCTATCTATCTATCTAATTATTTATTTACCTATCTATTTATCTGTCTACTTATTACACAATTTATCTTTTTTGCACATTAGTTGCTTGTCAGTATTTGTGTGTGTATAGTTTTTTACAGAGTCTATTGTATTTCCTTATTTTGCTGTAAATGCCTGCAAGAAGATGAATCTCCAGATAGTAAGTGCAATTATGAAGAAGGCAAGGCAGTGCCTCTGCCTCCTTAGGAGTATGCGGAAATTTGGCATGACATCTAAAACTTTGTCAAACTTCAGTAGATGTGCAGTGGAGAGTATATTGACTGGCTGCATCTCAACCTGGTATGGAAACACCAATGCCCTTGAATGGAAACTCCTACAAAATGTAGTGGATATGGCCCAGTCCTTCAAGCATAAAGCCCTTCCCGCAACTGAGCACATCTACATGAAACAATATTGCAAGAAAGCAGTATCCATCATAAGGGACTCCCACCACCCAGGCTAAGTTCTCATCTCGCTGCTGCCGTCAGGAAGAAGGTACAAGAGCCTCAGGACTCACACCACCATGTTCAGGAACAGTTACTACCCATTAACAATCAGGATCTTGAACCAGAGGGGATAAATTCATTCAATTCTTTTAAGAGTCTCCTGGATAGGTACATGGAGCTTACAAAAAGAGAGGGCTATGGGTAACCCTAGGTAATTTCTGAAGTAAGTACAAGTCGGCACAGCATTGTTGGCTGAAGGGCTTGTATTGTGCTGTAGGTTTTCTAAGTTTATATGTTTCTATGTTCTTTCTTTCTTTCTTTTTTTCTTTATTTATTTAGCTAGCTAGTTAGTTAGTTAGGTAGTTAGTTAGTTAGTATTTGCACAGTTTGTTGTCTTCTGCAATTTGGCTGAACACCCAAGTTGGCCAGTCTTTCACTGATTGTTATGGTTATTATTCTATAGATTTATTGAGTATGTCCACATAAAATGAATCTCAGGGCTGTATATGGTGATATATATGTACTTTAATTATACAATTCACTGTTAACTTTGAACTATATGGTGAAATGTACAGTATATTCTTGTATGGCAAGCGTTTAAAGGTTGCATGGATGAACTACAACAATTGTTCATCCCAGTTTGGCAAAAGAATAAATCAAGGAAGGTAGTGCACCCGTGGCTGACAAGAGAAATTAGGGATAGTATCAATTCCAAAGAAGAAGCATACAAATTAGCCAGAGAAAGTGAATCACCTGAGGACTGGGAGAAATTCAGAGTTCAGCAGAGGAGGACAAAGGGCTTAATTAGGAAGGGGAAAAAAGATTATGAGAGAAAACTGGCAGGAAACATAAAAACGGACTGTAAAAGCTTTTATAGATATGTGAAAAGGAAAAGACTGGTAAAGACAAATGTAGGTCCCCTGCAGACAGAAACAGGTGAATTGATTATGGGGAGCAAGGACATGGCATACCAATTGAATAATTACTTTGGTTCTGTCTTCACTAAGGAGGACATAAATAATCTTCCAGAAATAGTAGGGGACAGAGGGTCCAGTGAGATGGAGGAACTGAGCAAAATACATGTTAGTAGGGAAGTGGTGTTAGGTAAATTGAAGGGATTGAAGGCAGATAAATCCCCAGGGTCAGATGGTCTGCATCCCAGGGTGCTTAAGGAAGCCCAAGAAATAGTGGATGCATTAGTGATAATTTTTCAAAACTTGTTAGATTCTGGACTAGTTCCTGAGGATTGGAGGGTGGCTAATGTAACTCCACTTTTTAACAAAGGAGGGGGAGAGAAACCGGGGAATTATAGACCGGTTAGCCTAACGTCGGTGGTGGGGAAACTGCTGGAGTCAGTTATCAAGGATGTGATAACAGCACATTTGGAAAGCGGTGAAATGATCGGACAAAGTCAGCATGGATTTGTGAAAGGAAAATCATGTCTGACGAATCTCATAGAATTTTTTGAGGATGTAACTAGTAGAGTGGATAGGGGAGAACCAGTGGATGTGGTATATTTGGATTTTCAGAAGGCTTTTGACAAGGTCCCACACAGGAGATTAGTGTGCAAACTTAAAGCACACGGTATTGCGGGTAAGGTATTGGTGTGGGTGGAGAGTTGGTTAGCAGACAGGAAGCAAAGAGTGGGAATAAACGGGACCTTTTCAGAATGGCAGGCGGTGACTAGTGGGCTACCGCAAGGCTCAGTGCTGGGACCTCAGTTGTTTACAATATATATTAATGACTTGGATGAGGGAATTAAATGCAGCATCTCCAAGTTTGCGGATGACACGAAGCTGGGTGGCAGTGTTAGCTGTGAGGAGGATGCTAAGAGGATGCAGGGTGACTTGGATAGGTTGGGTGAGTGGGCAAATTCATGGCAGATGCAATTTAATGTGGATAAACGTGAAGTCATCCACTTTGGTGGCAAAAATAGGAAAACAGATTATTATCTGAATGGTGGCCGATCAGGAAAAGAAGAGGTGCAACGAGACCTGGGTGTCATTATACACCAGTCATTGAAAGTGGGCATGCAGGTACAGCAGGCGGTGAAAAAGGCGAATGGTATGCTGGCATTTATAGCGAGAGGATTCGAGTACAGGAGCAGGGAGGTACTACTGCAGTTGTACAAGGCCTTGGTGAGACCACACCTGGAATATTGTGTGCAGTTTTGGTCCCCTAATCTGAGGAAAGACATCCTTGCCATAGAGGGAGTACAAAGAAGGTTGACCAGATTGATTCCTGGGATGGCAGGACTTTCATATGAAGAAAGATTGGATGAACTGGGCTTGTACTCGTTGGAATTCAGAAGATTGAGGGGGGGATCTGATTGAAACGTGTAAGATCCTAAAGGGATTGGACAGGCTAGATGCAGGAAGATTGTTCCCGATGTTGGGGAAGTCCAGAACGAGAGGCCACAGTTTGAGGATAGAGGGGAAACCTTTTAGGACCGAGATTAGGAAAAACTTCTTCACACAGAGAGTGGTGAATCTGTGGAATTCTCTGCCACAGGAAACAGTTGAGGCCAGTTCATTGGCTATATTTAAGAGGGAGTTAGATATGGCCCTTGTGGCTACGAGGGTCAGGGGGTATGGAGGGAAGGCTGGGGAGGGGTTCTGAGTTGGATGATCAGCCATGATCATAATAAATGGCGGTGCAGGCTCGAAGGGCCGAATGGCCTACTCCTGCACCTATTTTCTATGTATGTTTCTATGTATAATAAATTTACTTTGACTTAGCCTTTCAGCTCCTATTGAAGGCCAGCCTGGCAAACAGCTTTTCCACACTGTCTACCTGTGAGGCCACTTTCAGGGTTTAGGCAGAGGCACCACTGCCAATGGTGGAGCAGTTAAGTTCAGGGAAAATGAAGGAGGGCTGTTTCGGTGTAGGAATCTCAGAGAAAGCCGTTGTATGCTGCATCAACAGAAATGAGATTTGAAACGTTGCCCTAAGAGAATGCATCCTGGGAATCCTGCTGGGATGGCTGAGGGGTAAGTAAGACTGATTACGCCTGGATGAACCATTGTCATTCATGAAACACCTATCAGCTCTGCTCCTGCTGTAACTGGAACTAAATTAATTCAGAGCTCACGTCAGTCAAACCTGTGACAATCACAGAATAAAATGGGTCAAATGAAGGCAAGCCAAAGAAGCATTGTGGAGACGAATCGTCTGCCTCCAGTTTCATGGAGAATTTACATTGATCGTGTTAACCATATCTTGTTCAAAGTTCAAATTTATTATCAAAGTACATATATGTCACCATATACTATCTTGAGATACATTTTCTTGCAGGCATTTACAGGAAAATAAAGAATTACAATAAAACTTATGAACATCTATTCTGCGCATAACAAGGACTGGTAAACAACCAATTAGCACAAGAAGATTCACCTGCAGATAATAAAAAGTAAGGAAATAATACAGAGAACAAGAGTTGTAGAGTCCTTACAAGTGTGTCTAAAAATTGTACAGTCAGATCAGACTTGACGTGAGAGAAGTTATCCTTATTGTTGGACAGAGTATTTTATGATCTTTAATTTTACAACACACTATCATGGTGTACTACCCTCAAAGCAGGTTAGAAACATAATTAGAGGTCATTTTGACCATGTAATTGATTTTGTTTTGAAGGTATTAGGATGGACACATTTCTGATGAAGCAAACAACTTTTTAAGATGATGCTTTAAGGAGGGCCATCCATCATTAAGGACTATCCCCATCCAGGACATGCCCTCCTCTCATTGCTACCATCAGGGAAGAGGCGCAGGAACCTGAAGACACACATTCAATACATCTCCCTCTCCACTATCAGATTTCTGAATGGCTCATGAACTCATGAACACTACCTTACTGTCCGGCTTTCTCTTTTGCACTACTTATTTAATTTTCTTAATATATTTTTTATTGTAATTTGTAGTATTGCAATATACTCCTGTGGCAAAACAACAAAGTACACAACATATATCCGAGATATTAAACCTGATTCTGATTTTGGATTTTTTAAAATCGGTAAAGCAGCAATCAAATACATCTGAGTTACTCAGCTTGATGATCCCATAAAACCATAAGACAAGAGCAGAATTAGGTCAGTCAGCCCATCGTGTTTGCTCTTTTTTATCATGGCTCATTTCTTTTCTCTCTGAGCCCCATTCTCCTGCCTTCTCTCTGTAACCTTTGATTTCCTGACTAATCAAGAAACTATCAATCTCTGCTTTAAATATACCCAATGATTTAGCCTCCACTACCATCTGCGGCAATGAATTCCATACATTCACCCCCCTCTGGGTAAAGAAAATTTCCCTCATCTCTGTTCTAAAGGGACTTCCTTGAATTCTGAGGCTGTGCCCCCTGGTTCTAGACTCCTCCACTATAGGAAACATAATCTTCACATCCACTCTATCTCGACCTTTCAATGTTCAGTAGGTTTCCATGAGATCTCTCCTCATTATTCTAAGTCCCTGTAACTACACAACCAGAGCCTTCAAGTGCTTCTCATACTGAATGGGCCAAATATCCTAATAATAATGGCCTTCTATATCTTATGGTCTTATTCCCAGGATATTTCTTGTGAACATCCTCTGGACCCTCTCCCTTGCCTGCCTTTCCAAGGTGGTATGGGCTCAGAGTCTTTTGGAACTGACACCAGAATTGAATGTACAAAGAGGCTCTGCTAATTGGGATGTGCTGCCTTTGCAAATGCTGTACGTAAATCTGTAATTTTACTTGACTTCCAACATGTTAAAGTTAAGTAGGCGATGACAGCGATTGATATTGTAGTCAATCATTTGCTCTTATCCTTGTGTTGAAGAAGTACAAAACATCCGTCAGGAGAATGAGATTCTCTTTGATTCTGCTGGACTGTCTCTCCTAGAGGTTTGGTGGGAATTAGAATCAGAATCTGAAACAGGTTTATTAGGCAGTCTTAATGATGAACCTGGCAGTGCCCGTGATTCTAGTCCTTTCCTGCGTGTTGGCATTGCCATACCAGGCTGTGATGCAAAATGAGATTGTTCAAAGTGATGTGGGAAGAAGAGTTTTTACATTTGTTGATCTTAGGGTCTAATATAAAGTTATGTGAATATAGCAGACATTAATTCAGACAAGAACTGGGCTACATTTCTTAATGTAAATTGCAAGCAGTAAATTGAAGTTAAAGGCACAGCTGGCCCACAGACTAAGCGATATGGTTTGCAAATGAGATGTTTGCCTATGCATCAACTAAACATTAAGACAATGGGGTTGCGTTAATTGTCCTGCATCAAGCCAGGCAACATGGGCTAAATTATTTGCACCATTGTGACTTGAGTGCAAGCTGGTAGATCAGAGAGCTGTCGTCACTTAGCATATCAAACATGGTCTCAGGTTTAGGCAACCGATGGGTTTGTGTACTCAGGATGTTTGTGCACTCAGAGCCAGCCCTGACAATGTTAATTTGGAGTGTCTAGCTCTCTGTCTTCAGAAAACCTTAGACATTTTTTGCCAACTAGTTTGTCCCAGATAAGCTGTTTGAACATCCAGAGGTGTCACCCACTGTAGATGTGTAATTCAAAGGAAGTGTTGTTAACCTGAAATATTGAAGTGAGTGATGACATGTTACTATTGAAATTGTATTGAATCACCTGCTGGTGGGACCTTTGATCTTAAGGGTATAAAAACATGATGTACCTTTGGGTTTGTGAGCCCCTACCAAGAGGGTCTCCAGAAGAATGCCAGCTTGTTGTGATGAATAACGACTTCTATACCATCAGTTTCAGTATCTCCCCAGTGACTTCAATCACAATCACAATAGTTGGGATGGTTTTGAGGACAGAGAGGGAGTGAGCAATTTCAAGTTCCTGGGTGTCAAGATCTCTGAGGACCTAACCTTGTCCCAACATATCGATGCAGTTATAAAGAAGGCAAGACAATGTCTATACTTCACTAGGAGTTTCAAAAGATTTGGTATGTCGACAAATACACTCAAACACTTCTATAGATGTACCATGGAGAGCATTCTGACAGGCTGTATCACTGTCTGGTATGGGGGGTGGGTGGCTACTGCACAGGACCGAAAGAATCTGCAGAGGGTTGTAAATTTAGTCAGCTCCATCTTGAATACTAGCTTACAAAGTACCCAGAGCATCTTCAAGGAGTGGTATCTCAGAAAGGCAGCGTCCATTATTAAGGGCCTCCAGCACCCAGGGCATGCCCTTTTCTCACTGTTACCACCAGGAAGGAGGTACAGAAGCCTGAAGGCACACACTCAGCGATTCAGGAACAGCTTCTTCCCCTCTGCCATCCAATTCTTAACCCTTGGACACTACTTCTCTTTATTATTATTATTTATTATCATCATCATCATTATCAGTATTATTATTATTATTATTTTATTTATTTTTCTTCTTCTATCATTGTATTGCATTGAACTGCAGCTGCTAAGTTAACAAATTTTACGACACATGCCAATGATAATAAACCTGATTCTGATTCTGAATTCATCGTACTCAGTGAGTCGATGTCAAAGTTTGATCAGAAGTCCAAAGGTCAAGGCCCTGCAGCCATAGCCTGGGTCAGTGATACTCTGTGAGTCCGCTGAGGAAATGAAAGGCCTAGGCTCTGCGAATCCACAAGTCTGCTGGACGCTGGAGGCTGAAGACGGTCTGCCCTGTGGCTGTAGAACTGTGGATGTGAACAGGGAGGGAGGACTGGGGCTTGTTTCACTGTTGTTGCTATTGCTCAGGATGTTCTTTTTTGTTTGTGTCTATGTTGTTCTGCCGAGAAACTAATCCAAACGATTACCAGTCAGAGGGAAAAGCATAGACGGGTCCTGGACATCACAGACAAAGCCAGCTTGTATTGGGGGCACTCCGTTTGTTGAAGTCAACCATGGACGTTCCGTCCTAGTGGCCCACATGTTATGCAAGCCAATACGATATGGAGAGCAAGCTGTTGCCCATGCAGCAGCTCCCCTTCTCCACGCTGCTGATGGATCCAGAGGAACGGCAGAGACTAATGCAGTTTGGCACCAGCAGCATCGCAGGAGTTGCCAGTCAGTGTTGAACTCAGTGTAGGGCTGCCTTAGGGACTCCAGCTCCGGATTTTTCCATGGAGTTTACTCCTGAAACTTCCCTATGAATGGGGCAGCAGAGGTTTGCGATCAGAGTTTTCCTTCTTCTAGATAAGCTGTCAACTATGGCTGATGACCCCCAGGAAGCAACTGGTTTTAAGGCACCAATAACCCACCTTTGCCCCTTCTGTCAGTAGGAACTGTTCCACCAGACTTAGTAGCTAAGCCACACGTGAAGGCCAGGAGCTGGATTTGGTCGTAAGAGGCTACTGGAGATGCACATCATTGGGAGCATTTACTAGGTAGTACGAGCTTATCCCCATTACCACCCCTGGCTATGACAAACTTAAGGAAGCAAGCTTGTATTAGTCATTTCTAATTGTCTCCAAAGTAAGTGGCTTGCTGGGTCTTTTCAAGGTCAAACATATTAATCATAGATGGAGACAAATATCCACAATTAGGCACCTGATGCCCCCTGTGACAGTGCAGTGGTTTCATATCACTATTAATGATGCTGACTTTTTAATTCTATAAACATTTGGTTAATTAAATTTAAAATCCCTGGGTGGATGGTGGGATTTATTTATTAATATGACGTAAATGTCACTGGCAGGAACTGTGTGCCTGGTGATCGGAAAACCCATGGCTGGTGCGATTAATTAGATGAACTCACTGCTGACAAAGACAAATGAATGTATAAAGATTAGACTTACTTGTCACGTGCATTGTAACATCGACACATACAGTGAAATACGCCATATGTGTCAACGACCAACACAGTCTGAGAATCTGCTGGGGCCAGCCTGCGAGCGTGGTCACACTTCTGGTGCTAACACACAGCACGTCCACAACTGAGTAACTCTAACCTTAAAGCCTTTGGAATGTTGGAGGAAACCGGAGCATCCAGAGGAAACCCATGCAGTCATGGGGAGAACGTACAAACTCCTTATAGACAGTGACGGGAATTCAGAAGCCGCTTTAATATCACCAGTATATGCCATGAAATCTGTTGTCTTTGCAGCAGCAGTACAATGCAATACATAACAATAAAAAAGAAACTGTAAATTACAGCAAGTATATATATATATATGAAATAGTTAAATTAAATAGGTAGTGCAAAAATAGAAACAAAAAAGTAGAGGTAAACATGAGGAATTCTGCAGATGCTGGAAATTCAAGCAACACACATCAAAGTTGCTGGTGAATGCAGCAGGCCAGGCAGCATCTCTAGGAAGAGGTGCAGTCAAAGTTTCAGGCCGAGACCCTTGGTCAGGACTAACTGAAGGAAGACCTAGTATGAGATCTCTTACTATCTCTTCCTTCAGTTAGTCCTGACGAAGGGTCTCGGCCTGAAACGTCGACTGTACCTCTTTCTAGAGATGCTGCCTGGCCTGCTGCATTCACCAGCAACTTTGATGTGTGTTGCTTAAAAAAGTAGGGGGGTAGTTTTCATGGGTTCAATGTCCATTCAGAAATCAGAAGGCAGAGGGGAAGTAGCTGTTCCTGAATCGTGAGTGTGTGACTTCAGGCTTCTGTACCTCCTTCCTGATGGTAACAATGAGAAAGGCATGACCTGTGGGATGGAGGTCCTTAATGATGGATGCCACCTTTTTGACCATCACTCCCTGAAGACGTCCTGAACCCTGACAGGTGATGGCTGTAAAGTGATTGTGCTGAATACTCTGCTCCTGTGCCGCCATCAAATTTGTTGTTTTGTGTTAGCATAGAGTCACAAAGCGGTACACCATGAAAACAGGCCCTTCAGCCGAACTGGCCCATGCCAGCCAGGGCATCCTCCATTTTTTCCCCAAGTTTCCCTCAATTATTCTATAGCGTCCCAAGCCCTTCTCCTCTATGTCCCTAACCAAATGCCTTTTCAATATTGCAATCTTCCTCTGGGAGATCATTCCAGGTACTCAGCACCCCCTGTGTAAAGAAGTTACCTTTCGTAAACACTGCGGCCTGTGGTTTTGGACTCCTCAACCCTGGGGAAAGGGCGATGACATTCCATATTATCCATGATTTATAAATTGCCATGCAAACTAAACAAACAGTTCAAAAACTATTTATTTATTTGTTTACCAGGATCGTGTGTTCCCTCCTAGGTGCTGGGTCCAGGATGTCTTAGAGAAGCTGTAGAAGACTCTCAAGATGCGAGCAGTCGGAGCTCATTGTACATATTGGCACCAAAGACATACAGTCCTGTGCAAAAGTCTCAGACACATATATATAGCTAGAATGCCTAAGAATTTTACATGGTACTGTGGTAATTTAATGTATTGCACCGTACCATTGCTGCTTCATGGTATATGTGAGTGATGATAAACCTGATTCTGATATGTGTCTGCATTGTGGACTGAGAGTGGGAAGGACACAGGGAGAGGGGATCATGGTTGGGAAAAGGGGAAGAGAGAGGGGAGGGAGTGGGAAGCACCAGAGAGACATTCTGTGATAATCACTAAACCATTGTTTGGAATCCATTGACCCTGCTTGGTGTCTCAGGGCTGGGTGTGTCTCAGGGGTGTTTGGTGTCTCAGAGCTTGGTGGGTCATGGTTTTAGACCGGACCGAGAATCTGAGCACCAAACCAACTCTAGACAAAATCACTAGTAAGGCTCATGATTGAGCACCGAACCTCAGTTCAGCTGCTCCTTAAGTGCTCAATCCTTGGCACCCAAAACATGATTGTCAATTAGCAGGATTGTCCTGAATCTTTAAAGAGGCTGTGCCAGCTGTCCATACTCCAGGGAGTTAGACGGTCTAAACCTTTGGAAGCTGGTGTGGATGGATGCGCGTTGTAACAGGACCCCTCCCTTATGGCCGACTCCTAGCTGCTCAGAGAGATGATGATTGTAGCTTTCAGGCACCCAACATCTCTCCTCCGGTCTGAATACTTCCCAGTCCACGAGATGTTGCCAAACACCTTAAACAGCACACAAGTCTAATGGGCTTTAACTTGGAAGTGTGGAAAGTGGGATTGATCCTGTGGGGCTTGGGGAGCTGCAAGGTGTAGGCCACCAAGTTTATTTTCCTGGGAATCCTGAAGGATCCAATGAACTTGGGTGCCAGTTTTATGGACTCCACTCGGAGAGACAAATCCTGAGTAGACAGCCAGACCTGTTACACAGGCTGCAAAACTTACCTCTGTCTTTTCTTGCAGTTAGTCTTTACTTCAGCCTTCTGGGTAGAGGCTAACAAAATCTCCCTTTGCCCTAGTCCATCTCTCTTTTCAGCATCGGATGAGACCTTTGGCCCCAACCTCTGCCTCCTGCTCAGGGAGGAGTGGCAGAGAATACAGGTGTCCCCCACTTTTCGAACTTTTGCTTTACGAAACCTTACTGTAATGGAAGACCTACATTAGTTCCCTATTTTCGCTAACAGAAGGTGTTTTCACTGTTACAAAGAAAGGCAGCGTGCGGGGAAAAGCAGCACACGAAAAAAATCAGCGTGCGATAAAAAAAATCAGTGCGCGCCCCGAGCAGCCGCTCTCCCCTGGATTCTGAACTGCATTCTCGCCGGCATTGCTTAAACATGTGCCTGTGAGCATCCGTTAGCAAGATGAGTTCTAAGGTATTGGAAAAGCCTAAAAGAGCTCATAAGGGTGTTACACTTAGCGTAAAACTAGACATGATTAAGTGTTTCGATCGTGGTGAATGAAGTAAGGACAAAGTGAGTTTGGCTTGTGGAAGTTGACGAAGATGATGTTGAAGAGGTTTGGCATCCCATGACCAAGAACTGATAGATTAAGAGCTGTGCAATTGGAAGAGGAAAGGATAACAATCGAAACCGAATGCAGTAGCGAACGGACCGAAAGTGAAGTCATCCAGGAACTGAATGTGAAGCAACTACGTGAGATTTTCGCTGCAATGATAAAGTACGACTTTAATTTTGAAAGGGTATGTCGGTTTAGGGCATATTTGCAGGATGGTTTGAGTGCTTACAAAGAACTGTATGATCAAAAAATGCACAAGGCTCAGCAGGCAAGCAAGCCTTTCACACACATCAGCCACAGCAGACGACGAACCTCGACCTTCGACATCAAGGCAGGCAGGGATAGAAGAAGATGACCTGCCTGCCCTGATGGAAACAGATGACGATGAGATGACACCCCAGTGTCCCACCACCCCAAACCCCGGGCTGCGGACAGATACCGATTCACGGAGAATGCAGCGGTAGCCTGGAGGCACACAGCACATCTTTAAGAAAAAAGCCGAAATAAACAAGCTAATTAATTAGGTGCTGCCCGGCACGTAAATGTCGGCCCAGATCAGAGATGGTTGTCGATTGCATCGCTTCTGATCGGGGCCGACAATTACGTGCTGGGCGGCACCTAATTAATTAGCTTGTTTATTTCGGCTTTTTTCTTAAAGGTGTGCTGTGTGCCTCCCGGCTACCGCTTTACCCCTGCATGCTTCGCGGATCATTATCCGGTCGCTACCGGGAGGGTGGGGGCCACTGCACCACCCAAACTCCGATGACTCAGCCTAACGCACCATCACCAGTGTGCTCGATGTCTTCCTGATTCCCGTAAGTGATACTACTCTGTACGTACATTATTTTTACTTTATATAGACTGTGTATTTTTATGTGTTATTTGGTATGATTTGGCAGCTTCATAGCTTAAAGGTTACTGGAGAGTGCTCGCCTGAGATTTTCGCTACGGAGAACAGTGCCGGCAATGATTGTGGAAAAGTATTTCTACTTTATATAGGCTGTATATTTATCATATCAATCCTGCTTTTACTATATGTTACTGTTATTTTAGGTTTTATGTGTTACTTGGCATGATTTGGTAGGTTATTTTTAGGTCTGCGAACCCTCACAAAATTTTCCCATTTAAATAAATGGTAATTGCTTCTTCACTTTACGACACTCCGGCTTACGAACCGTTTCATAGGAACACTCTACCTTCGGATGACGGGGGAAACCTGTACCCAAACTGGCATTTGAAAGGAGACATTCTGTGCGCCGAATGTTGTGTGCGACCTCAGCCCACATCAAATGGTTGCTCCACTCGTTCGGTCTTTCAGAGGCCAGGCATCTGAGGGTACGTTCTTGATTCACCCACTCCATCTGGCCATTGGACTGGGTGAAACCCAGAGGAAAGACTCAGTGTTTCCCCAATCAGTTTGCAAAGTGCCCTCCGGATACGTGGTGTGAATTGCGGATCGCGATCCAACACAAGAAAACTGTAGATCCTGAAGACCTGCTGCAGGGCAACCTTGCCTGTCTCTGCCGCAGATGGAAGCTTGTCCAAGGTGATGAATTTGCAGGCCTTCACAAAAGATCCAGAATTACCATGGTAACGGTCTTCCCCTTGGAAGGAAGAAGACCCATGACAAAGTCCATGGAGATGTGTGCCATGATCTGTCTGGAATAGGCAGGGGGTTGAGGTTGGGTGCGGGGCTCCTTGTTCCAGGCGCACACCTTGCATGTCAGCATGTATTGTCAGACCTCCATCACCATTCAGCCCACCGACGTCTTCACCTAATGAACGAGGTTTCTGGCGAGCGGTCATCCTCGATGCGTATCCTTATTGAAGAACCTGAGACCGGAAGGGACTAGGAATGAACAGCTGAACCAGAGGGCCGTTCCGAGGCCCTTTGTGCCTGGGACCTGTGAACAAGTGCGTCGAACACCCATTGATTGGTGCTATCACCTTGGCTTGGGGCAAAATGGTGGAAGGCTGCTCCTCTCATTCGGGTTTGTTGAACTGACGGGACAAGACATCTGGATTCTGGTTCTTAGATCCCAGTCAACAGGTCAGGATGAAACTAAAAAGGTAAAAGAGAAATCCTAGCCTGATTGGAATTCAATTTCTTGGCCTCCTGAATATAAGCCAGGTTCTTATAGTCATACTTTATTGATCCTGGGGAAAAATAGTTTTTGTTACTGTTGCACCATAAATAATTAAATAATAATAAAACCATAAATAGTTAAATAGTGATATGTAAATTATACCAGTAGATTATGAAATAAGTCCAGGACCAGCCTATTGGCTCAGGGTATCTGACCCTACAAGGGAGGAGTTGTAAAGTTTGATGGCCACAGGCAGGAATGACTTCCTATGACGCTCTGTGTTGCATCTCGGTGGAATGAGTCTCTGGCTGAATGTACTCCTGTGCCCAACCAGTACATTATGTAGTGGATGGGAGACATTGTGCAAGATGGCATGCAACTTGGACAGCATCCTCTTTTCAGACACCACCGTCAGAGAGTCCAGTTCCATCCCCACAACATCACTGGCCTTATGAATGAGTTTGTTGATTCTGTTGGTGTCTGCTACCCTCAGCCTGCTGCCCCAGCACACAACTCAAACATGATAGCACTGGCCACCACAGTTCGTAGAACATCCTCAGCATCGTCCGGCAGATGTTAAAGGACCTAAGTCTCCTCAGGAAATAGAGATGGCTCTGACCCTTCTTTTAGACAGTCTCAGTGTTCTTTGACCAGTCCAGTTTATTGTCAATTCGTATCCCCAGGTATTTGTAATCCTCCACCATGTCCACACTGACCCCCTGGATGGAAACAGGGGTCATCGGTACCTTAGCTCTCCTCAGGTCTACCACCAGCTCCTTAGTCTTTTTCACATTAAGCTGCAGATAATTCTGTTCACACCATGTGACAAAGTTTCCTACCGTAGCCCTGTACTCAGCCTCATCTCCCTTGCTGATGCATCCAACTATGACAGAGTCATCAGAAAACTTCTGAAGATGACAAGACTCTGTGCAGTACTTGAAGTCCGAGGTGTAAATGGTGAAGAGAAAGGGAGACAAGACAGTCCCCTGTGGAGCCCCAGTGCTGCTGATCACTCTGTCCGACACACAGTGTTGCAAGCACACGTACTGTGGTCTGCCAGTCAGGTAATCAAGAATCCATGACACCAGGAAACATCCACCTGCATCGCTGTCAGCTTCTCCCCCAGCAGAGCAGGGCAGATGGTGTTAAACGCACTGGAGAAGTCAAAAAACATGACCCTCACAGTGCTCACTGGCTTGTCCAGGTGGGCGTAGACACGGTTCAGCAGGTAGACGATGGCATTCTCAACTCCTAGTCAGGACTGGTAGGTGAACTGAAGGGGATCTAAGTGTGGCCTGACCATAGGCCAGGGCAGCTCCAGAACAAGCCTCTCCAGGGTCTTCATGATGTGGGAGGTCAATGCCACTGGTCTGTAGTCATTGAGGCTGCTGGGGAGCGGCGTCTTCGGCACAGGGACGAGGCAGGACGTCTTCCACAGCACAGGAACCCTCTGGAGCCTCAGGCTCAGGTTGAAGACATGGCGAAATACTCCACATAGCTGAGGGGCACAGGCTTTGAGCACCCTGGTACTGACACCATCCGGTCCTGTAGCCTTGCTTGGGTTGAGACGTTTCAGCTGTCTTCTCACCTTTTCAGCTGTGAGGCCCACCGTGGTGGCTTCATGTGGGGAAGGGGTATGGTCATGAGAGCAGGGTGGGGGACTGTGAGGAGGGGTAGGAGGGGAGAGTGAAATATCTGTTGGTTGGGGGCCGACAACAGATGACTCATGTGGGGGATGGGCAGGGGCCACAATGTCAAATCTGTTAAAGAACAGGTTAAGTTCGTTGGCCCTGTCCACGAACTTAACCTGAACTTCTTGTGATCCATCCATATGATAAAAGGGTTCTTGGGCCCCTCGAGCCAGTGACGCCATTCCTTCAGAGCCAAATTTCTATTCCCAATGTCGCAATTTGCCTCTGCTGGGGATGGTTGCCTGGAAAAGAATTCACACAGGTACAGTTGGTTGTCCAAAGGTGTCCGTTGAGATAACACTGCACACACTCCAATGTCCAAGGCATCCATCTCTGCGATGAAGTGAAGGTCTGGGTTAGGTGCAACCAAAATGGGAGCTGTTGTGAACTGCTGTCTGAGCTCTGCGAAAGCGGCCTCCACTTCGGCAGTCCAAACAAAGGAGCCTGTGGATCTCTTGGTGAGCGCCATCAATGGAGCCACCACTGAACTGAAGTTGCTAATAAGCTTTTGATAGAAGTTGGCAAATCCCAGGAATTGTTGGATTGCTTCACACTGGATGGTGGTGGCCAGCCTCTAACTGCCTGTGCCTTGCTAGGGTCCACCTTGAGATTTCCATTCAAGGTGATGAAGCCCAAAAATGAAATAGTGGTTATGGGCTCCAGCTTTACGTAAAGTCCATGATCAAGGAGCCTCTTTAGGACGTCTGTGACATGAGCGAGGTGCTCATCCATGGACTTCGAGAAAAGCAGGATGTCATCCAAGTAGACAAAGCATACTTATGGAGAGAATACCGGAGCACACTGTTTTTCAAGGCCTGGAAAACTGCTGGTGCGCTCACAAGGCTGAAAAGCATGCTCAGGTACTGGCTCCAGAGCAGGACCGACTGGTTCTCCCAGGCAACTCTGGTTTCCTTCCTGCAAAGGTTGACTCAGGACTACCTGGAGCTCACTGATCTCCAGGCTCTGCCGGGAAATATCTTTGCTGTGGCTGGCTACAGCGGCTGATAGACTCTGATACCCTGTTGGGTCTGCGCTGGATCAGTCGTAGTGTGGTGAGAGTCCTCAATGAGGATGGCTTGGACCCAAATGCTGGACTAACAGTGGCGAGGATCGAGACATGGTCTCAAACCGGATCGAGAAACTGAGCACAAAACAAATATTGGATGAAATCATTAGTAGGCTTACAAATGAGCAACAAACACCAGTTCAGGTGCTCCTTAAATCCTTACCGTAGTGCCCAAAACATGATTGTCAATTAGCGGGACTGTCCGAGATCTTTAAAGGAGTTATGCCAGCTATCCATACTCCGTCTAAACCTCGGAGGATGTGTGTTGTAACAGTACACACTAGGGTTCTGAAAGAGGCATCTGAAGAGATTGTGGAGGCATTAGCAATGATCTTTCAAGAATCACTAGCTTCTAAAATGCTTGCAGAGGACTGTAAAATTGCAAATGGGATTGAGGCAGAAGAAAGGAAATTATAGGCTAGTTAGCCTGACTTCAGTGGTTGTAAAGATATTGGAGCCTATAGCTAAGGGTGAGGTTTTGGGATACTTGGAGGCACATGATAGGGTTTCCTTCAGGGGAAATTTTGCCTAACAAATTCTTTGAAGAAATAACAGGCAGGTTAGGCAAAGAAGAGTCAGTGGATGTTGCTTACTTGGATTTTCAGAATTCCTTTGACAAGGTGCCACACGTGGTATTACAGGGAAGGTACTAGCATGAATAGAAGATTAGTTGACTGGTAGGAGGCAAAAAGTGGAAATTCTTGTTGGCTGCTGGTGACAAGAGGTATTCTGCAGGGTTCGGTATTGGGACTGCTTCTTTTCACATTATATGTTAATAGTTTGGATGACAGAATTGATGGCTTTGTGGCCAGATTTTCAGACCATACAAAAACAATTGGAGAGTCAAGTAGTGTTGAGGAATCAGAGAGTCTGCAGAAGACCTTAAGAGATGGGGAGAATAGGAAATGAAGTGGCAAATGGAATATAGTGTAAGGAAGTGTACAGTCAAGTACTTTGGAAGAAGGAATAAAGGTGAGAAATTTCTAAATGGAGAGAAAATTCAAAAATCATAGGTGCACAGGAACTTGGGAATCCTAGTGAAGAATTCCCAAAAGGTTAACTTTCAGGTTGAATTGGTGGTAAAGAAGGTAAATGGAATGTTAACATTCATTTTGAGAGGACTGGAATGTAAGAGCAAGGATGAGGCTTTATAAGGTATTGGTCAGATCGCATTCAGAGCATTGTGAGAAGTTTTGGGTTTCTGATCTAAGAAAAGATGTACAGGCATTGGGGAAGGTTGTGTGCAGTTTTGGGCTCCTCGTTTTAGAAAGGATATACTGACATTGGAGAGGGTTCAGAGAAGATACATGAGAATGATTCCAGGAATGGAAGGGTTACTGTATGAGGAACATCTGGCAGCTCTTGGGCTGTATTCCCTGGAGTTCAGGAGAATGAGGGGGGATCTCATAGAAACATTCCGAATGTTAAAATGCTTAAACAGATTAGATATGGCAAAGTTATTTCCCATGATAGGGGAGTCTAGGATAAGAGGGCACAACTTTAGGATTGAAGAACGACCATTTAGAACAGGGATGTGGAGAAATTACTTTAATCTGAAGGTGGTAAATTTGTAGAAATTGTTGCCACAAGCAGCTGTGGAGGCCAAGTCATTGGGTGAATTTAAGGCAGAGATAGATAAGTTCTTGATTAGCCATGGCATCAAAGGGTATGGGGAGAAGGCAAGGGAGTGGGGATGACTGGAAAAATTGGATCAGCCATGATTTAATGGCGGAGCAGATTCGATGGCCTGAATGGCCTACTTCTGCTCCTATATTTTATGGTCCTATGAGTCCAGAGGAGGTTCACGAGAATGATCCTGGGGATAAAAGGGTGAACATATGAGGAGTGTTTGATGGCCTGTACTAGCTGGAGTTCAGAAGAATGAGGGGGGATCTCACTGAAACCTGTCGAACACTGAAAGGCTTAGATAGAGGCATGTGGAGAGGATGTTTCCTATAGTGGGTGAGTCTAGGACCAGTGAGCAGAACCTCAGAATAGAGGGACGTCTATTTAAGGCAGAAATGAGGAAGAATTTCTTTATCCAGCAGGTGGTAAACCTGTGGAATTCGTTGCCACAGACAGCTATGGAGGCCACGTTGTTAAGCATATTTAAAGTGGAGGTTGATAGCCTCTTGATTGGTCAGGGCATCAAAGATTGCTGGGAGAAGGCAAGAGAACGGGGTTGAGAAGGATAATAAATCAGTCGTGATGGAATGACAGAGCAGACTCGATGGGCCGAATGGTCTAATTCTGCTCTTGTCTTGCTTTATGGTCTTGCAGTATAAAAACAAAATAATTGGTAGTGTTCATCAGTTCAAAGACTGTTCAGAAATCTGATGATGGAAGGCAAAAACTATTCCTATAATTTTTGTGTCTCCAGGCTCCTAGACCTTGTGAAAGAGAGCTCTATTTGTTCACATACATTGAACGTGAAAACATACAGTCTAATGCATAGTTTTTGAAGGATTTTCCATTCAAGGCTGTTGGCGTTTCTGTACCAGGCTATGATATAAGAAGTCAATATACCCTTCACCACACATCTATAGACGTTTGTCAAAGTTTTAGATGTCGACCCGAATCTTTGCAATCTTCTAAGGAGGTAGAGGTACTGTCATGCTTTCTTCATAGTGGCACTGGTGTGCTAGGTCCAGGACAGGACAGATCCTCTGAAATGATAACACTGAGAAATTTGAAGTTGCTGACCCTCTCCACCTCTGATCCCCAACGATCACTGGTGTCAGTACCTGCAGCTGAACTTTGTCTCTTTGTGTGTTTCCCCCTAGCTGTCATTCTGTGTTCTTGTATTACCATGTGCTCATTTGTTTTCATGCCCCATGTGCTCCCGTCCCCACCCCTGCTCTACCCCGGCCCTCACCTGTTTCACCTGTTTCCCATTATTACCTGTATCGCTGCCACCTATGTTCCATTGTGCTCCACCTATCATCTGCCTCTCTGTTTATTGCTCAGTGTATTTCAGCCCTGTGTTTTCACCTGTTTTTTTTGCCAGATTGTGCCAGTGAATTTTCCTGAGCGTTTCTAACATTCATATCTGTACTTGTACCTGTCTGAATATCGACTCTGCCTGTTTCCTGATTCTGGTTTTTGGATTTCTCTGGATGTTTTGATCTCTGCCTGAACTTTAATGCTGACTTTGTTTGCACCTCGGGATTTGTTACTCAATAAACATCACCGTGTGCACAGTACTTGGTCTGCGATTGGGTCCCTGCTCCAGCGACCTGACAGACTGCTTTCCTCCTCCTGAAGTTAATAATCATCTCCTTGGTCTTGCTGAGTGAGAGGTGATTGTTGTGGCACCGCTCTGCCAGATTTTCAGTCTCTCCCCGATATGCTGATTTCGTCACCACCTTTGACTCACTTGCTCAAAGCCTATTTATTTAACCTGGCTTTGTCTTTTTACTAACATCTTTTTTGTCTTTTATTTTCATGTTTGTATTTTATCCTATTATAAAGCACTTTCAACTGCATGAAAAGTGTTCGATAATAAGTTATTATTATTATTAAAACCTACTGTCTTTATCCGGTCTGTGTGACTCCAGCTTCTCTTCCCAACATACTCGTGAAACCCAATCGGTTGTATCACACACATAATGTTAGCTGTTCACTGAGGAGATTCCCATTGTCAAGCTCCTCAGTAGATTGACAAACAGGCAATAAATGCCATTGCTGTCAATGAAGTCACAACCCGTGAATTAATCTTTAACACTTGAGAGGATTGTCAGTAATTGTGTTTCCATTTGAACCTTCTTGTGAAATCCTGATTTGGACAACAGACCTTTGTGAAGTACTTCAATTTGGTTTGACAAGCTGCCATGCATGACATGCCCATAAACCAGTCCCACCACCCCAGTGCCCCAGTGACTTTGTTTTGTCTTTTGACAGGTCCCCACTTGATCAACGATGCTTTAAAATCCAAATCCTCTGCCTTCAGTCTGTTAAACTGTCACAGTTTAACAGACTTGCGGTTACTTAAATTACCTGGAATAATTCAGGGACATTAAATTTCAGGTATTTATTGTTTGTCGTTGTCTGTGAAATGGATTTATTAACAGAGAGGGGGTAAGTGCATATCACGCATCTTACGGAGTGTGAAGTGCACCAAGTCTTCAGAGGGTGAAAATAGTGTGTGAGATTTTAAGAAGGATGTTTGTTATTTGTCCGCCATATCATGTTAAACATCTGGAAAAGGAAGACATGCCAGGACATTTCAATAAATGCAGATGTAGGAATCAAAATCAGATTGAGTTTATTATCACAGGCACAAGTACATGTATGTACAGGTACAATGAAAATCTTTCTTGCGGCAGCCTCTCAGGCACACGCATCATATAGCAGCATTCACAAGCAAAACAAATTGTACATATATTATACAAGAAAGAACACAGTTCAAAACTCCTGGGAGTGTACATCACACACAACCTCTCATGGTCCCAGAACGTATCCTACACAATCAGGAAAGCTCAGCGATGTCTCTGTTTACGGAGGAGACTGAAGACAGCTGGACTTTGCACATCGATACACACATCATTCTACAGATGCGCAGCAGAGAGCATCCTGACCAGCTGTGTCACTGCTTGATACGGGAGCAGCACTGCTGCAGACAGGAAGGCTCTACAATGGGTAGTCAAAAACTGCAACTGGCACCAGCCTACCCTCCATCAAGGACATATGTACGGAAAGGAGCTGGAAAAGCGCCAGGAGCATGATGAAGGACCCCACCCACCCTGCTCATGGACTGTTTGTCCCACTCCCATCCGAGAGGATGTTAAGTAGCATCCACGCCAGGACCACCAGACTCAAAAACAGTTACTTTCCCCAAGCAGCAAGGCTGATCAACACCTTCACCCGCTAACGCTACCACAACTTCATTTTTTCCTATCAGCCACCTTATGTACAGCCCAGTGTCACTTTATGAACATACAATCAATCTATGTATATAAACTATCTTAAGGATTTATATTTATTGTATTTGTTTATTATTGTTGTGTTCTTTATCTCCTGTGCTTCTTTGTTTTGCATCCGATCCAGAGCTCTGCTTTACATTTGTGTACAGGAGATGATATTAAACAATCTAGAATCAGAACAAAATGGAATAAAGTCCGTTGCAGTGCAAAGTGGTCATGATTGCTTTCTCTCCTCTTTATTTCCAGTCCTGACGAAGGGTCTCAATCTAAAACATTGACCTACCATTTCCTTCATTGATGCTGCCTGATCTGCTGAGTTCCTCCATCATTTTGTTTGTTATTACAGACTTCCAGCATCTGCAGTCCCATTTATGTCTCTTAAGTGGTCATAGTGTTGCTATACTGAGGTAGTGATTGAGATACGGCCGTTTGGTTCAAGAACTGAATGGTTCAAGGGAAGGAACTATTCCTGATCCTGATGGTGTGAGGCTTCAGGGTTCTGTACCGCCTGTTCAAAGGTAGTCGCATGAAGATGGCATGACCTGGATGGTAGGGATCTTTGATCATGGATGCTGCCTTTCTGAGGAAACTTTTCCTGTAGACATTATCAATGTTCAGAGGGATGCACCAGTGATACATATTAGATTAGATTAGATTAGATTATGAAGACACGCAGTCCTCTTTTATTGTCATTTAGTAATGCATGCATTAAGAAATAATACAATGTTCATCCTGTATGATATCACAGAAACACAAGACAGACCAAGACTGAAAAACTGACAAAAACCACATAATTATAACATATAGTTACATCAGTGCAAGCAATACCGTAACTTGATGAAGAACAGGCATTGGGCACGGTGAAAGAAAGTTCAAAGTCTCTCGAAAGTCCCATAATCTCACGCAGATGGTTGAAGGGAGAAACTCTTCCTGCCATGAACCTCCAGCGCCGCAAACTTGCTGATGAAGCACCCGACCACAGTCGGACTCTTGAGTCCGTCTGAAAACTTCGGGCCTCCGACCAGCCCTCTGACACCAAGCACCGAGCACCATCTCTGCCGAACGCTTCGACCCTGGCTCCGGCCGCTAGCAACAGGCAAAGCCGAGGATTTTCGATCGCACAGTAGCAGCGGCTGCGAACCTGGCATTTCAGAAGTTTCTCCAGATGTTCCTCCATGCTTCTCATGTCTGTCTCCATCAAATCAGAATTGTGCACAGCCCCCTGTTTAACAAATACGATATCATTTCATCAGAGAGGCCACGCGCGATGTGTCGCGCCGCGCCGCCATCTTCTCCTCCCCCCAAATATTGTGTTGAGTCCAATATTTTCAAAGTTCTAAGTAAATTTATTTTCAAAGCATTTATATATTACCATATATTATGCTTCTGCAGCTCTACAGCTGCTTACAGTCCTGTGCAACCAGACCACGATGCAACCAATCAAAAGCAGGAGAAAGTTCTCCAAGATGGCGCCATCACTCCATATGACCATGGCTGATAATTCAATTCAGAATCCGAATCAAAAGGTTTATTATCACTGACATATATCACTTTGTTGTTTTGTGGCAGCAGTCCTGTGCAAGGTATAAAAATTACTATAAATTACAATAAGAAATATATACATATAAAAAGAATTTAATTAAATATGAAGTGCAAAAGCAGAGCAAAAATACTGAGATAGTGTTCAAGGGTTGTTTCATTTCCCATTCAGAAATCTGATGGCGGAGTGGAAGAAACTGTCCTGAAAGTGAGTGTGTGCCTTCGGGCTTCTGTACCTCCCCTTGATTTTAGCAATGAGAAGAGGGCATGTCCTGGGTGACAGAGGGTCTTAATAATAGAGGCTGCCTTTTTGTGACAGCACCTTTTGAAGATATCCTCAATGCTGGGGAGGCTAGTTTTCCTGTTGGAACTAGCTGAGTTTACAATTTTCTGCAGCTTTTTCCATTCCTGTGTAGTGGCCCTTCCACACCAGAAGGTGATGCAACCAGTCAGAGTGCTCTTCATGGTACATCTGTGGAGATTTGTTGGGGTCTTTGATGATGTACAGAATCTCCTTAAGCTCCTATGCAATACAGTCACTGATATGCCTTCTTTGTAACTGTGTCAACATGTTGGACCCAGGATAGATCTTCCAAGATGTTGACACCAAGGAACATGAAACTGCTGATCTCAAGGAAGGAGGCAAACCCTACCAGTGATGTCTTCTTCTGTTGGCCAGAGTCAAGGTCATTGTCTCGGTTACCCTTGCCTGTCACCTCCTAAAGACTGAGGAGCCACTTGCCAGATCATAATGTGAACTCATTAATGCAGGAGAAATGCAGGGACCAGTACCTTCCAGCATACACTGTACCCTCTCACGATGCCGGTTCGGAAATGGAATTCACAATGCAACTCAATACCAAAGGATTTGAAATATGGTAGTTAAAAAATGATAGAAAATGGATGGCTATGCGGGAAGTGAGGGTTAGATTGACCTTAGAGTGGGTTAAAGGGTAGGCACAAAGTTGTGGTCGGAAGAGTGTGTATTGTACTGTGATATTCTATGTTCTAAAAATTCACCTCTACAAAATGTATGTGTATAAAATAAGCAAAACAAATGTGAAATGTGAAAGGCCAACAAATTTTTACTGACTTTTATCGAGGGTTTGCCTTACAGAAGATCGTGATTATGGACAGTTTTCTAGGTACATAAGAAGTTCAGGTTCAAGCTCAGTTTATTCTCATTCAACCATCCACATGTACACCTCCAAATGAAACAATGTTCCTCCAGACCAAGTTACACAACACATGAAGTAATATTACCACAAATAAATTAACAAATAAAACGGTACACGTACGACACAAGTTAAAAAGTATACAGTATAATGCTACTGGTGCTTCATACGTGATGGGACCTGGGTGGTGGCAGGGAGTTCCGTGGTCTTACATTCTGGGAGAAGAAGCCAACTCCCAGCTTAACAGTTATTGTCTAAGGTATCTCCTGTCTGTTGGTAGGGGGCCATAGAGATTGTAGGACGGATGGGAGGGATCACTGACAATGCCAAGGGCCTTGCATAAGTACTACTCCTGATAAATATCTCTAATGGGGGGAAGAGAAACCCTGATAATCCTTTCAGCATTCCTCGAAATCCTTTGTAGGGACTTGCGGTCAGATGCCTTGTAGTTCCCGTCTCAGACAGTGATGCAGCCGGTTAGGACACTCTCAGAGGTGTTCTTGTAAAGATTGGTGAAAATGGGGTGGGGAGGGGGCCCCACTCACCTCAGTCTCCTCAGGAAGTAGAGACACTCTATGTACTGTTCATCATCTCCTTTGACCCACCAAAGGCCTTGACTTCAGTCAAGAGGTAATGTGGAGCATCCTTGTCGAGTTTGGCTGTCCGGAGAAATTTGCCCCATTCTGCAACTGCAGCTCAGCGAAATGCTACCTGTGATCCAATCCAACCACAGGTCTACTCTCAGACCCAATCATGACTTCAAGTTCCTAGGTGTGAAATCAACAATAGTCTGTCCTGGTCTAACCATAGTGGTGTTAAAGGCATGAAAGCTCACTAATACCTCCACTTCTTCAGGAGGCTAATGCATTTTGACGTGTCCCTATCAACCCTCAACAATTTTTACTGATGCATCATGGGAAGAGTTACTATCTGGCTGCATCACAGGTTGGTATGGCAACTGCTCTGCCAAGAAACTGCGGAGAGCCATGGGCACATCACACAGGATGGACTCATGACCTCGCAATCTACAATGTTATGGCCCTTGCACCTTATTGCCTACCTGCACAACAGGCTCTCTGTCACTGCAACACCATTCTAAATTCTGTTATTGTTTATTGAGTGATACACTGAGGAAAAGGCCCTTCCAACCCCGTGAGCTGCACCATCCAACAACCCACCTATTTAACCCTAGCCTAATCACGGGCAATTTACAATGACCAATTAACCTACTTACTGGTACATCTTTGGGCTGTGGGAGAAAACCAGAGCACCTGGAGAAAACACATGTGCACACGGGAAGGACATAGAAACTCCTTACAGAGAACACCAGAAATGAACTCTGAACTCTGACGACCCAAGCTATAATAGTGTCGCAAACCACTGCCCTACTTTTTTCCCTTGTACCACCTCAGTGCACTGCTGGGATGAAATGATTTGTGCGATGACATGGAAAACAAATTGTTCACAGTACCTTGGTATGTGTGACACTAATAAACCAATCTACCAGTTTACCAATTTTCCCAATCATGTTACATAAAGTACCACGTGCTTTAATTTTCCAGAATAAGCCTCTTATCTTATGCAATACACACACACAAAATACTGGAGGAACCCAGCAGGTCAGGCAGCTTCTATGCAAATTTATCAGGCCGAGACCGTTCTTCAGGACTGGAAAGGAAGGAGGGAGGAGCCAGAATAAGAAGGCAGGGGGAAGTGAAGAAGGACAAGCTGGAAGATGATAGGTCAAACCAGGTGGATGGAGGAGGAGGGATCAGAATCAAAATCAGGTTTATTATCACCTGCATGTGACATGAAATTTGTTAACTTAGCAGCAATGCAATACATAATCTAGCAAAGAGAGAAAATAATGATAATAATAATAAATAAAATAAAACATAATAATAAATAAACAAGCAAATCAATTACATATATTGAATAGATTATTAAAAAATATGCAAAAACAGAAATACTGTATATTAAAAAAGTGAGGTAGTGTCTAAAGCTTCAATGTCCATTTATGAATCGGATGGCAGAGGGGAAGAAGCTGTTCCTGAATCACTGAGTGTGTGCCTTCAGGCTTTTGTATCTTCTACCTGATGGTAACAGTGAGAAAAGGGCATGCCCTGGATGCTGGAGGTCTTTAACAATGGACTCTGCCTTTCTGAGACACCGTTCCCTGAAGATTTCCTTGGTACTTTGTAAACTAGTGCCTAAGATGGAACTGACTGGATTTACAACCTTCTGCAGCTTCTTTTGGTCCTGTGCAGTAGCAACTCCCCTCCATACCAGACAGTGGTGCAGCCTGTCAGAATGCTCTCCATGGTGCTCTTCAACCATAGAAGTTTCTGAGTGTATTTGTTGACATGCCAAATTGCTTCAAACTTCTAATAAAGTATAGCTGCTGTTTTGCCTTCTTTATGGCTACATCAATGTTTTGAGACCAGGTTAGATCCTCAGAGATCTTGACACCCAGGAACTTGAAGCTGCTCACTCTCTCCACTTCTGATCCCTCTATGAGGATTGGTATGTGTTCCTTCATCTTACCCTTCCTGAAGTCCACAATCAGCTCTTTTGTCTTACTGATGTTGAGTGCCAGGTTGTTGCTGCAGCACTATTCCACTAGCTGGCACATCTCACTCCTGTACGCCCTCTCGTCACCACCTGAGATTCTACCAACAGTGGTTGTATCGTCAGCAAATTTGTAGATGGCATTTGAGCTATGCCTACCCACAGAGTCATGTGTATATAGAGAGTAGAGTAATGGGTTCTATCTATCTGGGAGGAGATAGGTGGACTCTGGCATGGTGCAAATGTCACTCCATTGTTTAAGAAAGGAGGAGGGCAACAGAAAGGAAATTATAGACCATTTAGCCTGACCTCAGTGGTTGGGAAGCTGTTGCAGTCAATTGTTAAGGATGAAATTATGGAGTACTTGGTGACACGGGACAAGATAGGACAGTCAGCATGGTTTCCTTAAGAGAAAATCCCTCCTGATGACCATGTTGGAATTCTTTGAGGAGATTACAAGTATGATAGATAAAGGGGATGTAGTGGATGTTGTATATTTGGACTTTCAGATGGACTTTGTCAAGGTGCCACACATGAGGCTGCTTACCAAGTTAAGAGCCCATGGTATTACAGGAAAGTTACTAACGTGGTTAGAGCATTGGTTGATTGTTTGGAGGCAGAGAGTAGGAATAAAAGGATCCTTTTCTGGTTGGCTACCAGTGACTAGTGGTGTTCCTCAGCAGTTGGTGTTGGGACCGCTTCTTTTTATGCTGTATATCAATGATTTAGATGATGGAAAAGATGGCTTTGTTGCCAAGTTTGCAGAAGATACGAAGATTAGTGTCGGGGCAGGTAGTTTTGAAGAAAAAGGTAGGCTGAAGAAGGAATTAGGCGGATTAGGAGAATGGGCAAGAAAGTGGCCAATGAAATACAAAGTTGGAAAATGCATGGGCATACACGTTGGTAGTAGAAATAAATGTGCAGACTATTTTCTAAACAGGGAGAAAATCCAAAAATCTGAGATTCTAAGAGACTTGGAAGTCCTTGTGCAGAACGCCCTAAAGGTTAACTTGCAGGCTGAGTCGTTGGCGAGGAAGGCAAATGCAATGGTAGCATTCACTTCAAGAGATCTTGAATATAAAAACAGATTGAAATGCTGAGGCTTTATAAGGCACTGGTGGGGCCTCACCTTGATTACTGTGAACAGTTTTTGGCTCCACATCGCTAAGAAAACATGTGCTGGCATTGGAGAGGGTCTAGAGAGATTCACAAGGATAATTCCGGGAATGAAAAGGATATCATAGGAGGAACGTTTAATGGCTCTGGGTCTGTACTAGGTGGATTTCAGAAGGATGAGGGGGGGATTTCATTGAAACCTTTTGAATGTTGAAAGAACTAGCCAGAGTAGATGTGGAAAGGATGTTTCCCATGGTGGGGGAGTCTCAGACAAGAGGGCAAAGCCTCAGGATAGAGGGGCATCCATTTAAAACAGAGATGCAGCTAGAGGGTGATGAATTTGTTGGCAGCTGTGGAGGCCAGGTTGTTGTGTGTATTTAAGGTTGATAGGTTTTTGATTGGACACGACATCAAAGGTTATGGGGAGAAAGCTGGGGAATGGAGTTGAGGAGAGGTAAAAAGGATCAACCATGGTAGAATGGCTGAGTAAACTCGATGGGCCAAACAGCCTAATTTTGCTCCTATGTCATGTGGTCTTATGGATAGTTGGAAAAGGGAAAGGGCTGGAGAGAAAGGAATCCTGATAGGCCAGCGGAGTGAACTACGGGAGAAAGAGAAGGTGGGGGGTGTGGGGGCACCAGCGGTAGGTGATAGGCAGGTGAGGAGAAGAGGTAAGAGGCCAGACTGGGGAATGGAATAAGAGGGAAGAGGGGGAAGGAAAAATTTACCAGATGTTGGAGAAATTGATGTTCATGGTATCAGGTTGGAGGCTACCCAGATGGAATATGAGGTGTTGCTGCTCTAATCTGAGAATGGCCTCAACATGGCAGAAGAGGAGGCCATGAACTGTCCTGTTGGAATGGGAAAGGGGATAGGAATTAAAATGTTTGGCCACAGGGAATTACCATCCATGTGCCTATCTAAGGGTCTCTTAAATGCTCCTAGTATATCTGCCTCCACCGCCACTCCTGGCAGGCCGACCCACACACCCTCCACTCTCTGTGTAAAAGACCAGCTCACTTTATGAACTTTCTAAATTCTCAAGCACACATTCTCCAAACAGTTTTGTCTTTGTCATCTCTCGAAAGTCAGTGGATTGTGATTTTGTTAAAAGCACAATCAAAGAGAAATTATTCCACCCTGGAGCCTTCAGCTGGTGAGCTTAATATCACGTCCATTGAGTAGTACAAAGTGCCGGATCTGTCGCTGCTGTTGTTTTCGTTAAGCTGCCGCGACTGACAGCAAAAGGGGCATTCAGTGAATCAAAACTGTACATAAAAAATTGCTCTCAATGTGATGTTCTGCAAGGGATCAAACAGCTTGCTGACATTCTCTTGCCCGGTCTTCACTGTGAAGTGTGGCTACTTGCGGAGAGGTACTGGGGAAATGTCAATGCCTGCAGAACACGTTCCCAGCAGGACCTCCATATACTCAATGGTAAATCAGGATGAAAAATTCATTAAGGCAGAATAAAATTATGCCAATTAATGCTGATTATTTCAGATCAGTGAATTCTAACCTTATTTCAGTTTGGGGTGTGCTGATCCCTGTCAGCTTAAACCGCCAACAAAGCTGGAAATGTTAGAGAGAAGACGAAGGGGGCCGTCAAGCCCTCATTAGCTTGCTAGCACCATGTTAACAGAAAGCAGTCTTTACCTTGTCTCTGTTTTGCACCTTGTACCCGGCAGGGACCTTCACCTCTGTGACTCCCACTGGGAGCTGAGCACTGAACCTGAAGGTTCCTACTGCATGTTCTTCAGAGACTCTTTTTATTCTTTGGTCAGTTTTGTTGACTAGTCAAACCAGCAGTTAGGTACGACCCGTCTACAAAACTGACAGAAGAAAGTAAATAGTCTTTTTCCCCAAATACACCGGCACTACAGTGGATTCCAGTTAATTGGGACACATTGGGACCAGTACATTTTGGCCCAATTAAGAGGCTGAGCAAATTAGCCAAAGTTTCTTGGAAATAGTTAGAAAGGTATAAAAAAAAAGACAAGCTACCATTTAACTGAGTAAAAAATTGTATTTAAATAAATTATAGATCAATATTACTACAGAACACTACCAATTCTACTATAGTACTATAAAACTGTGTGTTAGTTCCTAATAGTTCTTCATGGAGGAGTTCATCCAGTGTATGCTACTGTGTTCTTTTGATTGTCTGTAAGTGAACCAAATCAGCACAAACACCCAGATTAGATAATGGACTGCCTTCATACAATGCTTTCAGCAATTGCATCCTCCAAATCTTCATTTTCATTGTAACATTCAAGATGATCGCCAATGCCTTCAATTCCTCATGGTTCCTAATTAGCTGAAGTCGTGAAATTGTTTCATTTTCACTCCTGGCTGCTTCTGGCATCTCCAAGCATGAATGCTTGAAACCACAGTGAGCAGAACAGTTCTGGACTTTCTTACAGCTCATTTCTCGTTAACTATCAATGAGACATATCGCTGCTTTTTGAACACAAACAAACACAACTGACACTATTCAAGTATTGTTCGCTGTAAGCATAGTGTAGTTGGTCACACAACTGCAGGCGCTTGACGCTAGTTAGAAACTGTTTGGCAACGGTCTCCTGACCCAGTGGAGTGACATAGTGTCCCAAATAGACAAAGGGAATCACGGCTATTTTCTCAATCAGATTTTGTTCTTTAAACATTGTCCCAAATAGGCAGCTGCCCTGATTAACCGAAGGCCTAATTAACCGGAATCCAATTGGTAATGAAAACTGTAAATTACGATAAGAAGTATATGGAGAGGAATTAGATAAGTAGTGCAAAAAGAGAAATAAAAGAGAAGGTAGTGAGGTATTGCTCATGGGTTCATTGTCTAATCAGAAATCTGATGGCGGGGTGGAAAACGCTATTCCTGAAGCATTGCCTTGAGGCCCTTGTACCTCCTCTTCGATGGTAACAGTCAGAAGAGGGCATGTCCTGGGTGATGGGAGTCCTTAATGATAGATGCCACCTTTTTGAGACATCGCTTCCTGAAGATGCCCAGGATGCTGGGGAGGCTAATGCCTGTAACGGAGCTGACTGATTTCACAACTTTCTGCAGCTTATCTCAATCCTGTGCAGTGCACCCACTCCCCCATTCCAGATGCTGATGCAGCCATTTAGAACACTCTCCACAGCACATCTGTAGAAGCTTGTATGGGCCTTTGGCGACATAGCAAATCTCCTCAAACTCCTAATGAAATATAGCCACTGTCATATCTTCTTAGTAACTGCACCAATACAGTATGTTAAATCCAGGGTACATCCTCAGAGATGTTGACACTCAGGAACTTAAAGTTGCTCACCCACACAGTACAGGTCACCTCACTACAGGAAGGATGTGGAAACTATAGAAAGGGTGCAGAGGAGATTTACAAGGATGTATCCTGGATTGGAGAGCATGCCTTACGAGAATAGGTTGAGTGAACTTTGCCTTTTCTCCTTGGAGCAACAGAGGATGAGAGCTGACCTGATAGAGGTGGATAAGATGATGAGAGAATTTGATCGTGTGGATAGTCAGAGGCTTTTTCCCAGGGCTGAAATGGCTAACATGAGACGGCACAGTTCTAAGGTGCTTGGAAGTAAGTACAGAGGATATGCCAGGGGTAAGATTTTTACGCAGAGGGTGGTGAGTGCATGGAATGGGTTGCCAGTGACAGTGGTGGAGGTGGATACAATAGGGTTCTTTTAAAAGACTCTTGGATAGGTACGTGGAGCTTAGAAAAATAGAGGGATATGGGTAACCCTAGGTAATTTCTAAAGTACGTACACATTCGACACAGCATTGTGGACCGAAGGTCCTGTATTTCACTGTAGGCTTTCTATGTTTCTCTGTTTCTAGGTGGCTTCCTATTAGCAATGTTTGACTTTGTGGGTTAGACAGCCACTTTATTAGGCACCTCCTGTACCTAATATAGAGGGACCCACTGTGGCCACTGTGTGTATGTTCATGGCTTTCGGGTGCTGTAGCCTACCCACTTGAAAGTTTGACATGTTGTGTGTTCAGAGGTGTTCTTCTGCACACCACTCTTGTAATGTGTGGTTATTTGAGTTACTGTCTCCCTCCTGCCAGCTTTAACCAGTCTGGCCATTCTCCTCTGACGCCTCTCATTAACAAGGTGTTTTCATCCATAAAATTGCCAGTTGTTGAATTTTTTTTTGTTTTTCCACACCCTTCTCTGTAACTCTAGAGGCCATTGTGCACAAAAATCCCAGGAAATCTGAGATGGTCAAACCATGCTGTACGGCACGACAATCATTCTATGGTCAAAGTCACTTAGATGACATATTTTCCCCCCTCTGATGACTGGTCTGAATAACAACCTCTTGACCATGTCTGCATGCTTTTCTGTACTGAGTTGCTGCCATGTGACTGGCTGATTAAGTATTTGCATTAACAAGCAGGCGTACAGGTGTACCCAATAAAGTGGCCACTGAGTGTATACTTTTAAGATTATTTCAAAAATAGGACATAAATTTAGCTTCCTATTAGCAAAGCTAGTTTACAGTGATCTCATGGGTTAGCCATTAGTGTAAGTCTCCCTCTGTATTGTCCCATCACACAAAACACAGTGATACAATCACAAAGATGTCAGACCAGCGGCTCTACTTCATTTGGAGTTTGAGGAGATTCAGTGTGTCACCAAATACATGTCTATAGACGTACAGTGGAGAGCATCTGACTGATTACATCGCAGCCTGAGATGTCATCCCCAATTCAAAGGATCAGAAGAAGCTATGGAGAGTTGGAGACACAGACAGATCTTTCGCAGGTACAGCCATGCCCACCATTGAGAAACATCGTAAAGAGGTGGTTCCTCAAGGCATTCACCACTAAGGAGACTCACCATCCAGACAGGGTTCTGAAAACCTGGGCTGACTAACTGGTGGGTGTGTTCAAGGATACCTTCAATCTCTCATTACTTCAGTCAGAGGTTCTCACCTGCTTCAGAAGGGCATCAGTCATATCAGTGTCCAGGAAGAGCAGGGTGAGTTACCTCAGTGACTGTCAGCCGATAGCATTCACATCTACTGTGATGAAGTGCTTTGAGGAGCTAGAATTAACTCCCGCCTGAACAAGGAGCTGGACCTGATTCAATGTGTCTACTGTCACAATAGGCCCACAGCGCATGCCATCTCGCGGGCTCTCCACTAGGATCTGCACCAGCTGAACCTTATGTCAGGCTGCTGTTTATTGATTACAGCTCAGCAATCAACACCTTCGTTCACTCAGTACTAATCAAAAAACCTTCAGAACCTGGGCCTCTGTTCCTCTGCCTGCAACTGGATCCATGACGTCCTTAATGAAAGACCACAGTCAGCATGGATCAGTGACAGAATCTTCTTCTCGCTGACAATCGACACCAGTGCACCTCAAGGATGTGTGCTTAGCTCCCTGCCCTATTCTCCCTACACTTATGACCATGTGGCCATTTATAGATTTGCAGGTGATACCACTGTTGTTGGCTGAATCTCGGGTGGTGACGAGGGGGCGTACAGGAGTGAGATAGATCAGCTGGCTGAGTGGTGTTGCAGCGGCGACCTCGCACTTGTCGAGGGTTATTGACTCAGCCAAGTCCCGTCATGGGAATAACTATCCCCACCATCAAGGACGTTTTCAAAAAGGCAGTAATTTGAGAAGGTGATGTCTATCCTTAAGGACCCTCACCATCCAAGACATGCCCTTTTTCCTTTATTGCTGTTCGGGAGGGCATACAGGAGCCTGAAGACCCAGACTCAATATTTTAGAAAAAGTTTCTTCCCCTCAGCCATCAGATATCTGAATGGTTTATGAACATTACCTTGCTATTTCTATTTTGAACAATGTATTTATTCATTAAATTATTTTTGATTGCAGCTTATAGTAATTTTCATGTCTTGTCATGTCTTGCACTTTACAGCTACTGCAAGACAGTATGTCATGAGAAAACCGTGCTGTCAGTACCTCCTTGTGCAAGTGGATCCTCAATTTCCTCACTTGCAGACTCCAGTCAGCTTGAATTGGCAACAACATCTCCTCCACGATCTCCATCAGCACAGGTGCAGCACAAGGTGCGTCCTTAGCCCCCGCGCTACTCATTTTACACTTATGACGGTGAGGCTAAGCACAGCTCCAATGCCACATTGAACTTTGTGGACAACACCATTGTCATTGGCTGAATCAAAGCTGGTGATAAATCAGCATATAGGAGATGATTAAAAATCTGGCTGAGTGGTGTCATAACAACAACATCTCACTCAATGTCAGCTGGACCAAGGAACTGATTATCACTTCAGGAGAGGGAAACCAGAGGTCTGCGAGCCAGTCTTCATCAGAGGGTCAGAGGTGGAGAGTGATAGCAACTTTAAGTTCCTGGGTGTTGCTATTTCTGAATCAGAATCAGAATCAGGTTTAATATCACTGGCATGCGTCGTGAAACTTGTTAACTTAACAGCAGCAGTACAATGAAATACATGGTAAATAAATATAGAGAAAAATAACCAAATTACATCAGGTATATGTTAAATAGTTAAGTTAAAACAAGGAATGCAAAAAAAAGCAGAAATAAAAAGTAGAGAGGTATTGTTCATGGGTTCAATGTCCATTTAGATATCAGAAGTCAGAGGGGAAGAAGTGTTCCTGAATCATTCAGGCTTCTGTATCTCCTTCCTGATGGTAACTAAACCCTGGTTTCCTCAGGCTGCATAAATCTAGGGAATACACACTTCAGTCCTGCCAAATCCATGATATCCCACCCCAAACCCTGGTTTGTGTGGATGCTGTGTAATTTGCTACCCTGTTACAACTTGGTACCAGAAATTAACAGACAGCACACTGCATATGATCAAAGAAATTATATTTATGAATATTAACAAAAGGGTTAGTAAAGAAAAGAACATTAAAAAAACAAAAAGGGCCCCTTATAATTAAAAAGTCAAAAATACACAGGTTGGAGCTTAAATCTTCCAAAAGTTATATTCACCAATCCTCAATAGACCTCTGCACCTTGCTCCATCGAATCCATGGTCCCCACCGGTTCGAATCCTATGACTGGTTCTCTCCAGCATCTTCTCCCTTCATCTCCTGCTGAACAAAGAGCGCAACTCACACTGGTGTCAGGCACACAAGAAAACCTGCCCTCTGATTAGATAGATCACATTCCAAAGTACAGTTACCTCTAACCATACCCAAACATAGCTTCTACAGAAAGACTATTACGTTAGCAGTGAAATTGTTAATCCCCGAATTGACAATAACCTGGACTGGTCAAAGAACACTGAGGCTGTCTACAAGAAGGTACAGAGCCGTCTCTATTTCCTGAGGAGACTGAGGTCCTTTAACATCTGCTGGACGATACTGAGGATGTTCTACGAGTCTGTGGTGGCCAGTGCTATCATGTTTGCTGCTGTGTGCTGGGGCAGCAGGCTGAGGGTAGAAGACACCAACAGAATCAACAAACTCATTCGTAAGGCCAGTGATGTTGTGGGGATGGAACTGGACTCTCTCACGGTGGAGTCTGAAAAGAGGATGCTGTCTAAGTTGCATGCTATCTTGGTCAATGTCTCCCATCCACTACATAATGTACTGGGTGGGCACAGGACTACATTCAGCCAGAGACTCATTCCACCGAGATGCAATACGGAGCGTCATAGGAAGTCATTCCTGCCTGTGGCCATCAAACTTTACAACTCCTCCCTTGAAGGGTCAGACACCCTGAGCCAATAGGCTGGTCCTGGACTTATTTCATAATTTACTGGCATAATTTACATATTACTATTTAACTATTTATGGTTCTATTACTATTTATTACTTATGGTGCAACTGTGATGAAAACCAATTTCCCCCGGGATCGATAAAGTATGATTATGACTATGACTACATTACCAGGATGTTACAGGAACAATGACAAGAGGGTATGTCCTGGGTGATGGGGATCCTTAATAATGGACACTGCCTTTCTGAGGCACTGCTCCTTGAAGATGTCTTGGATACTACAAAGGCTAGTAGAGGTCTTATCCTTTGCCCAGCACATAAGTGAATTGTGAAGAAAGCACACAGTGCCTGTACTTCGGAGTTTGTGGAGATTCTGCATGGCATCGAAAACTTTGACAAACATCTGTAGATGTGTAGTGGAGAGTATATTGACTGGCTGCATCACAGCCCAATATGGAAACAATAACGCCTATGAATGGAAAATCCTACAAAAAGTAGTGGACTCTGGCCAGTCCATCATGAATAGTGCCTTCCCAACCATTGAGCACATTTACATGAAATGCTGTCGTAGGAATGCAGCATCCATCATCAGGGATCCCCACCACCCAGGTCATTCTCTTTTCTTGCTGCTGCCATCAGGTGGAAGGTGTAGAAGCCTCAGGACTCACACCACCAGATTCAAAAACAGTTACTACTCCTCAACCACGAGGAAATCTGCAGATGTTGGAATTTTAAGCAACACACATAAAAGTTGCTGCTGAACGCAGCAGGCCAGGCAGCATCTCCAGGAAGAGGTACAGTTGACGATTCGGGCTGAAACCCTTCGTCAGGACTAACTGAAAGAAGAGCTCATAAGAGATTTGAAACTGGGAAGGGGAGGGGGAGATCCGAAATGATAGGAGAAGACAGGAGGGGGATGGATGGAGCCAAGAACTGGACAGTTGATTGGCAAAAGGGATATGAGAGGATCATGGGACAGGAGGCCTAGGGAGGCCCTGCCCCTTTTCTTTCTCCTATTATTTTGGATCTCCCCTTCCCCCTCCCACTTTCAAATCTCTTACTAGCTCTTCTTTCAGTTAGTCCTGACGAAGGGTCTCGGCCCGAAACGTCGACTACCCCTCAACCATGGGGATAACTACAATCAACTTCACATGCCAGCATTGAAATGTTCCCACAGCCAATGATCTCACTTTCAAGGACTCTTTATTTCATTATCTCAATGTTCTCATTATTCATTGCCATTTACTTATATTTGCATTTGCACAGTTTGTTGTTTTTTGCACTCTGGTTGAACTTTCATTGACCCTACAGATTTGCTGAGGAAAATGAATCTCAGGGTTGTATTTGGTGACAAATATGTACTTTGATCATAAAATTTACTTTGAACTTTGAACTTCATTAATTTTCATGATAAATACCCGTGATAATAAACCTGATTGATTTTCATTCTGTGCCCCCTTCTCATTACTCTCAATGGGGTGGAGGTACAGGATCCTGAGGTCTTACACTTAACATTAATGAACAATGTTGAGACTGTACATTTGATTGCCCACCTTATAACCATATAACCATATAACAATTACAGCACGGAAACAGGCCATCTTGGCCCTTCTAGTCCGTGCTGAACTCTTACTCTCACCTATTCCCACCGACCTGCACTCAGCCCATAACCCTCCATTCCTTTCCTGTCCATATATCTATCCAATTTAACTTTAAACGACAACATAGAACCTGCCTCAACCATTTCTGCTGGAAGCTCATTCCACACAGCTACCGCTCTCTGAGTAAAGAAGTTCCCCCTCATGTTACCCCAAAACTTTTGTCCTCTAATTCTCAACCCATGCCCTCTTGTTTGAATCTCCCCCACTCTCAACAGAAAAAGTCTAACCACGTGAACTCTATCAATCCCCCTCTTAATTTTAAACACCTCTATCAAGTCTCCCCTCAACCTTCTACTCTCCAAAGAATAAAGACCTAACTTGTCCAACCTTTCTCTGTAACTTAGGAGATGAAACCCGGGCAACATTTTACTAAATCTTCTCTGTACTCTCTCAATTTTATTGACATCTTTCCTATAATTCAGTGACCAGAACTGTACACAATACTCCAGATAATAATAATAATAATAATAATAATACACAATACCTTCTCTCCTTTTCCTTAAAAAAGTCACCAAAGCTCCCTCTGATTGTGAATAAAATCCTTGTTGGGCATAGATCCTACTAGCAGGTCAGTTAGCCAAATTTCCATCTCACAGTTTTACTCATTTATTTAGCGATACAGTGTGCAGTAGGACCATTATGGTTGTTTTATTTTGTAACTTCAAAACATTAAATTAATTCAAAGGAAGGTATGGGAGTAGAAAATCTGGGTCTAACTTCAAGTTTACTTTAAGCGAGACGCTTATGCATCGAGTGGATGCGTGATAATGTATGCAGTTTATGTATTTATACATATGACCAATAATTAATTATTTAAGATAACAGCAATGTTAAAGTAAATATATATATAGGGCTACTCAAATATTACTGAAATATTAAATGCACAACACCGATCCTTTGAGCTGCACTGCCCACCCCAACAACCCTGATTTAATGTTAACTTAATAACAGGACAATTTACAATGACCCATCAACCTACCTAGTACATCTTGGACTGTGGAAGGAAACGGGAGCCACCAGGAAAAACCCATGCACTTCATGGGGCAGACGTACAGAGACTTCTTACTGAAGACCCTGGGATTGAACTCTGAAATCTGACGCCCCAAGCTGACACTAACCATTATGCTACTGAAGCACCCATTTGCTTTTGAGTTCAAGCGAATAGGATTTTTTCCCCCAATAAAATGGCTTGTTCCTATTAATTATCTCAGTTTTGAACTTAATCAAACTAAAATTATCTCATTATTGCAAACAGAAAAGGATATAATTCATTGCAATGCTTGAGAGCACATCTGCTCAAGCTTCATTGTTAAGAGATAAATACGGGCTTATTTGCTGTTGGTTTAAGACCGTGATTACTGGCGATGTGTGTGCTAATCTTGATGGGTATGTTAACCTCCTCACAGGGTGACACAGTAGTACAGCTGGTTGTGCGGCTGACTCACAGTTCCAGAGATCCTGGTTGAATCCTGACCTCGGGCTCTGTCTGTGTTCAGTCTGCATGTTCTCACCGTGACTATGGGATTCCAGAAAGATCATTGCTAATGTCTTCACAATCTCTTCAGCCACCCCTTTCAGAACCTTCTGGTCCAGGTGACTTTCCCCAAGAACCTCGCCCCCTAGTAATGTCAACTTCACATACTTCTGTCCCCCGGCACTCTCTCTCTCGTTATGGTAACTTCACACCCTATGGCCCTGGGCACCTTGAACTTCCAGTAAACTACTAGTGCATTCCACAGTGAAGACCGATACAAAATACTTATTCAGTTCATCTACCATTTCTTTGTTCCTCATTACTACCTCTCCAGCATTGTTTTCCAGCGGTCCAATATCCACTGTCACCTTTCTTTTACTCTTTATGTGTCTGAAGAAACTTATAATATCTTCTTTAATACCATTGACCAGCTGGCCTTCATGTTCCATCTTTTCCTTCTTTATGAATTTTTTTAGTTGCTTTCTGTTGGCTTTTAAAAGCAACCTTTTAAAATCCTCTAACTTCACACAATTTTTTGCTCTGTTGTATGCCCTCTCTTTGGCTTTTATGTTAGCCTTGAATTCTCTTGTTAGCCACGACTGCATCATCCTGCCTTTAGAATGATTCTTCCTTTTTGGGATGTATATATCCTGTGCCTTTTGATTTGCTCCCACACATCCCAGCCATTGCTGCTCTGCCATCATCCCTGCCAGGATTCTCTTCCAATCAATTTTGGGCCAGCTCCTCTCTCATGCCTCTGTAATTCCCTTTACTCCACTGTAATAATGACACATCTGACTTAGCTTCTCCTCAGATTTCAGGGTGAATTTGATCATATTATGATTACTTGCCTCTAAGGGTTCTTTTGGCATCCTGTCGCACTCACCTCAATAACAAGCAAATGCTTTGAGAGGCTGGTCAAGGACTACATCTGCAGTATGTTACCACTCAAACTGGATTCCCCACAATTCATGTACCAACACAACTGATTGACAGACGATGCAATAGCTACAAACCATCCTTACACATCTGGAGAAGAAGGATGCTTATGTGAAAATGCTGTTTCTGGACTACAGTTCAGCATTCAACACCATAATTCCATCCAGGCTTGACAGGAAGCTCAGAGAGCTTGGCCTTGACCGTGCCTTGTGCAGCTGGATCCTGGACTTCCTGTCAGATCACCGGTAGGTGATAAGGGTGGGCTCCCTCATCTCCACCCCTCTGACTCAGCACAGGAGCTCCTCAGGGCTGTGTACTAAGTCCCCTCCTTTACTCCCTGTACACCCAGTACTGTGTCATCACCCACAGCTCTGCCGACGACACTACATTAATTGGCCTTAACTCAAACAATAACGAGACGGCCTACAGGGAAGAAGTCATCTCTCTGACACAGTGGTGTCAAGAAAACAACAACCATTCCCTCAGTGTCACAAAAACAAAGGAGCTGGTTGTGGATTACAGGAGGAACGGAGACAGGCTAACCCCTATTGACATCAATGGATCTGGGGTTGAGAGGGTAAACAGCTTTAAGTTCCTTGGCATCCACATCACTGAGGACCTCACGTGGTCTGTACACACCAGCTGTGTGGTGAAAAAGGCACAACAGCGCCTCTTTCACCTCAGACGATTGAGGAAGTTTGGTATGGGCCCCCAGATCCTATGAACTTTCTACATGGACACAATTGAGAGCATCCTGACTGGCTGCATCACTGTCTGCTATGGGAACTGTACCTCTTTCAATTGCAAGATCCTGCAGAGAGTGGTGCGGACAGCCCAGCACGTCTGTAGTTGTGAACTTCCCATGATTCAGGATATTCACAAAGACAGGTGTGAGAAAAGGGCCCAAAGGGTCATTGGTGACCTGAGTCACCCCAACCACAATCTATTCCAGCTGCTACCATCCGGGAAATGGTACCACAGCATAAAAGCCAGGACCAACAGGCTCCGGGACAACTTCTTCCACCAGGTCATCAGACTGATTAACTCACGTTGATTTGGGTGTCTTTCTATGTTACATTTATTATAAATTACTATGATTACACATTGCACATGTTTACGGAGACATAATGTAAAGATTTTTACTCCTCATGAATGTGAAGAATGTAAGAAATAAAGTCAATTCAGTTTTACCTTGAGTTCTCTAATCTATTCTGATTCATTGCACAACACACAATACAGAATAGCTGATCCTCTAGTGGGCTCAAACATGAGCTGCTCTAAAAAGCCATCTCATAGGCTTTCTAGAAAATGCCCTTCTTGGAATCCAGCACCAATCTGATTGTTTCAATCTATCCACTTATTGAAATCCTCAATAACTATTGAAACAGTGCACTTTTGGCATGCATTTTCTATCTCCACTTTTACTACTGTTTGGGGGGCTCAGTATATAACTCACAACAGGGTCTTTTTACCCTTGCAGTTCTTTAGTTCTACCCACAATGATTCAAAACCTTTCAACCCTCTGTCACCTCACCCAGCTCCCAGGACTTGCCCTCTTTTCACTACTACCAACAAGGAGGAGGTACAGGAGCCTGAAGACACACACTCAATGTTTCAGGAACAGCTTCTTCCCCTCCACCTTCAGATTTCTGAATGGACAATGAACCCATGTACAATACCCCACTGTTTTTTGCACTGTTTTTTCAGTACTTATTTATTTTTAGTATATATTTCTTATTGCAATTTATAGCTTTTATTATTATATACTGCAATGTGCTACTGCCACAAAACATATTAATTTCACGACATATTAAACCTAATTCTGGTTCTGATTCAAAACAGCCCTGCTTTTTGGGTTGTTAGTACAAAACCCTTGATTACTACTCTCCGCTGCTGTTCACCTTCTGCATTGCTTTACTTACCATGTGAACATTCTCTTCCTCCAGGAAGTCTACCAATTAGTGACAGAAATTGAGGCTAAATTTGTGAGCTGTGACTGTAACATGCTGTCAGTTTCTTTTGTCGGTTTTTGCCTAGTTAGCGCGTTGAAGGTTTGATATAACCAAAGCCTTGTGACTGAGTGTTAATGTATGTAAATCTGATGCACCAACTATTTAAACGGAGAGGTGTGATGTGAGCACGCTTGGTAGACTATGAGACACACTGGGACAGGACCAGGTCAGGGGTGTAGTCAGGCACAGATACGAAGTGCGTTGGGAGTGGGAAAATATTGAGCACATCTACAAAAGCGTTGTCGCAGGAAAACAGCATCTATCATTAGGGACACCAACACCCAGGCCATGCTCACTTCTCACTGCTGCCATCAGGAAGAAGCTACAGGACCCTCAGGACGCACACCAACTGGTTCAGGAACAGTTATTACCCCTCAACCATCAGGATCTTAAACCAGAGGGGGCAACTTCACTCAACTACACTCATCCCATCACTGAACTGTTCCCACAACCTACAGACTCACCTTCCAAGACTCTTCATCTCATGTTCTTGATAATTATCGTTTATTTATTTATCATTATTATTTCTTGTTTTTTCCACTTTCACTTTGTATCTTTACAATTTGTTGTGTTTTGCACATTGGTTGTTCATCCATCCTGTTGGGACAGTCTTTCATTGATTCTGTTGTGTTTCTCGGATTTACTGTAAATGTCCACAAGGAAGTTAATCTCAGGGTTGTATGTGGTGACATATAGGTACTTTGATAATAAATTTACTTCCTAACATAATAAACTTTGAACATGCGTCACCGGGCTTGATGGTGTGGGCAAAGGTGGGAAGAAGAGAAATGGCACCATTTCCGGCGCAAGACTCGCACGCAGGGCAGCCTGTCAGGCTTGATGTAAATCAAACACAATAGAGCTAAAAACCCATTGTAGTAAAAGAAAGGGCCTGTTGTAATGGTATATGTAATTTGTTAGATCCAGCAGTCAGAGCTGTGAGCCACTGGGCTGGGGGTGAGGTTGAAACAGAATAGATAGGCAATTTCAGTTCAGCTGATACTGTTCTGCCCAGGACAGTAAGACCATAAGGTATAGGAACTGAATTAGGCCATTTGGCCCATCGAGTCTGCTCCGCCATTTCAACATGGCTGATCCATTTCACTCTCAGCCCCAATTTCCTGCCTTCTCCCCGTATCCCTTCATGCCCTGACTAATCAAGAAGCTATCAACCTCTGCCTTAAATATACCCAACGACTTGGTCTCCACAGCCACCTGTGGCAATGAATTCCACAGACTATCCACTCTCTGGCTGAAGAAATTCCTCCTCAACAAGGCAGCAGGGAACCGCAGAGATTTGCGGACACAGCTCAAGTCCATCATGGAAACCAACGGGCTCTGCCTACACTTGTTGCTGCCAGTATAATCAAAAACCTCTCCTGTCTGGGACAGTCTCTCCTCTCCTCCCTCCCATCGGGCAGAAGAAAATAAGCTTTAAAACACGTACCACCAGGCTCAAGGACAGCTTCTATGCAGCTGTTGGGGCATACTCGAACAGACCTCTTGTATATTAAGTAAGAGCTCTTGACTTCACAACCTACCTTGTCATGGCCCTTTTGCCCTTAATGTCTACCTGCTCTGCACTTTCCCTGTATATGTAATCCTTTATTCTGCATTCTGTTATTGCTTTTTCCTCGTACTACCTTGATGTACTTGTGTTTCAAAATGATCTGTATGGACAACTTGCAAGGCTAAGTCTTCAGTGCCATCAGAATCAGAATTAGGTGTATCATCACTAACATATGTTGTGAAATTTGTTTTATGGCAGCAGCACGTTGCAAAGCATAAAGTATACTTTCAATTACAATAAGAAATACACATAAAAATTAAATAAACACTGCAGAAACAGAACAAAAGTATGAAGGTGGTACTCATTGTTCATTCAGAAATCTGATGGCAGAGGGGAAGAAGCTGTTCCTGAAGTGTTGAGTGTGTGTCTTCAGGCTGCCGTACCTCCTCCTTGGTAACCAGAATGAGAAGAGGGCATGTCTGGGTGATTGGTGATGAATGGTGCCTTTTTGTGGCATTGCCTTTTGAAGATGCTGGGGAGACTAGTATTCATGGGTTCATTATCCTTTCAGAAATCTGATGGCAGAGAGGAAGGAGCTGTTCCTGAAACATTCAGTGCATGTCCTTGGGCTCCTGCACCCCCTCCAATTACCAATCAATGTCAGTGTTACATTGAATTCTTGCTTCAGTGACATGAGACTACTGGACTGATGCCTCACAGCTCTGGAGACCAGGTTCAATTGTGATCTCTGGTGCTGTCTATGTGGAGTTGGCACGTTCTTCCCTGTGACTGTCCAGTGCTTCAGTTTCTTCCCACATCATCGAGATGAGTTGGCAGCTTAATCAGCTACAGTGAGTCACCCATATTGTAAATGGGTATAGGAGACTTGGGTGGAGGAGTTGATGGAACACAGCTACATGTGGGGCTGAGGGGAAGAGAGTTAACGTTATATTCATAGGCTAAATGGCCTTCTGTATAACATATAAAAAATATAAATAACACCTGGTTTATGAACTTCCTTCAGGGAAGAAAGCCTGTTGTCCTCACCTGGCCTGTGTCCATATGTGACTCCTGACCAGAGTAATACAATGGTTGGCAGCCATCGATCCCAGGGGATCGTGGGTTTGTGCCTCAGGTGGACTGTGTCCTCTCCAGGGTGCAAGCCTGGGCAGGAAGATTTGAAGAACCGGCTGTTGCCCATGCAGTGAGCTCCCACTCTCCGCGTCACTGATGTAGTCCAAGGGAAGGGTAAGTGCCGATACAGCTTGGCACCAGTGTCATCGCAGGGGTTGCCAGAGTGAAGTTGTAAACAACATCAAATTGTCTTAGGGACCCGGCTCCGGATTTCTTCCTTGGGGTTTACTCCTGAAGCCCTTCCCATGGGCGGGTACGGCTGCAAGGCAGGAGAGGTTTAGAGTCTTCCTTCTCCTAGGTGGGCTGCTGTCCAAGGCTGACGAGCCCCACCTGCCCGAAGCAACTGGTTTTGAGGTGCCAGTGGTCCACCTTTACCCCTTCTCTTGTCAGTAGAAACCGTTCCACTGCGCCTAGTAGCTAAGCCATACGTGAAGGCAAGAGTTGGACTTCGCTGTCAGAGGCTGTTAGAGTCGCACGCCATTTGGAGCATTTTATAAGTAGTAGAAGCTTATCCCCACTACCACCCTGGCTATGACAAATTTAGGAACCCCACAGTAATATAACTGGTCAATAAATGCTAGCATTGCTACTGAAGCCTATGTCCCACGAAATAAAAAAAATTAAAAATAAATAAAAAAAATTACAGGGAGCCTACAGGGTATAAAAACGTAAGGGCATATGACATAGGAGCAGAATTAGGCCATTCAGCCCATCGAGTCTGCTCCACCATTCCATCATGGCTGGTTTATTTCCCCTCTCAACCCCATTTTCCTGCAGCCTTCTCCCCATAACCTTTGACATCCTGACAAATCAACAGTCTATCAGCCTCCGCTTTAAATATACCCAATGACTTGGCCTCCACAGCCACCTGTAGCAATGATTATCACAGGTTCACAACCATTTGGATAAAATAATTATTCCTTATTTCTGTTCCAAATGGACGTCCCTCTATTCTGAGGCTGTGCCTTCCGATCCTAGACTCTCCTATTAGGCTAAGCGTCCTCTCCAGCACCCACCATGCGAGCAGTAGCAAAGCCCCCAGAGAGACCATGACCTGGAGTCCATCAAAAACTGTCCATCCCAACACTTCAACATCTCAGAAAGACTCTCTGTCTCTTCTGCCTCAGTGAGAGGGGAGACCAACAGCTCGTTGTTTGGATGTTACAATCTGCCGCGTCTCTTGTCTGAGTTCCCTGAACTTGAGGACCAGCAGACTCCCCCTCACCGTCACAAGACAGAGAAAGGCCACTCAAGCACAGGAGCCTTCTTTCGAAAGCAGCACACACTGCCTGCCTGTCGTCTGGATATTTCAGCCTTCCACGACGCCTTAGCGAGGAATTGGTTCATCCACAGGTCGCACCCCGAAGCCGCATGTCTTCCAGGGTGCACCTGGAGATATCGAAGCACCAGGCCACACAGTGAGTTCCGAGAACCCACCACCCGTGAAGAACAATAGCTTGAGCTGCAACTGTAGATCGCGGACTCCAATAGGACCCCGGCCGCCAATAGGACCCTGGCCGCCTTGAAGAGGGAAAAAGAGACATGAGGAGACTAATCTTTTTCGTGGGTGAACTGAAAGAAGTCACCCAGATTCACAAAAACCTTTGGTGTCATCTTTAGCTTCTCCCAAACTGTCCTTCCAGATGAGGCAACTCTTCATCTGCGAGGCTTTCGGGGTCATCACTGCACCAGGTGCACCTCTACATTGGTGAGCCGATATGGGTTGGGGGACTGCTTTGTCAAGACAGGAAAAGGCAGTATCTCGTGGTGGCAACCAATTTGAATTTCTATTTCCACTCAGCAATAGTGAGGGGAAATCCAGATTTGAGGAACAAAACCTCATGTTCCGTCTCGGTAGCCTCCAACCTGATGACATGAACATCAAATTCTCTAACTTTTGGTAACTTCTCCACCTCCCCCCTCCCTTTTTCCATTTCTCATTCTGGTTCCCCTCCTCCTCTCCTCGTTCGCCTATCACCTCCCTTTGGTCTACACCTCCTTCACTTTCTGTCATGGACCACTCTTCTCTCCTATCAGATTCCTTTTTCAACCCTTCACATCTTTCTGTATAGTATTACTCCATGATGAGTGGTGGGGTGGAGATACCTCTCTACCAAAGGAGGTGTAAGATGATCCTTTGCTAGCCTGTAGGTCACCCTTGGGCAAGGTGTAGCACCTGCTTAGCCCCTCCCCCCAGATTAGGGTCATGTGAAGCCTGACGCCAGGCAGACAATCTCTGGAAGAGTATTGAGAATGGCTGGGGTCACTGTCTTGTAAAGACACTGCCGAGAAGAAGACAATGGCAAACCACGTCTGTAGGAAAATTTGCCAAGAATAATCACGGTCATGGAAAGACCACGATCGCCCACATCCTCCAGACACAGCACATAATGATGATGGTGATGACTCTATCACTCTGTGACTTTATCCTCTCCCAGTTTCTCACATCATCCTCCCTCCCCCAGCAACAATCTTCCCTTCAACTGGTCTCAACTATCACCTCCCAGCTTGTACTCCGTTCCGTCATCCTACCTTCTTATTCTAGGTGAAACAGGAGAAATTCTGCAGATGCTGGAAATCCAAGTAATGCACACAAAACGATGGAGGAACTCGGCAGTCCAGGCATCATCTATGGAAAAGAGCCCTGCCGAAGGGTCTCGGCCCGAAGCATCAACTGCACTCTTTTCCTTGGATGCTGCCTGGCCTGCTGAGTTCTTCCAACGTTCTATGTGTGTTTCTTATTCTGGCTTTTGACTCTTCCCTTTCCGGTCCAGGTGAAGGGTCTCAGCTCCAAACGTTAATTGTACCCTCCATCGATTCCGCATGACCTGCTGAGATTCTAAAGCTTGTTGTTCAAAAGCTTGATCTTCAGAATCTAAGATTCAGATTCGTTTATTTATCACACATACATCAAAACATACAGTGAAATGTATTGTTTGTGTTAAAAGCAAGGACAGCTTGAGGATGTGATGCGGGTGACATGGATTGGTTGAGGACCACATGGATTGGCTAGGGACTGTGTGATTGGCTGAGGACTACATGGGTTTGCTGGGGCCGCGTGGATTGACTAAGGACTGTGTGATTGGCTGAGGACTACATGGGTTTGCTGGGGCCGCGTGGATTGACTAAGGACTGTGTGATTGGCTGAGGACTACATGGGTTTGCTGGGGCCGCGTGGATTGACTAAGGACTGTGTGATTGGCTGAGGACCACATGGGTTTGCTGGGGCCGCGTGGATTGACTAAGGACTGTGTGATTGGCTGAGGACTGTGTGATTGGCTGAGGACCACATGGGTTTGCTGGGGCCGCGTGGATTGACTAAGGACCGTGTGATTGGCTGAGGACCACATTAGTTTGCTGGGGCCACGTGGATTGGCTAAGGACCGTGTGATTGGCTGAGGACCACATGGGTTTGCTGGGGCCATGTGGATTGACTAAGGATTGTGTGATTGACTGAGGACCACATGGGTTTGCTGGGAGCTGTGTGGATTAGCTGGGGCTATGTGGAGTTCTCAGGGCCATTTGAATTTGCTGGGAGCAGCCTGAAAGTGTCGACTGAAACAAGCACAACTTGTTTTGCAAAAGATTCTCAATTATTGCTAACAGAGCATGGGTGAGTTGGGTCTGATATATAAGTCTATGACACTGTCAGTGAACTTACAATATGTACCTGATGGGGTGAATAATGTCCAGGGTGGCAAGGCAGCATAGTATTTACTACTATACTTTACAGTGCAGCCATTGGAAGTCATGGTTCACTTCCTGCCACTGTCTATCGGGAGTTTGTCCATTCATAATAGTGGGCATGCACCGGTCATGCATGCAGCCTGTTACAGCCGTTCCGACCAGTATTCTTACTTTTTCACTTATGTTATTTTTTGTATTGTTTTTCACGATAACATGTTGAAGCTGCACCCTCTCCAACATACTGGTAGAGTGAGTTTTATTTGGGTTTTTAGCGCTGGAAATAGTTACATTCCAACACGTCTCATTAGCGGGGCAGAAGTATGGTGGCATTGTTTATTCCAGGGACCAGCTGCTTGCGCTAATGCCGGCCGGTTTAGCGAACAGAGTGGCGGACACCCCGGCTGAAATCTGGAGGAAAACACACAGAGGATGCAGAGGGGGATCATAAAGGCGAGGAAAGAGGACCGGGTCGAGACAACAGAGACTTATGGAGAAGAGGAGTTCGGTGGGTAATAAAATGGATGAGTTGACGGCACTAGCCAGGCGTCAGAGAACATTTCGGGAGAGCAGTGTTATGTGTTTTACTGGAATGGGGCTGCATGAGGACATACCCGATCAAAACTTTTCCATGGATGGCTTCCAGACTGCTCGGGCTGACCGGAAGTGCACTGAGAGTGGTAAGCGTAAAGGAGTTGGGTGCTTACTGTTCTGGTTAACAACGGATGGTGCAATCCGGGTCATATTACAATCGAGGAACGTGTTTGTAGACCGGATATTGAACTTTTTGCTGATGGACCCTGGCCATATTCCACCGAGATACAACACTGGGCGGCACGGGAGGTTGTTCCTGCCTGTGGCCATCGAACTTGCAGCTCCTCCCGTGGAGGGTCAGACACCCTGAGCCAATAGGCTGGTCTTGGACTTATTTCCATCTGGCATAGTTTGCATTTTGTTGTTTGATTGTTTGTGGTTTTTGTATTGCTATATTTATGCTCTATTTTTGGTTGGTGCGGCTGTAACAAAACCCAATTTCCCTCGGGATCAATAAAGTATATCTATCTATCTATCTATCTGCTTGTGACCACATGGGTTTCCTTTGGGTGCTCCGGTTTCCTCCCACTGTCCAAGAATGTATGGATTAGTGTTAGTAAATTGTGGGCATGTGAGATTGGCACCGGAAGCATGGCGATCCTTGTGAGCTGCCCCTAGCACATCCTGAAATTGTTTTGCCTGCTGACTCAAAATTTCAAGATTGTTTAATGTCATTTCTGGTACACAAGTGTAAAGGAGAATGAAATAATTGTTACTCCGGATCTGATACAGCACAAAAAAACACAATAAGATAAAGAACACAATGATAAAAGACACAATAAATATAAATTTTGAGATATCTTACATACATCGATTGATTGTATGTCCATAAAGTGACCATAAACAACACGTTTCACTATATGTTTTGATGTTTCAATGTACACTTGACAAATAAAGTGAATCTTTAAAATCTTTTACAAAGATTAAGGAAATGGAGCCAGAAAAATGTGGTGAATTGAATCTCTCCTTTAAAGGGCGGTCATTGTCATGTCTGTGACCAAGCAGTCTCCTTCTGTGCCTTTCTGATGTTGTGATCCTGCGTCTGGTCTCTAATAGGCCAAGCACTTCTGTTACTGGTGATTGCATTAGTGTTCTGCCGCAAACAGTTGCCTTGGATTGATGTCGTTCATTAAAGCATTGAGAAACACTGGGATTTTGAGCTTGGCTTTGATCATTAGAAGATAAGGAATTTGCTTCCTACAGGTACCTGAGCCGATGCCCTGGGGTTAGGCTTGAATTGATACTGGGACATGTTAACGCCATGTGCACGTGGCTCATACTTAGTGTGTACTGCAGTTAGCCGTTAATGATGTTCTTGCTCAAAGACATAAAGAATACACGTATTAATTCATAGCCTGCATGAAAAGCTGCCTAAACTAGCATACTGCAGCTGATTTAACAGCATGAGAGGAGATTAGAACACAGGACACTTCAGCACAGGATGGGCTGTGATGACAATTTAATGTATGTATTTATTTATTTATTTAGTGGTAATAATGCCTTTGAAAATGCCAATGCCCTTGAGTGGAAATTCCTGCAGAAGGTAGTGGAATCAGCCCAGTCCATCACGGGTAAAGCCTTCCCAACCATTGAGCACATCTACATGAAATGTTGCTGTAGAAAAACAGCATCCATCATCAAAGATCCCCACCTCCCAGACCATGCTGTTTTCTCGCTGCTGCCATTAGGTAGAAGGTACAAGTGCCCCAGGACTCACAGCATCAAGTTCAAGAATAGTTACTACCCCTCAACCACCTGGCTATTGAACAAAAGGGGATAACTACACTCATTTTATTTCCAGTGTTCCCACATCTGATGTCTCACTTTAAGGACTCTTCTTCTTGTTACTTTATACTCGATATTTATTGCTATTTATTTTTTTGCATTTGCACAGTTTAATTGTTCATTGATCCTGTTTACAGTTACTATTCTATAGATTTGCTAAGTATGCCTGCAGGAAAAAGACTCTCAGGGTGGTATGTGGTGATACGTATGTACTAAATAAATTTGCTTTGAACTTTGAACTTTGATACAGCATGGAATAGGCCCTTTCAGCCCAATGAGCCACACTGCCCACAACCCACCTATCTTAACACTAGTCCAATCACAGGACAACTTACAATGACCAATTAACCACTAACCGGTACGTCTTCAGACTGTGGGAGGACACTGATGCATTCGGGAGGAAACCCACGCTCCCACGGGATGAGCATACAATCTCTTTACGGACGGCGCAGGCATTGAGCTCAATGCCCTGAGCTGCAATGGTGTCATGCTAACCACTATGGCTCCCCATGGTCATAGACAGTCATCACGGATGTAAAGAATGAAAGATAATTTTTATAAAAAGTTTATTTTTATAATAAAAATAGTTTATCCCACAATGTTATGCTGATCTTGATGCCAATTTATATGTCACAGTGGCGATGATGTTAGTGTAACGCTTGACAGCTCCAGTGATCGGGGTTGTATTCCCGCTGTTATTTGTAAGGAGTTTGTATGTTATCCCTGTGACAGTGTAGGTTTCTTCCGGATGCTCCAGTTTCCTCTTGCATAGAGTAATACAGCATGGAAACTTGTCCTTGTCAAGGTGCCTTCTTCAGCTAGTCCTATTTGTCTGTGTTTGGTCACGCCATTCCTATCTACAGTACTGTGCAAAAGTCTTAGGCACATATATATATATAGTTAGGGTGCCTAAGACTTTTACACCATGCTGTAGTGATTTTAGGTATTGCACTGTACTGCTGCCACAAAAAAAAACGAACTTCATGAGATATGTGAGTGATGATAAACATGATTCTGTTATGGGTCTCTATTGTGGACTGAGAGTGGGAAGGGGGCAGGGAGAGGGGAATCATGGCTGGGGAAACAGGAAGGGAGAGGAGAGGGAGCAGGAAGCACCAGAGAGACATTCTGTAATGATCAATAAACCAATTGTTTGGAATCAAATGACCTTGCCTGGTGTCTCAGGGCTGGGTGTGTTTGCTCCCAAGCCACTCCCCCGCGGAACTCCACCCTCACAATTCCCAACATCCTTTGCTCCCCCTGGATTTACAAACTCGCACCCTGCTGCATGTCAACAAATACAGTACTGTGTAAAAGGCTTAGGCACACACACATATATATATATATATATATATATATATATATATATATATATACAGTGGCATGCAAAATTTCTGTTACTGTGAATAGCTAAGTGAGTAAAAGATGAACTGATTTCCAAAAGGCATAAAGTTAAAGATGACACATTTCTTTAATATTTTAAGCAAGAGAACTTTTTATTTCCATCTTTTACAGTTTCAAAATAACAAACAAGGAAAAGGGCCTGAAGCAAAAGTTTGGGCACCCTGCATGGCAGTACTTAGTAGCACCCCCTTGGCAAGTATCACAGCTTGTAAACGCTTTTTGTAGCCAGCTAAGAGTCTTTCAGTTCTTGTTTGGGGATTTTCACTCATTCTTCCTTGCAAAAGCCTTCTAGTTCTGTGAGATTATTGGGCCGTCTTGCATGCACAGCTCTTTTGAGCTCTATCCACAGATTTTTGATGATGTTTAGGTTCAGGGGACTGTGAGGGCCATGGTAAAACCTTCAGCTTGCACCTCTTGAGGTAGTCGATTGTGGATTTTGAGGTGTGTTTAGATTCGTTATCCTATTGTAGAAGCCATCCTCTTTTCATCTTCGGCTTTTTTACAGATGGTGTGAAGTTTGTTTCCAGAATTTGCTGGTATTTAATTGAATTCATTCTTCCCTCTACCAGTAAATGTTCCCCGTGCCACTGGCTGCAACACAAGCCCAAAGCATGATCGATCCACCCCCGTGCTTAACAGTTGGAGAGGGGTTCTTTTCATGAAATTCTGCACCCTTTTTTTCTCCAAACATACCTTTGCTCCTTGCGGCCAAAAAGTTCTATTTTAACTTCATCAGTCCACAGGACTTGTTTCAAAAATGCATCAGGCTTGTTTAGATGTTCCTTTGAACCTTTTGAATAGAACTTTTTGACTGCAATGAGCAAAGGTATCATGCTTTGGGCTTGTGTTGCAGCCAGTGGCATGGGGAACATTTACTGGTAGAGGGAAGAATGAATTTAATTAAATACCAGCAAATTCTGGAAGCAAACATCACACCATCTGTTAAAAAGCTGAAGATGAAAAGAAAATGGCTTCTACAACAGAATAATGATCCTAAACACACTTCAAAATCCACAATGGACTACCTCAAGAGGCGCAAGCTGAAGGTTTTGCCATGGCCCTCACAGTCCCCCCACCTAAACATCATCGAGAATCTGTGGATAGACCTTAAAAGAGCAGTGCATGCAAGACGGCCCAAGAATCTCACAGAACTAGAAGCCTTTTGCAAGGAAGAATAGGTGAAAATCCCCCAAACAAGAATTGAAAGACTCTTAGCTGGCTACAAAAAGCATTTACAAGCTGTGATACTTGCCTAAGGGAGTGTTACTAAGTACTGACCATGCAGGGTGCCCAAACTTTTGCTTCGGGCCCTTTTCCGTTTTTTTATTTTGAAATTGTAAAAGATGAAAATAAAAAAGTTTTCTTGCTTAAAATATTAAAGAAATGTGTCATCTTTAACTTTATGCCTTTTGGAAATCAGTTCATCTTTTACTTGTTTAGCTATTCACAGTAACAGAAATTTTGACCAGAGGTGTCCAAACTTTTGCATGCCACTGTATATATATGTGTGTGCCTGAGCCTTATACACAGTACTGTATATGCTGTGTTCTCTGTGTGTTTTGCAGCTTGGCCCCAGAGGAACACTGTTTCATTTGGCTGTATTCATGTGTAAGGTTGTATGACAATTAAACTTGAATTTGTAGGCAAATCATTCCACTGGATATCAGGTGGGAATATGGTTATAGAACATAGAGCATGGAAAATAGACCCTTCACCCTTGTCCAGCTCTTGGCTCCATCCCTCCCCCTCCTGTCTTCTCCTATCATTTTGGATCTCCTCCTCCCCCTCCCACTTTCTTTTTCAATCTTTTTATTAATTTCATAACATAGAAACAAAACAGCAATAATACAAATAGTAGGAGATATATTGTTACACTTAAAATAAGTAATTGTAAGACCAAATAGTGTAAATTAAGAAAGCTCCCAATCGTGTAAAAATAACAATGAATAATACAAAGCAAAAAAAAACTGGGAAAAAAAATCATGAAAAAGAAAAAAAAATAGAAAATAAACAAACCCCATCCCCTCCCAAAAAAAACTAAACAGAATTAGTCAATTAAACTAAAAGACTTGGGCAATACTAACAACTTAAAAATGGGAAAGAAGAAAACCTTAGCGTCGACGACTCCATTCCTCTCAACCAGCAGCAGTACAGAGAGATAAAACAAATTTGGAAATGATCAAATTACATCAAATGAAAATGCTGAATGAGTGGTCTCCAAGTTTTTTCAAACTTAATGGAAGGGTCATAAACCGCACTTCTAATTTTTTCCAAATTCAAACACACCATAGTTTGCGAAAACCAATGAAATACAGTAGGAGGGTTAATCTCTTTCCAATTCAACAGAATGGATCTTCTAGCCATTAAAGTAAGAAATGCAATCATCCTACGTGATGAAGAGGTTAAATAATTTGAATCTATCATTGGTAATCCAAAGATAGCAGTAATTGGATGAGGTTGTAAGTCTATATTCAAGACCGTTGAAATAATATCAAAAATATCTTTCCAATATTTTTCCAGCAAAGGACATGACCAAAACATGTGGGTTATAGAAGCTATCTTGGAATGACATCTATCACATTTTGGATTAATATAAGAATAATAACAAGATAGTTTATCTTTGGACATATGAGCCCTGTGCACTACTTTAAACTGTATCAACACATGTTTAGCACATACAGAGGATGAATTAACCAATTGAAGAATTTTTTCCCATTTTTCAATCGGTATAATAATCTTAAATTCTCTTTCCCAGTCAGCTTTAATTTTATTAGAAGCATCGGGACACAAATTCATAATTATATTATATATAATTGCTACAACACTTTTCTGAGAAAGATATAAATCTAAAATTTTTTCCAAAGTGTCCATTGGATATGGGTGTGGAAAATTAGGAGAAACAGTAATTAAAAAGTTTCTAATCTGTAGATATCTAAAAAAGTGAGATCTGGGTAAGTTTTATTTATTAGAGAGTTGATCAAAAGACATAAAACAATTATCCAAAAATAAATCGCAAAAAGATATTATACCTTTGGTTTTCCAATCAAAGTAAGCTTGATCCATAGTGGAAGGTTGAAAAAGGAAATTTGATATAATGGGACTTGCTAGAATAAATTGATTAAACCCAAAAAATCTCTGAAATTGAAACCATATATGTAAAGTATACTTAACTATTGGGTTATTCATTTGTTTATACAATTTAAAAGAAGTAAAAGGAAGCGAAGTTCCTAAAACCGAACCCAAGGAAAACCCTTGCAATGAATTACATTCAAGATTTACCCATTGTGGGTTTAAAGATACATCCAAATCTCATAACCAAAATTTTTAATATCGAATATTAATTGCCCAGTAATAAAATCTAAAATTTGGGAGGGCAACCCCTCCCACTTTCAAATCTCTTACTAGCTCTTCCTTCAGTTAGTCCTGACGAAGGGTCTCGGCCTGAGACGTCGACTGTACCTCTTCCTAGAGATGCTGCCTGACCTTCTGCGTTCACCAGCAACTTTGATGTGTGTTGCTTGAATTTCCAGCATCTGCAAAATTCCTCCTGTTTGCCTTCACCCTACTTGGTGCTCGCTACCTAATCTTCCATTTTATTTTTTCCACCATTTCCCTACCATCTCCTTACACTAGAGCATGAATTCACAACCCTTTTCCATGCCATGGAGCCTTACCATTAGCCGAGAATGGTTTACAGGCCCCTGGTTGGAAACCCCTGCATGAGAGGGTGCTTTACGTGGCCAGCTAACCTACCATCCTGTATGCCTTTGGGATGCAGGAAAAAACCAGAGCACCCTGAAGGAGCACACACCGTCACCAGGGGGAATGAGCAAACCCCACACACACAGCGCTAGAAGTCAGAATCGAACTTGTGTCACTGGATATGTGAAAACTACTGAACGGTCCCATGGTATGACAAGGCAGACTGTTTGTAACTGGGTGACTGTCAGATCTTATTCAGCATCGTTAAAGGTGTACTTAGGCAGCCATCCGGTTAATGCTAGAATAGTTGTCTGTGCCTTTAAGGGAGACGGTGATGTCATTACACACACGTGGGATAGTGGGGAGACCATTTTGCTTTCTGCTGAAGACGTGGTAGGCATTGGAATTGAGTTCCGTCAGAGTGTGCTGGGCATGGTGAGGAAGGACTTTCTCGAGTAAGTGACTCAACGCTGGATTGCGCGGCAAGAACTGGTTGTAAATTCGTTCGTTTTGTTTCGTGACCCTCTTCTGGCACTTAAACATCGAAAACCGATGAAGGAGTTAAAACCCGAAAAAGTCTTTGTTGTCCTGAATGTGTACTTTTCCCCAGGCTACATCTTGACTGCACAATTTACTTCGTTATGGGCCTGCAGTTTATTCTCCACCTGCACTTCACTTTCTAAAAGAAAGAAAGAGAAAAGAGAAAATCGACAGATGCTGAAAATCCGAGTAAGACACACAAAAAGTTGGAGGAACTCAGCAGGCTCGGCAAAAGAGTACGGTCAATGTTTCAGGCTGAGACCTTTCAGTGGGACTGGAGAAAAAAAGATGAGGAGGCTGAGTTAGAAGGTTGTGGGAGGGGAGGGAGAGACACAAGATGACAGGTGAAATCAGAAGGGGGAGGGGTGAAGTAAAGAGCTGGGAAGTTGATTGGTGAAAGAGGTACAGGGCTGGAGAAGGGGGAATCTAATAGCAGAGGACAGAAGGCCATAGAAGAAAGGAAAGGGGGAGGAGCACCAGAGGGAGGTGATGAGCAGGCAAGGAAATAAGGTGAGAGAGGTAAAAGGGAATGGGAAATAGAGAAGGGGGGAGGCACTACCAGAAGTTCGAGAAATTGATGTTCATGCCATCAGGTTGGAGGGTCCCCAGACAGAATATAAGATGTTGCTCCTCCAACCTGAGTGTGGTCTCAACGTGACAGTAGAGGAGGCCATGGATTGACATTTCAGAATTGGAGCAGGAAGTGGAATTAAAATGGGTGGCCACTGGGAGATCATGCTTCTTCTGACGGACAGAGCCCAGGTGCTCAGCGAAGCGGTCTCCCATTCTAAGTCTGGTCGCACTGATATACGAGGGGCCACAAGTGTTGCTTCACCTGGAAGGACTGTTTGGGGTCCTGAATGTTAACGAGGGAGGAGGTGTCGGGGCAGGTGTAGCACTTGCTCCGCTTGCAAGGATAAGGGCCAGGAGGGAGATCAGTGGGGGGAGATGAGTGGACAAGGGAGACACTTAGGAAATGATCCCCGTGGAAAGCAGAAAGTAGGGGGGATGGAAAGATGTGCTTGGTGGTGGAGATGGCGGAAGGTTAGGAGAATAATGTGCTTGATGCGGAGACTGGTGGGGTGGTAGGTGAGGACAAGAGGAACCCTATCCCTGGTGTTGTGGTGAGAGGATGGGGTGAGGGCAGACGTGTGTGAAATGGAAGAGGTGGTTTAGGTCAGTATTGATGGTGGAGGAAGGGAAACTCCTCTCTTTGAAAATGGAGGACATCTCCTTCATTCTAGAATGAAAAGCCTCATCCTGAGAGCAGAGCGGCAGAGACGGAGGAATTGGGAGAAGCGGATGACATTTTTACCAGTAACAGGGAGGGAAGAGGTACAGTATAATCCAGGTCGCTGTGAGAGGCAGTGGGTTTATAATAGACATCAATGGATAAGCTGTTTCCAGAGACAGAGACAGGGAGATTGAGAAAGGAGAGCGAGGTGTTGGAAATGGACCAGGTAAATTTAAGGGCTGGATGCAAGTTGGAGGCAAAGTTGATGAAGTCAATGAACTCCACGTAGGTGCAGGAAGCAGCGCCAATGCAGTTGTCGATGTGGCATAGGAAAAGTGTGAGAGTGACACCAGTGCAGGATTGGTACCTAGACTGTTCCATGTAGCTGACAAAAAGGCAGGCATAGCTGGGACCCATGGCTGCACCCTTTTCTTGAAGGAAGTGGGAGAAGCCAAAGGAGAAATTACTGAGAGTGAGGGCAGTTCCGCTAGGCGGTGGGGAGTGGTGGTGGAGGAGAACTGGTTGGGTCGGGTGTCCAGAAAGAAACGGGGAGCTTTGAGACTTCCTGGCGGGGGATGAAGGTGTATGGGGACTGGACATCCATGGTGAAAATAAGATACTCGTGGCCAGGGAACTTGAAAGAAAAAAAGATCAGCTTTGTTTGTCACATGTACATTGGAACATACAGTGAAATTTGTCACTTGTGAAAAAAATCAGTACAGTCCAAGGATGTGCTGGGGACAGCCCGCAAGTGTTACCATGCTTCCAGCATTAACATAGCATGCTCGTAGCATACTAACCCCAACCGTATGGGTTGAGAATGTGGGAGGAAGCCAGAGCACCCGGAGAAAACACAAGCAGTCACAGTGGATATGTACAAACTCACTGCAGACAGCAACAGGAATTGAACCCTGTTCAGTGACTTCTGGCACTAGGCTGGAGTGATGTGCTAAGCCCTCTGGAACCGCAACACTTTACTCCGCACTCTTTCATTTTCCCTCGTGTACTTGTACCCTTGCCATCACCGAGAGTGTTGTGACCACCTCCTTCACCGTTTAGTGTGGTGCCACATCCTTCCTGTCCAAGTCCAGTTTACAGTGAGTGGTCCACTCAGTGAAGAAGATCACTGGCTGTCAGCTACCGACATTGGAAAAGCTATTCACCGCCAGAGCGAAGAAAAGATCCGAAAAACAATACTGCTGACTCCACCCACCGTGGCAGTCACCTATTCACCAAATTGCCATCAGGGAGACACTACAAGTCCATCACCACCAGGACTATACGTTATCCCTGAAGCTTCTTTCCTATAACTTCCCAGCTTCTCAATAGAACTCACTCAGGTGTAATACCCTCACTCTCCCTGCCCAAGAGTCTTTCCTGCTCTCCTTGTTCTGTTGATAATTATTGTCTCTGTTCATATGTTCACATTTATTTAAGTTTGATTATTGACATTTGCACTAATTGTTGATTGCTCATGGCTGTTCACACAATTGTCTTGTAAATTGTCGGTTGCTGTTGTGTTGTCTGTTATGGTATTGTCCTGTGTTTTCTGCTTGCCTCCGAACCACAATCAATTCTGGTATGTTTCACATACTGGCAATAAAGTGATTCTGATTCTGATCCTGCTACCATAACGAATTGTTCTGTATGGGCAGCATGTAAAACAAGATCTTCCTTGTACCTCAGGACAGGTGACAAGAATAAATCAAATGACCAATTTATTAATTTATCCATTTCACCACTATTCAGTACTGAGACAAAGAGAAGCCTTTTGTTTCCCTCAAATAGTGGACCGGGCTCGAACAGCTAAGTAGTTATTCCTGATTCTATTTTCTATGTTTTCATGCTGTATTGAATCATTTTGAATCTGTGCCAAGCAGCCATTTGTCACCCTCTCTGATAAGATTATAACTAATAACTGAAACCTCTTCAAGGAAATTAATATAAATGTTCCGTTAGCTCTCTTCCTGTCTGTCACTGGCAATGTTTTCTTGTAACCACTGTTCCCTCTAAGCTGTGCAGGTGTGCGGCCGCGCAGTACCTGAAATGCTCCCACGCACATAGCCTTTGTTGCCACACAGCTGGAATTTTCTTTTATATATGACGAAAGCGTTATCTCAAAAATATCACAGTGATACTGTGATTTCAAATTTGTCATTTCTGAGGAAGTTAAGACTGGTTCAGTTAAGATGTTCACTGATATACTTTATACTTCATTGTCACCAAACAATTGATACTAAAACGTGCGATCATCATAGCGATATTTGATTCTGCATTTCCCACTCCCTGAATTACAAATCGATAGTAAATATTAAAAATTTAAATTATAAATCATAAATAGAAAATAGAAAAATGGAAAGTAAGGTAGTACAAAAAAAACGAGATGCAGGTCCGGATATTTGGAGGATACGGCCAAGGTCCAGGTCAGGATCTGTTCAGCAGTCTTATCACAGTTGGAAAGAAGCTGTTCCCAAATCTGGCCGTATGAGTCTTCAAGCTCCTGAACCTTCTCCCGGAGGGAAGAGGGATGAAACGTGTGTGGCTGGGTGGGTCATGCTCTTGATTATCCTGGCAGCACTGCTCCGACAGCATGCGGTGTAAAGTGAATCCAAAGACAGAAGATTAGTTTGTGTGATGTGCTTCACTGTGTTTCACGATCTTCTGCAGCTTCTTCCGGTCTTGAACAGGACAACTTCCATACCAGGTTGTGATGCACCCTAGAAGAATACATAGATAGATAGATAGACATACTTTATTGATTCCGAGGGAAATTGGGTTTCATAACAGTTGCACCAACCAAGAATAGAGTATAAATATAGCAATATAAAACCATAAATAATTAAATAATAATATGTAAATTATGCCAGATGGAAATAAGTTCAGGACCAGCCTATTGGCTCAGAGAGTCTGACCCTCCAAGGGAGGAGTTGTAAAGTTTGATGGCCACAGGCAGCAATGACTTCCTATGACACTCAATGTTGCATCTCAGTGGAATGAGTCTCTGGCTGAATGTACTCCTGTGCCCAACCAGTACGGTGCATCTATAAAAATTAGTGAGGGTTTTAGAGAACAGGCCAAATTTCTTTAGTTTTCTCAGGAAGTAAAGGTGCTGGTGGGCCTTTTTGGCAGTGGACTCTGCTTGGTTGGAGCAAGTCAGGTCATTTGTGATATTGACCCTGAGGAACTTAAAGCTTTTCACCTGTTCCATTTGCGCACCACCGATGTAAATTGGGTCATGCGGTGCGCTACTCCTTCTGTAGTCAACAACTAATTCCTTCATTTTGCTGACATTGAGGGATAGGTTATTGTCTTCGCACCAAGCCACCAGGTTCTTAAGTTCTCCTCTGTACTCAAACTCATCATTACCCAAGATGTGGCCTACAATTGTTGTGTCATCAGCAAACTCATATATTGAGTTTGATGGAAACCTGGCTACACAGTCATGGGTGTACAGTGAGTACAGCAGAGGGCTGAGTATTCAGCCTTGTGGGGCACCGGTGCTCAGAGTGATTGTAGAGGAGAACTTGTCCCCTATTTTTACAGCCTGGGTCCTGTCTGTGAGGAAGTTGAAGATCCAGCTGCAGATCTGAGTGCTAAGGCCCAGGTTCTGGAGCTTAGGAATCAGTTTATTTGGAATGATGTTATTAAAAGTAGAGCTGTAGTCAATGAAAAGGAGCCTTACGTATGCGTCTTTATTCTCCAGGTGTTCTAAGGAGGAATGTAGGGCCAGAGAGATAACCCTACATTCCCTATATGTTGAACTATGTGTTTAGAAATTAAGAATTTGAAGAACTGTCAATTCTTGTTGATACTGAAGAAGGCTATGCAGCTGATCAAATCAATGCTGGCTCGCTCTTACCTTCAAAATCAAAATCAAACTCAAAGTAGATTTATTATCAAAATATATACAGTACTGGGCAGACATCCTAGGCACATATATATAGCTAGGGTAATAACTGTTCCTGAACCTGGTGGTGTGGGACTTAAGGCTCCTGTTCCTCCTGCCTGATGGTAGAAGCGAGAAGACAGCATGGTCTGGATCGTGGGGGTCCTTGATGACAAACACCCAATATGCAAAAGAAAAGATAAACTGTGCAAAAAATAATAATACTGAGAACATGAGTTGTAAAGAGTCCTTGAAAGTGAATCTGTAGGTTGTAGAATTAGTTCAGAGTAGCGGTGAGTGTAATAACCCATGCTATTTCAGGAGACTGATGGTTGAGGAGTAGTAACTGTTCCTGAACCTGGTGGAGTGGGTCCCAAGGCTCCTGTACCTCCTGCCCAATGGTGGAAGTGAGAAGAGAGCGCAGTCTGGATGATGGGGGTCCTTGATGATGAACAAATGCCGACAACCAACCAATGTGCAAAAGAAGCCAAAGTGTGCAAATCAAATAAATGAATAATCCCGAGAACAGGAGTTGCAGAGGCCTTGAAAGTGTATCTATAGGTTGTGAAATCAGTTCAAAGTTGAGGTGAGTGAAGTTATCCACACTGGTTCAGGAACCTGATAGTTGTCGGGTAATAATTGTTCCTAACCTTCACCACTCTGCCAAACTAATTTACCATTCAAACTCATCTGTCATCCCCACCACCACCAGCCGGTTTCCGTTCCCAGCCACTTTCGCTTTATCCTAAACTCTTCTCAATCTCCCACCACTGAGGCCTCCACTGACGCACTTACTGTTGGAAATCCCAGCCCCTTGCATACTCTCTCTCACTTGGGTCTTGTTGGTGACACTGTGAGGCCTCCGTTGATCGGGATCAACCATGGATGTATGCAAGCCAGTACGCAAGCCTGAGCAGTATGATATGGAGAACGAGCCGTTGCCCACACAGTCGGCTCCCCCTCTCCAAGCAGCCGAAGAATCCAAAGGAACGGCAGAGACTGACAGATTGGCACCGGCAGTGTCGCAAGAGTTGCTGGTCAGCACTGAACTCAACGTAGCACTGCCTTTGGGACTTCAGCTCCAGAACTTTCCCTCAGGGCTTATTCCCCATGAGTAAGTATAGCTGAAAGGCAGTGGAAGGTTGAGATCAGGGTTTTCCTTCTCCTAGTTCAACTGCCAACCACAGCTGATGAGCCCCACCTGCGCAAAACAACTGGTTTGAAGGCACCAGTAACCCGCCTTTGCCCCTTCTCCTGTCTGTAAAAATAGTTTCTGCCGGCCTTAGTAACTATGCCACACTTGAAGGCCAGGAGCTGGAAATGGTTATCAGAGGCTATTGGAGATGCACGTCACTGGGAGCAGTTAATAGGAAGTGAGAGCTCTTCCCCACTACCACCCCTGGCTTTGAGAACTTTAAGGAACCATGTCTTTGTGTACTCTGGTTCCTTTACAGGGCCAGTGAGAAGTGTGGAGAGAGTTTGATATTCTGTGATGTTTGAAAGGGAAATGGATAAGCTATTAAGATAATGAACTGTGGTATTGCTGGCAGAATGTGGGCAGAGTGACATCAACTCTATTGTTCTTAGAGTTATCACCAAGTGAAAGGGAGACCCAATGGTTTGCTTTTACCCAGAGGCAGTACCAAGTGAAACAAGACAGCTATGGCTGATAATGAATTCAAGTGCAGAGTAAGGTCTAGAATTAACTCAGACTCATACTCAAAATAAACAAGACAACATTAATGACATCCACAAGTGCAATCACAAACATTGGTACTGGAAATGGAACTCCTATGATTGAGCACAGAGTGCTCAGCACAAGGCCTTTAAGTGCAGACTTTCCATGAAAGGATGTGGCAGGTAATAATTGGCGATCTGAGTCTTAAACGGACAGCGGCAGCTAACCATACTCCGGGGAATTGGAACGACAAAACTTGGATGCCTGCCACTGTTCAGGTGGGACCATGGCACTGAGTCTTCTTGTGCTGCCAAAATACTATGCTTGCTGGGGAGGTTGTTAGGGCAGGAAGAAAGCAGCACTTCTCCATGGATGGAGAGTTGTGACTGGGAGTGGAGGACAGCAGCACAGATCAAGAGAGTGTAAGTTTGATCTGGAGCCAGTTCACTCAGGGAGATTTTGGGGAGCACTTCGACATGCAATGAAGTGAGGAAACCTGGAAATACTCCCCCAGCATAGAGGGGAAGGAGAATTTTTGCAATGAACTCCAGTATGGCAGTTAGTGCTGCTGCCTCATAGCTCCAATGAGCTATCTGTGTTCTATCCCAACCTCAAATGCTGTCTGCATGGCATCTTTAGGATCCCTGTGTGTCCGTGCAGGGTCCCCCTGAGTGCTCAAGTTTCCTCTGACACTCCAGTGAAGTGTTGGTCAGTTAAGTAAACTGTCCCATGCCCTATCTTGTGTGCCGATTATGTAGATAGTGAGGATGCAATGTCCATGGTCACCTTTGACCAATGGAGGCTTCCTAAATTGCCCCTCACTGTAGTTTAATTTATGTGGTGGAGTGGAGATACGTCTCTACCAAGGGAAGTGTATGGCACTCTTCACTTCCACTAGCCTGCAGGCCACCCTTGGGCAAGGTGTAGCACCTGTTTATCCCCTGCCCCAAATCAGGGTCATGTGAAGCCATTGGAGCGGGTGGTAGATGGTTGCATGAGCAGCTGGTGCACATCACAAGTCCTGGTTATGCGACCACTGATGCAAAGTGGACAATCTCTGAGGAGTATTGATAATGGCTGGGGTCACCTATCCTGTAAAGACACTGCCCAGAAGAAGGCAATGGCAAACTACGTCTGTAGAAACGTTTACCAGGAACAATTATGGTCAAAGACCACGAGTGCACATGTTATATGACACAGCACATGATGATGATGATGATGATGATGATGATGATGATGATGATGATGATGTAGTTAAAATATATAAACCTCCCTGAGGCTTGTTTGATGCATTGGGCAGCAACCTTGCTGCTTCTTTAGTGTTTTGCGAGGCCGAGTTGTTAGCTTGATGCTTAACCCAGCACGGACTGAAAGCGTGCAAGGAGCTGGCTGGAATCAACCCCGGGGCCACATGATCTGAGGTCTGGTGCTGATGCCACTACACCACCAGCCGGTTTCATGATGTCACTTAATGGTTTATTTAATTAAATGGTCATTTGTGAAAAAGAATAATGGACAGGGTTACAGGCCAATATAGAGAGGGAATATGAGGTTGATGGCATGGGTCTGATGAGCCAATTGGCCTCCTTCTGTGTCAAATGGATGGCTATGGGTAAAAGATGGACAGGAAACAAGCCATTGGCAAATTGATTGCTTGGCGTGCAGAATAATCTCTCCTGAGGACCTTCTCCAGTGGACCTACAAAATTTATCAATGCACCACGGAAATCATCCTATCTGCCTGTGACCTCAAGAAACTGTAGAGAGCTGTGGTCATGACGGAAAGTAGCCTCCTCTCCAGGGACTCTGTCAATACTGCACACTACCTCATTAAAGCAGCCAGCATAACCAAAGACCCTGCACATGTGGGCATTCTCTCTTCTCCCATCTCCCATTGGGAAGAAGGTACAAAAGCCTGAAAGCCTGTAGCACTGAGTTCAAGGCCATCTTCTTCCCTGCTGTTGTACAATTGTTGGATGGTAGGGGTATAGAGAGCTATGATTCTGGTGCAGGTCGATACGAGTAGGCAGTTAACTCAGCGGTTCCCAACCCCTGGGCCGCGGACCGATACCGGGCCGTAAAGTGTGCAGTCGTGCAGTAGTAGCCGGGACGCACCTAGCACATCTTTACGACAAAAGCTGAAATAAGCAAGCTAACTAATTAGATGCCGCCCGGCACGTAAATGTCGGCCCAGATCAGAGGCGAGTGCCGATTGCATAGAGCAAGTGAAATCGGCACTCGCCTCTGATCTGGGCCGACATTTACGTGCCGGGCGGCATCTAATTAGTTAGCTTGTTTATTTTGGCTTTTTTTTTAAAAAGATGTGCTGGGTGCATCCCGGCTACGACTGCACCCCACCCCTGCATGCTTTGCGGCCCAGTATCGGTCCGCTGCCTGGAGGTTGGGGACCGCTGAGTTAACTGGTTCAGCATGGACTAGATAGGCCAAAGGGCCTGTTTCTGGGTTGAACTTCTCTACGACTCTAATTATTAAGTGGTTCCCTAGTACAGTAAGAAGGACTCTTGACCTCACAATCTATCTCGTTATCATCTTCCACCTTATTGTGAGCCTGCACTGCACTGAAACTCTATCCTGCATTTGGAATCAGAATCAGGTTTATTATCACTGGCAAATGTTGTGAAATTAGTTGTCTTGTACCTGTAGTACAGTACAGTATAAAAAATGTTCTCTAAGTTACAAAAGAAATACATAAGATGGTAATGCAAAAAGAGAACAAAAAAGTCAGACGGTGTTCAAGGATTCATGGACAATTCAGAAATCTGATGGCGGAGTGGAAGAAGTTGTTCTTAAAAGGTTGAGTGTGCATCATCAGGCTTCTGTACCTCCTTCTTGATGAAGAAGAGGAATAATAATTCTGTTATTATTTTAGCTTGTAACATCTCACTGCACTGTGTAATGATCTGATCTGTATGAACAGTATGCAAAACTGCGTCTCGGTCCATGTGACAATGATACACCAATTCAATTCATTTCTGCAGGTCCCATGGTATTTGCATTAAATTGAAACAGCGGACAAGAAAATTACCGGAAACACATTTGCCTATGATTAACAATATAAGTGCGAGATGTGAGGAGTGTGATAGGACACACAGGATGTGTCGGCAGCATTTAATTTAATACTAAAGATTTCACGCTTCAGCACTCTTGGGCGATACCCACCGTTTAAAAGTAGCAACAGTGTATGTATCAGCAGACCTTGTGTTATGGGCTTCCTAGGTTTAGTTAGTGGGAAATCTGGAAATCATTGTTAACATAAAGTAAATTATATAAAATAGGTCTTGTGAAACGCCGTAGAAATTTAGGTCCAATAATTATCTGCTAAAGGACATGAAAATATGCAGTAAAAGAATATTGCAATTTGCAACAAGTATATTACATCGAATAGCGTTTTGCTTTGTTTTATAGCACTGTTAAAGTATTTAATTTAATTCTGATAGATATCTTATTCTCGTTCCTTTGTCATGAGGTACTAAATGAAGTTCTAAATATAAAATGATTTCCGAACTGTTATGTTCTGGGAATCTGTCGTATGAAACCGATGTTAAAATAAAAGCTTAAAATACCTTGTTCTCAATTTATTTAAGTGCCTGGGAACATATGGAGCAACAGGCAAGCACGAATCAAAAATGCCTAAAATATATACATTTTTTGAAAGTGGAATTTGGACACCATGGTAGTGTAGCGGTGAGTGTGATGCTGTTAGGACATATTCTGGAGTTAGGGTATATATTACCTTCAGCAATCCATCTTTATACCTGCGCATGGAGTGTAGATTAAATTTAAAATGCAGCCCTGGACAATAGTTTCCTGGAGCTGAGGACACTAGTTAATTGAAAATCAGACAATACTGATTAATATTCATTTTGGGTGTCTGGATTGTGGGTGTGAAGAAGGAGGTGTGAAAGTTATGATTCAAAGGAAGCATTGTAGATACATTGTAACTATAGAATTGTCCTGCTGTTACCTTTAGTCTTTAGCATGTGAAAATGTCCTGTAATATTGGGTCGAATAGGCATCTTCCACTGAGATTGCCTCACTTCGTTGAATAGAACACTTCTATGTCCATTAGCTTCAGTGCCTCTCCAACATTTTTGTTCATGTTACAACAGACACTATTACAGTTCCAGAACTTGGGGTTCAATTCCGGTGTCATTCTGTAAGGTGTCTCTGTGGACTGCATGAGTTTTCTCTGGGTCCTCCAGTTTCCTCCCAGAGTCCGAAAATGTACCAGGAAGGCTAATTGCTTATTATAAATGATCCTGCAATTAAGTTAGGGTTAATTGGGTTTGTTGGGGTTGCTGGGACAATGTGGATCAAGGGGCCTGAAGGGCCCACTCTGTGCTGTAAACCAATAAATAAATAAATTCAAAGTGTTGACAATGTCAACTCAATAGACTGTTAGTACTCCTGGTTTAAATTTACTAGATTGTGATGACACAAGAGAGACTGCAGAATCTGGAGCAACGCACAAACTGCTAAACATCACATTGGTCATATTTAAAGCAAAGATTAACAAGTTCTTGATTGGGAAAGGGTTTAAGGGTTATGGGGAGAAGTTAGGAGAACATGCTTGAGAAACTATCAGCCATAACTGAATGGCAGAGAAAATGCAATCAGCCAAATGGGCTAATTTTCTACTGAGGTTGGGTGAGACTAGGACCAGGGGTTATAGCAACACGCATCAAAGTTGCTGGTGAACGCAGCAGGCCAGGCAGCATCTCTAGGACGAGGGTACAGTCGATGTTTCGGGCCAAGACCCTTCGTCAGGACTAACTGAAAGAAGAGCTAGTAAGAGATATAGATTCAACGATTCAAAGTACGTTTATTATCAAAGTACATTTGTAGTACATAACCCTGTGATTTGTCTTCCCACAGACAGCCAATGAAGTTAAGGTTGAAAAGTGAAATGTTTAAGGGGAGCATGAGGGGAAACTTCTTCACTCAGAGGGTGGTGAGAGTGTGGAAGAAGCTGCCAGCAGAAGTAGTGGATACGGGCTCAGTTTCAACATTTAAGAGAAGTTTGGTTAAGCATGTGGCATTTAGGGCAGCAATGAATGTCCTTCATCTCCGGCAGTGTTCGGGGCTTCCTTCGTCATGTCAGTAGCTTTCTCTCGTTTCTCACTACTGTCAATCATGTAAGTCCCGGATGGACACTCAGGAATACCGTCGCACTCAGATGTAGAAGGATTCTTCATTGTTGTTTCCTTGGCAATTTTGTTTTACCAGTTACGGTTGTTATCCCTGAGGTGAACCCCCAAACCTGGAGGGCCAGTGGACCACTCTTACTCTCTCCTCTACCCTTTGACCTGTTTGGCATGGGTGACCCTACCAAGAGCCAAAGCATAAAGCCCTGACTCCAGTCAACATAGCTCCCTGGGTCATTGAGGCACACAAGCCTCCGAACTACGACAAGGTTGTGGTCCTCTTGGAGGGTCTTCAGAAGATGGTGCTTCAAGACGGTGGCATCCATCAGTAAGGACCGTCAGACAAATAGGTCAGAGTCAGATGGAAGCTTACAGTAACAGGCAACTGGATACTTGGGGTCAGTCTGTAGACCAAAAGCAGTGTTCTGCACAACTCTCATCCGTCTGTCTTTGTCTTTAGAGTCAAAGTCGGGTTCATTGTCATCTGCACAAGTACACGTGTGCACAGGTGCAATGAAACCTTACTTGCAGCAGCATCACAGGCACAGAGCAACAGATATGCAAAATTCACAAGCAAAAACACAAATGAAACATAAATTATGTATATTTCCTACACAAAAGATCATAATTAGAATAAAATCCAGGCAGTGTAAATTGATCAAAGCAGTCACGGTGTTGCTGTACTGAAGTAGTGATTAGGGTTGTGCAGGTGGTTCTAGAAGCGAATGGCTGAAGAGAAAACGCTGTTCTTCAACCTGGTGATATGGGACTTTCTGGTCACATTCAGTAACCACCTGCTTAGCCAAAGCATCATAATAAGTGCCCTATGCTAACTGGTGAACCATCTTCTCCTTTGTAGACAAAAAACGAATAGCTTTATTGTCACCGGTAACATCGAAGCATACACCATTTATGTCAAGATCCAACATAGTCTGAGGACGTGCTGGGGGCAGCCAGCAAGTGTCGGCCTGCTTCTGGAGCTATCATAGCATGTTAACAACTTACTAATCCTAACTGTACGTCTTTGGAACGTGGGGAGGAACCAGAGCACCTGGAGGAAACCCACACAGTCACAGGGAGAATGACAAAACTCCTTACAGACAGCGGTGGGGGTTGACCCTGGGTCTCCTACACTCTAACGCATTATGCTGGCTGCTACACTACCGTACCATGCACAGCATGCAGGAAAAAGTAACCAGGAGTAAGTTAGTGATGTAACGAACAGTGGGTGCCGTCCGGAATCCAGGGTTGGCGGCTATGCACCTCCATCTTCCCTGATCTTGCGACAGCACCGAGTATAGCCTCTCCTCCAGTTTGTTCTCACTGGCCGCCTTGGCACCGCCTGCCGCCGCCCCCGCCGAACTCGAGCCCGAGGCCGTGTCGGCCGCCAGCCGCTGCCGATTCTTCAAACTCGGCCCTTCCTTAGGCGGAGGCCTTGGGCAGGTCCAGGCACACGGTGCAGCGCCCGAGTTCATCATGTCTCTTCTAACTGGGTACATAGCATACGATTCGTAGATACATGGTGAGGCTTTAATCTCTTCCACGGAAGATGGCCGTCGGCTCACAAGGAGCTCATCCGCCCTTTGTCAGGTCTTGTTTTTTTTATTCCTGCTGGGTGTCCTCACACCCTCCTCACCAGACTAAGTTCAGTGACCACTCAACCACAGCCCCTGGCTGAGTGCCGGGTGCCCGCCCCCCCGCCGATAACATCCTTTATAACAGGGGTTTCCAACCTTTTTATGCCATGGACTGATGCCATTTAGTAACGGGTCCGTGGACCCCAAGCACTGACCCCCTGCTTTTAGTGACAAAAGCATGGACAGACTTACACACACACACACACACACACACACACACAATCTCTATCTCTATCTCTATCCAGATGTGAAAATCAGTTGTGGTTTGCCAAAGACTTTACATAAACACAAGAGATTCTGTAGATGCTGGAAATCCAAAACAACACACAAAAATTGCTGGAGGAACTCAGCTGGTCAGGCAGCATCTATGGAAATTAATAAACAGATGATACTTTTGCCTGAGACCCTTCATCAGAGTGTTTGTCATTATGCTCTTATTCAGCTTGAACAGATTAATAGCTCTTCGAGAAATGACAGCGTTGCCGAATGTTGTTTCATGGTTAATTGTAACAGTACAGGGCTAATGAAAGCTTCCTGTCTGGTACACAGAAATTAAGTTCCAGAGGATCTGTTTCATGTAGGTTCTTGTCATGGCAACAATGAGAGAGAAAGGAATATTGTTATTGTGTGATCCCTCCGCCAAAAGTCAGTTCCTCCCATTTTACCCTGGTCTGTGGGAGATAAACCAGAATCAAAATCAAGTTCAATATAACTGGGATGTGTCGTGAAATTTGTTGTTTTGCAGCAGCGGTACGTTGCAGTAATAAAAACTGTTACTACAGTAAGAAGTATTTATATATTTTAAAAGTTAAATAAGTATTGCAAAAAAGGGGGAAAAAAGTAGTGAGGTAGTGTTCATGCCTTCAATGTCCATTCAAGTATCAGATAGCAGGGAGGAAGAGTCTGTTCCTGAATCACTGAGTGTGCAATGAGAACAGGGCATGTCCTGGGTGATACAATTGACACAGTATCAAATTGTTAGCTGCTTTATTATTGTCATATGTAGTGGGCACATGGCCAAGTGGTTAAGGGATTGGACTAGTGACCTGAAGGTCGTGAGTTCGAGCCCCAGCTGAGGCAACGTGTTGTGTCCTTGAGCAAGGCACTTAATCACACATTGCTCTGCGACGACACTGGTGCCAAGCTTTATGGGTCCTAATGTCCTTCCCTTGGACAACATTGGTGTCGTGGAGAGGGGAGACTTGCAGCATGGGCAACTGCTGGTCTTCCATACAACCTTGCCCAGGCCTGTGCTCTGGAGAGTGAAGACTTTCCAGGCACAGGTCCATGGTCTCGCAAGACTAACGGATGCCTTAAAAAAATACAATGTACTGTGATACAGTGGAAAGCTATGCTTTGCATGTCATCGATATAGATCAATCCAAAACATACATACATCAAGGGACAAGCAATAACAGGATAGTGTCGTAGTTACAGAGAAAGTGCTATCAGACAGACAACTAAAGTGCCAGTGCTGCAGCAAGCTCCTGCAAGAGGACCACAACCTTGTTGTACGGTAAGGAGGCTTGTGTGCCTCAGTGACCTGGAGAGCTATGCTGGCTGGAGTCAGGGCTTTATGCTTTGGCTTTTGGTAGGGTCAACCATGCCAAACAGGTCAAAAGGCGGAGGCCAGACTAAGCGTGGTCCACCAGACCTCCAGGGTTAGGGGTGTTAGGGTGTATTCTAGAGTTAGGGTATATTGCAACTATTAACTTCAATTAACTTCAGTGGCCAATCTTTAGACCTAAATGTGGATTGTGGATTAAATTTAAAATGCAGCTCTAGACAATAGTTTCTTGGAGCTGTGCACTGGAGTTGATTGCAAACCAGACGATGCTGATTAACATTCAATTTGGGTGTTTGGAGTGTGGGTGAAAAATATATATAATTCAAAGGAAGCATTGTAAATAGATTGTAGCTATAGAATTGTCCTGCTGTCACCTTTGATCTTTAACATATAAACACATGAACTGTAATATTGGGTCATTAGGGCTTTTCCTCTGAGAGTGTCTCATTTTGTTGAATAAACACTTCTGTATCCGCCAGCTTCAGTGTCTCTCCAGCAACTTCGTTCATGTTACAACAGAGAGTTCAGCTCAGAGCTAGGAACCCTAACCAGTCGAACAAAACTGAAATGGAAACAGCAGTGAAGAATCCTTCTACATCTGAGAGTGACAGTATTCCTCAGCCTCCACCTGGGCCTTGCATGATCTCCAGGAAGAAGCTCCTGAGACAATGAAGAAAGCCTGAATACCGCCAGAGATGCAGGACTTTCATTGTCGCCCTAAGTGCCAGCCTCATGATGGGCAGTAAGTAATGTAAGTAGGGCTCAGTAAGGTAGAAGTGTAACAGTTAGTGTTACGATTTACAGTGCCAGCTACTGGGGTTCATTTCCTACTACTGCCTTTAAAGAGTTTGTACATTCTCCTTATGACTGCTTGTGTCCCTTCCCACAGTCCAGAGACATATGGGTTAGTCAGTTATGGGCATGCAATGTTTACTCCAGAAACCTGGCAACACTTGCCGGCTGCCCCCAGCACATCCTCGGAGTGTGCTGACACAAACAACACATTTCACTGTACATTTTGATGATTCGATGACATGACAGCTAAATAAAACAACATTCCTCCGGGCCACAATAAATGAAGTATATCAAACACAGCACATAAAACAAAATATTACCATAATTGACTTAATAAAGTATAATTCAAAATTCGTGCAGCACAGGTAAACAGTTAACAGTATGCTGAACGAGTGACGAGACCTCGGTGGTGGCAGGGTCTCGTCACGCCATCAGTGTTATTTACTGTATCCTGTCTCACTCTGATCACTTTCTACTAAAATGGACTTAGTGTGTTTTTGTTCAAATTGTGTTTGTTCTTGTAAGAATTGTGTATAATTAATGCATAATTTAGGTTTTTCTATTTAATGTTGTGTTTCTATCTCTATGCGAATGTGATGCTGCTGTAAATAAGTTTTTCATTGAACTTGTGCATGTGACAATTGTTAAGTTTTGTAAACTTTAAAACAATTTTAAAAGAAAAATGCGAGAGTCCAGGTTGCAAGCCTAACTTTATTTTTACTTTAAGTGAGGCGTGCACATATCACATGGTTGTGCCAGCACTTAAGCAATTTGTGTATTTCGTACATGTAACCGTAATGAACCATGTAAAAAAAAAGCTTAATCAAACAATATAGTTACAATATTGCTGCAATATTAAATACATAACCACAATTCTGCTGCTGCCTGTGCGGGGTCTGTATGTTCTCCCCATAACCTCATAGGTTTCCTCCAGATGCTCTGGTTTTCTCCTATAGTCCAAAGACATACCAGTTAAATAGTCATTGTAAATTGCCCATGATTAGGCTAGCATCATATCAGAAGGATTGCTGGGTGGTATGGCTCAAAGGACATTTTATCTCAGTAAATAAATAAACTTGACTTTCACTTCCGAGGCATTATTCCTGAAAGAAGCTTGCTGCCGAATTTACTGTGGTGTGGTAGTGGTATGGATTTAGTTGAACATAGAAACATAGAAAACCTACAACACAATACAGGCCTTTCAGCCAACAAAGCTGTGCCGAACATGTCCTTACCTTAGAAATTACCTTGGGTTATCCATAGCCCTCTATTTTTCTAGGTTCCATGTACTTATTCAGGAGTCTCTTAAAAGACCCTATCGTATCTGTCTCTACTACCATCGCCGGCAGCCCATTCCACACACTCACCCTTCTCTGCGTAAAAAACTTACCCCTGACATCTCCTCTGTACCTATTTCCAAACACTTTAAAATTGTGCCCCCTCGTGCTAGCCAGTTCAGCCCTGGGAGAAAGCCTCTGAGTATCCACACGATCAATGCCTCTCATCATCTTGTACACCTCTATCAGGTCACCTCTTACTCGTCTACAACCACTCTTTGCCTTCTTTGGGCAAGCCAGTTCTGGATCAACAAAGCAATGTTCCCTTGGATCCCATTCTTCCCCATAAAAATACAATCAGGCTCGTAAGGGATGACAAAGCCATGCTGACTATTCCCAACCATGTTATGCCTCTCCAAATGTTCAGAAATCCTTCCTCTCAGGATCCTCTCCATCAATTTACCAACCACTGAAGTAAGGCTCACTGGTCTATAATTTCCTGGGCTATCTCTACTCCCTTTCTTGAATAAGGGAACAACGTCCGTAACCCTCTAATCCTCTGGAACATCCACTGATGATGCAGAGATCATGGCCAGAGGCTCAGCAATGTCCTCCCTCACCTCCCACAGTAGGCGGTACATCTTGTCCGGTCCCGGTGACTTATCAAACTTGATGCTTTCCAAAAGCTCCAGCACATCCTCTTCCTTAATGCTCAAGCTTTTCAGTCCAATGTAAGTCATTCCTACAATCACCAAGATCCTTTTCCATAGTGAATACTGAAGCAAAGTATTCATTAAATACCTCTGCTATCCATACACACTTTCCACTGTCACACTTGGTTGGTCCTATTTGCTTACGTCTTATCCTCTTGCTCTTCACATACTTGTAGAATGCCCTGGGGTTTCCTTAACCCTGTCCGCCAAGGCTTTTGCATGGCCCCTTCTGGCTCTCTTAATTTCATTCTTAAGCTCCTTCCTACTAGCCTTATAATCTTCTAGATCTCTATCATTACTTCGTTTTTTGAACCATTTGTAAGCTCTTTTTAACTCTTGACTCGATTTACAACAGCCTTTGTACACCACAGCTCCTGTACCCTACCATCCTTTCCCTGTCTTATTGGAACGTACCAATGCAGAACTCCACGCAAATATCCCTTGAACATTTGCCACATTTCTTCTGTACGTTTCCCTGAGGACATCTGTTTCTAATTTATGCTTCCAAGTTCCTGCCTCATATTTCCCCTTACTCCAATTAAACACTTACCTAACTTGTCTGTTCCTATCCCTCTCCAATTCTATGGTAAAGGAGATAGAATTGTGATCACTATCTCCAAAATGCTCTCCCACCAAGAGATCTGGCACCTGACGAGGTTCATTTCCCAATACCAGATCGGGTACAGCCTCTCCTCTTGTAGGCTTATCAACAAACGTACATATTGTGTCAAGGATCCTTCCTGAACAAACCTAATAAACTCCCATCTAAACCCCTCAGTCTAGGGACATGCCAATCGATATTTTTGAAATTAACATCTCCCACCATAACAACCCTGTTATTATTACACCTTTTTAGAATCTGTCTCCCTATCTGCTCCTTGATGTCCCTGTTACTATTGGGTGGTCTATTAAAAAACACCCAGTAGAGTTATTGACCCCTTCCTGTTCCTAACATCCACCCACAGAGACTCCGTAGACAATCCCTCCATGACTTCCCCCTTTTCTGCAGCCGTGACATTATCTCTGATCAACAGTGCCACGCCCCCACCTCTTTTGCCTCCCTCCCTGTCCTTTCTGAAACATCTAAAGCCTGGCACTTGAATTAACCATTCCTGCCCCTGAGCCATCCCTGTATTGGCCACAATATCATAGCTCCAAGTACTGATCCACGCTCTAAGCTCATCCTCTTTGTTCATTATACACCTTGCATTAAAATAGACACATCTCAAAACATCAGTCTGAGCGCGTCCCTTCCCTGACACCTGCCTATCCTTATTTTTGTCACATGCGCTGAGATACAGTGAAATGCTTGTCTAGAATACTTCTGATACAGATCAAATCATTACACAGAGAGTGGTGTGTGTGTGGAACAGACTGCCGGGGTTGTGGTGGAGGCAGATACATTAGGGACATTTAAGAGACTCTTAGATAGGCACATGGATGAAAGAAAAATGGAGGGTTCTGTGGGAGGAAGGAACTAGATTGATCTTGGAGTGGGTTAAAAGGTTGATATAACATTGTGGGCCGAAAGGCCTGTACTGTGTTGCAATGTACCATATTCTGTGTCCATGGCAACAGCTCATAGTCCAGAGAGTCCTCAGTTAGGCAGCTGCTGAGGGTGAACCTTGAAAGGGAATTCTACAGGTTTTTCTAGACACTGTCAGTAAATGTGCAGAGGAAGATGATGGTTGCCACAGCAGTGCAGATGTGGCGGGTGGCTCTGTTGTGCAGTTAGGGCCTGACACCGAGGTCCACTCTCACCAAATCCCTCAAGTGTCTGCCCTGAGCCTTCAGCTAATGGGAGATTGCAGCCATTACTGTCAGCTAAAGCTCCACAAACTAAAGATGTCCAGATCTCTGGAACATTCTGTCGACAGGAAGCAATGTATCAGGTACTGTTATTTTCTACACCAAAATCCTGACATGATGATGGATTGGCTGCTATAGAGGTAATTATTACCACATAATACTTCCATATGCCAGCATATGGACAGAGCTGATTTATACACACCACCATCTGTTCAGCAACGTTGGACTTCAAGCAATGGGTATAATATTTTCCAGTTTTAATCTCAATAACAATTGCTGGTGTTTTCCCCGTCCACAACTCCTAGAGAATTTATTCTCGGTCTGGATGGCTGCGGCTCCCCACGTTCCCTCCATGCAGTCACCAGCTCTGGGTGACACATGCTTGCATTAATGAATTCATGGCAATGCTTTCCAGCAGAATCATAGACACACTCACACGCACTCACACACTCACACAAACACTCACACACTCACACACACACTCACTCACTCACACACGCACTCACACCATCACACACACACTCACACACACAAACACACACTCACACACACGCACTCACTCACTCACTCACTCACTCACGCACTCATACGCTCATTCACACACACCATAGACACACACACACTCACAAACACACACCCATACACACATACTCACATACACACTCACATACTCACACACTCACATACACACACACACATACACTCACATACACTCACACACCCACTCACACACACACACCCACTCACAAACACACACATACACTCACACACATACCCACTCACACACATTCATGCTCACACATACACACACTCACACTTACACATCCACACACTCTCATACACATACACACTCACACACTTATTCACACTTTCTTACACACTCAGCGATATGTATGAACACACAGTCACGCACATGCACACTCTCACAAAAAAGAACATTCATGCACATTCTTGCACATATGTATATACACACATGCACACACATTCTTTCTCACATGTACACACACATTCTCACACACATACACACTCACAGAAATACATACTCTGCCCCACCCCCCAACACACACATCATGACTTTACACAAGCACGAATGCACTCACTGGGCTACCCACATACATATCCAAGTAAACATGTGAACAGATGCTCACATGTATGTGCATAAAATGCTTAAAACATATATGCCCACATATATAGTACATACTTGCATGTAGACATATAACCTGAGTATACATATTCCCTCACACAAAGACCCATCCCCATTCACACACTCACTCACACTCACACAGACACTCATGCATATGTGCATGCGTGCACATATGATTTGTACTTTGTATCTGATGCAGCACAAAAAAAAACACAAGGAACACAATAACTACAAATATAGAAGTGATCTTATGAAACACGACATACAACATCAGTTGAGTGTGACCGTGTGTACAACGATTAGCGTATATCCACTGACTGATTGCCGGGGGACTTGTTCTTGCTGACGACGTCCGTGCACCATCATTCTGCTGGACATGACACTCAGGGACTTGGCTATATTAGATTTTTTGTGCAATTACTGCCTGTGCTATGTGACAGTGAGAGTAGGAATGCAATGAGGTGGAGGATAAATTCAATATTCAGGAGGGATAGACATGAAAGAAAAGGAGGTGGGGTAGCATTGCTGGTTAGAGAGGAGATTAACACAATAGAAAGGAAGGACATAAGCCGGGAAGATGTGAAATCGATATGGGTAGAGCTGCATGACACTAAGGGGCAGAAAACGCTGGTGGGAGTTGTGTACAGGTCACCTAACAGTAGTAGTGAGGTTGAGGATGGAATTAAACAGGAAATTAGAAATGTGTGCAATAAAGGAACAGCAGTTATAATGGGTGACTTCAATCTACATGTAGATTGGGTGAACCAAATTGGTAAGGGTGCTGAGGAAGAGGATTTCTTGGAATGTATGCGGGATGGTTTTTTGAACCAACATGTCGAGGAACCAACTGGAGAGCAGGCTATTCTAGACTGGGTACTGAGCAATGAGGAAGGGTTAATTAACAATCTTGTCATGAGAGGCCCCTTGGGTAAGACTGACCATAATATGGTGGAGTTCTTCATTACGATGGAGAGTGACATAGTTAATTCAGAAACGAAGGTTCTGAACTTAAAGAAGGATAACTTTGAAGGTATGAGTCGTGAATTAGCTAAGATAGACTGGCAAATGATACTTAAAGGGTTGACAGTGGATATGCAATGGCAAGCATTTAAAGATTGCATGGATGAACTACAACAATTGTTCATCCCAGTTTGGCAAAAGAATAAATCAGGGAAAGTAGTGCACCTGTGGCTGACAAGGGAAATTAGGGATAGTATCAATTTCAAAGAAGAAGCATACAAATTAGCCAGAAAAAGTGGCTCACCTGAGGACTGGGAGAAATTCAGAGTTCAGCAGAGGAGGACAAAGGGCTTAATTAGGAAGGGGAAAAAAGATTATGAGAGAAAACTGGCAGGGAACATGAAAACTGACTGTAAAAGCTTTTATAGATATGCAAAAAGAAAAAGATTGGTTAAGACAAATTTAGGTCCCCTACAGACAGAAACAGGTGAATAAACTATGAGGAACAAGGACATGGCAGACCAATTAAATAATTACTTTGGTTCTGTCTTCACTAAGGAGGACATAAATAATCTTCCGGAAATAGTAGGGGACAGAGGGTCTAGTGAGATGGAGGAACTGAGGGAAATACATGTTAGTAGGGAAGTGGTGTTAGGTAAATTGAAGGGATTAAAGGCAGATAAATCCCCAGGGCCAGATGGTCTGCATCCCAAAGTGCTTAAGGAAGTAGCCCAAGAAGAAGTGGATGCATTAGTGATAATTTTTCAAAACTCTTCATATTCTGGATTAGTTCCTGAGGATTGGAGGGTGGCTAATGTAACCCTGCTTTTTAAAAAAGGAGGAAGAGAGAAACCGAGGATTTATAGACCGGTTAGCCTAACATCGGTGGTGGGGAAAATGCTAGAGTCAGTTATCAAAGATGTGATAACAGCACATTTGGAAAGCAGTGAAATCATTGGACAAAGTCAGCATGGATTTGTGAAAGAAAAATCATGTCTGACGAATCTCATAGAATTTTTTGAGGATGTAACTAGTAGAGTGGATAGGGGAGAACCAGTGGATGTGGTATATTTGGATTTTCAAAAGGCTTTTGACAAGGTCCCACACAGGAGATTAGTGTGCAAACTTAAAGCACACGGTATTGGGGGTAAGGTATTGACGTGGATAGAGAATTGGTTGGCAGACAAGAAGCAAAGAGTGGGAATAAACGGGACCTTTTCAGAATGGCAGGCGGTGACTAGTGGGGTACCGCAAGGCTCATTGCTGGTACCCCAGTTGTTTACAATATATATTAATGACTTAGATGAGGAAATTAAGTGCAGCACCTCCAAGTTTGCGGATGACACGAAGCTGGGCGGCAGTGTTAGCTGTGAGGAGGATGCTAAGAGGATGCAGGGTGACTTGGATAAGTTAGGTGAGTGGGCAAATTCATGGCAGATGCAATTTAATGTGGACAAATGTGAAGTTATCCACTTTGGTGGCAAAAACAGGAAAACAGATTATTATCTGAATGGTGGCTGATTAGGAAAAGGGGAGGTGCAACGAGACCTGGGTGTCATTATACACCAGTCATTGAAAGTGGGCATGCAGGTACAGCAGGCGGTGAAAAAGGGGAATGGTATGCTGGCATTCCTAGCAAGAGGATTCGAGTACAGGAGCGGGGAGGTACTACTGCAGTTGTACAAGGCCTTGGTGAGACCACACCTGGAACATTGTGTGCAGTTTTGGTCCCCTAATCTGAGGAAAGACATTCTTGCCATAGAGGGAGTACAAAAAAAGGTTCACCAGATTGATTCTTGGGATAGCAGGACTTTCATATGATGAAAAATTGGATCGACTAGGCTTATACTGTCTGGAATTTAGAAGATTGAGGGGGGGATCTTATTGAAACGTATAAAATCCTAAAGGGATTGGACAGGCTAGATGCAGGAAGATTGTTCCCGATGTTGGGGAAGTCCAGAACGAGGGGTCACATTTTGAGGATAAAGGGAAAGCCTTTTAGGATCGAGATTAGGAAAAACTTTTTCACACAGAGGGTGGTGAATCTGTGGAATTCTCTGCCACAGGAAACAGTTGAGGCCAGTTCATTGTCTATATTTAAGAGGGAGTTAGATATGGCCCTTGTGGCTAAAGGGATCAGGGGGTATGGAGAGAAGGCAGGTGCAGGGTTCTGAGTTGGATGATCAGCCATGATCATACTGAATGGCGGTGCAGGCTCGAAGGGCCGAATGGCCTACTCCTGCACCTATTTTCTATGTTTCTATGTTTCCATCCTACATGCGCTGTTTGTGCCTGTGCTGCAGGTACTGGGCTTTGCACCTTAGTGCTGGAGTAACATTGTGTTCATGGGTTTTCACAGCTGGTTAAATGACAATTCAACTTGAAATTGAGCTTGATATACATAAAATGACAAGTGTACATAAACAGTCCAATTGGTTTTAAGGAATATAATCGAACACTACTTAACACATCGTCTGTGAAAGTAAGAAAGAAAAGGCATTGCACGGTTTATTCTTAAAAATATATTTTTATTATGAATAAAATTTATGTTGATATATAAAATCTCCCTTTCTTCTTATTGACAGTATGTGAATGTTCAAAAAATACCCCTCCCAGTTCAAAATCTCTGGGAATGTCTGGTTTACAGCTGCAGGAAGTTGTAAGCTCGGCCAGCCCCATCACGGGCACTCGACCCCACCAGCATCGAGGGCGCCTTCAGAAGCCAGCGTCCTTCATTAAAGACACCCAACACCCAGGGCATACCCTCTTCTCACTGCTACCATCAGGAACGAGATACAGGAGCCTGATGACACACACTCAATGTTTCAGGAACAGCGCCTCACCCTCCCCAGTCAGATTTCTGAGTAGACAATGAACCCATGAACACTACCCCTCCATTGTTTTCTTGCTTTCTTTTTGCACTACTTAATTAATTTAATTTTGAATACATATCTCTTATTACAATTTGTAGGTTTTAAAAATAATTGTGCATTGCAATGTACTGCTGCTGCAGAACATCAGATTTCACGACATACGCCGGTGATGTTAAACAGGATTCTGATTCAGGTTCTGAGCCATTCTTTCCTGAATTCCTCAACTCTTCTATCAGCTACGAGCGACTTGCTGAGGGAATCATACTTTGTGTTTAGTGACTTGTTTGAATCTGCTAATTGCTTTGCCGCTTTGACATAATGGGTTTTGAGTGAATGCTTTTCTTGTAGCCGTGCCTTTTTATATCTATTTACAGCACTTTGAAGTGTTCTGCTTGGTTTGATTACTTCATTCAGCCGTGGCGCAGCTCAGCTGATGACAGTGGGAAGGAGGCAGAGCCTTGCTTGATATGACTGCCTCTCAATTGGACGGGAACAGTCCATTCCCACATCAATGGCCTGCATTGCTGTAGCTTCTGTAATGCAGTAAACCGTCCCTAGGCATAGCCTCAGGCAAGGTTTAGTTCTGGACCCACAGACGGGAATTTAGCACAGATTTTCTGCAGCCAAGAGCCGTTTGTATTATTCATGCTTAACTCTGCAGTTGCCTGTTACCAGGGGCAGTCACGAGTTAAACATAAATATTGAAAGATTGCTGTTTGAGTTGCACCGCTGACGCTATTGGCCTGCATCTCATTAGCTGGTTAATCAAAGACATGAAAGCAAACTGCTGGAGGAACTCAGCGGATCAGACAGTAAACATTTCTCATCCAAACCCTGCATCTCCACCCAAAATGTCGACCATCCCTTTGTTCAAATCAAGTCCAAGTTTGTTGTTATTCAACCATACACATGTATATCACCAAACAAAACAACAATCCTCTGGACAAAGGTGCACAGCGCAGCACATATAACTCACATACAACCGTACACATGTATGCCACCAAATGAAACAATGTCCCTCTGGACCAAGGTGCATAACACAGTACATATAACTCACACACAGCATTTAAAGTAATATTATCACAAATAAATTAACAAATAATGTGTATTTATGACACAACTTAAAACTAAATGTGTAATACTACTGGCACTGTTTATGTGATGAGACCTGGGTGGTGATGGGGAGCTCAGTGGTCTCACGGCCTGGTGGAAGAAACTGTTTCTTACCCTAACGGTCCATAGATTGACATCTTCCAGTGTTCTGTTTTGTTTTGGATGTGTTGGGTGATAACGTAAAGGAGTGATTTCACTGTGTACATATGATAAATAAATGAATCTGAATCTGAAGCTGTTAAGAGGGCTATTTATTTAATTATTTATTTACTTACTTACCTATTTACTTACAATGCAGGAAAGCAGCATCTTTCATCAGAGTCCCTCCACCATTGAGGCCATGCTCTCGTCTCACTACTACTGCCAGGACGGAGGCACAGAAGCCACTGGTCCTTCACCACCAGGATAACCTCACTCACCCCAACACTGAAAAAGTCCCACAAACAACGGACTCACTTTCAAATACTCTTCATCTCACTTTCTCAATATTTATTGGTTGTTTATTAATATTATTTCTTTATTTTTTTATTCGCAACAGTTTGTTGTCCTTTACACACTCGTTGAGCAGCCAGGTTGGTGCGGTCTTTCATTGGTTCTATTATGATTATTGCTCTATTGTGTGTTTATTGAGTATGCCTGCAGGAAAATGAATCTCAGGGTTGTATATGGTGACATATATGTACTTAGGCAATAAATATACTTTGAACTTTGTATTTACTTACTTACAGGCTTAGCAGGCCCTTCCAGCCCAACATGTCGGTGCTGCCCAATTACACCCATGTGACCAGTTGATCTATTACCCGTATGTCCTTGGGAGGAAGCTGGAGCACCCAGATGAAATACACGTCATCACAGGAAGAATGTACAGCTCCTTACAGACAGCAAAGGAATTGAACCCGGGTTGCTGGCTCTGGAGTATTGGTATGCTAACCACTTCTGTCTGTCCATAAAGTGACGCAGGGCACAGGACTGTCTACATCAGGTGACTGACAGGAAATGGTAAAGTAGTGATGGTTGGGGGTGTGGAGGGGTGGGTTAGTGGGTGAAGGTGTTGATCAGTCTTACTGCTTGGGGAAAGTAACTGTTTTAGAGTCTGGCGGTTCTGGTGATGATGCTACGTAGCCTACACCCTGATGGGAGTGGGACAAACAGTCCATGAGCATGGTGGGTGGATACTTCATGACGTCACTGGCCGTTTTTCGACACCTTCCTGTATACATGTCCTTGAGAGTGGGCACGCTGGTGCCATTGATGCTTTGGCCGCCTGTTGTAGAGTCTTCTCCTCCGCAGCACAGTTTACGTACCGTGCAGTGTTGCAGTTTGCTAGGAAGTTCTGTACTGTGCACCTGTCGAGGGCGACGAGGATTGATGTGCATAGTCCTACTCTCTTCAACCTCCTCTGAAAGTAAAGGCATTGGTGAACTTCCCTGATTATGTAGAATGCGTGCTAGGACCATGAGAGATTGTGCGAAATGTACACTCCCAAGAGTTTAAAACTCTTCACCTTCTCATTTCAGACTTCGCTCATCTGGAAACAAATGCTTAGATTTATGTTTACTTATGATCGAAACATACGGTGAAATGCCTTGCTTTTCGTTAATAACCAACTCAATCCAAGGATGCGCTGGGGGCAGCCCGCAAGTGTTACCACTCACTTAAGCAGCAGTAATGCATGCCCACAATATTCACGCACAGTCAACTTACAACAAGAGCAAACAAAGAAACTCCTTGCCCATTTCCACCCACACACACAGATGGGCATCCAACCCCAGGACAGATGACCTCTGGCCTTTGACCTCCAGCCAATGGCCCTGTACTTGCAGATATCACCTCTCCAAATTCTGGACTCACCAAGCAAGGGCCTACCAACTTTGGGCTTCCATGCATCAACTAAACGTTGTACCAATTAGCTCAGTCCTCCTGGGTCCCATGTGACCTAACCTTTTAGACCATGTGGGACCTTGTCAAAGGCCTTACTGAAGTCCATGTGAATGACATCTACCATATGCAACACCTTCCTCATTGGACCTCCAACCATCAGGCCTCAGCCTGCGGACCTGCCGACTTCTGGTTTCGACCTACAAGTATCTGCATCTGGATTTGATGACTTGTTGCCTACCCTTTGGACTTTGCCAACCTCGTGGTATCAATCTGAGGAATTACCAATCACAAGTTTGACCTTCAGATCTGACCCCAGTATTCACTGATCGCAGGTTTGACCTTCAATTTACAATCTCAGAACTTTCATGATCTCCCACCCTTGTGAACTAGGAGTGGGTCACCTCATGACATCTGTCCCCCCATATGGACCTCCGACCAGGGACTTGCTGAGCTGGGTAATGTTGGTCTCCTCAGTGCCGACCTGATCTCACTTAACCTTGACCGTGGAACACTCCGACCTGGACCCTAAATACCGTCTAATGCCCCGACTCTTCATTTACTGCCGCTGATCTCTAACGTGCCCTCATCACTGTCCCCTAACCCTGGCCTGACCCCTAACTCCCTGTGCTGTCCTCAAAACCATCTCGACAAACCTAATGCAAACAACTAAGCTTCAGGATAGAGGGGCGTTCTCTTAGAACGGAGACAAGGAAGGATTTCTTTAGCCAGAGCATGGTGAACCTGTGGAGTTCATTGCCACGGGTGGCTGTGTAGGCCAAGTCATTGGGTATATTTAAGGCAGAGATTGATAGTTTCTTGACTGGTCAGAGCATGAAAAGTTAAAGGGAGAAAGCAGGAGATTGGGGCTGAGAGGGAAATGGATCAGTCATGATGAAATGGTGGAACAGATTCAATGAGCCAAATTGCTTAATTCTTCTCCTATATCTTATAGTCTTATGGTCTTTACTAAGTCTGAGCCATGACATCAATGGACATCACAGTTTGGCACCATTTTGATAGAGGCAGCATGGGTGAGAGATGGAGTTTATCTCCCTCCATGCTGTCTGAGAGCAGGAACAGTTATCTCAGTGTCTATCACAGCGAAAAACTTCCTCTATACCGTTCTGTCAAACTTTTCTAGGACAGTGATAGTATGGCTTAGTCACAGGGTCAGCATTTCCTTTAACAATGCATAATAGTAGATTAATATCTGATAATAGCAGAAAGCATCCTAACAAGCTGCATCACTGCATGGTACAGGAATTGCACTGGGGTGAACAGGAAGGCTTTACAACAGGTAATCAAAACTGCCCAACACACTACTGGCACCTGCCTACCCAACATCGAAGACATACTGTATATACAGGAGGATGCCTGAAAAGGGCCAGTAACGTCATGAAGGGGCCAACTCATACTGATCATTCAAAGATTCAAAGTATGTATAGAGAATACAACTCTGATATTTGTCCTCCAGCAGGCAGCCACGAAACAAAGAAACACCATGGAACCCATCAAAGAAAACATCAAACACCCGACACGCAAATAAAAGAACAAATTGCGCAAACAGCAAAAAGCGAGTAAAGAACACATAGAATATCATACATCAAAGCAGCAGTCCAGGGGTATTCAGTTTAGTTCAGTCAGGCACTGTGCCATTAGAGCATTCTGTGCCAAATTATCCCAGACCACATCGATTGCCCCGATCAAACCGCTCAAAAACAGCAAAAAGGTACAGCAGATGCTGGAAATCTAGAGCAGTACGCAAAAACTGCTGGAGGAGCTCAGCAGGTCAGGCAGCGCCTATGGATGGGAATGCACAGTTGGTGTTTGGGTTGAAACCCTTCATCAGAAAAAGAGTAAACAGAATCCAGGAACACAGGCAACATGAACTTTCCACTACCATCAGGGAGGAAGATACATAGTGTCCTCACCAGGATGACCAGACTCAAAAACAGTTACTTTCCCCAAGCAGTAAGGCTGATCAACACCTCCACCTACTAACCCACCCTTCCACACCCCCAACCACCACTACTTTATCATTTCCTGTCAGTCACCTTATGTACAGACACTCCTGTGCCTAGCGTCACTTTATGGACATACAATAAATCTATGTATATAAGCTCCCTTATGCATTTATATTTATTGTGCTTTTTCTTGCTTTCTTCTTTATCTGAATGTGTGTTATTTTGTGCTCCATTGGATCCAGGGTAACAATTGTTTTGTCCTCCTTTACACTTGTGACACTAAACAGTCTTGAATCTTGAATCCCGGTCGGATCTTGAACTAGTTTAGCACTGCCAATTGAATTGGATTTGGATTTACTGGTCAGATCTACACATCTGACAGTGAGAGATGGAAGTGGATTTAAGTCCAGGTCTAACAATGTGAAAGACAATAGGCCAAAAAATGCATTATTCCTTTAACTAGAGCATCAGATCCTTGAAACCACATCAAAGAATATGGGAAAGCATTGACCTACCAACAACATCCATCTTGAGCAGTAAATAACCTGCATCCCTCAGTTCAGGCTGTCTATGTTGAGAGACTGGCCTGTGATCTGGAGTCATCCCTGGCCAACTAATTAGCCAACCTTCTTTTTTATTTGAAAACCATGCAGATTAATTCTGATCCTTTAATTAGGACCTGCTGTAACCTCTGATTCTGAAAATAAAATGTTCCCTTTCCCACTCTGCTTACTTGACTCAGCCAAACCTGAGAACTTCCTTGAGCACCCTGCAGCTGTAATCTGCTCCAATTGTAGGTTTTATTTCCGAAATGAGCAAATTATCTCGGTATGGTCTCAGCTCTGTCACATTCAAAGCTCACGCACATGCACACACCCACACACCCACACACTCACACAAAGAGAGACACATAGACAAGCATAGACACATGTACGCACACACACACACACACAAAGAGAGACACAGACACAAGCATAGACACATTTATGCACACACTCACACAGAGACACATACACAGGCACATACAGACAGACAGACAGACACACACACACACACACACACACACAGATACGCGCAGACACACATAGACACAGACAGACAGACAGACAGACACACACACACACAGAAATGCACAGACACACATAGACACATACAGACAGACAGACAGACACACACACACACACACACACACACACACACACAGAAACACACAGACACACATAGACAGATACAGACACACTGAGGCAGATAGACAGACTGCCCGAGACAGAGAGAGAAAGAGAAGGAAAGAAAGAGAGGAGACACACACACACACAATATCGAGCACAGTTTGATAAATTAGCTAACTCTGCAGCATAGAGGTAAAACAAAAGATAATAGCTAGGTGCAAAGTTTAGGTAGAGTGTGTCCACTCACCCCTGAGACCCAAACTCCACTAACACTCACACTAATAGACTGAGACTCTCCTGTCTGAATGATATGTGAGGCAGATGGAGTCATCAATCGTTCGGAACCTGAATACTAGCGAAGTGCAGGTGTCTGGGAACTCTCCTCTATACTTGGAGGAGGACAGCACAAAGAACTTCCACTTCCCAAACTCAACGCAAATGAACGACAAACTGACATCTATATGGCATCTTTAATGACATTAAGATGCCTTAAGGTTGATACAGCTGGGGGTGTTAGTGGGGATAAGCTCCCACCACCTATTAAATGCTCCCAATGGTGTGCATCTCAAATAGCCTCTGACAACCAAGTCCAGCTCTTGGCCTTCATATGCAGCTTAGCTACTAAACCCAGTGGAACCATTTCTACTGAGAGGAGAAGGGGCAAAGACAGGTTACTGGCACCTTAAAACCAGATGCTTCAGGCAGATGTGGATCATCAACTGTGGTTGCAGGTCATCCAGGAGAAGGAAAACTCCAATCTCAAACCTCCGCTGGCAACTGCTGCGTAGCCGCTGGTACCAAACTGTATCGGTCTCTGTCATTGGTTTGGATTCATCCTCTGTATGGAGAAAGGGAACCTGCTGCATGGGCAACAGCTTGCTCGTCATATCTTATTGTTCTTGCTTGCATACTGGCTTGTGTATTGACTTGGACAGGACACACATCTATAGTTGACACCGACCAGTGGAGAGCCTCTCAATGGCTTTCAACTGAAGAACATTTTTGCCCCTTTTGCAATGTGGACGTTGATTCAGAATGAGTTCCTACCAGAAGCAACATAACAGTTGATCAGATAATCTGTTTCAGAGATGCTGGGTTATTAGTAGCTAAGGGCAAGAGGGACATAGAAAGTAAAACATGGAACAGTACAGTACAGAACAGGCCCTTCAGCATACAATATTGTGCTGACCTTTCAATCTACTCTAAAATCAATCTCACCCTTCCCTCCCACATAACCCTCTATTTTTCTATCACTCATGTGTCTCTTTCAGATTCCTTTAAATGTCCCTAAAGTATCTGCATCTACCACCACACTTCTACAGCACATCCCATGCACCCGCCACTCTCTGTGTAAAATATTTACATGTAACACTGTACCCCCCCCCCCCATAATTTCCTCTAATTACCTTAAATTTATGCCCTGTTGTACTAGCCATTTCAGCCCTAGGAAAATGTACCTGTCTATCCACTCAATCAATCCTTTTATCATCTTGTATATACCTCTATCAAGTCATCTCTCATCCTCCTTCGTTCCAAAGACAGAAACTGTAGCTCGCTCAACCTTTCCTCATAAGACATGCTAATAGAACATAAAAATAGAAATCTACAGCACATGACAGGCCCTTTGGCCCACAATGTTGTGCCGACCATGTAACCTACTCTAGAAACTGCTTAGAATTTCCATAGTGCACAGCCCTCTATTTTTCCAAGCTCCATGTTCCCATCTAAGAGGCTCTTAAAAGACCCTATTGTATCTGCTTCCACCACCGCCGCTCGCAGTGTACTCCACACACCCACCACTCTCTGTGTGAAAAATTTATCCCTGACATCCCCTCGGTACCTATTTCCAAGCACCTTAAAACTATACCTCCTCATGTTAGGTATTTCAGCCCTGGAAAAAAGCCTCTGGCTATCCACACAATCAATGCCCCTCATAGTCTTATACACCTCTATCAGGTCACCTCTCATCCTCCATCGCTCCAAAGAGAAAAGGCCAAGTTCACTCAACCTATTCTCATAAGGTATGCTCTCCAATCCAGGCAACATCCTTGTATATCTCCTCTGCATTCTCTCTATAGTATCCACATCCTTCCTGTAATGAGGTGACTAGAACTGAACACAGTACTCCAAGTGGGGTCTGACCAAGGTCTTATATAGCTGTAACATTACCTCACGGCTCTTGAACTCAATCCCACTGTTGATGAAGGCCAACACATCATACGCCTTCTTAACACACTGTCAACCTGCGCAGCAGCTTTGAATGTCCTATGGACACAGACCCCAAGATCTCTCAGATCCTCCACACTGCCAAGAGTCTTACCATTAATATTATATTCTGTCTTCAAATTTGACCCACCAAAGTGAACCACTTCACGCTTATCTGGCATAAAGTCCGCCTGCCACTTCTCAGCCCAGTTCTGCATCCTATCCATGTCAACACCCCCAACCTTTGTGTCATCAGCAAACTTGCTAACTCACCCTTCTACTTCTTCATCCAGGTCATTTATAAAAATCACAAAGAGGAGGGGTTCCAGAATAGATCCCTGCAGAACACCACTGGTCGCCGACCTCCATGCAGAATAAAAACCATCTACAAACACCTTTTGCCTTCTGTGGGCAAGCCAATTCTGGATCCACAAAGCAAGGACTCCTTGGATCTCATACCTCCTTACTTTCTGAAGGAGCCTTGCATGGGGAGCCTTATCAAGTGCCTTACTGAAATCCATATACACTACATCCACTGCTCTCCTTTCATCAATGTGTTTTGCTACATCCTCAAAGAATTCATTTAGGCTCGTAAGGCATAACCTGCTCTGGACAAAGCCATGCTGACTATTCCTAATCAGATTATGTCTCTCCAAATGCTCATAAATCCTGCCTCTCAGAATCTTCTCCAACAACTTGCCCACTACTGAAGTCAGACTCACTGGTCTGTAATTTCCTGGGTTATCTCTACTCTCTTTCTTGAACAAGGGAACAACAATCCTCCAGTACTTCTCCCGTCCCTACTTATGACACAAAGGTCATTGCAAGATGCTCAGCAATCTCTTCCCTTGCTTCCCACTGTAGCCTGGGGTATATCTTATCTGGTTCCGGTGACTTAGCTAACTTAATGCTTTTCAAAAGCTCCAGCACATCCTTTTTCTTAATGTCTATATGTTCAAATGTTTCAGTCCACTGTAAGTCATCCCCACAATCGCTAGGGTCTTTTTCCCTAGTGAATACTGAAGCAAAGTATTCATTAAGTACCTCCGCTACCTCCTCTGACTCCATGCGCATGTCTTCACTATTGCATCTGATTAGTCTTATTCTCATACAGCTCATCCTCATGCTTTTCACATACTTGCAGAATGCCTTCAGGTTTTCCTTAATTCTGCTCACCAAGGCCTTCTCATGGCCCCTTCTGGCTCTCCTAATTCCATTCTTAAGGTCCTTCCAAGCAACCTTGAAATTTTCTAGAGCTCTAGCAGTACCTAGTTTCTTGAAACTTTTGTAATCTTTTCTTTCTTCTTAACTAGATTTTCTACATCCTTTCTACACCATGGTTCTTTAACTCTACCATCCTTTCCCTTTCTCAGTGGTACATACCTATTCAGAGCTCCATGCAAATGTTCTCTGACCATTTGCCACACTTCTGCCATGCATTTCCCTGAGAACATCTGCTCCCAACTTACGCTCCCAGGTTTTTCCAAATTGTCTGCTCCTATCCCTCTCCAGCGCTATGGTAAAGGAGATAGAGTTGTGGTCACTGCCTCCAAAATTCTCTGCCACCTAGAGATCTGATACTTGACCAGGTTCATTTCCCAATACCAGATCAAGTACAGCCTCTCCTCTAGTTGGCTTATCTAGATATTATATCAGGAAACCCTACTGAGCACATTTAACAAACTCCACCCCATCTAAACCCCTTGGCCTAAGGAGATGCCAATCAATATTAGGAAAATTAAAATCTCCCATCACAACACCCTATTATTATTATACCATTCCAGAATCTGCCTCCCTATCTGCTCCTTGATATCCCTGTTAGTACTGGGGCAGGGTGGTCTATAAAAAACACCCAGTAGAGTTATTGCACCTTTCCAGTTTCTGACTTCCACCCACACTGACTTAGTAGACCATTCCTCCATGATTTCCTCCTTTTCTGCAACCATGACACTATCCCTAAGTAGCAATGCCATGCCCCCCTCTTTTGCCTCCCTCTTTGTTCTTTTTGAAACATCTAAAGCCTGGCACACTCAGCAGCCATTCCTGCTCCTGAAACATCCAAGTCTCCGTAATGGCCAAACCGTCATAGTTTAGTATATTGATCCATGCTCTAAGTTCATCCACATTGTTTATGAATCTCCTTGCATTAAGATCGACCATCTCAAACCATTAGGCTGAGAACATCTTTGCTCTAATGTCTGCCTATCCTTCCTCACAAACTCATTACAAGCTGTTTCGACTTGTGCTCCAACCTCCTCATCCTCTGCCTCTTCACTTCAGTTCCCAACCCCCTGCAAATGTAATTTAAACCCTCCCCAGTAATATTAGTAAAATTCCCCGCCAGGATATTGCTCCCCCTCAGATTCGAGTGCAACCTATTCTTTTTGTACTGCTCACACCTGCCCCAGAAGAGGTCCCAATGATTCAAAAATCTGAATTCTTGCCCCGATCCAATCCTTCAGCCACACATTTATCCTCCACTTCATTCTATTCCTATACTCACTGTTGTGTGGCACAGGCAGCAGTCCTGAGATTACTACCTTTGAGGTCCTGCTTCTCAGCTTCCTTCCTAACACCCTGTATTTTGCTTTCAGGACTTCCTCCTTTTTTCTACCAATGCCGTTGGTTCCAATATGTATAGAACCCCTGTTCTATACTATCCACAACTCCACCAACTAGGGACCTCTTCCCTAATCTTCTTAAAAAGTGATTTATAGAATTACACAAGTTCGGAAATTGGCTGTTTACTCTTTCCCATGGATGCTGCCTGACCTGCTGAGTTCCTCTTGTGTTTTGTGTGTGTTGCTTCAGTGATGGATGCTGCATTTTCAAGGCAGAGCCTCCGGAAGCTGACTTTGCTGGTGGGGAGGGTGTGTTCTGTGACAGAGATGGCTGAGTCTACAACTATTTGCAGCCACTTTCAATCCTGTACATTAAAGGCTCCATACCAGGTGGTGATGCAACCAGTCATGCTCCTCACCACTGCACACCTATAGAAAGTTGTGACAGTTGGTGACATACCAAAGCTCCACAATCTCCTAATGAAGTAGAAGACTGATGTGCTTTCTGTGTGATTACGTCTACTGTATGTGTCGGCCCATAGACAGTTTCTCTGATAGGTTGACGCTCAGAAATTATTGCTCATCCTCTTTAAGTGTGGGGAGGTCTTCCTGATCTACCACCCTTCAGGCAGGGAGCTTTACTCCTTACTGAGGGGTAAACCCTTTTGTAAGCTTTCCACCAATCAATGATAATACTATGGGGCTTATTATTGTCACAAGCACTGAAATACATTGAAAAGCATTGTAGGATGGAAGGATTGTATTTAGCTTAGAGAACACTCGGTCACCACTTCATTAGGTACATCTGCGTACCTGCTCATTAATGCAGATGTCTAGTCAGCCAATCATGTGGCGGCAATTTAATGCACAAAAATATGCAGACATGGTCAACAAGTTCAAATTTTGCTCAGATCAAACATCAGAATGTGGAAAAAATGTGGTCTATTTTGACGGTGGAATTCTCTTTGATGCCAGACGGAGCGGCTTATTTCAGAAACTGCTGATCTCCTGAGATTTTCACACACAACATGCACAGCAGTTCTCTTGAGGTTACAGCAAATGTTGTGAAAAAAACAAACAAAAAAAAATCCACTGAGTGGTAGTTGTGGGCAAAGATGTCTTGTTAATGAGAAAAGTCAGAGGAAAATGGCCATACTGGTTCTGGTGTGCAGAAGAACATCTCCGAACACACAACATTTTGAAACTTGAAGTGAATAAGCTACAGTAGCTGAAGACCACAAGCATATACCCAGTGGCCACTTTAACGGCTATCGGAGGCACCTAATAAAGTGGCCACTGAGTGTAGGTTAAAAGGTCAGCACAACATCATGGGCCAAAGGGCCTGTACTGTGCAGTACTGTTCTACTATTGAATGATAGAACTAGCCTGAGGAACTGAATGGCCCACTTCTGTCTGTCAGTTCAAATGCTTGCCTAAGTCAGGAGGAAAATGATAAGTTAAGTCCAGCGCTCACTATTATGTTTGATGGCAGGTTGATTGAGTGGAAACATAATCCAAAATGTTTAAAATGCTGGAATGGATGGATAATGCAAATATAAGCAGATTACTTAAGTTAACATGAGTCTGCAAGTCCAGAGGACAGCAGTATAACATTGGTAAGCCTCGGGCTAAACGAGGTGTTTGAGCAATTTGCAGATTACTGAATATGCTGAATAGACTCCCATCAAAGGTAGTTATTGCCCTGTTGATTAAGTACCTTGAAAGGAGCTGAATGTATATCAGCATCAGAGCAGTGCAGAATGCAGCCGGTGGCTGACATGTCATTCTCGATCACTGATGGCACCTGCAGGGTTAGAAGTGACAAGTGAGGAAATTGGTTATTTTTATTTATTTATGTCGGTTCCAGAAGCTCTCTAACATGTAGACACAACCCTCCTCACCATCGAGGTCATCTTCAATTCCTATCAGATTCCTTCTTCTCCAGCTCTTGACCTTTCCCACCCACCTAGCTTCACCTATCACCTTCCAGCTATCCTCCTTCCACTCCCCCGTCACCCAACCTTTTATTCTGGCATCTTCCCCCTTCCATCTCAGTCCTGAGGAAGGGTCTCAGCCCAAAGCGTCAACCATCCATTATTTCTGTAGATGCTGCCTGACCTGCTGAGTTGCTCCGGCATTTTGTGTGTTTAACTTCACGAGGCAATGCCTCAAGAAGGTGGCATCCATCAGTAAGGACTCTCAGCATCTGGGGCTTGTGTCCTCTTTTCATTACTACCATCGCGGAAGAGGTACTAGAGTCTAAAATCCACATGATGCCTCAGGAACAGCTTCTGCCACCACCACCACTCCCCCCAAATTCTGAATGGTCCGTGAATCTATGGACACTAGCTCTTTATTCCTGTTTACACATGCACAGTGGAGAGCATTCTAACTGGTTGCATCACTGTCTGGCAAGGAGGTGCCACTGCACAGGATCGGATAAAGCTGCGGAAAGTTATAAACTCATCACAGGCACCTTCAAAGGCATCTTCAAGAGGGAATGTCTCAAAAAGGCAGCATGCATCATAAAGGGCCATCACCATCCAGGACATGCCCTCTTCTCATTACTACCATCAAGGAGGAGGTACAGGAAACTGAAGATGCATATTCAACTTTTTCAGACAGCTTCTTCCCCTCTGCCATCAGATTTCTGAGCAGCCCAAGAAGCCATGAACACTGCCTCACTGTTTCACTTTCCTTTTGCATGATTTATACATTTTTATATATTCAAAGGTTCGAAATTCAAAGTACAATTATTATCAAAGTATATACACAACCCTGATATTCATCTTCCCACAGACAGCCATGAAACCAAAAAAACCATAGAACCCATTCAAAGAAAACATCAACCCCCCGCACCACATGCAAAAAGAACAACAAATCGTGCAAACAGCAAAAAAAAGAGCAGAAGACACAGAATATAAGACACACAATCAAAAGAGTCCAGGCATATTCAGTACAGCTCCATTCGAGTTCAATCTAGTGCTGCGTTGTTCATTATCTGCAGGATGTCACGAACAAAATCACCCAAAATAGCACCAAAAAAAGGATTCATGTTGCTACTTACAGTTATTTCTATATCTTACACTGTGCTGTCGCCACAAGGTAACAAACTTGACAAGGTTCTTGATTAGTAAGTGTGTCAGAGTTTATGGGGATTTGGCAGCTGAATGAGGCTGAGAGGGAATAATCAATCAGCCATGATAGAATGGCTAAGTAGACTCAATGAGCTAAGTAACTAATTCTGCACCTCTGTTTCATAACTTCAAAAGAACATCACTGGTTACAAAATGCTCTGGGTTGCCACAAAGAACTGATAGCCACAACATAATGAAAGTCTTTCTCTCTCCAAGCAATAACACAGCAGAAGATGGAAGCGGAGAGAGGTCAGATATTATTGGGTTATGTTTGCGTTAAGCTATGTTTTCAGATTTGCCTTCACTTCATCACACCATCACTAAACTGTTACAACCACTCACTTTCAAGGACTCATCATCTCATGCTCTCAATATTTATTGGTTATTTATTTATTATTATTATTTCTTTTGTATTTGCACAGCTTGTTGTCTAATGACATTGGTTGCTTGTCTGTCCTGTTAGGTGTGGACTTTCATTGATTCTATTGCGTTTCTTGGATCTACTGAGAATGCTCCCACAAAAACTAATCATAATCACAGGGTTGTTTAAGATGTAATTTGATAACGAATTTGAACTTTGACTTTGACAATAATACTGTATTCACTTCCTCTTTAAAGTCTGTGAGTCCGTCTCTTTATCCCGGGCGAGGTAAGAAAGAATGCGGCCAGTGTTTATGCTGCACTCAGCAAAGAGTCTGTATAATTAATCAAAGACAGAAATCAGTTTACACCAGCCTTGGCCGAGCATACAACAGATGTTTGAACGATAATTTACTCTGTTTCCATTGTCCTCTGTGGCACTTTTGAAGTGTAGTCACTGTTAAACATCGGATAGCAAGATCCCCAAAACAACAATATGCCAGCCACGGGAAGGGTTAGCATCCTCATGTTCCTGGGAGTCAATGTCTCAGAGGATCTGTCCTGGGCCCAGCATGCTGATGCACTCATGAAGAAAGAATGCTAATGGCTCTACTATGTCAGGAGTTTGACAGGATTCAGTGCGTCACCAAGGACTTATAAATTTCTACAGATGCACGGTGGAGAATATTCTGATTGGTTGCATCACCACTAGATACGGAGGCTCCAATGCACAAGATCGCAAAAGATTGCACACCGTTGTAGACTTAGCCAGCTTCATCGCGGGCACAACCCTCTCCACCATCCAGGGCATCTGCAAGAGTGACTCAAGAATGTGGAAAACAGCTCTGAGAACCCTCACTGGACATGTCCTATTCTCATTGCAATCTTTGGGAAAGAGCTGTTGGAGACTGAAAACCTACACTCGACAATTCAGGAATGGCTTCTACCCCCTTAGCCGTTAGATTTCATGAACCCATGAACACTACCTCATTATTCCTCTTTACCGAACTGCTAATTTATTTTGTAATTTATGGTAGTTTTGTGCATTTGCAATTTGCTGCTGCTGGAAACCAACAAATGTCACATCATGTAAATCAGAGATAATACACCTGATTCTGTTTCTGATTTTGGGTATATTGGAGCAGTATATTATGACTCATAAGGTAACGTAATGCCAGCATCAGGTCCTTGCCCCACCTCACCCACCTCAAACTGACAATTGATTGACCATATTTATGGGGAGCATGAGGGGAACTTCTTCACTCAGAGGGTGATGCGAGTGTGGAACGTGCTGCCAATAAATGTGGGTTCAATTTCAATATTTAAGAGAAATTTGGATAGGAATATGAGTGGGTGGAAGTAAGTTTTTAACAAAGGAGGTGTACAACACTCCTTCCCTCCACTAGAACATTACAGGCCCTGTAGCCCATGATGTTGTGCTGGCCTGTTAACCTGGATCTGGAGCTGGAGGAACTCAGCAGGTCAGGGACCATCTATGAAGGGAATAAGCTGTTAACGTTTCAGCCCAAGACCCTGCCTCCTCACCTGGTCAGAACCATTCCCACCTCTACAAGGTGCTACCCTTTATATGTGAATCTGGATCCACTAATCGCGTTGACTCGGGATTAACTCAGTAGCAGCCTGGTACAAGGGCATTTAGGCATGGTTAATCTAGCCTTTCCAGAGGTACAAACATGGTGGTATTGGTTTTGGTACTGGGGTCGCTGAGTAGTAGAGAGGAGGTGTAAGGCATTCCTTCCCTCTGCTAGCCTGCAGGTCACCCTTGGGCAAGGTGTAGTGGCCCAAAACACTGAATGTTTGCTCTTTTCCATATATACTGCCTGACCTGCCGAGTTCCTCTAACATTTTGTGTGTGTTGTTTTCGATTTCCAGCATCTTTCTCATGTTTATGACTTGCTGCTCCACTGTAAAGTCTCTTTGAAGGATGGCTACATTGGAGAAGTTCAAATTTTCCTTTCAGTAAAACCCTCTTTCACTGCTTCCCCATGTGATCTCTGCTGCCTTCCGACTCTTTGAACAGGTACTCACCTGGACCCGCTACCACAGCCAAGGATCCTTCCAGGGAGCTTTGCCTCGAGTGGTCTCCCTCTCTTTCAATAAAAGTCTGTGTTATCGTACGATGGTATCACGGTTCCGCATTTATGGACTGTGTGCATTTTCTGACTTACGGTTTTTAAATTCTGTGTGAGTTTTATCGCCTGTTCCTTTTCTGTTTTGTCGTGTGAGGGGAGAGTGCTTGAGGGCTGATGTTCTGTTGTGTTCTGTTAGCTTTTTGTGCAGGGAGGGGTTGTTTTTTGGGGGTTGATGCACCTGTTCTGTTTTGTGTGGGGGAGGGGTGTTTTGAGGGTTGAGATCAGGATGCTGTTCCTTTTTATGTGGGGGAGGGTTTGATGTTTCTCTCTGATTGACTTTCATGTTCTTTCTGTGTTTTGTGGCTATCAAAAGACAAATTTCAGAGTTGTATATGGATCCAAGACATCTTCAAGGAGCGGTGCCTCAGAAAGGCAATGACTTCTCATTGTTACCATCAGGAAGTGGGTATAGAAACCTGAAGGCACACACTTCTTCCCCTTTGCCATACAATTCATAAATGGACATTGAACCCATGAACACTACCTCACTTTTTTTAAATATATATTACTTCTGTTTTTGCACTACTTTTAATCTATTCTATCTACAGATATATACTTACTGTAAGTGATTTACATTTTTTCTTTCTATATTATCAAGAGTTGCATTGTAGTGCTGCTGCTAAATTAACAAATTTCACAACTCATGCTGGTGATAATAAACCTGATTCTGATTCTGATACATGCTTTGATAGATAAATGTACCTTTGAATAAAGAAGATCGTCAATCACCCAACGTGCAAAAAAAAGAACAAATTGTGCAAACAATAGAATGGGCTGAAAAATGGCAGATGGAGTTTAATACAGACAAGTGTGAGGTATTGCACGTTGGAAGGACAAACCAAGGTAGAACACACAGGGTTAATGGTAAGGCACTGAGGAGTGCAGTGGAACAGAGGGATCTGGGAATACAGATACAAAATTCCCTAAAAGTGGCGTCACAGGTAGATAGGGTCGTAAAGAGAGCTTTTGATACATTGGCCTTTATTAATCAAAGTATTGAGTATAAGAGCTGAAATGTTATGATGAGGTTGTATAAGGCATTGGTGAGGCCGAATCTGGAGTATTGTGTTCAGTTTTGGTCACCAAATTACAGGAAGGATATAATTAAGGTTAAAAGAGTGCAGAGAAGGTTTACAAGGATGTTGCCGGGACTTGAGAAACTGAGTTACAGAGAAAGGTTGAATAGGTTAGGACTTTATTCCCTGGAGCGTAGAAGAATGAGGGGAGATTTGATAGAGGTATATAAAATTATGATGGGTATAGATAGAGTGAATGCAAGTAGGCTTTTTCCACTGAGGCAAGGGGAGAAAAAAACCAGAGGACATGGGTTAAGGGTGAGGGGGGAAAAGTTTAAAGGGAACATTGGGGGGGCTTCTTCACACAGAGAGTGGTGGGAGTATGGAATGAGCTGCCAGATGAGGTGGTAAATGCGAGTACTTTTTTAACATTTAAGAATAAATTGGACAGATACATGGATGGCAGGTGTATGGAGGGATATGGTCCGTGTGCAGGTCAGTGGGACTATGCAGAAAATGGTTCGGCACATCCAAGAAGGGCCAAAAGGCCTGTTTCTGTGCTGTAATTTTTCTATGGTTTCTATGGTTTCTATGAAAAAGTGTGCAACTTTCAGAATTAAGGTTCACAAAAGTGAATTCACAGCCACAAAGCCAGACATCACTACACCCAGCCTAGTAACCTGTAGTTGCAGGTCACTGCCTCAATTCTGCACAGAGACAAGTAAACCTCACCAAGCAGCGAGCTGAACTCTAGCCTGTCCCTCGCCTCTGTCCCTGACAGCCTGACATTTTCAATCTGGTTTAGCACTTAAATCGGCCAAACAACAGCTCATTTCTTGCTCTCGAACTCGGGCCCAAACTCTTTAATTCGCTCTTGGGTCCGAGCCCTGCTGCCTCAACTTGCCTCGCCTCAGATCTGCTGCTTCAAATCAGCTCCAAGTCTGCTCCAGCAATGGCCAGCCACTGGCATATTTCCCGTCCTCGGACCCAGGCCCCACTGTCTTCATTCAGTCCATACGTGCCGCAATGCGACTGTTCTGTGCCTTTACGACTTCAGTTCACAACACAAAAATGCCAGGCTGTACAGGCAGTTCAAAAGCTCAGCTCTGAAACAGAGTTACAGTCTATTGATTGCAACAATCACTTTCCAGAAACACTGTGATTAATAGAGAAGTTAGTAGTTTTGTTTGGTATTTGCAAGGTTTCGCCATGTTTCACCAGCGCCATCTCAAACTATAACCCCGGAAAATAATCAAAAGGACAACATGGGAGCTGGGAAAAGGGTCTACTTAGTTTTTCTTTTAGTGAAGCACTCAGTTATGATGTGGTGGCATAATGACACATGTCATTTACATCGTTCTTACATATAACCCATAATGACTTCTATAAACAAAGAAAGAATGTTTTATCAAACAATATATTTGCAATATTACTGAAATATTAAGCACACTACCAACTCTTTTTACTCTGTTCTGATTGCATAAAACACAACCACATGGAAGACATCACTGGGAAATACTGAAGTCTTTGTTTAGCAAACATCTAGGTGAGAGTGAGACCAGAAGAATCCTAGAGAATCTCACTCACCCAACAAGATATTTTATGGTTCTTCAAAAATAACGATTAAATCACTGAATATAACAACCATGAATGTAAAGGTTTTGCACTGTTTCTTCTTCTTCTTCTTAGCCCATCACCCCGACAAGGGCAAAGCCAGTAGCTTGGCAGAGTCCTTTGTCCTGGGCCAGTCTGTCAAGTTGTCTCCTTGCTTGAAGATCCTTCCCCTCCCAGGGATGAGGTCTTTGGAGCTCCTCTTTGCACTTCTGTAGCTCTGAGTTTGTATGTGATGGGGTTCCTAGCCTCATGCCCAAACCTCCGACTTTCACAGCCGGAATTGAGACCATCCAGGGTGGAGTTGATTGTTTCTTCCTTTATATATACTTTCATTATTAATAATGTCTAATTAAAAAAACATGTACGGTGTGGTACAGTGCAATGAAAAGCTCAGTTACAGCAGCATTGCAGTAACAGGTTCAAACAACAAAGAGGGCATGTTATACATAAATTATACAAAGCGGAGAAGAAGAAGAATTCAAAACATGACATTGGTGCAGGAATGCCACGAGCAGAATCAAATGGACATGCTATTTTAGCACAGAAGCATGGTGACTATTATGGGCTGCCCCCAACTCATCCCTGGACTGTGTTGACAGTTACAACAAGTTACACATTGCTCTGCATGTTTCGATGTACTGAACACCTGAACAATAAATCCAATAAAATCCAAGCTAATCTAATCTAGCTCCTTGACAGTGCAAAACGTGGCCCATGGGAAGATCGAATAGGTTAGGACTTTATTGCTTGGAATGTAAAAGATTGAGAGGAGATTTGATAGAAGCATTTAAAATTAACAGGGGTATATTTAGGGTAAATGTAAGCAGGCTTTATCTACTGAGGTTGGGTGGGACTACAATTAGAGGTCATGGGTTAAGGGTGATAGGTGAGAAGGTTAAGGAGAACATGAGGGGAAACTTCTTCACTCTGTGGGTTGTGCGAGTGTGGAATGAGCTGCCAGCACGGTGGTGCATGTGAGCTTCATTTCAACTTTTAAAGGAAGTTTGGATAAGTATGTGAAAAGTAGGGGTATGGAGAGCTATGGTCCAAGTGCGGGTTGATGGGAATAGGCAGCTGAAATGGCTTTGCATGGACTAGATGGGCCAAAGGACCTATTTCTGAGCTGTACTTTCCTATGATTCTGTGACTCTAGTGTTCTGTTGCTGAGGTAGGGTCGGTGCAAACTGGTTCAAAAACTCGATATCTGTTGGACGTCACATTATCTGACTGGGGGAGTACCCTAGTGACCTATTCCTCACTCACCTCACCAGAAAACAGGTGATCTGATCACTGTGCTGCTGTGGTTGTGAGAGCTTACTGAAGATTAGTTTTGTTTGTCACATGTGCATTGAAACATACCGTGAAATGCATTGTTTGCGTCAACGACCAACACTGTCTGAGGGTGTGGGGGAGGGGGGGGGCAGCCTGCAAGTGTCAGCATGCCTTTAGTGCCAAAATAGCATGCCCAGTTTACTAACCTTAATCCGTACATCTATGAAATGTCAAAGGAAACTGAAATAAGCAGAGGAAACGTACGCGGTCAAGGCGAGAATGTACACACCCCTTACAGACAGCAGCAGGAATTGAACCCTGATCGATGTTGTAAAGTGTTACGCAAACCAGTACCATACAACCCACTGCTGTGGCCGGTTTAGACTCTGTGTTTTGTGCATTATTGTGACTAGGCTTCAAAGCTACTCCATTGGTCATAAACCCAATGGGGGGGGGGGTATTAGAATTGCTCATTAATTGACAGTTTCATTCTGTCAAACACCCCCTCCTTGGTTAAATAAGTAGATCCTCTTCCCTCTGGGGCTTCAAGTGTATTCATCAGTGCTGTGCCCTGGTGTGAGGGGACAAAGGAAGGGAGACAATGTGACAAAGCCCTGAAAGCGGCTGTGCCTGGAAACGAATACCAGACATTGCAGTCTTGCAGTGTTTACGAGACAGAGACAGCCCCTGCTTTGGAAGGATGTGTGTACAAACATAACATAAACCAGCTCCTATTTTCACTTCCATCGATATCCAACTACTGATCGAATGATAGGCAAATATTTCATCCATAGGCACAGGAAGACATTGCATTTTATTGAACTAAATCATAGAATATAGAACATAGAAAACTACTGAGCTGACATTTTAACCTACTGTATTCTAAGATCAGTTTAGCTCTTCCCTCCTACATAACCCTCCATTCTTCTTTCGTTCATGTGCCTATCTAGTAGTTTCTTAAATGCCCCCAATGTATCTGCCTCTACCACACACCCAGCAGTGTGCTCCATGCACCCACCATTCTCTGTGTAAAAATCACACTTTCCCACAGTCTCCTTAAAATTATGCCCCTTGTATTTCCCTCTTCTGTCCAGGGATTAAGTCTCTGGCTATGCAATTGATCTATGCTTCTTAACATCTTGTACACCTCTATGAAGTCACCTCTTGTCATCCTTTGCTCCAGGGAGAAAAGCCCTCGCTCACTAAACCCTTCCTCAAAAGACATGCTGTCTAGACCAGGTAAACTAGTAAACCTCCTCTGCGCCCTCTCTAAAGCTTCCACATCCTCTCTAATGAGGCGAGCCCTGCTAACTTATGCTAGTTTTGTGCATTATCCTATCCAGGTACCTGCCCAACTGTCTTTTCAAAGTTGGTATTGACTTGCCTCAACCACTTCCTGCTGGAAGCTTGTTTCATACAGGTACCACTCTCTTTGTGGAAAAAAAAACTATGCTGCTCCTTAAACACCTATTAAGTCTTTCTCCTCTCACTTTAACCATTTTGCCATTAATTCTGCTATTTGCCAGGACCCTTGATGCATGCAGCTGTAGGTAGTTCATGCAGAATCAGATCTCATTAGCTCTATACACGTTGCTTGGTGAATTGTTTGAAGTATCTCCCACACCAGTTGCTACAAGGGGGTCACTTCATTTCTGGGGACGAGAACAGTTCCTACACTGTATGCTTTGTACCAGAGTTTTCCACTTGGAACACAATCAGAAACCTGGTGGCAAATCAGGTTCACTTTCTCAAGATAATTAAGGGATCAAATTTCCACTCATTTGTGTAATTACAAATTTTCCATTCACTGGAGCAATCAGGCAACATTTTAGGCTGTAATTGTTTATTTTTGTTTTCACCCTTACACTGAGGTATGGCTGGTGCTGGCTTTAGTTCAATTCCTCCTCATAGTTTGGAAGAAAATGAACTTATTTATTTATTTAGAGATACAAAGTGGAATAGGCCCTTTTGGCCCTTTAATAATTTATTTTTCATGTTACAGCACAAAGTAGGCCCTTTTGACCAAAAACATAGTTATTTAAGTTCCAAGGGCTTTTTAATTTATAGAGCCTCCCTGGGTTACTAACGTCCGTCTAAATAGCACACAGCATAAAAAGTACTGGGCAAAAGTCTTAGGCAAATATACTTAGCCAGAGTGCCTAATGCTTTTACACGGTACTGTATTTGTTAATGTGGAGCGAAGAGTGAGTCTGTAAATCTGGCAGGAGCAAAGGAAGCTGGGAATGGTGAGGGTGGAGTGCCGCAAGATGGTTGTGGGATAGGTGTGCAGAGAAGGAGAGACATGGCGGACGGTGATGCACCCAGCCCAGAGACACCAGGCAAGGTCATTTAATTCCAAACAATTGGTTTATAAATCATTACAGACTGTCTCTCTGGTGCTTCCCACCCCCTCCCCTCTCCCTTCCCAAATATGATTCTCCTTTCCTTGTCCCTTCCCATTTTCAGTCCACAATAGAGTCAGGTCTGTCATCACACACGTGTCATGAGATGTGTTTTTTGTGGAGGCAGTACAATGCAATTCATAAAATTACTACAGTACTGTGAAAAGGACTTATGCACCCTAGCTAGATATACACGAGGGGTGATTGATAAATTCGTGGCCTAAGGAGTCAATTTTAGAAAACCTAGCACATTTATTTTTCAACATACTCCCCTCCTACACTTACACATTTAGTCCAGCGGTCGTGGAGCATACAGATCCCTTCTTTGTAGAAGTGGTCCACAGCAGGGGTGATTGATAAGTTCGTGGCCTAAGGTAGAAGGAAATGAGTTATACAGTTCTCGTTACATGCATGTGCAGTTCAACTCTTCGAGAGAAAATGCAGAAAGTTTGAAGTTAATAAGTCATCTCTTTTTACATTAGGCCATGAACTTATCAATCACCCCTGCTGTGGACCACTTCTGGAGGTCCAAGACGCCGACTTCTACAAAGAAGGGATCCGTATGCTCCACGACCGCTGGACTAGGAGTGTAAATGTGGGAAAAATAAATGTGCTAGGTTTTATAAAATTGACTCCTTCTACCTTAGGCCACGATCTTATCAATCACCCCTCGTATATGTGTGTATGACTTTTGCACAGAACTGTATGAGTAGCGTTTCAGAGACTGGTGGAATGGATGATAATGGATTTACTGGCATTGCAGGGCTGCAGGCAGCATCTGCCAGGTGAGAACGTTGACAGATCCATGTCCTTTTTCATCTACCTCCCACTTCACCCTTCCGTACTATGACAGTTGGGAGCTGGGTAGAACCAAGGAGTGCCGAGGAACAGGAGATTATAACACAAGAAATTATGCAGATGCGGGAAATCCAGAGTAACACACACAAGATGCTATAGGAATGAACATCAATTTCTCTAAATTCCAGTAATTTTTCCTCCTGCACTCTCCCTCTTTTCACATTTCCTGCTCTGGCTCTGCTCTTCTTCTCCTCTCCTCACCTGTCTATCACCTCCCCCAGTGCCTCTCCTCCCTCCCTTTCTCCCATGGTCTACTCTACTCTCCAATCAGATTCCTTCTTCTTCAGCCTTTTGCTCTTCCCACCATCACCTCCCAGCTTCTCACTTCATTCCCTCTCCCCTACCCACTAATCACCTTCTATCTCGCTTTCCTACCCATCCCCCCACCTTCTTATTCCCCTCCTTTCCAGTGCTGTTAAAGGGTTTCAGTCCAAAACATTGACTGTTTATTCATTTCCATAGATGCTGTCTGACCTGCTGAGTTCCTCCAGCATTTTGTGTGTATTGCACTGAGCAAATCCACTCAGTCAGTGAGGTCGGGTGGCGATCGGCCACTCTCCTGTCACCACTGTCTCTGTGACTCTCTCCCTTTCAGTTCTCAGTTATGAACAGTTTAAGTTACAAACAGTTCTCTGAAATCAGAATTAGAGTTAGGTTTAATACCACTGGCATATGACGTGTACTCTGTCATCTTTGCGTCAGCAGTACAATGCAATACATGATAATTGAGAAAAATCTGTGAAGTACAATATACTTATTGTATATACATATTCAATAGTTAGATTAAGTAGGTAGTGAAAAAATCAAATTCAAGAAAGTAGTGAGGGTCATGAATTCAAAGTCCATTCAGAAATTGGATGTCAGAGAGGACGAAGTTCTGGGTACTTCTCAAAACCTAGTCGTAACTTGGACGCTGCCTGTATTCACAAAGAGATGGACTCTTGTCTTCACCATCTATCTTGCTATGATCGTGAACTTTATTCTTTACCTTCACTGCACGATCTCTGTATCTGTGTTGCTTTGGATTTCCAGCATCTGCAGAATTTCTGGCATTATAATTCTGCATTGTTACTGTTTACCTTGTTCTCTCTCAATGCACAGTGCAATGATCTGATTTGTATGAACAATATGCGAGACAAACTCTTCACTATGTCTTGGTAAATGTGACAATGATAAAACACATATAAAATAATATCAAATTCAGATTCAGATTTATTTATTTATCACATATACAATTAAACATGGAGTGAAATGCATTGTTTGCGTTAACAACCAACACAACTTCAGGATGTGCTGGGGGCAGCCCGCAAGGTTCACCACACATTCTGGCACCCACAATGTTCAGTACAAGCAGCAACAATAACAACAAAACAAAACAACATCAGCAAAGCAAACCCCTTTCTCCCTCACTCTAACAACAAATTCACTCAAACAGCCCTCCAACCCCAGTTCATTTGTTCATTATGCATCATGTTGTGTGATGTGGGTGATCGTGGTCTTTCCATGACCGTGATTGTTCTTGGCAAATTTTTCTACAGAAGTGGTTTGCCACTGCCTTCTCCTGGGCAGTGTCTTTACAAGACAGGTGACTTCAGCCGTTATCAACACAATGTCTGCCTGGCGTCCATGTCAGTTAACCAGGACCTGCGATATGCACTGGATGCTCATACGACCATCCACCACCTGCTCGCATAGAGTCACATGACCCTGATTGGGGTTGGGGTGTGAGCTAAGCAGGTATTACACCCTGTCCAAGGGTGATCTGCAGACTAGCAGAGGGAAGGAGCGCCTTACACCTCCTTTGGTAGAAACGCAGCTTGTCACCCACCAACCCCAGTACCAATACCAACACCACTATGTTTGTACCTCAGGGAAGGCTAGTATTTATTGACCATCCCTAAAAATTATTGCATCAGGTTGCTTACTGAATTAATTTAGAGTCAACACAATCGGTAGATCTGGATTCACATATAGAGGGACAGCACCTGGTAGAAGTGGGAATGGTTCTGACCGAGTGAAGAGCAAGGGTCTCAGCCTGAAATGTTGACTCATTATTCCCCTCGACAGATGCTGCCTGACCGGCAGACTTCCTCCAGCATTTTGTCTGTGCTGTTCAAAATTTCTGACAACTACAGAATCTCCTGTGATTAGCTCAAGACTCTTCACCTCCACCTGATGAAGGGGTTCAACCCAAAATATGGAGTGTCCATTTCCCTCCACAGATGGTCGCTAACCTGCTGAGCTCCTCCTGCTCCAGCTCTAGGTTAAAAGGTCAGCATGAGGTCACGGTTGAAGGACTTGTACTGTGCTGTAGTGTACTATCTTCCATGTTCTCAGAGAACATGCCCCAGGACAGTTCATCCATCACCCTAACTCCCAACTGTTGCCCTCATATCGCTCCCCTTCGCCAATATGCTGAGGTCTCGAGGGCATCAGATTGACAGCAACAGAAGACTACAGATGCTGGAATCTGGAGAATCACTCAAAGTCTCTGGAGGAACTCGTTGGGTCGGGCAGTATCTGTGGAGGGAGATGGGCAGTTGACACTTTGGGTAAGGGTCTGCCATCTTGTCCAGTGACATGAGCGCTACCGTCAATGATAGACATGGCAGCAGATGGGAAGGACGCTGATGAGTCAGATCTTCAACCCCTGTCAACTCTCCTAAAGTTTTTTAACTGCTTTTAAGTATTTGATTCTATATCTTCTTAAGCCCATCAACCTGACTGGGGCATAGGCCATCAACAGCAGCTGACCAGAGTACTGGGCCGAAGGTTGACGGCCCTGTGCCTTCTGATTTCACCACACAACTTCATCTATCCAAGTGAAGATCTTTCCTCTTTCAGGGATGAGGACTGGAGCTTCTGTTAACACTTCTGTAGCACTAGGATGTTATGGGATGGGTTTCTAGCCCATCCTTCACAGCCAGGCTTGGGGGCATTCATGGCCAATTAGGTATTTGATATTCAGCAAAACTTAAAATCTATTAAGATTGATTCAAACAATTAAAAAAGAGAAGTATTCTAAAAAAGTAAAATGAATCAGAAACATATTAGCACACAGCAAAAACAAATTTAATTAAAAAAACATTAAAATAATGAAGTAAAATAAAATAATTTAACAAACTTAGATTTTCTCTTCCTTAAGTTTCGAGTTGGAAATATTCATGAAATGGAGTGGTGGTTCTGATCCTATGCTGGTCTGGTTTGCGAGGATTAAGAAGGCAAATATGGAAGGTAACATTCAGTATGGCTACAGCTGTGTTGGTCTCTACATGGCAACCTGCCATGGAGGGGAGTGACAGATGTGTCAGCATCTGTCACTCAGCATAGACTGGACATGCAGATGGTTGATAATAACATCGTAAGACCATAGATGTAGGAGCAGAATTAGACCATCTGGTCCATCGAGTCTGCTCCACCATTCCATTATGGCTAAATTATTCTTCCTCTCACCCCATTTTCTTGCCTTCTCCCCATAACCTTTGATGCCCTAACTAACCAAGAACCTATTGACCTCTGCTTTAATTATACCCAATGACTTGGCCTGCACAGCTGTCTGTGGCAATGAATTCCATAGATCCACTACTCTCTGGATAGAGGAAATCCTCCTCATCTCTGTTCTAAATGGAAATCCCTTTATTGTGAGGTTGTGCTGTCTGGTCTTAGACTCCCCCACTATGGGATCCCCTCCATATCCACTCTATTTGTTCATTCGTTGTGTCATACGACTTGGGCAATCAGGGTCTTTTCATGATCTTGATTGTTCTTGGCAAATTTTTCTCCAGAAGTGGTTTGCCATTGTCTTCTTTTGGGTACAAGATGGGTGATCCTAGCCATTATCAATACTCTTCAGAGATTGTCTACCTGGCATCAGTGGTCACATAACCAGGACTTGTGATATGAACCAGCTGCTCATACGACCATCCACCGCCTGCTCCAATGTGACCCTGTTCAGCGGGGGCTAAGCAGGTGCTACACCTTGCCCAAGGGTGACCTGTAGGCCAGCGAAGGGAAGGACCTCCTTTCACCTCCTTTGGTGAGATGTATCTCCACCCCTAATCACACTATTAGGCCTTTCAATGGGATTCAAGGAATCCCTGTTCATTTTTCTGAACCCCAGTGAATACAGGCTGGGATATAATTTGGGAATTATTTATAAGGATGGGGATGAATGTTGATTGTCAGCTCAATTCAGCCTAATGTGTTTGACAGAACAACAAAGCACAGTGCCTGTCTTCATTATTGCTCACTGCACAGGTTCGTACAATTGAGACCTTGTAACAGATAAGGACCAATCAATGCCATTCCCAAGCGATGCACACAAAATGCTGGAGAAACGCAGCAGGCCAGGCAGCATCAATGGAAAGCAATGAAGTGTAACCATTCACCAGATACTTGCTGAAGGATCTTGGCCCAAAATGTCGACTGTTGAGTTCCTCAAGCACTTTGTGGGTGTTGCTCCAGATTTCCAGCATCTGCAGCATCTCTTGTGTCAATGCCAAATGCAAGTTTTTTCACATTTTTCTAAACTTTTTGTGAATGTATGTTTTCCTACTATCATAATCACAGTTTTATATGTGCTTTGTGTTGTGTGCTGTTGGTACTGTGTTTTGCACCTTGGACCCTGTCCCGTTTGGCTATACTCATAGGGAAGCAATGCTTGTCCTCCATCTCCAATGACGTTCAGGACATCCTTCATTGTTATAGTAACTTGTTTTCACCACTGTCAGTCATGCACGTTCCGGGTGGAGGCTCAGGAATACCGTCACACAGATGTAGAAGGATTCTTCATTGCTGTTTCTGTAACAATTTTGTTTTGCCGGTCAGTGTTGTTAGCTCTGAGCAGAACCCCCAAACCTACAGGACAGGTGGACCACTCTTAGTCTGGCCTCTACCCTTTGACCTTTTTGGCATGGGTGACTTTACCAAGAGGTAAAGCATAAAGCATTGACTCCAGCCAGTGTGGCTCTCCGGGTCATTGAGGCACACAAGCCTTCAAACCACGACATGGTTATGGTCCTCTTGGAGGGTACTCATCTAAGGTTGATTGATAATTAAACTTGCATTTGAACTTGAAGTTTGCAGATGACTCCACTGTTGTTAGACAAATCATAAGTAGTGTTGAGCCAGCTTACTGTAGTGAGATAGGATGCCACGAGTAGGGTTGTTGGCACCATCACCACCCCCGGCAGCATGCAGATCGGCAAAACCTTCCCCACCACCATCTGCAGGAAGCGGTGCCTCAGGACGGTGGCATCCATCAACAAGGACTCTCCCCATCTGGGACATGCCCCCTTCTCATTACTGCCATCAGGCTGTGGGGAAAGGAGCCTGAGGAGATACAGTCAGCAATTCAGGAAAAGCTTCTTCCACTGAATGGACCTGCTATGTTTTGTAACTTCAAAGCATAATATTAATTCAGGGGAAGACGTGAGAGTCTGAAATTCCGGTGTAGCTTTGTCTTTGCCTTTAGTGAGGTGTGCACATATCATGTGGTAGCATGATGACACATTTTAATGTATTTTTATAAATAACCCGTAGTTAATTATTTAAGTAGACAAGAATCTTTAATCAACCAATATATATACCAGATCACTCAAATATCATTGAAATATTAAAAACACGCAGAACCCATGAACACTACCTCACCATTCCTTTTTTAACACTATCTATTTACTTTAGTGATTTATAGCAATTTTATGCCTTTCCAATGTACTGCTATGACAACACAACACATTTAATGTCGTATAAAACGGTGATAATAAATCTGATTCGAATTCATTGCATCAGATTATACTCTATCATGGCTTCAGCCATGCTGTGTCATCTCCAATGTTCTGATATCTCATGATCACCTTGCAGAACAGACCACGAGAGCTCCTGTGGACCACCGAAGCCCAAAGAGGTGAACCCGGAGACGCAGTACTCTCCCACCCTTCAATGTTTCAGCGTCAGATTTATTTATCACACGTACATCGAAGCATACAGTGGAAAGCATTGTTTGCGTTAACAACCAAAACAATTTAAGGATGTTGACAGGGTCATGAAGAAATCTTTTAGCACACAGACTTTCATAAATCAAAGTACTAAGTATAGGAGATGGGATGTTATGTTGAAGTCGTATAAGACATTAGTGAGGCCCAGCTTGGAGTGTTGTGTACAGTTTTGGTCACCTACCTACGGGAATGATGTAAACAAGTTTGAAAGAGTAGAGAGAAAATTTACAAGGATGTTGCCGGGTCTGGAGGAACTGAATTATATGGAAAGAGTGAATAGGTTAGGGTTTCATTCCTTGGAATGTAGGAGATTGAGGGGCGATTTGATTGAGGGGTATCAAAGTTATGAGGGGTATAGATAGGGACTAGAAATAAAGGTTATGGGTTAATGGTGAAAGGTGAAGAGTTTAAGGGGAATAAGTGGGGAACATTCTTCACTCAGAGGGTTGTGAGATTGTGGAACGAGCTGCCAGCACAAGTGGTGCATGCGAGCTTGATTTTAATGTTTGGATAGGTACATGGCCCCGGAATAGGTTGGTAGGAGTAGGCAGTTTAAATGGCTCAGCACGGCCATGATGGGCCGAAGGGCCTGTTTTGTGCTGTGCTTTTCTACGTCTCTATGACTCTATGTACTGGTGGCAGCCAGCAAATTTTGTCATACAATCCAAAGTCAACATAGTAATTTCAGCAGAGCAACACAAGCAAGAACAACAAAAATAATAATAAAACAAGCCCCTTTCCCAGCCTCACCCCCATTCACATACGCAGACAGGCCTCCAGTCCTTGTCCTGAACTCACGCACACTGGACTTCCAACCTCCAGTGCCTGGCACAGAATCACAGACTCACAGACTTTGGGACTCCCATTACCTCAGGATTTTTCAGTCATGGGACTTTGACCCTCAGGCCTCAACCTCCCCCCGGGGACTCATTTACCTGGGTGGGGGGGGGGGTGGTCACCAGCCCTTGTCTTCATGACCTGCTACTTCGTCAGAGAAGAAGATCTTATGTAGTGCTTCTGATCTTCAGAAAAACAACTGAAATATTTCATTAAACAAATCCAAAACAATAAATGTGTTTGAAATCATATTTCACTTATAGAAATAGTTAAAAGAATTAATCACTAAATTAAAGAAAAATACACTATTTTGACTTCCCTTTTCTATTCAGGCTGGGAACACGTTCAAAGGAATGTGTCAAAGTTGAAAGTAAGTTTATCATCAAAGTATGTATATGTCACATATACTAACCGGAGATTCATTGTCTGGCCTAGTTGTGTAGCTGTGACTGGTCTAATGCCGAGCAGTGTCTGGCCAGCTACACATTTGTAATGAAGCTGCCACTGGGCTCAGAGCTGAGTCCTGGGGTGGAGGGAGAGATCTACATCTACCCACATCGCTCCTCCTTCACATTCCCTATTTCCATGTTAATGCACAATCCGAAGCACCAGAGACACCAGAGTATGTGGGAGCAATCAATACAGTTACAAGCACAAAAGCAGCAGAGCTCGAGGTTTAAGATTCAAGATTACTCAATGTCATTTCCTGTGTACAAATGTAAAGGAGAACAAAATAATTGTTACTCCAGATCTGATGCAGCACAAAAAGAAGATAAAGAACACAGTAATAGTAAAAAAAACATAATAAATACAGTACTGTGCAAAAATCTTAGGCATGATCTTTCAGGAATCACTAGATTCTGGAGTGGTTCTGGAAGACTGGAAAATTGCAAAACTCACTCTGCTCTTCAAGAAGTGAGAGAGATAGAAGAAAGGAAACCATAGATCAGTTAGTCTGACCTCAGTGGTTGGGAAGGCGTTGGAGCTGATTATAAAAGATGAGGTCTCAGGGTACTTGGAGGCATGTGATAAAATCGGCCGTAGTCAGCACGGTTTACTCAAGGGAAGATCATGCCTGACCGATCTGTTGGAATTCTTTGAAGAGGTAACAAGCAGGATAGACAATGGAGAATCAGTTGATGTTGTGTACTTAGATTTTTAGAAGGCCTTTAACAAGGTGCCACACGTGAAGCTGCTTAACAAGTTATGAGCCCATGATATTAAAGGAAAGATATCAGTATGGATAAAGCAATGGCTGATTGGCAGGAGACAAAGAGTGGGAATAAAGGGAGTCTTGTCTGGTTGGCTGCCAGTGACTAGTGGTGTTCCACAGCATAGACAGATTGGGAGAATGAACAAAGGAATGGCAGATAGAATATGGTATTGGGAAATGTATGGTCATGCACTTTGGTAAAAGAAATGAAAGGCATGACTATTTTCTAAATGGAGAGAATATACAAAAACCTGAGGCGCAAAGGGCTTTGGGAGTTCTTGCGCAGGACTTCCTAAAGGTTAATTTGCAAGTTGAGCCTGTGGTGAGCAAGGCAAATGCAATGTTAGCATTCATTTCAAGAGGACTAGAATATAAAAGCAAGGAAGAAATGTTGAGACTTTATAAACATAGAATAGTACGGCGCAGTACAGGATGTTCAGCGCACAATGTTGTGCCGACCCTTAAACCCTACCTCCTATATAACCCCCCACCTTAAATTCCTCCATATACCTGTCCAGTAGTCTCTTAAATTTCACTAGTGTATCTGCCTCCACCATAGACTCAGGCACTGCATTCCACGCACCAAACACTCTCTGACTAAAAAACCTTCCTCTAATATCCCCCTTGAATTTCCCACTCTTTACCTTAAAGCCATGTCCTCTTGAACTGAGCAGTGGTACCCTGGGGAAGAGGCGCTGGCTGTCCACTCTATGTATTCCTCTTAATATCTTGTACACCTCTATCATGTCTCCTCTTATCCTCCTTCTCTCCAAAGAGTAAAGCCTGAGCTCCCTTAATCTCTGATCATAATCCATACTTTCTAAACCAGGCAACATCCTAGTAAATCTCCTCTGTACCCTTTCCAATGCTTCCACATCCTTCCTATAGTGAGGTGACCAGAACTGGACACAGTACTCCAAGTGTGGCCTAACCAGAGTTTTATAGAGCTGCATCATTACCTCGCGACTCTTATACTCTATCTCTCGACTTATGAAAGCTAACATCCCATAAGCTTTCTTAGTCATAGTCATAGTCATACTTTATTAATCCCAGGGGAAATTGGTTTTCGTTACAGTTGCTCCATAAATAATAAATAGTAATAGAACCATAAATAGTTAAATAGTAATATGTAAATTATGCCAGTAAATTATGAAATAAGTCCAGGACCAGTCTATTGGCTCAGGATGTCTGACCCTCCAAGGGAGGAGTTGTAAAGTTTGATGGCCACAGGCAGGAATGACTTCCTATGACGCTCTGTGCTGCATCTTGGTGGAATGAGTGTCTGCCTGAATGTACTCCTGTGCCCACCCAGTACATTATGTAGTGGATGGGAGACATTGACCAAGATGGCATGCAACTTAGACAGCATCCTCTTTTCAGACACCGCCGTGAGAGAGTCCAGTTCCATCCCCACAACATCACAGGCCTTACGAATGAGTTTGTTGATTCTGTTGGTGTCTGCCACCCTCAGCCTGCTGCCCCAGCACACAACAGCAAACATGATTGCACTGGCCACCACAGACTCGTAGAACATCCTCAGCATCGTCCGGCAGATGTTAAAGGATCTCAGTCTCCTCAGGAAATAGAGACGGCTCTGACCCTTCTTGTAGACAGCCTCAATGTTCTTTGACCAGTCCAGTTTATTGTCAACTCGTATCCCCAGGTATTTGTAATCCTCCACCATGTCCACACTGACCCCCTGGATGGAAACAGGGGTCACCGGTACCTTAGCTCTCCTCAAGTCTACCACCAGCTCCTTAGTCTTTTTCACATGAAGCTGCAGATAATTCTGCTCACACCATGTGACAAAGTTTCCTACCGTAGCCCTGTACTCAGCCTCATCTCCCTTGCTGATGCATCCAACTATGGCAGAGTCAACCGAAAACTTCTGAAGATGACAAGACTCTGTGCAGTAGTTGAAGTCCGAGGTGTAAATGGTGAAGAGAAAGGGAGACAAGACAGTCCCCTGTGGAGCCCCAGTGCTGCTGATCACTCTGTCGGACACACAGTGTTGCAAGCACACGTACTGTGGTCTGCCAGTCAGGTAATCAAGAATCCATGATACTAGGAAAGCATCCACCTGCATCGCTGTGAGTTTCTCCCCAAGCAGAGCAGGGCGGATGGTCTTGAACGCACTGGAGAAGTCAAAAAACATGACCCTCACAGTGCTCACTGGCTTGTCTAGGTGGGCGTAGTCATGGTTCAGCAGGTAGACGATGGCATCCTCAACTCCTAGTCAGGGCTGGTAGTAGAACTGGAGGAGATCTAAGTGCGGCCTGACCATAGGCTGGAGCAGCTTAACTACCCTATCTACCTGTGAGGCAACTTACAGGAATCTATGGACATGTACCCCCACATCCCTCTGCTCCTCCACACTACCAAGTATCCTGCCATTTACTTTGTACTCTGCCTTGGAGTTTATCCTTCCAAAGTGTACCACCTCACACTTCTCCGGTTTGAACTCCATCTGCCACTTCTCAGCCCACTTCTGCATCTTATCAATGTCTCTCTGCAATCTTCAACAATCCTCTACACTAGCTACACCACCAACCTCTGTGTCATCTGCAAACTTGCCAACCCACCCCTCTACTCCCACATCCAGGTCGTTAATAAAAATCACAAAAAGTAGAGGTCCCAGAACCGATCCTTGTGGGACACCACTAGTCACAACCCTCCAATCTGAATGTACTCCCTCAGCACTGCTGAAGCTTCACTTCAAGTATGTGAGCAGTTTTTGGCTCCATATCTTAGAAAGGATGTGCTGAAACTGGAGAGTGTTCAAAGGAGGTTCATAAAAATGATTCCAGGATTGAATAGCTTGTCATATGAAGAGCATCTGATGGCTCTGGGCCTATATTCACTAGAGTTCAGAAGAATGAGGGGCAACCTCATTGAAACCTATCAAATGATGAAAGGCCTTGATAGAGTGGATGTGGAGAGGATGCTTTCTGTGGTTGGAGAGTCCAAGACCAGAAGACACAGCCTCAGAATAGAGGGGCGTCCATTTGGAACGGAGGTGAGGAGGAATTTGTTTAGCTAGAGAGTGGTGAATCTGTGGAATTCTTTGGCACAGACAGCTGTGGAGGCCAAGTGTTTATACAGATTGAAGACAGAGGTTGATAGATTCTTGATTGACCAGGGCATGAAGTGAAGTGGGGAGAAGGCAAGAGATTGAAGTTGAGAGGAAAATTGGATCAGCCATGATGAAATGACAGAAGAGACTCAATCAGCCAAATGGGTCTAATTCTGCTCCTATATTCCTATATCTTATGGCCTTATAGTCATATATATACTAGAGTACCTAAGATGTTTACACAGTAATGTACAATATTTGTCAACGTAGAGCAGAGAGCCTGTCTGTATATCTGGCAGAAGCAAAGAGTGTTGGGTTTGATGAGGGTGGAGTGCTGTGGGAGGGGTGTGGGACAAGTGGCAGAGAAGGAGTCCTGAGACACCAGGCACGGTCATTTGGTTCCAAACAATTGGTTTATTGATCATTTTGGTGCTTCCCACTCCCTCCCATCTCCCTTCTCCTTTTCCCAACCACAATTCCCCTCTCCTTGCTTCCTTCCACTCTCAGTCCACAATAGACACCCATCTTCGAATCAGGTTTCTCATCCCTAACATACGTCATAAAATTTGTTTATTTTGATGCAACAGCAGTAAAGTGCAATACATTCAATTACTACTGAATTCTGATTACTACTTACAATCTGTGCAAAAGTCTTAGGCACCCTAGATATATATATAGTCTTAGGCCAGACTAAGAGTGGTCCTCTGGTCCTCCAGGTTTGGGAGTTCAGCTCAGGGCTAACAACCCTGACTGGTCAAACAAAATAGTTACAGAAACAACAATGAAGATTCCTTTTACATCAGAGTGCGATGGTATCCCCGAGTCTCCACCTGGGATTTGCGTGACTAATTGTAGTGGAAACCAAGAGGAAGCTACAGACATGATGAAGGAAGACCAGAACACCACCAGAGATAGAGGACCTTCATTGCTGCCTGAAATGCCAGCAGCGTGACGGGCAGCAAGTGAGGTAACACGAAAGGAAATGTTGAAGTGATGATAAGAGAAGAGGCAGAATTAAGAGTCCGAAAACATATCAGCACCATCAAGAAAGGGATGTGAGAGGAGTGATGGTTCAGATTTCTGATAGCAGTGGGCTAGAAACTGTTCCTGAATCTGACCTTCTGGGCTTTCAATCTCCTGTATCTTCTCCCAGAAAGTAGAAGTGAGAAAAGGGATTGGCCAGGGTGGAAGATAACCTTGAGAATGTGATTAGTACATTTGAATCTTGAAATTCACAAATTTGCTGGGAAAACGAACAAACCCTGGACAAACTGCACAAGAGGATCAAACTCAGGTTAGTGAAGTTGTCAGACAGAAGTACAGATTGTTTCTGAAGCACTTTGGGACATCCTGAGCCTGTAGAAGGTACTCGAGAGATGCAAGCCTTTCTTTCTTTCAATATATAGATCACAAAGTGCACTTTTAATACTTTGCTTTTTAATGGTGGCAGGTTATTGAGTGCTGGGATCAGCTTGACTGCAGTCAGGTTGGGTTGCCTGGCACCGACAGTGAGTGATGTATTGCGAGCTCTCGTATCACCGGCAAAGCTCTTGCAGACCTGGCGTCTGCAGATATGGATTGGATGCTGTGAAGGTTTCCTGCTCACCTCCAAGACAGTACTGTGTGCATTTGCGCCAAGTGTATCTGTCAATAAGAGGAACTGAGTGGAGTAAAATTATCTATGAACTTTACAAACGCTATCCACGTCTTCATCTACTTAAGCCCCCATAACCCCTATTGGGACATAGGCTACTGACAGTAGCTCACCAGAGTCCTCTGTCCTGGACATTGTCTCCTTGGTGTATTCTCCCTTTTCCAGGGATGAGGTCTTGAGGCCTTTTGTTGGTGTTTCTGTAGCTCTGGGTTTTTACAGGATAGGTCTGCTAGCCCCATGACCAACCCTCTTCCTTTTGCATTTGGGTTTCGGTGGTGTTCGCAGCTTCATGGAGGAGTAATAAAATCTAGTGGGATATACAGGGTATACATGGCAATCTGCTCTCTGCTTGGTCATCCAACCCCCTGGTTGAGTGGTACCACAACAACAATCCCTTCCTCAACATCAGCAAAACCAAAGAGCCAATTATTGACTGCAGGCAAAATAAACCAGTGGGTTCATGATCCAGTCCTCATCAGGGGATTGGAGGTGAAGAGAGTCAGTAACTTTAAGTTCCTTGTCAATATCATATCTGAGGATTTGTCCTACAACCAGTGCATCAGTGCCATTTCAAGGGCATTGATGTTTTCATACCAGTCCTTGATACAATGGGTTAGAATACTCTCCACTATGCATCAATAGATGTTTTTTGAAGTTTTAGATGACGTGCTGAGTCTGTGCAAACGACTAAGAAAGAGCAACTTCAGGGCTCACATTGCATGTGTTTCTGGATTCTGGTTACTCGTTCTTTTTGCAGTTTTTGAGCTGTTTGATTAGGACGATTGATGCTGTGTGGGGTGTTCCACTTTGCCCTGCATCCTGCAGTGGGTCAGCTGCATGACGCTGAACTGAACTAAACTGAGCTTTACTGTTTGATGTTTGATATTCTCTGTATTGCCTGCTTGCTTTTTGCTGTTGAGCAATGTGTCCTTTATACCTTGCTTGTTGGGTGTTTGAAGTTTTCTTGAACGGGTTCCCTGGTGTTTCCTTGTTTCGCGGCTGCCTGCAGGAGGACGAATCGCAGAGTTGTATTCTGTATACATACTTTGATAATAAATATACTTTGAATGTTTGAAATGCCCACAAGAAAATGAACCTCGGTGTAGTACAGCATACGATGACATATACATACATTAATAATATATTTACTTTGAAGTAGAAAGCAATGAAAATCTTACCTGCAGTACCATTGAAGGCTCATATCATTAGCTTTCACAAGAGACGTAAATTATGTGAAACGATACAAGAAAGAACATTTTTGGAACTAAGCTAAAGAAAACGAAGTAGTGGGGAATGGTTGCCGTAGGTTGTACTGAGGAAGTGATTAAGATTGTGTAGGTTGGTTAATTAACTGAACGGTTCAACTTCAGTTTATTGTTATTGAACCGTGCACATCTATACCACCAAACAAAACAACATTCCTCTGGACCAAACTGCACAACACACAGAGTAATACTGCCACAAATAAAGTAATAAAATGCATTCATGACACAAGTCATGGTTAATGGTATAACACTACTGGTGGCTCATACTTGATGAGACCTGGGCCGTTGCAGGGAGTTCAGTAGTCTCATGGTCTGGAAGAAGAAACTGTTCCCTATCTTAACCATCCTTGTCCCAATACTAATGTACCTCCTGCCTAGTGGTAGAGGGTCAAAGAGATTGATGGATGGTGGGAGAGGTTAAAGGGAAGTAGCTGTTCCTGAACCTGGTTGTGTGGGACTTCAGGCTTCTGTACCTCCTTCCCGATGGGAGCTGTGAGAAGATGGCATAGTCTAGGTGGTGGGGATCTTTGTTGATGGTGCCTTCTTGAGGTAGTACTGTACCTCCTGTACATGGTATTGATGCTGGGGAGGGATGTGCCTGTGATGCATTGGGCAGAGTCCACCATTCCTTGCAGCTTCTTACATTCTAACATCACCTACAGTTTTGTGCAGCACTTTGAGTTGCTCCTGTGCCTTTCATTCTGATTTTAAATTCCATGCAGACCACAATACCCAGTGCTCTGAAAAATGTTGCATATCACTTGGATTTGCTTCAACGTCTTTTAATGAGGCCATGAGTGTCATGACGTGATTCATTAATGTATCATCAAAGTTTAACAGCAGTCCACATTCCGACTACGCCAGAATAATGAAACTTTCACATCCTTTGTTTGTTCTGGAAGTTTAATTATTTTGGTGAATTTCAAAAGATTGTGTGGAAGGTGAGTGAGGGACAGTTGGAGAGAGAAAAAGATTTAGGGAAGGAATTTCAGAGTTTACAGCTTGGTACCACAGATTAGAAAAAGGCCATTTGGCCCATCTAGTTAATGCTGGACAAAGCTCCATTGAACCTCCACCATGCCTCTATCATGGCATGCCCTTCATTTTCCGTGGATTCATTCAAACTCTCCTTAAAAAATATTTTTATTCATCATCCTCAACATGAGAAAATTTTCAAAGAGCCAAGTGCAAGCGGTTAACAAATGAAAGTTTAAAGTTCAAAGTAAATTTATTATCAAAGTACATATTTGTCACCATAAACAGCCATGAGAATCATTTTCTTGTGGGCATACTCCATAAATCTAAGAAACACAATGGAATCAATGAAAGTCTGCACCCAATGGACAAACAACCCATGTGCAAAAGACAACAGAAGTTGTGCAAATACAAATGAAAAAAAGAAATAATAATAATAATTGTTTAACAGATATAGTCATTCCAAACACACATAGCATACAGAAATCAATGTGAAAAACACCAGAAATATGCTGACTTAAAAGAGGAAATTGAAAAACTTTAGAATATGAACAGGGTATACATTGTCCCAATAGTAATATTTGCAACTGATCCCATCCCAAAGTCACTACACTATAGTATTAAACAATTTGGCCTACACAGCAATATCTATGTAAATCTTCAGAAAGCCACAATACAAAACACCAATAGAATAGACCAAAAGTTCCCAGAAATTCAGTGTGCTTGGCTATCCCCTTACCCTAGGTTTTACCAGCTTGAGCTGAGAAAAAAAATAATAATAGTAATAAGTAAACACTAAATATTGAGAACATAAGATAAAGAGTCCTTGAAAGTGAGTCCATTGGTTGTAGGAACAGTTCAGTGAAGAGGTGAGTGAAGTTATCCCCTTTGGTTCAAGAGCTTGATGGTTGAAGGGTGATAACTGTTCCTGAACCTGGTGGTGTGGGTCCTGAGGCTCCTATACCTACCTCATGATGGTTGAGGGGTAATAACTGTTAGTGAACCTGGTGGTGTGGGTCCTGAGGCAGGCTCCTATACCTATTTTCTGATGGTTGAGGGGTAATAACTGTGCTGAACCTGGTGTTTTGGGTCCTGAGGCTGCTGTACCTACTTTCTTAATGGCAGCAGGGAGAGGAGTGCATGTCCTTTGTGGTGGGATCCCCGACAATAGAATGATGAAATTTGACACTGAGCCAGAAGATGTTAGAATATAGAACAGTACAATACAGATGAGTACAGACAGGCCCTTCAGTCCACAATGTTGGGATGGATATCAAAAGGTATGTTCTCAGAGTGTCAGTAAGGGGGAGAGAGAGGGACTTGGGTGGAGCTGTATAGGGAGGGAACACCAGAGCTCAAGGTTTAGGTAGATGAGGAGGCCAAGAGAACAGGGATTCTGTAGATACTGGAAATGTTGAACAACACACACAAAATCCTGGAGGAACTCAACGGGTCAGGCAGCATCTATGGAGGGGAATAAACAGTTGACATTTTGTGCTGAGTCGTTTCATGAGGACTGGGAAGGAAAGAGGAAGACACCAGAGTGAGGAGTACAAGCTGGTAGGTGAGAGTTGAGACGAGGTGAGGTTGGGATGGGGTGGCAGAGAGGGATGATGTGAGAAGCTGGGAGGTTAGAGGTGGGGGAGGTAAAGGGCTGAAGCAGAGGGAATTGACAGGAGAGGACAGTGAAACATGGAAGAAAGGGAAGGAGAAGGAGCACTAGAGGGAGGTGAGGGGCAGTTGAGGAGAAGAGAAGGGGTGAGAGATGAACAAGAATGGGGAAATAGCAAAAGAGTGAATGGGGTGGGGTGGGGGGGGGGCGGAGAAATTACCAGAAGATGGAAAGATTGATGTTAATGCTATCGGAGTGGAGGCTACTCAAATTAGGTTTTGCTTCTCCAAACTGAGGTTGGCCTCATTTTGACAGTAGAAGAAGCCATTTTGGCAGTCAAGAGATATTGGAACAGACAGAATGTGGAGGGGGGAGCCTGCTGCATGGACAATAGCCTTCTCTCCACATCGTACTGCCCTGGCCTTTGTACTGGCTTGCATATAACAGCTAGCACACAACATCCATGATCAACCCCGACCAATGGAGGGCATCAGTAATTTGAAACAACAAATTTCACAACATGCAGGACAGTGACAAGAAATCTGATTTTCATTCTGATTCTGAGGTTTGTAGCTCAAAGGCCATGTGGTCACTTTACCAAGAAGAGGATTTGTTGATTAGTATCTATCTGCTCAGTCTTTGCATGTGCCAGATGGTCCTTGAAATCAAAGTGTGCACGTGATATGCTTTATTCTGTCTACACTGTTCATATTTGTGAAACATCTCCATCCATTCCTTTCTCAGTATGTGTGCAGGTCACAAGGAGAAAGCTCCATGTGAAGCAGCCAGAATAAAGTGAAGGAAGACTCTCCCATTGGAGAGCATCCTGAGCGGGTTCATGGGAATGATCCTGGGAATTAAAGGGTTAACATAATGAGGCATACTACCAAAGGTTACCTTAAACAGAAGTTGGTGAATCTGTGAAATTCATTCCCACTGACAGCTATGGAGGCCAAGTGATTGGGTATATTTAAAGCAGAGATTGACAGGTTCTTGATTAGTAATGGTGTAGAGGTAATGGGGAGAAGACAAGAGAATGAGGTTGAGAGGGTTAATAAATCAGCCATGATGGAATGACAGAGCAGACTCTATGGACCAAATGGCCCATTTCTACTCCTAGGTCTTATAGTCTACATTAAATCAGCGAGGATTGTGCTTGTGAGCCTACAAGCGTGGCTATGATTCCAGTGCCAATGTAGCATACCGACAACTCGATAAACCAAACGGCTTGTCTTTGGAATGTGGGAGGAAACCAGAACAGCTGGAAGAAGTCTGGTCATGGGGTAAATGGACAAACTCCTTTCAGGTAGAGATCAGAACTGAACCCTGGAACTGCATTCCTTGGATTTTGACTTCTGCTATGTTGTCCAACTAATCCTTCCTTGACCATAAGATATAGGAGCAAAATTGTTCCATTTGGCCCATCAGGTCTGTTCCACCATTTCATTCATTGTGATTGATCCAATTTTCCTCTCAGCCTCAATATCCTGCCTTCTCTTCATATCCTTTATACCCTGACCAATCAAGAATCTATCAACCTCTGTCTTAAACACATGTAAAGACTTGACCTCCACAGCTGCTTGTGGCAACGAATTCCACAGATTCACCATTCTTTGTCTAAGGAAATTCCTGCTTTCTTCTGTTCTAAGAAGATGCCCCTCTATTCTGAGGCTTTGTCCTTTGGTCCTAGTCTCTCCCACCATTGGAAACATCCTCCCCACATCCACTCTATCCAGGCCTTTCAACATTCAATAGGTTTCAATTAGGTCATCTGTCATTCTTCTGATTTCTAGTGCTTACAGGCTTCAAACCATCAAACACTCTTCATATGACAAGCTGTTCAATCCTGGAATCATCTTCTTGAACTACCTTTGAATCCTTTCCAGTGTCAGCACATCATTGACTGAACTTCTGATCACCTACCCTACCTGATGTGGTATTTGATGCCAACTTCTTTCGATAATGCTCTTGGGAAATGCCTTGGGATTACTTAAGACATTAAGGGTTGCTATATATACACTCAGTGGCTACTTTATTAGGTACACCAGTACCCCTGCTTGTTAATGCAAATATCTAATTAGCCAATCATGTAGCAGCAGCTCAGCGGATAAAAGCATGCAGACACGGTTAAGAAGTTCAGTTTGGTGGTAATGCACTATTAAGCTGGGTGTCAACTGTTGTAAAACAAGATGGAAAAAGTTCAGTTGTTGTTTAGATCAAACATCAGAATGGGGAAGAAATATCATCTAAGTGAATTTCTTGATGCCAGACAAGATAGTTTAAATATTTTATTAACTGCTAATCTCCTGGGATTTTCATGCACAACGGTCTCTAGAGTTTACAGAGAACAGTGTGAAAAACAAACAAACAAACAGTGGTTCTGTGGGTGAAAAGCTGACGAGCCGCATCTGCCTGAAGAGACTGGTTTTAGGGCGCCAGTAACTCGCCTCTGCCCCTTCTCCTGTCAGTAGAAACGGTTCCACCTGGGGTTGGTAGCTAAGCCACACGAGAAGGCCAGGAGCTGGACTTAGTTGTCAGAGGCTATTTGAGACACTATTGTCAGAGGTTATTAGGAGCATTTAATAGCTAGTGGGAGCTTAACCCCTCTACTACTCCCGGCTATTCCAACCTTAGGAACCAGTGGTAGGTTCTGTATTTAAAAAATTCTGCTCCAGTTAGTAACTTATCTTATTGTTGCAGACGTTCCTAATGATTTACTTTTGTTATTAAGTCCTTCTCCCATGGGGAAAAAATGAAAGCTTTGGAGAAATTTAATCTACTTGTTTTAATATGATGCATACATCTCCCCCAACTGTCACACCACAATTGTTCTGAACAAATAGAGTCAAAGGTTCAAAGGTCTAATTTAATGTCAGAGAAATGTATACAATATATATCCTGAAATGCTTTTGCTTTGCAAACATCCATGAAAACAGAGAAGTGTCCCAAAGAATGAACGGCTGTTAAATGTGAGAACCCCAAAGTCCCCCCCAGCTCCCCTCCCTACTGCGCATAAGCAGCAGTGAGCCCCCTCCCCCCACTGGCAAATAAAGCAAGCATCGACACCCGCCACTGAGCACTCAAGCGTGAGCAAAGCAATATCAAAGACACAGACTTGCAGTTACCCCAAAGACTTCGCGTTTCACCTGGCATTTGACATACCGCAGGCTCTCACTCTCTCCCTAATAAGGGAGAAGGAGGTGCCTCCATTTTCCCAGCGAGTGGGGAGACATAACAAACAACTCACTGGTTTACAATGTTAAAAGTCCGTTACGTTGCTTTTTTCGAGCTCTGTTCGCAAAGATCGCAAAGATCCCGGGTCTTTGGGCACACAGCAGTAGATTTTCCGACTCCCCTAATGACACATGGGTCTCCTGCCATGACACTGACCCTCGATTTGCCTGCCTCCAGAGGCCCGAGATCTTAGGCTTCCAAATCCGAGCCGGGTTCTCAGGCCGAATCCTTGGCGTGCCGAACAACAGCCCGTCCTGAAACCCCGAAATCGGGTTCCGTTCCCGCAAAGAACCTAAGTCAGCGTGTAAATTCAGGTCAGGGTCTTCAAAAGAATTCTGAAAGGGAAAAATAAAGATATTAAAAATAGAGCTGATTCCAAAGATGCAAGCAAAGGAGTCGCCATCTTAACTTCGCTCCAACTCCGCCAATCATAGAATTAAACAGCACAGAAACAGGCCCTTTGGCCCAACTCATCCATGCTGATCAAGTTGTCTACCTGAGCCAGTCCCATTTATTTACGTTCAGCCCCTATACCACTAAAGGGCCTGTTTAAGATGGCGATGGTGAGAGAAAGTGGCAGCAAACAAAACTGTTAACCATTTTATTAATCGCATTTCTTTCTGGAAAACAATCACTGCAAGCAATAGCAAACAAAACTTCTCTTTCAGAGTTGAGTTTTTGAACCCCTAGTACGACTTGGTTTTTTTGCAGTGTGAACTGGATTCTTGAAGATGTAGGACACTTGCTGCGTAGCGTGTATGGGCCGAATTGAGGTGACGTGGTCCGGGTCTGACAGAGGGGAACAAGCCAATGTTCGGCCGTTGCTGGAACAGACTTGGAGCCAATTTGAAGCAGCAGATCCGAGATGAGGTAGGGTCGGGGAGGCGGGGCCTCTGCCCGAGAGTGAGGAATGAGCCAAGCTTTGGCTGATTTACGTGCCAGGCCAGATTGCTAAGGTCAGGGTGCTGGGGCCAGAGGCGAGGGATGGGCCAGTGTTCAGCTCGCTGCTTGGTGAGGTTTACTCTGCACTGAACTGTGGCTGACTGACTCCTGGATCAGCTGCAGTGATGACTGACTTCATGGCTATGACCTCACTTTCGAGAGCTTTTGTTCTGAACGTTATTTGCTTACTTTTTATGGTTTGCATGATTTGTTCTTTTTTTGCACATTAGATGTTTGACGGTCCTTTTAAATAGGTTCTTTTGGGTTTCCTTGTTTTGTGACTGCCTGTAAGTAGTCAAACCTCAAGGTTGTATATAGGATATATAATATGATAATAAATATTACTTTGAACTTCAAACTTTAAGCACTTCCTGTCCAAATGTCTTTTAAATATTTTGGAGATGAGGCAGAATTTCTTTTATCCTGAGGGTGGTGAATCTGTGGAATTTATTGCTACAGATGACTGTGGAGGTGAAGTCATTGTGTATATTTAAAGCGGAGATTGATAGGTTCTTGATTAGTCATGGTATCAAAGGTTATGCGGAGAAGGCGGCTGAAAGAGATAATAAATCAGCTATGATGAAATGTTGAAGCAAACACAATGGGCCGAATGGCCTAATTCTACTTCTATGCACACACTTCTGCCACTTTCACTCTCAGCTTATTTCACATGCCCACCACCCTCTTTGGGGAAAAATCTTGCCCTTGGGTCTCTTCTAATCTTTCCCGTTGTATCTTAGATCTATGTTCTTTAGATTAGATTAGATTAGATTATGAGGACATGCAGTCCTCTTTTATTGTCATTTAGTAATGCATGCATAAAGAAATGATACTATGTTCCTCCAGAATGATATTACAGAAACACAAGACAAACCAAGACTCAAAAAACTGACAAAAACCACATTATTATAACATATAGTTAGAACAGTGCAAAGCAATACCATAATTTGATAAAGAACAGACAATGGGCACGGTAAAAAAAAAGTCTCAAACATAGAAACATAGAAAATAGGTGCAGGAGTAGGCCATTCGGCCCTTTGAGCCTGCACCGCCATTTATTATGATCATGGCTGATCATCCAACTCAGGACCCCGCCCCAGCCTTCCCTCCATACCCCCTGACCCTCGTAGCCACAAGGGCCATATCTAACTCCCTCTTAATATAGCCAATGAACTGGCCTCAACTGTTTCCTGTGGCAGAGAATTCCACAGATTCACCACTCTCTGTGTGAAGAAGTTTTTCCTAATCTCAGTCCTAAAAGGCTTCCCCTCTATCCTCAAACTGTGGCCCCTCGTTCTGGACTTCCCCAACATCGGGAACAATCTTCCTGCATCTAGCCTGTCCAATCCCTTTAGGATCTTATACGTTTCAATCAGATCCCCCCTCAATCTTCTAAATTCCAACGAGTACAAGCCCAGTTCATCCAGTCTTTCTTCATATGAAAGTCCTGCCATCCCAGGAATCAATCTGGTGAACCTTATTTGTACTCCCTCTATGGCAAGGATGTCTTTCCTCAGATTAGGGGACCAAAACTGCACACAATACTCCAGATGTGGTCTCACCAAGGCCTTGTACAACTGCAGTAGTACCTCCCTGCTCCTGTACTCGAATCCTCTCGCTATAAATGCCAGCATACCATTCGCCTTTTTCACCGCCTGCTGTACCTGCATGCCCACTTTCAATGACTGGTGTATAATGACACCCAGGTCTCGTTGCACCTCCCCTTTTCCTAATTGGCCACCATTCAGATAATAATCTGTTTTCCTATTTTTGCCACCAAAGTGGATAACTTCACATTTATCCACATTAAATTGCATCTGCCATGAATTTGCCCACTCGTCCAACCTATCCAAGTCACCCTGCATCCTCTTAGCATCCTTCTCAGAGTTAACACTGCCACCCAGCTTCGTGTCATCCGTAAACTTGGAGATGCTGCATTTAATTCCCTCATCCAAGTCATTAATATATATTGTAAACAACTGGGGTCCCAGCACTGCGCCTTGCGGTACCCCACTAGTCACCGCCTGCCATTCTGAAAAGGTCCCATTTATTCCCACTCTTTGCTTCCTGTCTGCTAACCAATTCTCCACCCACACCAATACCTTACCCCCAATACCGTGTGCTTTAAGTTTGCACACTAATCTCCTGTGTGGGACCTTGTCAAAAGCCTTTTGAAAATCCAAATATACCACATCCACTGGTTCTCCCCTATCCACTCTACTAGTTACATCCTCAAAAAATTCTATGAGATTCGTCAGGCATGATTTTCCTTTCACAAATCCGTGCTGACTTTGTCCGATCATTTCACCGCTTTCCAAATGTGCTGTTATCACATCCTTGATAACTGACTCCAGCAGTTTCCCCACCACCGACGTTAGGCTAACCGGTCTATAATTCCCCGGTTTCTCTCTCCCTCCTTTTTAAAAAGTGAACTCTGAATTTCTCCCAGTCCTCAGGTGAGCCACTTTCTCTGGCTAATTTGTATGCTTCTTCTTTGGAATTGATACTATCCCTAATTTCTCTTGTCAGCCACGGGTGCACTACCTTCCTTGATTTATTCTTTTGTCAAACAGGGATGAACATTTGTTGCAGTTCATCCATGCAACCTTTAAATGCTTGCCATTGCATATCCACCGTCAATCCTTTAAGTGTCATTTGCTAGTCTATCTTAGCTAATTCACATCTCATACCTTCAAAGTTACCCCTCTTTAAGTTCAGAACCTTTGTTTCTGAATTAACTATGTCACTCTCCATCTTAATGAAGAATTCCACCATATTATGGTCACTCTTACCCAAGGGGCCTCTCACGACAAGATTGCTAATTAACCCTTCCTCATTGCTCAAAACCCAGTCCAGAATAGCCTGCTCTCTAGTTGGTTCCTCGACATGTTGGTTCAAAAAACCATCCCGCATACATTCCAAGAAATCCTCTTCCTCAGCACCTTTACCAATTTGGTTCACCCAATCTACATGTAGATTGAAGTCACCCATTATAACTGCTGTTCCTTTATTGCACACATTTCTAATTTCCTGTTTAATACCATCTCTGACCTCACTACTACTGTTAGGTGGCCTGTACACAACTCCCACCAGCGTCTTCTGCCCCTTAGTGTTACGCAGCTCTACCCATATCGATTCCACATTTTCCCGGCTTATGTCCTTCCTTTCTATTGCGTTAATCTCTTCTTTAACCAGCAACGCCACCCCACCTCCCCTTCCTTCATGTCTATCCCTCCTGAATATTGAATATCCCTGAACGTTGAGCTCCCATCCCTGGTCACCCTGGAGCCATGTCTCTGTGATCCCAACGATATCATAATCATTAATAACAATCTGCACTTTCAATTCATCCACCTTATTACGAATGCTCCTTGCATTGACACACAAAGCCTTCAGGCGCTCTTTTACAACTCTCTTAGCAACTTATACAATTATGTTGAAAAGTGGCCCTTTTTAATGCTTGCCCTGGATTTGTCGGCCTGCCACTTTTACTTTTCTCCTTAGTACTTTTTGCTCCAAAGTCTCTCCAAAATCCCATCATCTCACGCAGACGGTAGAAGGAAGAGAAACTCTCTCCCTGCCATGAACCTCCAGCGCCGCAAACTTGCCGATGCAGCACACTGGAAGCACCCGACCACCGCCAATTCTTGAGTCTGTCAGAAAACTTTGAGACTCTGACCAGCCCTCCGACACCGAGCATCGAGCACCATCTCTGCCGAGTGCCTCGATCCCGGCCCTGGCAATAGGCGAAGCCGAGGATTTGGGACCTTCCCCTCCAGAGATTCTCGATCGCACAGTAGCAACGGCAGTGAAGCAGGCATTTCAGAAGTTTCTCCAGATGTTCCTCCATGTTTCTCACGTCTGTCTCCATCAAATCAGGATTGTGCACGGTACCTACTTAACAAATATCGATATCATTCCGAAGCAGCCGCGCGCGCTGCATCGCGCTGCCATCATCTCCTCCCCTCCCCTGCCCTGGAGAAAACATTACAACCATTTACTTTATCTATGCCCCATTACTACAAGTCAAAAGACTAGCTCTGGGACATGGTTTATGTTTCTCTGCCTCGTAAACAGTCCATAAGATCATGAAGACATAGGAGCAGTATTGGGCAATCTGGCCCATTAAGTCTGCTCTGCCATTCCATCATGACTGATTTATTATCCTTCTGAAGCACATGCTCCTGCCTTCTCCTCATAATCCTTGACATCCTTACTAATCAAGAAGCAATCAACCTCCGTGTTAAATGTACTCAATGACTTGTCTCTGCAGCTGCATGTGGCAATAATTTCTACAGATTCAGTACCCTTTGGCTGAAAAATTTCTCCTTATCTCTGTGGTAAAGGGACGTCCTTGTATTTTGTGGCTATGCCCTCTGGTCGTAGACTCTTTCCCAAATGGAAACATCCTGCCCACGTCCAGGTTCTGCACCATTATTCCTTCTAGCAAAGAGCATGATCATACACTACCCTGCAGTATATTCAATCTGCCACTTCTTTGCACATTCTCCTGGTCTGTCCAAGGTCTTCTGCAGATTTCCTGCTTCCTCAACACTACCTGCCCCTCTACCTATCTTTGTACCATCCACAAACAAAGCCATCAATTCTTTCTTCTTCTTCATTGACAAATAACATGAAAAGAAGTGGTCCCAACACGGACCCCTACGGAATACTACTAGTCACTGGCAGCCATGCACGGAAGGTCTCCTTTATTCCCACACTTTGCCCTGTCAGTCAGCCAACCTTCCATCCATGCTAATATTAGTCCTGCAGTACTGAGCTCCTTTATCTAATAAAATGGTCACTGAGTGTATGATCGTGCTCTTCTGTTGCTGTATCCCTTCCACTTCAAGGTTCCAAGTTTTGTGTGTTCAGAGATGCTCTTCTGCACACCACCTTTGCAACATGCAGTTTTTTGAGTTATGGCACCAACAATCATTCCGTGGTCAAAGTCACTTAGATCACATTTCTTCCCCATTCTGATGTTTGGTCTGAACAACAACTGAACCTCTTGGCCAGGGGTTCCCAACCCCAGGTCCACAGGCCCCTTGCTTAATGCTATTGGTCCATGGCATAAAAAAAGAGGTTGGGAAGCCCTGCTCTTGACCATGCCTGCATGCTTTTTGCATTGAGCCGCCACCACATCATTGGCTGATTCGATATTTGTGTTAGTGAGCAGGTGTACAGGTGTACCTAATGAAGTGACCACTGAGTGCAATGGAGGCATGTGCATTCTGTCAAAGCACTGAAGTAATTACGATTTATAATTGTTTTCCAGTGATAGAGTATGCATGCTGTGTTTTACTTTAAGTCTTGACAGTTGGCAAATGTTTGAAATTGGGGACGAGTCTCCTGTGGAAGGTACTTATAGAAATAAATGGAAGGTCTTTCTACATCACTGGTGACAGGAGGCTGAGTATAAACAGTGGCTACATTAAATCTCTGCAGCACATGCGATGCTAATGCAGGAATGCGACTGCATTTCCACTGGGACCAATTCTGACATTAGTACAATTATCTATAGCAAAACACTGCAGACGTGAGAGGAGCAGCTATTTTGCTCACATGCTCAATTGGCTGAGCATGAGTTCTGGAGAGATCTTGATGCTCTCTGCTTCATTTTGCAGTTCTCTCCGAGGTGACAAAGAGAGCAGAGGGGCAGGAGAAGCCAGGACACAACTTCACGTAGTGGCAGCCTGGCTTGAACTACATCATCAAGGTTGGAGGCAACATCTATCATCAAAGACTCTCATCATCCAGGCAGTGCTCTGGCCTCACTGTTACCAGCAGGAAAGAGGTACAGGAGCCCTAGGTCCCACTACACCAGGTTCAGGAAAAATCGGGCTCCTAAACCAGCATGGATAACTTCACTCACCTCAACTCTGAACTGATTCTACAACCTATGGACACACGTCAGCCATGTGGTGAAAAAGGCACAGCAGCAGACTTTCAAGGATTCTATAACTCATGTTCTCATCGTTATTTATTTGTTTGTTTGCTTATTGATGTGTTATTTGTTTCTTTTTTGTATTTGCACAGTTCATCACCTTTTGCACATTGATTGTCTGTCTGTCTTTGTGTGTAGTTTTTCATTGATTCATTTGGACTTCCTTGTTCTGAGAATGACTGGAAGTAAATCAGTCTCCGGGTAGTATATGATGGTGACATACTGAATAGGTACTTTGAGCATAACTTTACTTTGAACTTTGGGGAGATGTTAACTGCCCCCAGCACCTTTGAACATGCCAACTGGCAGCACTTGACTGCAAAGTCATCTCTGTATACTGTATGACCAAGTTTAAGGAACACCAAAGTGCATTTCCTTACACAAAACATTTTTTTTGCTTCAAAGATATATGAGAGGATTAAAGGTGTATAAGATGATAAAAAGCTTAGATAGCGTGTGCAGTCAGAGAATTTTCTCCAGGGTTGAAATAGCTAATGTGACGGGACATAATTTTGAAGGTGATGGGAAGAAAGTATAGTGGGGATGTCAGCTGTAGTTTTTTAAATACAGAGTGGAGGATTATAGATTCATAGAAAGCTACAGCACAGAAGCAGGCTCTTTGGCCCATCTAGTCCATGTTGAACCATGTTCTGCTAGTCTCATCAACCTGCACCTAGGCCATAGCGCTCCATACCCACCATCCATGTACTTAACCAAAACTTCTGAATGTTGAAATCGAAAATGCATGCACCACTTGCACTCATCCCATTGCACACTCTCACCACCCTCTGAGTGAAGAGGTTTCTCCTCATGTTCCCCTTAAACATTTCACCTTTTGCCTTAACCTATGACCTCTAGGTCTAGTCCCACCAAACTTCAGTGGGAAAAGCCTGATTGCATTTACCTATCTATACTCCACATTATTTTGTATACATCTTTCAAATCTCTCTTTATTCTCCTCTGCTCCGTAGAATAAATTCCTAACCTTTCCTTTTAACTCAGATTCTTGAGATCTGGCATCATCCTTCTAACTTTTTGCTGTATTATTTCAATCTTATTGATATCTTTCCTGTAGATAGGCAACCAGAACCGCACGCAATACTCCAAATAAGGTCTCATTACAACTTCAACATAACATCCCATCTCCTGTACTCAGTACCTTTATTTATTGAAGGCCAGTATACCAAGAGCTCTCTTTGCAGGCCTATCTGCATGAGACGCTACTTTCAAGGAATTATGGATTTATATTTCTATATTCCACTGTTCTACTGCACTTCTCAGTGCTGTACTGTTCACTGTGTAAGACCTACCCTGACTGGTCCGGATCTTGTTGCAAGCTTTGATAGTCCTCCTCACTGTCCACTACACCCCCAGTCTTTGTGTCATCTTGGTGTCATCCTCAAATTTGTTGATCCAATTTTACCACATTATCATCCAGTTTGTTAATATGGATGACTAAGTTGGACCCAGCACGTAATACAAGAAAGCACGTGATGAAGGTGGGAGAGGAACGTGATGGAGGTGTCTGAGGCAGTTTTTTTTTACACAGAGAGTGGTGGATGTGTGGAACATGCTGCTAAAGGGTGGGGATAGAGGCAGATAGATTAGGAACATTTAAAAGACTCTTAGATAAGTACATAGATGAAAGAAAAATGGAAGGCTATGGGGAGGGAAGTATTGACCGCAAGTCCCTACAAGGGTTTGTGAGGACTGCTGAGAGGATCATCGGAGTCTCCCTTCCATCCATCAGAGATACTTACCCGGAGCGCTGTGTATGCAGGGCTCTTGGCATTGTCAATGATCCCTCCTATCAGTGCAACAATCTTGACCCCCTACCATCAGACAGGAGGCGCCGTAGCATGAGGACAAGGACTGTTAGGATGGGAAACAGCTTCTTCCCCCAGACCAGAAGACTACTGAATCTCCTACCACCACCCAGGTCTCATCATGTATGGAGCAGCAGTAGCATTATACTGTTTACTTACTAACTTGTGTTCTAAATGCACCTTATTGTTAATTTGTTTGTGGTAATATTACTTCATGTGTTATGTGTCTGATTTATATCTACTGTGTTGTTTCCTTTGGTCATATACATTGAATTGAATTGATTTTATTTCTTACATCCTTCACATAACATGAGTAAAAATGTTTATGTTACGTCTTTGTCTAAATGTGTAATATGCAATCATAGTAATTTATAATAAATAGAACAGTCAATGTAATACAGACTACTCTCAAATAAGTGTGGGTTAATCAGTCTGATGGCCTGGTGGAAAAAGCTGTCCTGGAGCCTGTTGGTCCTGGCTTTTATGCTGTGGTACCGTTTCCTGGATGGTAGCAGCTCGAATAAATTGTGGTTGGGGTAACTCAGGTCCCCAATGATCCTACGGGCCCTTTTTACGCGCCTGTCCTTGTAAATGTCTTGAATCATGGGAAGTTCACAACTACAGATGCACTGGGCTGTCCGCACTACGCTCTGCAGGGTCCTGCGATTAAGAGAGGTACAGTTTCCATACCAGGCAGTGATGCAGCCAGTCAGAATACTCTCAATTGTGCGTCTGTAGAAAGTTCTTAGGATTTGGGGGCCCATACCAAACTTTCTCAACTGTCTGAGGTGAAAGAGGCGCTGTTGTGCCTTATCCATCACACAGTTGGTGCGTACAGACCACGTGAGGTTCTCGGTGATGTGGATGCCAAGGAACTTGAAACTGTTTACCCTCTCAACCCCAGATCCATTGATGTCAAATCCATCTCCATTCCTCCTGTAATCTACAACTAGCTCCTTTGTTTTGGTTGAAAAATAATATTCTGAATTTGAGCTTGAAGTTGACGTTGGAGTAGGTTAAAAGTAGGTTAACATTGTGAGCCAAAGGGCCTGCACTGTCCATATTGTTCGATGTTCATTTATAATAATTATACGCAATCATAACGCATTCTAATCAGAACATAGAACAGTACAGGACAAGGACAGGCCTACCGGCTTCCAGTATTGTGCAAAATTAATTAAACCTATGGTATTGCTTCCCCTCCCTCTCCCACCCACCTTCTTATTGTGCCTTCTGCCCCTTCTTTCCAGTCCTCAGCCTGAAATGTTGATTGTTTATTACCCTCCATAGGTGCTGCCTGACCCGCTGAGTTCCTCCAGCATTTTGTGTGTGTCGCTGTGGATTTCCAGCATCCGCAGAATCTCTTGTGTTTATGCTGCCTAATCACTTCTGCCTGCATGTGGTACATATCTTTCCAATCTCTGCCTGTTCATGGGCCTATCTAAGAGCCTCTTAAATGCCTTTATCATCTCTGCCTCCATCACCACTGCAGGGCAGCACATTCCAGGCACTCACTGCTTTTCTGTGGAAAGACTGCCTCACACATCTCCTGTCAACTTCCACCATTTTACTTTAAGTGCATGCCCTCTACTGTTAGGCATTTTGTAACCACGAAAATGATTCTGACTGTCTACTCAATCTATGCATCTGATAATTTCATATATTTCCTATCGGATCTCCCCTACACAATCAGGAAAGCTCACCAATGCCTTAACTTTCTGAGGAGGCTGAAGAGAGCTGAACTATGCAGGTCTATGAAATATTTGTTGTGGTACTGAGGCTCAGTGCAACCACTGCATTGTTTCTGTGGAGAAGGAGCAACACTCTCGGGGTCTGCTGCCGCTGGGCACTGAGGGGCTGTGTCCTGTCTAACAGTTTGTCAAGCACTTCAAGATGCGATGGCTCAAAAAAGACTTCACCTGTCATTAAGGACCCCCACCAACCAGGACATGCCCTCTTCCTATTGCTAGCATCAGACAGAGGAGACACTGAAGACACACACTCATTATCTCAGGAACAGCTTCTTCCTCTCTGCCATCCTATTTCTGAATGGATAATCAACCCAAGATCACTACCTCACTATTTTTGCACTATTTAATTTATATATACACACATATGTGTATGCGTAAAATATACATATATATTATGCAATATGTATACTGTATAAATATACTGTAAATATAATATTATATATTAACCTACCATATTTTATATATATTATTGGAATTTATAGTATATTTTATGTATGGCACTGTACTGTTGCCACAAAATAAGGCATTTCGTGATTGTGCATGTCAATGATAATAAACCTGATTCTGATTCTTCTTTAAGAAGGGGACGTGAGTAATGTTTTTGCATTGTATGAGAATGTATTGATTTTATGATACAATGAGTAAGGAGAAGGATGTGACCCTATTGTTTTTGCTGTATGCATTATGAATAAAGTAGATTTCTGGAATTTAAGTACAGTGAGCTAACAATCGCAATAGCTTTTTTATATAAAATAAAATTTAAGTTCAAATTTATTGTCATACAACTGTACACATGGATACCGCTGGATAAAACAACTTTCCTCCAGACTAAGGTACACAACCCAGTGCATATAACTCACAACCGTACACATGTATACCATCGAACGAAACAACTTTCCTCTGTACCAAGGAACATAACCCAGTGTATATAACTCACAACCGTACACATGTATACCACTGAACGAAACAACTTTCCTCTGTACCAAGGTACACAACCCAGTGTATATAACTCACAACCGTACACATGTATACCGCCGAACGAAACAACTTTCCTCCAGACCAAGGTGAACAACCCAGTAAATATAATTCACGCACAATACTTACAGTAATATTACCACAAAAAAAAACAAATAATAAGGTACATTTATGATACAAGCTAAAAAGTGAACAGTATAATGCTACCGGTGCTACATATGTGATGAGACCTGGGTGGTGGCGGGGTTTCAGCAGTCGTCTGGCCTGGGGAAGAAGCTTCATTCAGAATAAAAATATATTTACAAGAATAAACCACATAATGACTTTTCATTCTTACATTCACTGACAATATATTATGCAGTGTTAGGTAATGCTTTAAGTACTGTTCTATTATATTGCTTAAAACCATTAGGACTGGTTCCACTCACGTGACCCCCTGGGGTGGTACACCACTACAATAATTTAGGGAGTTTCTTGCCCAAAATGAACCCACCCTATCCAGTCACAGAAGAACCCTTTACTACGGTGCACTCCCATGAAGACCTTGTGGAGGCTGCTCCAAACTTTGGTGTTTCCCTCAGCATGTGCTCCTGCAGCCTGCAATTTGCCTTTTGGCAGCATTCCTCCATGGACAGCTTGATGTGCTGGCTGACTGGGTGTTATGCATGTCAAAGGGTAGTCTTTCACTGAGTTGATGATGTCCCCAAAGATCCAAGAGTGCGCACACCCCCACTAACTCTAGGCACACCCCAATTAACACTGGCCACACCTCCACAAACCCGAGGACCTGTGTCAGGAGGGGAAAGATCCAAGAAAGGCAAGTGTTGGACCTGGTTAATAAAGGCGTGGGCCAGATCAAACTGGCAGGGTTGTGTGACACTGAATCTCAAGATGAAACGGACACTCTCAAGAATTTAAGCCAGGGGTTCCAAACCTTTTTATGCCTTGGACTCTCAGCATTAACTGAGGGGCTTGGGAACCCCTGGTTTAAACAAATGAAAGGTGATCTTCTTGAAACACAGAATCAATTGGGGGCAGGTGGGGGAGCGCCACGGTAGTGTAGCAGTTAGCACAACGCTTTATAGTACAGTTGACTCAGGTTCAATTCCCTCCGCTGCCTGTAAAGAGTTTGTACGTTCTGCCCGTGACCACGTGGGTTTCCTCCGGGTGCTCTGTTCTCCTCCCACAGTCCAGAGGTGTGCCTGTAGGTAGGTTAATTGGTCATTGTAAATCGATCCATGATTAAGCTAGGGTTAAATCGGGGGATTGCTGTGCGCCGTGGCTTGAAATGGCATTTTGTATATCAATAAACAAACATAAATAAATAAATATACATATGGGTTAGAGATTAATTGGTCAGATCTACAAGATTGAGTGGTGCAGGCTCTTTGGGCCAGAAGAGTCTGCTCCCGCGTTGTTTCTCTAAATAAAATAATAATAAATATTTGTTGATTCCCCTGGCTGGAGTGTCTAGAACATGGTCACAAATAAAGAATCAGGATCCAGAGATTCATTTTCTTGCAGGCATACACAATAAATACAAAGAACCACAGCAGAAGCAGTGAAAGGCTGCACCCAACAAGACGGACAAACAACCAATGTGCAAAAGGTAACAAACTGTGCAAATTCAAAAGGAAACAAAAAAATAATAATAAATAAATATTGAGAACATGAGATGAAGGGTCCTTGAAAGTGAGTCCATAGATTGTGGGATCAGTTCAGTGTTGTGGTGAACGAGTTTGAGTGAATTTATCCCCTCTGGTTCAAGAGCCTGATGGTTGAGGGGTTGTCACATGTACATCATAACATACAGTTAAATGCGTTGTTTCTGTCAAATCAAATCAGTGAGAATTGTGCTGGGCAGATCTCAAGTGCCTCCACGCTCCTGATGCCAACATAGCATGCCCGCAATTTACTAACCCTAACCCTAACCCTAACCCGTAGGTCTTTGGAATATGGGGGAAACCAAATCACCCAGAGCAAATCCACGTGGTCACAGGAAGAAAGTACAAACTCCTTACAGAAAGCGCTGGGAATTGAACCCAAATCTTACTGCATTACGCTAACTGCTACGCCCTTCAGTGTACACCCTGTAGGTGGGCCTCTTCACCTTGAAAGATGAGGCATTGACAAGTCTGGTGACGGCTTTCTCTGACACTCCTCTCCTTCCTCGCAAGGCAGACAGGCAGTTAGGGAAGCTTTATGATTAATAGTGTTCACTCGCATGTAGCTTTGAGACATGAGAAACATTTTTAGCTTCAATAATTGCCATAAATTGAGGCTAGCTGCCTGTGAGAATGTGCTCTAGAGCAATTTTAAAGCGTGATCGGCTCGGCTCCAAAGTAACTGTCTGTTCATCCTCAGATGTAATTCCAGACCCACTTTATTGCTTGCTGCAGTAAACGGTGCTTAAAGGTAATTTTTCACCTTCTGGAATCTCTTCCATCAGCAATCAGCAAACAGCAAACTCTAAACCAGAAAGAGTGCAAAATAGATTTATGAGAAAATTACCAGGATTCATTGGCCTGAGTTACACAGACTAGTTAGGGCTTTATTTTTTGCAGTGTAGGAGGATGAGGGATGACCATTAGAGGTGTTTACATTCATGAGGGGTAAGATAGGTTAACAGCCTTAGACATAGGAGCATAATTATGCCATTCAGCCCATCAAATCAACCACAATGCTGTTCCATTGTGGTTGACTTATTACTCCCTTCAACTCCATTCTCCTGCCTTCCTCCCGTAACCTTTGACGTCCATACTAATCAAGAACCTATCAACCTCTGCTTTGAATATACCCAATGACTAAGTTTGCACAGCCGATTGTGTCAATGAATTGCAGATTCACCACCCCTTGGCTAAGGGCGAAAGTGAAGATACTTAAGGAGAATCTGAAGGAGAGCTTCTTCCCCTCTGCCGTCAGATTTCTGAATGGACAATGAACCCACGAACACTACCTCACTATTTTTTAAAATTTCTTTTTGCACTACCGATCTAAATTCAATGGGCCGAATGGCCAACTTCTGCTCCTTTGTCTTATGGTCTTATGATCTAAATTTTTTACACATTTGCTATTGTAATTTATTGAATACCTTATGTACTGTTGCCGCAAAACAACAAATTTCATGACATATGTCAGTAATTATAAACCCGAGAGTTTGGAATGAACTGCCAGTGGTGGATGTGGATTTAATTTCAACACAAAGAGAAGTTCGAGTAAGTACGAGGGGTAGGTTGGTGGGACTAGCCAGAATAACAGTTTGGCATGGACTGGAGGGGCTAAAGGTTCTGTTTCTGTACTGTAGTGCTCTGTGACTTTACAGTCATTTTTCCGGGGAAAAAGAATCAAAAACTAGAGGACATGGCTTTAAGGTGAAAGGGGAAAGATTTAGAAGTGACCTGAAGGGTAACCCCTTCACCCGGAGAGTGGTCAGTATATGGAACAAGCTGCCAGGCAGGGGTTTGCAACCCGAGTTTCACAGAACCCTCGGTTAATGGGAGGCATCCATGGCATAAAAAAGGCTGGCAACCCCTGTGCCAGAGAAAGTGTTTGAGGTGGGTACAGTTACAACATTTAAAAGACACTTGGACAGATAGACGGATAGGAAAGGTTTAAATGGATACGGATCAAATGCGTACAAGTAGGACTAGCCTAGAGGGCAGTTTAAGGCCAGATGGGCCAAAGGGCCAGTTTCTATGTTGCATAACTCTTGTATGCCTGCAAAACCTCACTGTTTTAGTAAGTGCTTTGCAGAAAGTGACGTGATTCTTTATTGCACTCAGCAAGATCCCAGAGACCTCAATGGCCAGATTATCTGTGTTTGGTGTAGATGAGGGGTAAAGAATCTCAAGCAGGTGACTTACCACCACCTTCTCGGGGGGGGGAAATTAAATTCTGCCCTTGCCCATGAGGGGTAAGGAAACACTAGCAGGTGTCTCACCACCACCTTCTCGGGGGGGGGGGGCAATTAAATTCTGGCCTTGCCCATGAGGTAAGGAAACACTAGAAGGTGACTCACCACCACCTTCTTGGCGGGGGGGGGGAGGTTGGAAATTAAATTCTGCCCTTGCCCATGATGCCACAGTATGAAGAGTGAAGGTTGGTGGTGTAGTTTGTAGGGTGACTGTATCACAGCTCCCGAGATCCAGGTACGATCCCAACTGCCACTGCTGTCTATGTGGAGTTTGCATGCTCTCTCTGTGACTGTGTGGGCTTTTCCCCAGGCACTCTGCTTTCCTTCTGTGTCCCTACAGTGTGTGGATGGGAGGTTAAAAATGGTTGAGGTGTGGGTAAGTGCTAGGATCTGGAGGGAGATAAAGAGTCATAGATTCATACAACACAGAAACAATCTCTCAGTCCAACCTGTCCGTGTCAATCAAGATGTCTATTAAGCCACACTTGACCCATATTGTTCTAAAGGTTTCCTAACCATATACTTTCCATGTCCATAAGACCATAAAACATGATTAGGCCATTGAGCCTACTCCACCATTTCATCATACTGATCCATTTCCCTCTCAACTCAATTCTCCTGTCTACTTTCCATAGCCTTTCATGCCCTGACTAATGAAGAACCTATCATCGTCGTCGTGGCTATCCCTCGAGGTCGAGGGTGATGGTCTTCGTTCTGAAGAAGTGGCCCACAGAGCGAAGGTGCCTGTGTGTGTATTTGTTTAACATGTACTTGACGTTGCACTCCAAGAAGCACACGATACTTCATAAATCAACCAACTGGCATGGAAACCACGACAATTGGAGCTGATAGATTTGTTGCAGCCTTCATCTGCCTTCACAGCCATTGAGTTTGAAGTAACTTCATCCTCCTGTTCCACCGTTGAGGTCTTGGTTAGATTGTTCTTTGTCAGGGACCTCACCCTCGACCTTACCGCCATGGGTGACCCTACCAGGAGAATAGCTCCAGACGGCATTGCTCTCGGGATCACAGGACCACACAAGCTTCTCCACCACGACAAGGTAATAATCCACACAGAAGAGAACCTATCAACCTCCCCTTTAAGTGCACCAATGACCTGGCCTCCACAGCCACCAAGATCCAACTTGATGGTTGGGTTATTAGTGCAAATTTACAACCCTCTGCAGATTTTTTCCAATCCTATGCATTGGCCCATCCTTACCAGACCCGATGCAACCAGTTAGAATACCCTCCACAGTACATTTGCAGAACTTTGTGAGAGTGGTTGGTGACATACCAAATCTCCTCTAGCACCTAATGAAATATAGCCGCTGTTGTGCCTTCTTTGTAATTGCATCAAGAGATATATCTTACCTAGGATAGATCTTCAGAGATGCTGACATCCAGGATCATCCTTTCCATGGTAACACTCCCCCCACCCCCGATGAGGACTGGTGCGTCTTCCCCGACCTCCCCCTCCTGAAGTCCAGAATCAATTCCTTGATCTTACTGAAGCTGAGTGCAAGGCTATTGTTGTAACACCACTCGACCAGCTGATCTATCTTACTTATGTACGCCTCCTTGTCACCAACTGAGGTTTTGTCAGTGACAAATTTATTGGTAGTTGCTTCAGATTTAGATTTCTTTATCAAATGCGCTATTTTTGTTAACGACCTGAGGGTGTGCTGGGGACAGCCCTCGAGTGTTGCCACGCATTCTGGCACCAACATAGCATGCCCAGAATGCTGGGCAGAGCAACACAAGCAGTGGCGACAACACCAACAGCAACTTCTGAGGAGTCTTCTGCAGGGGTGCCACGTCTGGGCTTTGCAACCGGCATGACATGTGCATCCCATAGCCTCTCACATCCACTCAGGTCTGAATTACAAGCTGCTATCGGATTGCCGGAGCTATGGAAATATCTTGTATTCCACTTCCCTGAGAAAGTGCAACTCTAAGGAAGGTGCAGCTGCAGGAAGTGCAAAGGCAGGCTCCCACCACCCCCACACCAACTCCCATCCCCTGATGGTTAACAGACCCTGAACCATGTGGCCCTGTTCGGAGGAGGGTCCGGGCTCAGCATAGTTCTCCCACACACACACACACACACACTGAGTCAGCACATGTGAAGCGCTGGTGTTGAAAGTTATTGAGTGTGAGCGCCAGAACTGCGCATACCTCAATCCCCAGGTCAAATCCAACTGAAAACATGTAAGGTCAGGAGCAATCTTGGCAGTGTGTGTGTGGAGACGATGTTTCCTCTTGTGGAAAAGGCAAGAAGAAGCCATCTTTGCTTATAAATGTATATAAAGTATCTATCTATATAAACCGATCTATGGTCACACTCGGAAGAGTTGCTTGTACATTTTCTTTTATAGGATTGCTTTTATATTTATATTCATTGTGTTTTAATATCACTGGCGTATGTCATGAAATTTGTTTTGCACCAGCAGTACAATGCAACACATAGCAAAAAAATTGCAATAAGAGTTATTGAAATAAAAATTAAATTAAATAAGCAGTGCAAAAAGGAAAAAGAAAATAGTGAGATTATGTTTCTGGGTTCATTATCTATTCAGAAGTCGGATGGCAGAGGGGAAGAATCACTGAATGTTTGTCTTTATGCCTCTGTACCTACTCCTTGACAACAGCAATGAGAAGTGGTCATGTTCTGGGAGATGGGGGTCGTTAATGCTGAATGTCGACTTTGTAAGGTACCACCTATTGAAGGTGTCCTCGGTGCTGGGGAGACTAGTGCCCATGATGGAGTAACAATCATTTTGTTCTCCTTTACACTCATGTACTGAGGAATGACAATAAACTAATTCCACGTCCCATTCCCATTCTGATATGTCTATCCACAGCCTCTTCTACTGTAAAGATGAACCCACACTCAGGTTGGAGGAACATCACCAGAATTGAACGCAATACTCCAAATCCGGCCTAACTAGATTTTTATAAAGTATCAACTTTAAAACATAACTTCCTGACTCTTGAACTCAGTGCTTTGATTAATAAAGGCAAGCATGTCATGTGCCCTCTTAACCACCCTATTAACCTGTGCAGCCACACTTTACAGCCCCAGTGACTAGGGTTCAATTCTTGCTCCTGTCTGTAAGGAGTTTGTATATTCTTCCCACGACCCCCAGGTGCTTCAGTTTTCTCCCTCATTCCAAAGGTGTACAGTACGGGTTAGGGTGTACAGTACGGGTTAGGGTGTATAGTACGGGTTAGGGTGTACAGTACAGGTTAGGGTGCACAGTACGGGTTAGGGTGTATAGTACAAGTTAGGGTGTACAGTATGGGTTAGGGTGTACAGTAGGGGTTAGGGTGTATAGTACAAGTTAGGGTGTACAGTATGGGTTAGGGTGTATAGTACAGGTTAAGGTGTACAGTACAGGTTAGGATGTACAGCACGGGTTAGCGTGCACAGTACGGGTTAGGGTGTATAGTAAGGGTTAGGGTGTACAGTATGGGTTAGGGTGTATAGTACGGGTTAGGGTGTACAGTATGGATTAGGGTGTGTAGTACGGGTTAGGGTGTACAGTATGGGTTAGGGTGTGTAGTACGGGTTAGGGTGTACAGTACGGGTTAGGGTGTACAGTACAGGTTAGGGTGTTTAGTACGGGTTAGGGTGTATAGTAAGGGTTAGGGTGTACAGTATGGGTTAGGGTGTATAGTATGGGTTAGAGTGTACAGCACATGTTAGGGTGTATAGTACGGGTTAGGGTGTATAGTACGGGTTAGGGTATGTAGTACGGGTTAGGGTGTATAGTACAGGTTAGGGTGCACAGTACGGGTTAGGGTGTATAGTACAGGTTAGGGTGTACAGTATGGGTTAGGGTGTGTAGTACGGGTTAGGGTGTACAGTACGAGTTAGGGTGTGTAGTACAGGTTAGGGTGTACAGTACGGGTTAGAGTGTAGAGTATGGGTTAGGGTGTACAGTACAGGTTAGGGTGTGTAGTACGGTTTGGGGTGTGTAGTACGGGTTAGGGTGTGTAGTATGGGTTAGGGTGTGTAGTACGGGTTAGGGTGTACAGTACGGATTAGAGTGTATAGTACGGGTTAGGGTGTATAGTACGGGTTAGGGTGTGTAATACAGGTTAGGGTGTGTAGTATGGGTTAGGGTGTACAGTACGGGTTAGGGTGTACAGTACGGGTTAGGGTGTGTAGTACGCGTTAGGGTGTGTAGTACGAGTTGGGGTGTGTAGTACAGGTTAGGGTGTACAGTACAGGTTAGGGTGTATAGTACGGGTTAGGGTGTACAGTATGGGTTATGGTGTACAGTACGGGTTAGGGTGTACAGTACGGGTTAGGGTGTACTGTATGGGTTAGCGTGTACAGTACGGGTTAGGGTGTATAGTACGGGTTAGAGTGTACAGTATGGGTTGTGGGCATGCTGCATTGGCGTCAGAAGCTTGATGACACCTGTGGGCTACCCCCAGCATGTCCTCACACTGTGTTGGTTGTTGACACAAACAACGCAATTCACTGTATGTTTCAATGTACGTGTGACAAATGAAGCTCATCTTTCATGTGTCTGTGACTATCCTATCCCCCAGACCTGGGTCCCAGCATTACTCAACTGCTTACTGTATCTCCAGTGCCATCTGCCTTGATACATCAGCCCAGCCAGCTGGGCCAGCCTGTCAGCAGTGTCAGTTCTGTAGGCCGGCGGGTGTTGTCACTGCCCAATGGAGAGACAGTTCACCCAGTGGGTGGCCAGTCACTGCCTTGATTTTACAATAGTCTTGGCTGGCTAAAGACTGCTGACGTGCAACTGTCACTAATGTCAAGTGATCTTCCCATCCCCCCCCCGCCCCGTATGAAAGGAAAAGATATGCTAATGCCTGGAGCCTCTGTCATGCTGCCAGGCAAATTAAAGCCTACTTTGGCTTCAGGCTCCTATTAATCAACTTTGTTGGAGATCTTGTGATCAGATACCGATCATACAAGCTCCCCCCCCCCCCCCCGCTGTGACAATGGCTCCAGAAGACATTCCTTCACTCCTGGAATATCTGGTGCCCCCTCACGCCTGTCATGTTGTCACAGAGTTCAGCAGGGGTAAAATCAAGTCACTGGACTACTAATACAGAGAATTTAAATTCAAATCACCACACTCCAGTTCAGTTTTCAAAATTCTAACGACTGAAATCAGATATTCCGGGAGAGTGATAGTGGCATTGCGCTTAGCATAACGTTTTACAGCACCAGTGGCATTCGATTCTTGTCTGCAATGCCTGCAAGGAAATGAATCTCAGGGTTGCTTATGGTGGTATACAGTACTGTGCAAGAGTCTGAGGCATATGTATATAGCTAGGGTCCTAAGATACTTGCACAATACTGTATACGTACTTTCATGATAAATTTACTTTGAACTTTGACTTCCCCGCCCTTATTTTAAGGAGCATGAACGTTCTCCTCGTGACTGTGAGTGTTAAAGAGCATGTACGTTCTCCTTGTGACTGTGTGTGTTAAGGAGTATGAACGTTCTCCTCGTGACTGTGTGTGTTAAAGAGCATATATGTTCTCTTTGTGACTGTGTGTGAAGGAGCATGTATGTTCTCCTCGTGACTGTGTGTGTTTTTTCTGGCTGCTCCAGTTTCCATCCACATCTGAAAAAGACATACATTTTAGCAAGTGAGTTGTGGGCATACTGAGTTGGCGCTGGAAATGTGGTGACACTTGTGAGCTGCTCCCAGCTCACCATCATGTTGTGTTGGTCATTGAAGCAAACAACACGTTTTCTTCCTTACCCATCTCCCATTCTCTACTCTCCTCTCCTATCAGATTCCTTCCTGTCCAGCCCTTTACCTTTCCCACTCACCTGGATTCACCTATTACCTTTTATCTTGTCCTCCATTCCCACCCTCTATCTGGCATCTTTTCCTCTACCTTTCCAGTCGTGAAGAAGGATCTTGGCCTGAAATATCAACTGTTTATTCATTTCTTGCAGAGTTCCTCCAACATTTTGTGTGTTATTTATTTATCGAGATTCAGTGCAGAGTAGGCCAAGCACCCCAATTTAATGCTCACCTAATCATGGAATGACTAATTACAAAGTTAGGTCATTGGTCTGTGGGAGGAAACCAGAGCACTTAGAGGGAACCCACGCAGTTACGGGGAGGATGTACAAATTCTTACAGGCAGTGATGGGAACTGAACCCCAGTCACCTGTACTGTAAAGCGTTATGCTAACCCCTACACTACCGTGCCCTCTGTGTATGTTTCAATGTAAACTTGACAAATAAAACTAATCTTTAAGTTTTGAAAATGTTGCCATGTTTCCACTGGTACAAGCACTTTCCAATTGTTAAATTGGCGAGATGATCTTGTTGTCATGTACACCAGGGTGCAATGAAATTCCTTGTTTGAGTAAGCAGAGTACACGGTGATGAGATATTAAATATAACAATGAGTATAAAATTGCAGAATGCTCCAAAGATTTTTTTGTATATAATTCTTTATGCTTTATAACTGTTGAATGCTGTTGTTTTTTGTTGCATGTCGTGCCCTGACCAATACGCCGCAGTAAATTCCTAGTACATGTTTATATACCGAATATGGCAAATAAAGTTAATCGTTGCTCCTTGATCCTTGAGATTGTTGTATAGTCTGAAGGAGAGTTGAAAGAAATACCAACGGAGGACACACATTTAAATTGAGAAGGGGAATGATTAAGGATATGCCGGGCAAGACACTTACAGAGAGTGATGGGTGTCTGGAATGTGCTGCTGCGGTGGGGGTGGAAGCAGATACGATAGATGGGTTTCAGAAACTGTGAAAGAGACATGTGAATGTGCCGGGAGTGAAGGAATCAGCAGATTCAGATTCATTTAAAGTTCAACGTAAATTTATTATAGTCATAGTCATAGTCATAGTCATAGTCATACTTTATTGATCCCGGGGGAAATTGGTTTTCGTTACAGTTGCACCATAAATAATAAATAGTAATAGAACCATAAATAGTTAAATAGTAATATGTAAATTATACCAGTAATTATGAAATAAGTCCAGGACCAGCCTATTGGCTCAGGGTGTCTGACCCTCCAAGGGAGGAGTTGTAAAGTTTGATGGCCACAGGCAGGAATGACCCCCTATGACGCTCTGTGCTGCATCTCAGTGGAATGAGTCTCTGGCTGAATGTACTCCTGTGCCCACCCAGTACATTATGTAGTGGATGGGAGACATTGTCCAAGATGGCATGCAACTTAGACAGCATCCTCTTTTCAGACACCATCGTGAGAGAGTCCAGTTCCATCCCCACAACATCACAGGCTTTACAAATGAGTTTGTTGATTCTATTGGTGTCTGCTACCCTCAGCCTGCTGCCCCAGCACACAACAGCAAACATGATTGCACTGGCCACCACAGACTCGTAGAGCATCCACAGCATCATCCGGCAGATGTTAAAGGACCTCAGTCTCTTCAGGAAATAGAGACGGCTCTGACCCTTCTTGTAGACAGCCTCAGGGTTCTTTGACCAGTCCAGTTTATTGTCAATTCGTATCCCCAGGTATTTGTAATCCTCCACCATGTCCACACTGACCTCCTGGATGGAAACAGGGGTCCCCAGTGCCTTAGCTCTCCTCAGGTCTACCACCAGCTCCTTAGTCTTTTTCACATTAAGCTGCAGATAATTCTGCTCACACCATGTGACAAAGTTTCCTACCGTAGCCCTGTACTCAGCCTCATCTCCTTTGCTGATGCATCCAACTACATATATTATTAAACTACATATATGACACCATGTACAACCCTGAGATTCATTTTCTTGCAGGCATACTCAATAAATCCATAATAGAATAATAGGTGGGACCATAGATTTGTGGAACATTTCAATGATGAAGTGAAATTGAGTGACATTATCCCCTTTGGTTCAAGTGCCTGATAGTTGAGGGGTAGTAATAATTCCTGATATTGTTTTTCATTGAAACATAGAGTGAAATGCATTAACAATCAACACAACCTGAGGATGTGCTGAGGTCAGCCCACAAGTGCCAACATAGCATTTCCACCGTGTTCAGCTGAACAACAGAAGCAACAACAGCCCCAAAACAAGACAGCAACATCAAGACAAGCCCTTTCATCCCTCCCACCCACGCCCCCATCCACTCACATACGCACAAACACACGCAGACAGGTCTCCAAGCCCAGACTGGGACGCTTCCAATTTTCTCCAGCCTCCAGTGGACTCACAGAGTCACCAGTCCTCCGACCTTCGGACACATCGACACTGGGCTTCAGCCATTGGGCCTCGACTTCTGCACTTGCTAACTTCAGCCTTCAGGGTGGGCATCGTTCAAATGAGGTGATTGTGTCCTGCACGGATAGCGAAAATGAAATGACTTTAGTTCAGGAGGAGCAGATGGAGTGTCGTTTGTTGTCGGAGTGGAATACAGTCTTTCAGCAAGGTAACACGATTTTCAGCCACTGAGTCTGTGCTGCACCAACCAACAGCCACCTTTTTACTCCAATCCTTCATTAATCCCCGTCAACATTTTGGGATGAAATCCTTCATCAGTCCTCCAGAAATGTCGACCGCTCATTTCTCTCCATAGATGCTGGCTGACCTGCTGAGTTCTTCCAGCATTTTGTGTCTGTTCCTCTGCATTTCCAGCATCTGCAGAATCTCCTGTGTTTATTTATTTCATTGAGATACAATGCAGAATAAGCCCTTCCAGCCCTTTGAGCCACGCAGCCCAGCAACCCTTGATTTAATCCTCGGGGGCAATTTACAATGACAAATTAACCTACAACCGGTACATCTTTGGACTGTGCGAGTAAACTGGAGCATGTGGAGGAAACCCACGCAGTCACAGGGAGAATGTACAAACTCCTTACGGGCAGCAGTGGGAATTGAACCTGGGCCGCTGGTACTGTAGGGCATTGCGCTAACCACTACTCTACCATGCTGCCCCGAAATTCTATGATTTGTGATTCTATACTAATCTCATTTTATTCTCCAAAGATCCTTGTCTGATTCCACCACTCACCCACATGCAAGGGCAATTTACAGCAGCCAGTTAATCCAGAAACCTGCATGTCTTTGCGATGTAACACCCATCAAAGTTGCTGGTGAACGCAGCGGGCCAGGCAGCATCTCTAAGAAAGGTCTCGGCCTGAATCATCGACTGTACCTCTTCCTAGAGATGCTGCCTGGCCTGCTGCGTTCACCAGCAACTTTGATGTGTGTTGCTTGAATTTCCAGCATCTGCAGAATTCCTCGTGTTTGTGTCTTTGGGATGTGGTGGGAAAGTAGACTATTCTAGTTCAGCCGTGTGGATGCTAAGCCGGTAAATCGGTGCGTTATTGTCTCATGTACTGAGGTACATGCTCCACATGACATCCATACAGACCATTTCATCACATCACCGCAATGAGGTAGTGCAAGGGAAAACAATAACAGAATGCAGAATAAAGTGTTACAGGTACAGAGAAAGGCAGGCAGACAATGAGGTGCAAAGCCATAACAAGGTCGATTGTGGCGTCAAGGCTGGTAGATTGCTACCAGCAGGAGTGGTGGATGAAGGCTTGATTTCAGCATTTAAGGAAAGCTTGGATGGGAGGGGTATTGTCCAGATGCAATTCAATGCGACTAGGCAGAATAATGGTTTGTCACAGACTAGATGGGCTGAAGGGTCTGTTTCTGTGTTGTGGCGCCCTTATATTTATAGACATCTGTTAGTCTCATGAGACCATGGATTTGCACCTTGGAAGGTTTCCAGTGTGCAGGCCTGGGCAAGGTTGTATGGAAGACCAGCAGTTGCCCATCCTGCAAGTCTCCCCTCTCCATGCCACCGATGTTGTCCAAGGGAAGGGCACTAGGGTCGATACAGCTTGGCACCGGTGTCATCGCAGAGCAATGTGTGGTAAGTGCCACACATTGTCAAGGACACAACACGCTGCTTCAGCTGAGGCTTGAACTAGTGACCTTCAGGTCACTAGACCGACGCCTTAACCACTTGGCCACGTGACAACACGTGCTCTATGACATTAACATTCTATCTTATACTAAAGTTTCCCCATATTCTTGTCAACTGATTTTAACACTCCACCTACACACCAGGGGCAAGTCACCTACTGGCCCATCCATCATAGGGGCGTGGTAGCACAGTGACTAATGCAAAGCTGTTACAGAGTCAGTGACCCTGGTTCAGTTCCTCCGCTGTCAGTAAGGAGTTTGCAAGCTCTCTCCGTGACCATGTGAGTTTCCTTCGGATGCTCCAGTTTCCCCCACATTCAAAAGACATATGGGTTCCTCAGTCACGTGGCGTGGGCTAATTGGGCCTGTTACCATGCTGTACCTCGAAACAAAAATTACCTTTGGCATGTGCGGACCATCGCCAATCAGGAAATGCCCTCTTCATGTTGCCATCGTTGGGGAGGAGGTACAGGAGCCTGAAGACCTACACTCAACAATTGAAGAGTAGTTTCTTCCACTCCGCCATCAAATTTCTGAACGGTGCAGGAACCCATGAGCACTACCTCAGCATTCATCTTTCGTACAATTTATTTATTTTCGTAATTTTCATGTCTTGCACTGTACAGTTGCTGCAAAACAGACTGGAACATTTTTTTTGGCTGACCGTATGTTTTTCTGTTATTGTAACTATACATGCTGTGTACTGTTGGCACTGTGTTTCAGTCCTTGGCCCCAGAGGAAAGCTGTTTCATTTTGCTGTATTCATGGGTGTGGTTCAGTGACAATTAAACTTGAACCTGAAATGTCACAAATATGTCAGTGATAATAAACCTGATTCTGTAACCAAAACACCCAGGGAAAGTCCACAAAGTCACTGGGAGAGCATGTGACTGTACCCTAAGTCAGAATTGAACCCATACCTCCAGCACTGTGAGGCCAATGGCTGTCTCCACCATCTGTGCCTCTGAGCCACCCCAGCTCCCAGGAATGGGACTTATTATTTCCAACAGCCTGTGGGAAAGTTCATAGTTCAAAATAAGCTTATTATCGAAGTACGAAAATGTCGCCAAATACTACTCTGATATTTTTTGCTCTCCTTTTGCACTATTTATTTAATTTAATTATATGTATAACATCTTGTTGTAATTTACAGTTTTAATATTATTATTATGTATTGCAATATACTAGTGCTGCAAAACAACCACTTGAATGACATTCGCCAGTGACGTTAACCCTGATTCTGATTCCCTTGCAGGCATTCACAGTGGAACAGAGAAAAATAGAATCAATGAAAAGCTACACTCAAAGACTGAAAACCTGAGAAATACAAAAGAAAACAAGTCATAATAATAATAAATATATAATACTGCGAACGTGAGTCCCAGAGTCCTTGACAGTGAGACCACAGGTTGTGTTCAGTGATCATTTCTATGTAATGGTGAATGAAGATGTCCACGCTTGTTCAGGAGTCTAATGGCTCCTAACTGTCTAACAGCGTGTTGCAAGAAGTCTGCTCAGCACCACAAAAGGCAATTGTAAATCCACGTGTTTTTATTGTGAAAGGATCAGGCCTGTATCGTTAATGTTGACAGCCAGCACTGGTAGAAAGCAGAGTCCCAGGCACAATGTGACACTTGCCCCATGATCCCCTGCTTTATCTCTCTGGTCTTTGACACAATCTGCAGTTTTCCCAGCTATCCACTAAGATTTTGCAGCCGCCCAGGTGGCTTGAGTTAAAGACGAACAAAACAGAAATGTTAATTATCTGCTGGTCAGTGAGCTGGGAACATTTGTTATAAATTACCAGAAACCAGAGATGAGGGCACAGGAAAAGAAACGGTGAAATTCCGATGGTATACTGTGACTGAAAGCAGACAGTGTGGTGAGACTGGATTGCCTGGGGTTGGAGAGAAACCTCTCATGAATGAGTTAGAGTCATGCGGATTTGATTAACGCTGTTTTCTGTATAAATACAGAATCAATCTCTCTTCCCTCACTACCCTGCCCCCCCACCCCACACCCTCACCACACAGTGCTTTGTAAAAACAAAAAGATTCTGGTCGGGAACCTATATTATTTAAAACTACACACTAAAACGGCACAGCGCCAGGGTGCTCTCGTGCCGTAGGGAGGTGGTTTCCTTCCACACGCATCGTGTGCCGAGATTTGTGGCTCTTTGAGGTGGCGATGCTAATTTCAGGATCCACGCAGCAAGCGCAAACTCTACTTGTCATTTTTAGCGTTCTTAAAGTGGCAATCTTTCCTCGGGAGCACTGCTGGAGGCTGTCATAGATTGATAGACTCAAAGAGTACAGAAACAGGCCCTTCAGCCCTATTGGTTCATGTTGACCGAGGTGCCCCATCCAAGCCAGTCCCACTTACCAGCGCTTGTCGTCTAGGACCATAAGACATAGGAGCAGAACTAGGCCATTCAGTCCATCGAGTCTCTTCCGCCATTCCATCATTATTGCTCTCGACATCATTCTCCGGCCTTTTCATAACCTTTGATGCCCTGTTTAATCAAGAATCCTGGTTCAGTTCCTGCCGCTGCCTGTAAGGAGTTTGTACGTTCTCCCCATGACCGTGTGGGTTTCCTCCAGGTGCTCCGGTTTCCTCCCACAGTCCAAAGGCGTATCAGTTGGTAGGTTAATTAGTCATTGTAAATGGTCCTGTGATTAGACTAGGATTAAATCAGGGGATTGCTGGGCGGTGCAGCTCCGAGGGCCTATTCCATGCTGTATCTCAATAAATAAATATGTAACCATATCAAACTCCGCTTTAAATATACCCAATAACTTGGGTTATTGGGCGGGAGGAGAAGATGGTGACGCGACACAGCTCGCAGCGGCCACTCCGGTAAATGGTATCTGTAATCTGTCAAGTAGGGTGCTATGCACAATCCTGATTTGATGGAGACAGACTTGAGAGAATGGAGGAACATCTGTGAAACTTCTGAAATGGCTGCTTCGCTGCCGCTGCTACTGTGTGATCCAGAATCTCTGGAGGGGAAGGCCCTGAGTCCTTGGTTTTGCTTGTTGCTTGGCGGCCGGGGTGGGGTCGAGTGCTCAGCAGAGATGGTACTCGGTGCTTGGTGTCGGAGGGCTGGTCGGAGGCTCGAAGTTTTCAGATGGACTCAGAGTCGGGTGCTTCCAATGCATCTGCAAGTTTGCGACGCTTGGAGTTCATGGCAAGGAGAGTTTCTCCCTTCTACCGCCTGCGCGAGATGATGGGGCTATCGGGACGAGACTTTTTTTTACCGTGCCCATGATCTGCTCTTATCAAATTATGGTATTGCTTTGCACTGTTGTAACTACATGTTACAATTATGTGGTTTTGTCAGTTTTAGTCTTGGTTTGTCCTGTGTTTCTGTGATATCCCTCTGGAGGAACATTGTATCATTTTTTAGTGTATGCATTTCTAAATGACAATAAACGAGGACTGAGTGCCCTCATAATCTAATCTAATTTGGCGTCCACAGCTGTTTGTTGTGATGAATTCCACAGATTCACCACTCTCTGGGTAAAGAAATTCCTTCTCATCTCTGCTCCAAAGCGACATTCTTCTGTTCTGAGACAGTACCCTCTGGTCCCTGTCTTCCCGAATATAGGAAACATCGTCTCTACATCCCTCTAAACCAGGTCCCAATGAGAGGGCTTGGGTGTAATCTGACAAGAAGACTGAGATGTGTGATCATAGAACATAGAATGGGAACAGGCCCTGTAGCCCATGACTTCTGTCCTAATGTTGCCAAATGATATTAATCTCAGTTGCATGCCTGCCATATCCATAACCCCAGCATTTACTTCACATTCATGTGTCTGCCTAAAAGCCTCTTTAACACCTCCGTTATTTCTGTTTCCATCATCATTCCTGGCCGCCTGTTCCAGGAACCTTCCACTCTCTGCTTAAAAAAACTTGTCCTGTACATCTCCTTTAAACTTTTCCCTCTCACCTCAGACGGGCGTCCTCCAGTATTTGGTATTTCTGCCTTGGGAGAAAGATCCTGACTGTGTGGAGCCTGAAGGCCTGAACGCTGGATGTCCACCATCCCACCTCTATGTCACTGGCCTTTGAGCACGGAGCAGAGGCCCAGTTCTGGCCTGACCTCTAACTCCTTCAGATCTCTGTCCTTAAACCCATAAGACGATAAGACATAGGAGCAGAATTAGGCCATTTGGTCCATCGAGTTTGCTCTGCCATTTCATTATGGTTGATCCATTTCCCTGTCAACCCCATTCTCCCACCTGCTCTCCATAAACTTTTTCATCCTGACCTAACCCTTGACTCTTTCTGCCCTAGAACCATCCTTACAGACTGAAAAAAAACGAAATCTGTGTCTCAACCTTGATGGAGATCGCAACTCAGTGCCACCTTGAACGGAAGATTGCAATTTGAAACACAGAACTTTGAACGTAGAACAGTAGGCACAGAAACAGGTCCTTTGGCCCACATTGCTGTGCTGAACCAATTAAACTAGTTATTAAATGTGACTGAAAGTTCAAATTGCGAAGTAAATTTATTATCGAAGTACATATATATCACCCTGAGATTCATTTTCTTGTGGGCTTTCACATAAAAAAGCAATAAAATTAATAATCATCATCGTTATCACCAGCATCATTACGTGCCATGATGATTCTTGGCAAATTCCAAAGAAATGGTTTGCCATTGCCTTCTTTTGGGCAGATTCTTTATAAGTGGGTGACTGACCCCAGGCATTAGGAATACCCTTCAAAGATTGTCTGTCTGGTGTCAGTGGTTGCATAACCAGGACTTGTGATTTGCACTGGCTGCTCATACGATCATCCACCACCCACTCCCATGGATTCACATGACCTTGATCGGGGAGGAGGGGCTAAGCAGGTGCTACACCTTGCCCAAGGGTGGCCTGCAGGTTAGCAGAAGGAAGGAGTGCCTTACACATCATTTGGTAGAGACTCTGCCACCCTAAATTAATAATAAATAAATAAGCAATAGATATCAAGAACACTGAGATGAAAGTGAGTCCATAGGCTGCAGGACCAGTTCAATGTTGGGACTGAGTGAAACTGAGTGAAGTTATCCCCACAGGTTTAGGACCCTGGTGGTTGAGGGGTAATAACTATTCCTGCACCTGGTGGTATGGGTCCTGAGGCTCCTGTATCTCCCTGCTGATGGCAGCAGTGAGAGGAGAGGACGACCTGGGTGGTGGGGATCCCTAATGATAGATGTTGCCTTCCTGGGACGGTGCTCCGTGTGGATGTGGTGGGGAGGGCCTTACCTGTGATGGACTCAGGTGTGTTGGTTGTTAACGCAAATGATGCATTCCACTGAGTGTCCCAACATACACAAATAATCTTGAGTCTTGAATCTTGAATGTCTAACTGTCCTACACAGTGAAGGAACTTCATGCAGTATGTGGAATATCCAAATGAAGCAATAGCTGGAAGTCACACTCCTTCACTGAACCATGGCTGCATGGTAGAATAATGGTTAGGGCAATGCCTTACAGCTTCCTGGGCACAACTCCCCGCCACTGTCTGTAAGGAGTTCATATGTTCTCCCTGTGACCACGTGAGTTTACTTTGGGTGCTTGAGTTTCCTCTCACATACGGGTTAGCATATTAATTGGTCACATTGTGCTGGAAGGGCTTGTTAGTGTGCTGTTCAATAAACCAGCCAGAGTAGAGGACACACTTCCATTTGGCACGGACATTTTGTTGCGAAAACAATCATGGTGCCAACACACTGGCTGTATGATGATTATCGTGGGTAACCATCTTCACCTCGAACTGAATGGGAGAAGGAAGTGAGTTCAGACACTCCTTCTCCATACTGAGGGCATCAATCAATTGGTAAAAATTGGTGTTGGAGTTGGTTTATTATTGTCAGATGCACCGAGGTACGGTGAAATACTGTCTTGCATACTGTTCATACAGAACAGATCATTGATGTAGAACAAGGTAAAACAATAACAGTACAGAATCAAGTGTTATAACTACGGAGAAAGTGCTGCACAGGTAAACAATATGGTGGAAGGTCATTACAAGGTAGATTGTGAGGTCAAGAGTCCATCTAGGACAACATTTAACAGTTTGATTCCAAGCTGCCCCTGAGCCTGGTGGAACATGCTTTTAGGTTTTTGTATCTTTGGCTTAATGGGAAAAATACATTTTATAGCTGAATATAACATAACAGATACAAACAACAGGAATTCTGCAGATGCTGGAAATTCAAGCAACACACATCAAAGTTGCTGGTGAACGCAGCAGGCCAGGCAGCATCTCTAGGAAGAGGTACAGTCGACGTTTCAGGCTGAGGTAACAGATGATTTTAGGGGACAGTACAGTAGCATGGCCATTAGTGTGACAGCATTTATTTATTATTGTAAGTTATAGTAATTTTATTTTTATTTTATTTAGGGATGCGGTGCAGAACAGGATCCTCTGGCCTGTTGAGCTGCACGGCCCAGCAACCTATCTATTTAACCCGAACCTAATCACAAGACAATTTACATCGACCAATTCTCCTGCTAACCAGTCCATCATTGGACTGTGGGGGGAAACTGGAGTACCCGGGAAATACCCATGCATTCCACTGGGAGGACGTACAGATTTCTTACAGATGATCAGATGATATCAGTATTGAACTCCTACCTCCAAAGCCCCAAGCTGTAATAGTGTCGCCCTAACCGCTATGCTACCGCGGTGCGCTTACTGCTGCCACAAAACAGCAGGTGTCCCTTCATATAGGACAGTGATCATAAATCGGTTTGACTGATTTAAGTGCCGGGCCAGATTGGAAAAGTCAGGTACAGGCTGAATTGAGGCTGCAGGGCCCAGGCCCGGATCTGAATGTGAGGAAAGAGCCAATGTTCGGCCAATTTAAGGACTGGCACAGCTTGAAAAGGCTGGGGTGTTGGGGCCAGAGGCAAGGGACAGGCTGGTGTTTAGCTCACTGCTGGGTGAGGTTTACTCATCTCTGCGCTGAACTGAGGCAGTGGCCTGCACCCAACAGGCTCCTGGACTGGCTGCAGTGATGACTGGCTTCATGGCTGTGGACTCACTTTTGTGAACTTTAGTTCTGAATATTATTTGCTTATTTTTATTGTTTGCATGATTTGTTTTTTTTTGTACATTGGTGTTTGACATCTTTCTTTGTTAAATGGTTCTATTGGTTTCTTTGTTTTGCGGCTGCCGGTAAGGAGATGAATCTCAGGGTTGTATAGAGTATACATAGTTTGATTATAAATGTACTTTGAACTTTGAAATCTGATTCTGTAACTAGTTCATCCGGGGAAAGCCCACACAGTGATGAGGAGCCCTAACAATCTCCAGACAGACAGTACCTGAGTTTAGGATCGAATATGGATCTCCTGGGCTGTGTGGCAACAGCGTTAACGTGCTACCGTGCTACCCCACACTCTAATCTCAGAACCACAGTCAGAATCCGGTTTATCATCACCGGCATGTGTCATGAAATTTGTTAACTTAGCAGCAGCAGTACAATGCAATACATGATAATATAGAAGGGGAAATAAATAAATAAATCTTCAATTATAGTAAGTATATAAATGTATATTGAATAGATTAAAAATAGTGCAAAACCAGAAATAATATATATTTAAACGAGTGGTAGTGTTCATGGGTTCAATGTCTATTTAGGAATCGTATGGCAGAGGGGAAGAAGCTGTTCCTCCTGAGTCGCTGAGTGTACTCCATTAAGTATACCTAATTGGTCACTTTGATAGCCAATTTATTAGGTACACCTGTACACATGCTCATTAATGCAAATATCTGTGTGCTGGAGCAGCAGGCTGAGGGTAGCAAACACCAACAGAATCAACAAACTTATTCGTAAGGCCAGTGATGTTGTGGGCATGGAACTGGACTCTCTCACGGTGGTGTCTGAAAAGAGGATGCTGTCCAAGTTGCATGCCATCTTGGACAATATCTCCCATCGACTACATAATGTACTGGGTGGGCACAGGAGTACATTCAGCCAGAGACTCATTCCACCGAGATGCAACACAGAGTGTCATAGGAAGTCATTCCTGCTTGTGGCCATCAAACTTTACAACTCCTCCCTTGGAGGGTCAGACACCCTGAGCCAATAGGCTGGTCCTGGACTTATCTCCTGGCATAATTTACATATTACTATTTAATTATTTATGGTTTTATTACTATTTAATTATTTATGGTGCAACTGTAACGAAAACCAATTTCCCCCGTGATCAATAAAGTATGACTATGACTATATCTAATCAGCCAATCATGTGGCAGCAGCTCATTGCATAAAAAGCATGCAGACATGGTCAAGAGGTTCGGTTATTCAAACGAACATCAGAATGGGGATGAAATGTCATCTAAGTAGCTTGTGTATTTCAGAAACTGTTGATCTCCTAGGATTTTCATGCACAATATTCTCTAAAGTTTACAGGGAATGGTGCAAAAGTTGGAAAAACGTCCAGAGAGTGGCAGTTCTGGGGGTGCGAGCACCTTGTTAATGAGAGAGGTCAGAGGAGAATAGTAGACTGGTTCAATCTGACAAAAAGGTGACAGTAATTCAAATAACGTGTTACAACAGTGGTGTGCAGAAGAGCATTGTTGAATGTAGAACACGTTGAACCCTGACGTAGAATGCCTACAGCAGCACCAGACCACGAACAAACAGAAATACTTCCTGTACCTAGTAAAGTGGCCACTGATGGTTCTTCTCTGCATACACCTCAGGAGAGAGGCTTAAACCTACATTTTGTCAACGCAAGGGTGTTATCAGCTGCCACACAGCTGTCAGTGTAATTGGCATGGTCACACTGTCCTTCAGGTAGGGGAGAGTTGAAAAGCAACTGTTTTGAGTTTTAATCACTGTCTGTTTTCTTTTCCCCCTTCTTGTGTTAGGAGAGAGGGACCACATGGGAAGATAATCATTCCAAACTGATATCCTAACCTGATCCTTGCAAATAAACAAAGGCACTTGATAAGTGTGAAACCAGGCCTTACCAAGTGCCACTGCGGAGATGATGGGAGGTGTTGGAACACTGAATCAGATTATTGCAACTGGCATATGTCGTGAAATTTGTTGATTTGCAGCGATGCTATACATAAAATGTGCTATAAATTATAATAAGAATATATACAGTGCCTATAAAAAGTATTCACCCCACTTGGAAGTTTTCATGATGTTTTATTGTTTTACCACATTGAATCACAGTGGATTTAATTAGGCTTTTATGACACTAATCAACAGATAAAGATTCATGTTAAAGAGAGAACAGATCTTTACAAAGTGATCTAAATTAATTACAAATGTAGCCTCCTGGTCAGCCTCAGGTTCGCTCAGCTCACTTTCGTCTACGGTGAGCAGCCTTCGGCCCCGCCAAGCTGGGTAATCAAGTTTGTGTGGATGCTGTGTGATGTACCCCATCACACCAAATAACAGACAGTACACCATATGCGATTAAATGATTACACTTTATAAGTATTTCTTGGTGATGGGTTAGTAGAAATAAATACAATAAAGGCGCCAAGTCAGTAACTCTATCAGTTCTGTGCACAAATAATTCGTTGAAGCTCTTACAGAACAGCGTCTCCCTTTCCTCCAGTCGATGTCCTCTGAACTCCACCGACCCCTGAATGGGAGCACCGTCGGTGGTCGACCAAACGCTCCACACGAGTCTGTCCTTGTCTCCCCTCCTCGCCGAAGACCCTGGGCTTCAGACTCCCACTCGGGGTCCATTTCATCACCCAGCTTACAGCATCTCTCTCATCACATCTCCATCGCGCCTTCTGCCCAAAGCCCGTGAAAACAATAGCTTATAGACACGTAAGAAAGAATAACATCTATCCCAATTGGTTAGCAAATGAATACAATTCTCTTTATCAGTAATTATAACCCAAACATGCTGCTATAGAGAACCGCTGTCTCAGCAGTTAACATACAGAGAAGCCATTTTATTATAACAGAACAAAGAAGTTATTTTATTAGCATTAGCAGTAACATAAAAGAAGAAACCCCATACACAAATATTAATCACAAAATAATTGATTGCATAAGTATTCACCCCTCAGTAGTCGTTACCTCGTTTTGGCTGCTGTTGAGGGTGGTGACCTGACAGAGGATGACCACGGCGATCGGGTCTCTGACACTGAGACTGGTTCCATGGCGCAGAATGGAGAGAAGAAGAGGAGGAATGCAGTAGTCATGGGGGATTCCACAGTGAGGGAAACAGACAGGAGGTTCTGTCAGCCTGGTAGAGATACCCCCATGGTGTGTTGCCTCCCAGGTGCCAGGGTGCAGTATGTCTCAGATTCGGGTGTAGAGTATTCTGACGGGAGAGGGTGAACAGCTGGAAGTCTTGGTACACATTGGTACCAATGACATAGGTAGAAAAAGGGAGGAGGTCCTGAAGAGAGAATTCAGGTATTTAGGTAGGAAGCTGAAAAGCAGGACCTCTAAGGTAGTAATCTCGGATGGCTGTCTGTGCCATGTGCTAGTGAGTGCAATCACTTGATCAGGCGTATTAACGTGTGGCTGAGAGATTGGTGGGAAATTACAAGGATGGCTGCCATTGGGAGCTGAACGTCCAAGGATATACGATATACGTTGTATTGGAAAGATAGGTTAGTAGGCAGAGGGGGTGGTGTGGCTCTGTGTATAAGAAATAACATTAAATCATTGGAAAGAGATGACATAGGATTGGAAGGTGTAGAGTCTCTATGGGTTGAGTTAAGAAATGGCAAGGGTAAAAGGACCCTAATGGCAGTTGTATACAGGCCTTCAAAGGGGATGTGGATTACAAATTACAGCAGGAGATAGAAAAGGCATGTCAGAAAGACAATGTCATGATAATTGTTGGTGATTTTAACATGAAAGTGGATTGGGAAAACTAGGCCAGTACTGGACCTCGAGAGAGAGAATTTGCAGAATATCTAAAGAGTGGCCTTTAGAACTGCTTGTTGTTGAACCCACTAGGGGATCAGCTGTGCTGGATTGGGTGTTGTGCAATGATCCAGAGGTGATAAGAGAGCTTAAGGTTAAGGAACCCTTAGGGAACAGTGATCACAATATGATCAAGTTCACATTGAAATTTGAGAGGGGAAAAAATAAAATCCAATGTGTCGGTATTTCAGTGGAATAGAGGAAATTACAATGGCATGAGAGGGGAACTGGCGGAAGTTGACTGAAAAGGGACATTTGCAGGAAGGACAGCAGAGCACCAAGGGCTGGACTTGCTGCAAAAAATGAGGGAAGTGCAAGACAGATATATTCCAAATAAGAAGAAATTTTCAAAAGGAAGAAGGACACTACCATGGCTGACAAGTGAAGTCAAAGCAAAAGTAAAATCAAAAGAGAAGGCATACAAGGAAGCCAGAGCTAGTGGGAAGATAAAGGATTGGGGAGCTTTTAAAAACTTGCAGAAGAAAACTAAGAAGGTCATCCAGAAGGAAAAGATGAATTATGAGAGGAAGCTGGCGACTAATATCAAAGAAGACACTAAAAGCTTTTTTAAGTATATAAAGGGTAAAAGAGAGTCCAGGATAGATATAGGACCAATACAAAATGACGCTGGAGATATTGTAATGAGAGATTCAGAGATGGCAGAGGAACTGAATGTGTATTTTTTGTTAGTCTTCACAGTGGAAGACGTCTGCAGTATACTGGACGTTCAAGAATGTCAGGGAAGTGAGGGAAGTGAAGTAGGTGCAGTGAAAATTATGACTGAGAAGATGCTCAGGAAGCTTAATGGTCTGGGTGAATAAATCTCCTGGACCTGATGGAATGCACCCTTGGGTTCTGAAGAAAGTAGCTGGAGAGATTGCGAAGGCATTAATGATGATCTGTCAAGAATCGATACATTCTGGCATTGTACCGGATGACTGGAAAATTGCAAATGTTAATCTGCTATTTAAGAAGGGTGGGAGGCAGCAGAAAGGAAGCTATAAACCTGCTAGCCTGACATCAGTCAAGCTAAATTGTTGGAATCAATTGTTAGGGATGAGATTATAGAATACCTGCAGGCACATGACAAGATAGGCCAAAGCCAGCATGGTTTCCTGAAAGGAAAATCCTGCCTGACAGACCTACTGCAATTCTTTGAGGAAAATACAAGCAGGGTAGACAAAGGAGATGCAGTGGACGTGGTGTACTTGGATTTTCAGAAGTCCTTTGACAAGGTGCTGTACATGAGGCTGCTTACCAAGATAAGAGCCCATGGAATTACAGGGAAGTTACTAACATTGGTGGAGCATTGGCTGACTGGCAGAAAACAGAGAGTGGGAATAAAGGGATCCTATTCTGGCTGGCTGCCAGTTACCAGTGCAGTTCCACAGGAGTCGGTATTGGGTCCGCTGCTTTTTACGATGTATGTCAATGATTTTGACTATGGTATTAATGGATTTGTGGCTAAATTTGCCGATGATACAAAGATAGGTGGATGAGCGGGTAGTGTTGAGGAAACAGTGGGCAAAGCCGTGGCAAATGAATTACAATGTTGGAAAGTCTATGGTCATGCAATTTGGTGGAAGAACTAAATGGGCAGACTAGATGGGGAGAGAATTCAAAATGCAAAGATGCAAAAAGACTTGGGAGTCCTTGTGCAAGATACCCTAAAGGTTAACCTCCAGGTTGAGTCGGTTGTGAAGAAGGTGAATGCAATGTTGCCATTCATTTCTAGAGGTATAGAACATGAGAGCAGACATTTGATGTTGAGGCACTCATGAGACCACACTTTGAGTATTGTGTGCAGTTTTGGGCTCCTTATTTTAGAAAGGGTATACTGACGTTGGAGAGGGTTCAGAGAAGATTCACGAGAATGTTTCAGGAATGAAAGTGTTACCGTATGAGGAACATCTGGCAGCTCTTGGGCTGTATTCCCTGGAGTTCAGGAGAATGAGGTGGGGTGGGGTGGGGGGGATCTCATAGAAACATTCCGGATGTTAAAAGGCCTGAACAGATTAGATATGGAAAAGTTATTTCCCATGGTAGGGGAGTCTAGGACAAGAAAACATGACTTCAGGATTGAAGGACGTCCATTTAGAACTGAAATGCAGAGAAATTACTTTAGTCAGGGCGTGGTAAATCTGTGGAATTTGTTGCCACGAGTGGCTGTGGAGGACAAGTCATTGGGTGCATTTAAGGCAGAAATAGATAGGTTCTTGATTAGACAGGGCATGAAAGGGTGTGGGGAGAAGGCAGGGGAGTGGGGATGACTGGAAGAATTGGATCAGCCCATGGTTGAATGGCAGAGCAGACTCAATGGGCTGAATGGCCTACTTCTGCTCCTATATCTTATGATATTATGGACTTCAATATGACACACCAAATCATCACTGGTGCAGAACAATTGGTTTTAAAAGTCACATAGTTAGCTAAATGGAGATCACCTGTGTGCAGGCAAGGTGTTTCGATTGATTGTAGTAAAAATACACCTGTATCTGGAAAATGGTACAGCTGTAAATCTGCCTTGAGCAGGCCATCCTTAAAAACTGAGTGACCATGCTCGAAAGGGAATAGCGAGGGAGGCCTCTGAGAGTTCTAAGACAACTCTGGAGGGGTTACAAGCTTCAGGGGCTGAGTTGGGAGAAACTGTGCATAGAACAACTGTGCTCAGGTTCTTCACCAGTCACGGCTTTATGGGAGGTTGGTAGAGAGAAAGCCACTGTTGAAAAAAAAACTCACATGAAATCTCTGCTAGAGTTTACCAGAAGGTATGTGGGAGACTGAGGTCAGCTGGAAGAAGGTTCTATGACCTGATGAAACCAATATTGAGCTTATTGGCCATCAGACCAAATGTTATGTTTGGTGTAGGCCAGACAATACACATCATCAAAAACACTCCATCTGTACTATGGCATGGTGCTGGTTGCATCATGCTGTAAGGATGCTTCACTTCAACAGGCACTGGAAGGCTTGAGAAAGTAGAGGGTAAAAATGAATGCAGCAAAATACAGGGAAATCCTGGAGGAAAACCTGATGCAGTCTGCAAGAGAACTGTGACTTGGGAGAAGATTTGGTTTCCAGCAAGAGAAAGACCTCAATTCAATTGAGAATTTGTGGCTGGACTTGAAAAGTCTGATCACTCACAATCCCTATGCAATCTGACAGAGCTTGGGCAGTTTTGTAAAGAAGAATGAGGGAAAATTGCAGTGTCCAGAAATGCAAAGCTGATCGAGACCTATCCACACAGACTCAAGGCTGTAATTCCTGCCAGGCGTGCATCTACTAAATACTGACTTGAAGGGGGTGAGTACTGATGAAATCAATTATTTTGTGTTTTATATTCGTAGTTAATTTAGATCACTTCACTATGAAGAGATGTGTTTTCACTTTGAAACGAAAGAATCTTTTCTGTTGATCAGTGTTGAAAAAAGACAAATTAAATCCACTGTGATTCAGTGTTGTAAAACAATTGAACATGAAAATTTCCAAGGGGGTGAATACTTTTTATAGGCAATATAAGTATAAACACACTTTTAGAGGCATCACCTTTTGAAGACATCCTCGATGGTGGTGGTGGGGAGGGGAAGTGCCCATGATGGAGCTGGTTGTGTCCACAACCCTCTGCAGCTTTTTTCGATCCTGTGCAGTGGCCCCTCCATACCAGACAGTGATGCGACCAGTTAGAATGCTCTCCAGGGTACATCTGTAGAAATTTGCTAGAATCTTTGATGACATAACAACTCCCCTCAATCTCTGAATAAAGTCTACCCACTGGTATGCCTCCTTCATTATTTTGGGCCCATAATAGATGTTGACAACGACACCCAGAAATGCTGAGGTACAGGAACTTGAATGACCTATCAATGAGGACTGACTTCCACTTCCTGAAATCCAGTGATAGTTATCTTGAAGGGAGAGTCAGAGAGTAATATATCATAGAAACAGGCCCTTTGGCCCAACTGCTCCATGCTAACCTGAGCAGCCTTTCTGTTAGTCCAAATAGCTCATATTCAGCCCATAGCCCACCAAGCTCATTGCCTCCAAGTGCCTATTCAAAGGTATGCTAAATGTTGCAATAGTACGTATCACCATCACTTCCTCTGGTGAGTCATTCAAGGTACTCAATACCCTCTGTGTGCAGAAGTTACCTCCCAGCACTTTTTTAAAATCTCCCCTCTCATCTTGTACCTGTGCCCTCTCATTGTGAACACCCCAAACCTGAGGAAAAGACTATTACTGTTTGCTGTGCTTCACGGGATAAAGATCCAGCGTGGCCTGCCCCTCAGTATAACCAGGCCCTCCAGTACAGGCAGCATCCTCGTAAATCTCTTCTGCACCCTCTCCAGCTTGACGATTTCTTTCCTATAACACGTTGACTGAAACTGTACGCAGTGCCGTAAGTGCGGTCACACCAACATCTATTACTGCATAGTCATAGTCATACTTTATTGATCCCGGGGGAAATTGGTTAATGTCCCTACTTCTAATCTCGATGCCCGACTAATTTAATTGTGTGCAAGAGAAACTACTTAGCAAGGATGCAATACTTACTGAGGCTTTTTTGAGACAGTGGTCAGACTGTACTTGGAATATTGTGAGCAGTTTTGGGCCCCTTATCTGAGAAAAGATGTGTTGGCATTGGAAAGAGTCCAGAGGAGGTTCATGAGAATGATTCCAGGAATAAAAGGGTTAATGTATGAGGCGCATTTTACAGCTCTGAGCCTGCAATTACTGGAGGTAAAAAGAATGAGAGAGGATCTCACTGAAACCTATAGAAAAAGGGGATGTGAAGAGGATGTTTCCTGTAGTGGAGGAGTCTAGGACCACAGCGTAAGAATAGAGGGACATCCATTTAGAATGGTGATGAGAAGGAATTTCTTCAGCCATAGGGCAGTGAAACTGTGGAATTCATTGCCACAGACAGCTGTGGAGGCCAAGTCATTGGGTCTAGTTAAAGCGGACATTGATAGGTTCTTGGTTAGTCAGGGTATCAAAGCGTTATGGAGAGAAGGCATGAGAATGGGTTGAGAGGGATAATAAATCAGCCAGGACAGAATGGCAGAACAGACCTGAAGGGGCCGAATGGCCTAATTCTGCTCCTATGTCTCATGGTCTTATGGAATCTCTGCCATCATCAATGATACAGATATCGTCTGTACTTGTTAAGCCTAATCTTTTGGACGACCGCAAAGGGCATGTGGACAGTGAGGCACCAAAATTCATGTTCTCTCAGCTGCAGCTCATTAGGATATAATGGGAAGACTATTCATCACTTCAAGTCTGCTTACTCAGACAGAAAGTTCATGGCTGATCTCCAGAGCAACACAACCTCAGTAATTCAAATGGAACATCAGCATTAACTTGATTGCCCTAAGTAATGCTAGCTCACCCTGCAACATCATTGTAGGAATGGTGACTGGGTGATACAGGGAATGTTAGAACCAGAGTCAGAATCAGACTTAATATCACTGGCATAGATCATGAAATTTGTTAACTTTGCAGCAGCAGTATATTGCAATGCGTGATAAATGTAGAGAAAAAATATGAATTACATTTGGTAGAAATATGTCTATTAAATAGTTCAGTTAAAATGTCGTGCAAAAAAACAAATAAAAGTAGTGAAGTAGTGTTCATGGGTTCGGCACGGACTAGAAGGGCCGAGATGGCCTGTTTCTGTGCTGTAATTGTTATGTTTTTTATATGGTTCAATGTTTATTTAGAAATTGGATGGCAGAGGGGAAGAAGTTGTTCCTGAATTGCTGAGTGTGTGCCTTCAGGCTTCTGTATCTCCTTCCCTGATGGTAACAATGTGAAGAGGGCATGTCCTGGGTGATGGGGATCCTTAATGATGGATGCTGCCTCCATAGGGGTATCGCTCCTTGAATACTACGGAAGCTAGTGCTCATGGTGGAGCTGACTAATATTACAAGTTTTTGCACCTTACTTCGATCCTGTGCAGAGCATCTGTAGGAGGATAATATGGTATTTTGTGCCTGTGGTGATCCGACAGTACATCGGCTTATTTGTTGCTGGAAAAGTGAGAGGTTGAGCGGGCTGGGACTCTATTGGAGTGTAGGAGATTGTTTATTTATTTGGAGATACAGGTCAGACAGGCCCTTCCAGCCCAACGAGCCGAACCGCACTGCAACCCACCTATTGAACCCTAGCCGAATCACAGGACAATTTACAATGACAAATTAACCTAGTAACCAGGCCGTCTTTGAACTATGGGAGGAAACTGGAGCAGAGTAAGGGAAATCACACGTTCAGGAGGACAGCATACAGATGGTGCTGGAATTGAACCCCAATCTCTGACACCCTGAACTGTAATATCGTTGCACTAACTGCTAGCAACTGTGAAGAGAGGTGTATCCAATTACGAGAGGGACCACACTGTCTCTTTCCACAAGGTTGCAGTATCAAGGACTAGAGGGCTCAAGTTTAGGGTGAGAGAGGAAAGATTTACAAGGAACGTGATGCTCAAGTTTTGCCAGGTGACCTGTTTCTGTGTCATCTACACAAGTACTTGTGCGCACAGGTGCAGTGGAAAACTTCCCTTCTAGCAGCATCTCTGGCACAGAGTATCAGATGAGCGGTACTTTAGTGCAAAGTGATCAAAGTGGTCATCGTGTGGCTAAACTGTAGTGATTAGGGTTTTGCTGGTTGGTTCAAGAACCAAATGGTTGAAGGAATGTGGCTGTTCTTGATCGGTGCAGCATCCATCATTAGAGACTCCACTACCCAGGTCATGCTCTCTTCTCACTGCTGCCATCAGGAAAAAGGTGCAAGAGCCTCACGACCCACGCCACTGGGTTCAGGAACAGTTATTACCCTTCAACTGTTAAGCTCTTGAACCAAAGTGACTAACTTTACCCAACTTCAATTGTTCCATCACAGAAATGTTTCCAGAACCAATGGATTTACTTTCAAGGACTCTTCATTTCATGTTTTTGATATTTATTGCTTATTTATTTATATTGTCGATTCTTCTTTTTGTATTTGCATAGTTTGTTGCTTTCTGCACTCTGGTAGAACATCCTAAGTTGGGCAGTCTTTCATAGATTTATTGAGTATGCCCATGAGAAAATGAATCTTAGGGTTGTATATGATGACATATACTGTATGTACTTTGATAATAAAATTTACTTTGAACTTTGGTGGTGTGGGACTTCAGGCTTCTGTACACCCTGCCTGATTGTAGCTATGAGAAGATGGCAAAGTCTGGTATGTCGGGATCTTTAATGGTGGAATAATTTGCAAGAACCATGATGAGGTAGATTAGGAGATCATAAGTTCAAAACTTCAATTTTTAGTGTCTGACAGACCCATTCAAGGGGCTATTAAGAACAAGATAGAAGCTGCTCTTGAGCCTGCTGGTACATGTCCTCAGACTTTTGTATCTTCGGTCAACAGGAGAGGGAGAAGAGAGATTGACTGGTTTGGGAAAGGTTCTTGATTATGTTGACTGCTCTCCTGAGCCAGTAGGAAGTGTGGACAGGGTCAATGGAGGGGAGGCACAGACCAGTTGTCATCCCAAGTATCCAGAAGGTATTTTTTCCTTGGTGTCCCTATAAAGATGGTTCAAAGTCCTTGTACTAGTTCCACTGATCAGTGCTTGCCTATGGCCATGACTGCACTGTTTGTTTGGACACTTTTATATGTTGTGAGTGTCTCAGCTTCTTCCATCTCCTCAGGCAGTGCTCCTGATTCCAACCAACTCTCGCTCAAAACACGTTTCCTCAAATTTCATTCATGCTTTTACTCTCAAGTCTTCAAGGTTTTAGGTGGATCTATTAAACTGCCAGATTGCAACATCTACCGAGATAGTGAAAGTTTTGTTTTTTTGTGCCATGCATACAGATCATTTCATCGCATCAGAGCATTGAGGTAAACAAGAGAAAACTATTACGAGGGAAGAATTTAGTGTTATTGTTACAGAGAGAATGCAGTGCAGCCAGACAGTTTTAATCTTCTGCCTCTTTGTGGGCTGGAGAGCGGTGTGTAGAGAAGAGACAATGAACTTTGAACTTTACATTGATTCAAGCAGAATCTGGCCACGCTATAGTGAGTGTACAGGGAGAAGGGTAGGGAGCTCAGTTCGCAGCCTTGTGCAGTAACAGCAGTGTGAATAATCGTGGTGGAGATGTTGCTGATTGTCCTTACACATTGTGTCTATTGGTCAGGAAGTCAGGGGTCCATGTGGAAAGGGAAGTGTTGAGACCCAGGTCTAAGAGTTAGGAAACAACACACATCAAAGTTGCTGGTGAATGCAGCAGGCCAGGCAGCATCTCTAGGAAGAGGTACAGTCAATGTTTCAGGCCGAGACCCTTTGTCTGACGAAGGGTCTCGGCCCGAATGTCGACTGTACCTCTTCCTAGAGATGCTGCCTGGCCTGCTGCGTTCACCAGCAACTTTGATGTTTGTTGCTTGAATTTCCAGCATCTGCAGAATTCCTCGTGTCTAAGAATTAGGAGATGAGTTTGCTTTGAATCATGGTTTTGAACATGGAGCGGTAGTCAATAAATAGAAATCTAATCTAATCAAGGTGTCTTTACCATCCACATAATCCAGAGATGAGCATAGAGCAAGGAAGATGGTGTCTGCCCAAGACATGTTTCAGAGGTAGGCAAATTACAGTGGATCCGGGTTGTCCGTGAATCTGGAGCTCATGTGCACTATGACCAGGTTCTCAAAGCACTTCATGGAGGAAGCCAGAACCACTGGGCAGTAGACTTTAAGGCATGTTACCTTGATTTTCTTTGGTATTAAGGTTATAGTGATCTTCTTAAATCAAGCGAGAACCTCAGGTTGAAGCAGGGAGAAGTTAAAAATGTCTGCAAATACTCACACCCACCGATTTGCCCAGGGTCTAAAGACATGGCCAGGGACATCATCTGTGCCAATTACTTATTGTGGGTTCAATCTCCAGAAGATTGATCTGACATCTGCTATAGTAGGTTCAGGTGCATTGGAAGCTGTTGGGGTGAATGGTGACATTTCAATTCCTTTCTGTTCAAAATTGTCAGGACGCTGAAGCAGTAATCCAATCACAGACCCAGTACTGTGCACACAGTGATATTAATTGAGTAACAAAACCCGAGGTGCAAACAAAGTCAGCGTCAAAGTTCAGGCAGAGATCAAAACATCCAGAGAAATCCAAAAAGCTGAATCAGGAAACAGGCAGAGTCGATATTCAGACAGAGTACAGGTGAAAACACAGGACTGAAATACACTGAGCAATAAACAGAGAGGCAGATGATAGGTGGAGCACAATGAGACACAGGTGGCAGCGATACAGGTAGTAATGACAAACAGGTGAGAGATGGAGTACTCAGTAATACAGGGGCCGGAGTGGAGCGGGGACAGGAGCACACGGCAAAACAAAACCACAGACTGACAGCTAGGGGGAAACACACAAAAAGACAGAGTTCAACTGGAGGTACTGACAAAAAGTAGTGGGTATAGCCCAATCCATCATGCATAAAGCTCTCCTCACCAATGAGCACATCTACATGGAGTGCCGTCACAGGAAAGCAGTATCCATTATCAGAGACCTACACCACCCAGGTCATGCTCTCTTTTTGCTGCTGCCATCAGGGAGAAGGTACAGGAGCCTCAGGACTCACACTACCAGGTTCAGAAACAGTTACAAACGTATTATCCCTCAGACATCAGGCTCTTGAACCAAACCAAACTTCACTCCCCCATCACTGAACTGTTCCCACAGTCTATGGACTCACTTTCAAGGACTCTTCATCTCATAAGATCACAAGCAAAGGAGCAGAAGTAGGCCATTTGGCCCATCGTGTCTGCTCCGCCACTCCACCATGAGCTAAACTATTCTCCCGTCTAGTTCCAATTTCTCGCTTTTTCCCCACATCCCTTGATACCCTGACTAATTAGACACCTATCAATCTCCTCCTTAAACACCCTCAATGATCGGGCCTCCATGGCTGTATATTGCAATGAAATTCCATAAATCCACAACTCTCTGGCTGAAAAAATTTCTCCTCATCTCTGTTTTAAATGGGTACCCTCTAATTCTAAGACTGTGGCCTCTTGTCCTGGACTCACCCACCAAGGGAAACAACCTTTCCACATCTACTCTGTCCAACCCTTTCAACATTCAAGATGTTTCTATGAGATCCCCTCTCATTCTTCTATACTCTAATGAATACAGTCCAAGAGCCCACAAGCACTCCTCATATGTTAGCTCCTGCATTCCAGGAATCATCCTCGTAAATCTTCTCTGAACTCTCTCCAACATCAGTACATCCCTTCTAAGATAGGGGGCCCAAAACTGCACGCAGTATTCCAAATGAGCTCTCACCAGTGCCCATAAAGCCTCCTTACTCTTATACACTATTTCTCTTGAAATGAATGCCAACATAGTATTCACTTTCCTTACTGCCGATCCAACCTGGTGGTTAACCTTTAGGGTATCCTGCATGAGGACCCCCAAGTCCCTTTGCACTTCTGAGTTTTGAATTTTCTCCCCATCTAAATAATAATCTACCCAATTTTTTCTTCTTCCAAAATGTACAACTGTACATTTCTCAACATTGTATCTCACCTGCCATTTCTTTGCCCACTCTCCTAAACTGAACAATTTCTCTGCAACCTTTCCGCTTCTTCAACGCTTACTGCTCCTCCACCTATCTGTCACCCGCAAACTTAGCCACAAGACCATTTAATCCATAATCCAAATCATCGATATGCATTGTAAAAAGAAGCGGCCCCAACACCAACACCTGCGGAACACCACTAGTAACCAACAACCATTCAGAATAGGATCCCTTTATTCCTACCCTTTGCTTTCTGCCTATCAGCCAATGCTCCACCTATTCCAATATCTTTCCTGTAATTCCATTGGCTTTCATCTTATTAAGCAGCCTCTTATGCGGCACCTTATCAAAGAACTTTTGAAAATCCAAATACACAACATCCACAGCCTTTTCCTTGTTAATCTTATTTGAGGTTACCTCAAAAAATTCCAATATGTTGGTGAGGCAGGATCTTCCCTTAATGAAATCATGCTGGCTTGGGCCGATCTTGTCATGCACCTTGAGGTATTTCATAACCTCGTCCTTGAGGATTACATCAATAACTTTCCAATTACTGAAGTCAGACTAATAGGTCTGTAATTTTCTTTTTGCTGCCTTCCTCCTTTCTTAAACAGTGGAACTACATTTGCAACCTTCCACTCCTCCGGAACCATGCCAGAGTAGTTAACGAAAATCAGAATTTTCTCCCAAAAAATGGCGACTTACTGTGAATAAAAAAAGACGTTCTCATGTTCTTGATATTTATTGCTCATTTATTTATTTTTTTCTTTTTGTATTTGCACAGTTTGTTGTTTTTTTTGCACATAGATTGTTTGTTCACCCTGTTGGGTGCAGTCTTTCATTGATTCAGTTGTGTTTCTTTGTACTTAATGTGAATGCCCACAAAAATGAATCTTAGACAACACACAAAATGCTGGAGGAAGTCAGCAGGTCAGGAAGCACATATATATCTAGCTAGGGTGTAGGGTGCTTAAGACTTTTGCACAGTCCTGTAGTAATTTTATGTATTGCACTGTACTGCTGCTGCAAAAAACAAATTTCATGACGTACTGCATGTGAGCGATGATAAAATGACTCTGACATAAGGCTCTATTGTGGGCTGAGAGTGGGAAGGGGGCAGGGAGAGGGGAATCGTGGTTGGGTAATGGGGAATGAGTGGGAAGCACCAGAGAGACATTCTGTAATGATCAATAAATTAATGATTAGAATCAAATGACCTTGCCTAGTGCCTCAGGGCTGGGTGCGTTTGCACCTGAGTCAATCCTTTTCTGTCACCTGTCCCACATCCCTCCCACTGTGCTCCACCCTCACCATTCCCAACATCCTTTGCTCCTGCTGGATTTACAAACCCGCTCTCCGCTGAATGTCAACAAATACAGTACAGTGTAAAAGCCTTAGGCATCCTAGTTATATATATATATGTATGTGCCTAAGCCTTATACACAGTACTGTATAGGTACTTTGATAATAGAGTCATAGAGTCATAGATTCATAAAGAAGTACAGCACAGAAACAGGCTGTTTGGCCTATTTAGTCCATGCTGAAACTATTTAAACTGCCTAATCCTTGTACTTTGATAATAAATTTACTTTGAACTTTAGAATACGTTATGTCCATTGGGAAGGAATGTGCTGCTGTTGGCGATGTAGGTTGACTTGTCTTTGTAGCATTTAAACCCTGCCACCTATGGTGGCTGATCTGGGACTCAATTTTGAACTGGTACTATTTCTTAGCATCTCTGATAGCTTTACGAAAGTCATACCTTGATTTCTTGTGTAGGACAGGGTCACCTAATTTGAACGCCAGAGACATGGACTTCAGTGGGGAATGGCTCCACATCTATCCTGACAAGCCCTGTAATGATTGTGTGTGCTTTAATGAGATCACCTTCCTTTCTTCTAAACTCTGGAGAGAGTCAGCCCACTCTGTGTATGTTTTATTTATTTGAAAACTATACTTTATTCATGAAATATAAATGCAATCAGTGCACGTCTGTCTCCATATTCATTCCACCATCACGTCAATACATTCTCTTACAATGCATCAACACCACTTCTGTTTCTTTCTCAAACAATACACCCAAAAGTGTTGAGAGGCTGATACAGAAGGACACAGCCCCACTGTGGCCAGTGGTTGCAGGTCCCTAGATTGTTATCCTTCCCCACAGAGCCTTTGCAGTGGCTGCACTGTCCCTCAACACACTCTCCTCCATCTCATAGGATGATAGTTAGGGCGCCACACTAGCACAGCAGCTAGTGCAACACCTCTACAACTTCAGGCGTTGGAATTCAGAGTTCAATTCCCGCATGCTCTGTAAGAAAGCTTGTATCTCTTTTCCACGTGAGTGTGGGTTTCCTCTTGGTGCTCTGGTTTCCTCCCACAGTCCACCTACCAGTTGGTAGACTACTCAGTCATTGTAAATTGCCCTGCGATTAGGCTACCGTTAAATCGTTGAGTTGCTGGGCAGTGTGGCTCAGTGGGCTGGAAGGGGCTGTTCTGCACTGTATCTCAAAATAAATAAAAATATCCCAATCTCAGGAAATATCCAGTATTAGAGGGCATTCATTAAGTGACATTCTGATTCAGATTAATTTGCTTATCATGTGTAAATTGAAACATACAGTAAAATGTGTTGTTCGTGTTAACAACCAACACAACCCAAGGAGGTGCTGAGGGCAACCTGCAAGTGTTGCCCCACACTGGCGCCAAAATAGCACATGCACAATGTTTGTAGAGCAACAGAACAAACATAGGAAAATAGCAGCAAAACAGCAACAGTGAAATAAATCCTTTACCTACACACGCACACGCGCACACACACACACACACACACACACACACACACTAACCCTTGGACAGGCCGTCTCTGGGTCTACAGCCTCCTGTGAACTCGTGGACTTTTAGACATTGGGTCTTTGACTTCCCCAGTGGGCTCACAGACTCAGCGCTTCGTCCTTCGGGCCTTGACCTCTGGATTTCCAGTAAAGCTTTAGGCTTCGATCTTCGGTAACCCCAGAACTTGCTGATGATGATGAATTGGAGAATCTGGATGCGGACCCCGAACTCCAGACTTGCTATTAGTGGACCCTGAACACTAAGCCTCAATTTCCACAATCTCCAACTGCATATCTAAAGGATCTTGCCTCCTGCTTTCAGCTTCCACAGAACTCTAATCATGCAACCTGCCAATGACACATTGACCTGGGGGGTGTCATCAGCCCTTGTCCTTGCTGGTCTGCCGGCCAACATCCACCCACAGATTCCCTTCATTGCACGTCCACATCATTGACCTTTGATCATGGAGTGGAGTCTAGGCCTCTAATTCCTCCACATCCATGTCCTAAATAGTAACTTGACACCTAACTGAGATCTAATGCCCAAACCATCCCTACAAACTTCAAAATCAACTGTTTGATTCATAACCTCGATGGAGACCGCAGCTTGGTGCCACCTTAACCAGAGAGGGAGTAAATTCAGATGAATTGAGGGAACAAGTTAGTGGAGAGTGTCTGGATAGTGCTGCCAGGGGTGATGGTGGAGACAGATGTGATAGCAGTGTTTAAGAGGTATTTACACAGGCCCAGGAATGTGCAGAGAATGGAAGGAAGGGGACATTGTGTAGGTAGAAGGGGTTCCTTAACCCCATTGAAGGGGTTGTCATAGCCGGGAGGTAGTAGTGGGGTTAAGCTCCCACTACATATTAAATGGCCTCAAAACCAAATCTGGCTCCTGGCCTTCATGTGTGAGTTAGCTACCAAACCCTGCAGAACCAATTCCACAGACAGAAGAAGGTGCCTAGATGGGTTACTGGCACATTCCCAGCAGAAGTGCCTACTCTCTCCCCTGTGCAGATGTAACAGGCTGTTGCGTCCAAGGTGACCCACGGGTGAGGCTTGGTCCTTGCCCAACCACGCACTGCAGCTCCCCGGCCATTGCTATTGCCAATAAGTCTCACATCATTTCGAAAAAATACCAGCTTTCTATTTTCTTCCCAAAATTATAGAGTCATGGAGCAACAAATCATGGAAACAGGTTCCTTAATCAAACCCATCCATGCAGATCGAGTTACCTTAAAAACGCAAACAACAGGAATTCTGCAGATGCTGGAAATTCAAGCAACACACATAAAAGTTGCTGGTGAACGCAGCAGGCCAGGCAGCATCTCTAGGAAGAGGTGCAGTCTCACATAAAAGTTGCTGGTGAACGCAACAGGCCAGGCAGCATTCCTAGAGATGCTGCCTGGCCTGCTGCATTCACCAGCAACTTATATGTGTGTTGCTTAGATCAAGTTACCTTACTGGGCTAGTCCCATTTCCCCTCATTTCAACTTCAAGTTCAAGTTTATTGGGCCCTTATCCATCTAAACCTGTCCTATCCATGTACACATCCACGTGTCTTTTAAGTATTGTTATCAGACCCATCTCAAATATTTCTTCTGTCCCCTTACTCCATATTTTGAGCACACTCTGAGTGAAAAAATTGTTCCTTATATTCCTATTAAATATCTCCCCTCTCTCTCTCTGAACTTCTGTCCTGTAGTTCTTGATTCTCCAGCTGTGGGGTAAATATTTTGTACTTTCATGGTATCAACACACTTTCAGATTTCAAAAACTACTTTAAGATCAGCTTTGAATCTCCTACACTTCAATCAATATAGTCCTAGCCTACCTAAACTCTCCTTGTAAACCAGTTCTTCATCTCCTGGTAACATCACCATAGATATTTTCTGCACTTTTTCCAGGTTAATGACATCTTTCTCGTAGCAGAATGATCAAAACTGCGCACAATACTCCAAGAGTGAGCTCACCAATGCCTTGTAAAATTTCAGCATAAGACCATCATTATCATTATGTGCCATGTTGGATAGAGGTGATCATGGTCCTCCATCTGTCTTTTATCTGCGAGGGATCATTGCCTGTGAACTGCATTGTGATCTCGTTCCCAACTTGGGGTCCAGGACACCTCGGTAAATGGTGGGGCCCATGGCATAAAAAGGGGTTGGAACTCCTGCCCCTAAAGAATCTCAGGACTGAATAACACAGGGAACTGAAAGACTTCCACAACCAATTACATTAAATTTATGGTAATTGGTATCGCACTGGCCTGCTGTAAGATTGAGTTTCAATTCCCACCGCAGTCTGTAAGGAATTTGTACAATCTCGCTGTTCTCCGGGAGCTTCAGTTTCCTCCAAAGATGTACGAATTAGAATTAAGGTTAATTTCACTGGCAGATGTTGTGAAATTTGGTGTCTTGCGTCAGCAGTATATTGTAATACATAAAAAGCTATAAATTACAATAAGAAATATAATAAATTACATACGTAGTGCAAAAAGAGAGCAAGAAAAATAATGAGGTTGAGGTCATGTTCATAGGTTCATTGTTTGATGGCGGAGGGGAAGAAGCTGTTCCTGAGATGCTGAGTGTGTGTCTTCAGGCTCCTGCACCTCCTCCTTGTTGGTATCAATGAGAAAAGGGCATGTCCTGTGTGATGGGGATCCTTAATGATGGATCCCACCTTTCTGAGGCTTTGCCTTTGAAGGTTGATGATTAGAGTTAGTGAGTTACAGGCATGGAATACTGGCACTGGAAGCGTAGTGACATTTGCAGGATGCCCGACACAATTTCACTGATTTGATTTGGCACAGAATGATACACTTATACACTTCTTTCAATGATTTGATGTACTTGTAACAAATAAAGCTAATCTTTATAATCTTTTATGCACTTTAATCTGAAGTCTCATCTGCAGTTTGAGTCATGCTGAGATCCCATATCCTCCAGGGCAAGAAAATCTGAACTGAAATGAATTTCGACAAACTTCTACAGATGCACTCTGAAGAGTATCCAGACATATCCATCATAGCTTAATATGGGCAAATCAGTACCCAGGAATGGAAAAGCTGTCAGAAAGTGGTGGAAGCAGCCCAGTTCGTCACAGGAAAAGCCCTCCTCACGACTGAGTACATTTACGTGGAGTTCTGCCACACGTATGCAGCATCCATCATCAGAGAGCTCTCACTATCCAAGACCATGCACTCTTCTTGCTGCAAGCATTGAGAAGGAAGTATGGGAACTTGAGGTCCCACACCACCAGATTCAGGAGCAGTTACTATCCTACAACCATCAGGCTCCTGAACTGGTGTGAACGACCTCACCCACCACAACACTGAAATTTCATGTCACATGCCAGTGATAATAGTCATAGTCATACTTCATAAATCCCGGGGGAAATTGGTTTCCCCCATAAACCTGATTCTGATTCTGACAACCTACAGATTGACTTTCAAGGGCTCCGCAACACGTTCTCAATATTATTTCTTCAGTGGTTTGATTGGGGCACGACTGTGCAAGCATGTGGACGTCGGCCAGTGAGAACAGCAAGAAGAGTTTAAAAGGAGATAGCTTTATAGAGTGGGCACTGAGTAGAGGGAGACAGAGTAGGAAGGCTTTGGCTCAGTGGGGCTTCGGTGACACCAAGTCAAGGCGAGGTAGGTTATCTATGTAGAATACGGGCATGAAGTATGTGTGTAAGGCCGGTGTTCTGTGCTTGATGTCAGATGTGGGAAGTCCCGGACGGCCCCATATGCACTAGGTGCGTCGAGCTGCAGCTCCTTAGGGAGCGTGTTAGGGAACTAGAGATGCAGCTCAGTGTCTGGTCAGGGAAAGTGAGCAAGTGATAGAGAGGAGCTTTAGGCAGGTAGTCACATCAGGGCCTGGGGAGACTGATAAGTGGGTACAGCTATGATGTTGTGGCCATTACAGAGACCTGGATGGCTCAAGGGCAGGAATGGTTACTTAGAGTGACAGGCTTTAGATGTTTCAGAAAGGACAGGGAGGGAGGCAAAAGTTGTGGGGATGTGGCACTGTTGATCAGAGATCGTGTCATGGCTGCAGGAAAGGAAGAAGACATGGAGGGATTGTCTACGGAGTCTCTGTGGGTGGAAGTTAGGAACAGAAAGGGGTCAATAACTCTCCTGGGTGTTGTTTTTCAATAACTCTCCTGGGTGTTGTTTATAGACAACCCAATAGTAACAGGGACATCGAGGAGCAGAAAGGGAGACAGATTCTGGAAAGATGTAATAATAACAGGGTTGTCATGGTGGGAGATTTTAATTTCCCAAATATCGGTTGGCATCTCCCTAGAGCAAGGGGTTTAGATGGGGTGGAGTTTGTTAGGTGTGTTCAGGAAGGTTTCTTGACACAATATGTAGATAAGCCTACAAGAGGAGAGGCTGTACTTGATCTGGTATTGGGAAATGAACCTGGTCCGGTATCAGATCTCTTAGTGGGAGAGCATTTTGGAGATAGTGATCACAATTCTATCTTCTTTACCATAGCATTGGAGAGGGATAGGAACAGACAGATTAGGAAAGTGTTTAATTGGAGTAAGGGGAAATATGAGGCTATCAAGCGGGAACTTGAAAGCATAAATTGGGAACAGACGTTCTCAGGGAAATATATGGAAGAAATGTGGCAAATGTTCAAGGGATATTTGCGTGGAGTTCTGCATAGGTACTTTCCAATGAGACAGTGAAAGGATGGTAGGGTACAGGAACTGTGGTGTACAAAGGCTGTTGTAGATCTAGTCAAGAATAAAAGAAGAGCTTAGGAATGGTTCAAAAAGCTAGGTAATGATAGAGATCTAGAAGATTATAAGGCTAGCAGGAAGGAGCTTAAGAATGAAATTAAGAGAACCAGAAGAGGCCAGGAGAAGGCCTTGGCCGACAGGATTAAGGAAAACCCCAAGGCGTTCTACAAACATGTGAAGAGCAAGTGGGTAAGATTTGAGAAATAGGACCAATCTAGTGTGACAGTGGAAAAGTATGTATGGCACTGGAAGAGATAGCGGAGGTACTTAATGAGTACTTTGTTTCAGTATTCACCACGGAAAAGGATCTTGGTGATTATAGGGATGACATACAGCGGACTGAAAAGTTTGAGCATGTAGATATTAAGAAAAAGGATGTGCTGGAGCTTTTAGAAAGCATCAAGTTGGATAAGTCACTGGGAACGGACAAGATGTACCCCAGGCTACTGTGGGAAGCGAGGATGGAGATTGCTGAGCCTCTGACGATGATCTTTGCATCATCAATGGGGATGGGAGAGGTTCCAGAGGATTGGAGGGTTGCAGATGTTGTTCCTTTATTCAAGAAAGGGAGCAGAGATAACCCAGGAAATTATAGACCAGTGAGTCTTACTTCAGTGGTTGGTAAGTCGATGGAGAAGATCCTGAGATGCAGGATTTATGAACATTTGGAGTGGCATAATATGATTAAGAATAGTCAGCATGGCTTTGTGAAAGACAGGTTGTGCCTTACAAGCCTGATTGAATTTTTTGAGGATGTGACTAAACACATTGATGAAGGTAGAGCAGTAGATGAGGTGTATAAAGGTTTCAGCAAGTCATTTGACAAGGTATCCCATACAAGGCTTATTGAGAAAGTAAGGAGGCATGGGATCCAAGGGGACATTGATTTGTGGATCCAGAACTGGCTTGCCCATAGAAGGCAAAGAGTGGTTGTAGATGGGTCACATTCTGCATGGAGGTCGGTCACCATTGCTGTGGCCCAGGGATCTGTTCTGGGACAATGACCTGGATGAGGAAGTGGAGGGATGGGTTAGTAAACTTGCTGATGACACAATGGTTGGAGGTATTGTGGATAGTGTGGAGGGCTGTCAGAGGTTACAGCGGGACATTGATAGGATGCAAAAATGGGTTGAGAAGTGACAGGTGGAGTTCAACCCAGATAAGTGTGAGGTGGTTCATTTTGGTAGGACAAATACGATGACAGAATATAGTATTAATGGTAAGATTTTAGGCAGTGTGGAGGATCAGAGGGATCTTGGGGTCTGAGTCCATAGGACACTCAAGTTTGCTGCTCAGGTTGACTGTGTGGTTAAGAAGGCATACAGTGCATTGGCCTTCATTACCTGTGGGATTGAGTTTTAAGAGCTGAGGGGCAATGTTGCATCTATATAGGACCCTGGTCAGACCCCACTTGGAGTACAGTGCTCAGTTTTGGTCGCCTCACTATAGAAAGGATGTGGAAACCATAGAAAGGATGCAGAGGAGATTTACAAGGATATTGCCTGGATTGGGGAGCATGCCTCATGAGAATAGGTTGAGCAAATTCGGCCTTTTCTTCGTTGAGTGATGGAGGATGAGAGGTGACCTGATGGAGGTGTATAAGAAAATGAGAGGCATTGATCGTGTGGATAGTCAGAGGCTTTTTCCCAGGGCTGAAATGACCAACCTGACAGCACAGTTTTAAGGTGCTTGGAAGCAGGTACAGAGGAGATGTCAGGGTTAAGTTTTATTCACAGAGGGTGATGAGTGCATGGAATGGGCTGCTGGCGACGGTTGTGGAGACAGATATGATAAGGTCTTTTAAGAGACTTCTGGACAGGTACATGGACCTCAGTAAAACAGAGGGCTATGGATAACCTTAGGTAATTTCTAAGATAAGGACATGTTCAGCATAGCTTTGGGGCCAAAGGGCCTGTATTGTGCCGTACGTTTTCTATGTTTCTAATATTATATTTTATTTATTTATGTAAACTCCAGTAAACTCACGGGCTCACCAAGTTTGAGCTTTGTTTACCTGACAGGCTTGCAGGCCCTGGCCATCGGACCTCAGCTTCCAGACCTCTCACCGGCCTTCGGGTTTTAATCTACCATATCCTGTAACGTAGCAAAGTACAGCACAGTGCAAACCTGCCCCTGACATCCCCTCTATACTTTTCTCCAATCAATTTAACATTATGCCTCCCGTATTAGCCATTTCTGCCCTAGGAAAAAGGCACTGGCTGTCCACTAAGCTTAGCGGTTCGCATGATGCTATTACTGCTTGGGGCATCAGAGGCTGGAGTTCTGTTCCACCCCATCTGTAAGGAGTCTGTATGTCCTCCCTGTGCAATGCATCGCAGGGAGGACATGCAGGCTTGGGTTTCGTCCCGTAGTCCAAAGACGTACGGGGCAGGTTAATTGGCCTTTGTAAAATGTCCCAGGATTAGGTTAGGGTTAAATCAGGATTGTTGGGTGGTTGCTGGGACAACGTGGCCCGAAGGGCTGGACGGGCCTATTTTGTGCTGTATCACTAAAATAAAATAAAAATCCTTGCATCATGTTCTACCCCATCTGTACTAATGACATTTATGCTTTTCTTGTGAATGTTAGTCATAGTCATACTTTATTGATCCCAAGGGGAGATTGGTTTTCGTTACAGTTGCTCCAAAAATAATAAATAGTAATAGAACCATAAATAGTTAAATAGTAATATGTAAATTATGCCAGTAAATTATGAAATAGGTCCAGGACCAGCCTATCGGCACAGGGTGAGTTGTAAAGTTTCATGGCCACAGGCAGGAATTACTTCCTATGACGCTCTGAGCTGCATCTCGGAGGAATGAGTCTCTGGCTGAATGTACTCCTGTGCCCAACCGGTACATTATGTAGTGGATGGGAGACATTGTCCAAGATGGCATGCAACTTAGACAGCATCCTTTTTTCAGACACCACTGTCAGAGAGTCCAGTTCCATCCTCACAACATCACTGGCCTTACGAATGAGTTTGTTGATTCTGTTGGTGTCTGCTACCCTCAGCCTGCTGCCCCAGCACACAACAGCAAACATGATAGCACTGGCCACCACAGACTCGTAGAACATCCTCAGCATCGTCCGGCAGATGTTAAAGGACCTCAGTCTCCTCAGGAAATAGAGACGGCTCGGACCCTTCTTGTAGACAGCCTCAGTGTTCTTTGACCAGTCCAATTTGTGGTCAACAATTGCTTATCTGATGCTATGTGCTCTTGATGTTGCTGCAAGTGAGCTTTTCATTGCACCTGTGCATTGATGGATTTGTGCAAACCCATTGCTGGAGACACAAGAGATAGCAGATGCTGGCATCTGGAGCTACGAACAATCTGCTGAAGGAACTCAGTGGGTTGAGCAGCACCTGCCTGGGGGTGGGGATGTTTCAGGTCAAATCACTACCTCAGGACTGAGAGATTACATTGGCTTCATTTGTCACACGTACATTGAAATATCAAAACATACAAATTTTGCGTTGTTTGTGTCAAATCAGCAAGGATGGTGCTAAGGGGAAGCCTGCAAATGTCTCCATGCTTGCAATGCCAATATAGCATACCTGCAACTTACTATAAAGACATCCGTTAGTCTTGCGAGACCATAGATCTGTGCCTGGAAAGTCTTCACTCTCCAGGGCGCAGGCCTGGGCAAGGTTGTACGGAAGACTGGCAGTTGCCCAGGCTGCAAGACTCCCCTCTCCACGACACCAACATTGTCCAAGGGAAAGGCATAAGGGCCCATACAGCTTGGCACCAGTGTCGTCGCAGAGCAATGTGTGACACAAGGACACAACACGTTCCCCCATCTGGGGCTCGAACTCACGACCTTCAGGTTGCTAGTCCAATGCCTTAACCACTTGGCCACGTGCCCACAACTAACTAAACCTAACCCATATATTGTTGAAATGTGGGAGGAAATCAGGATTCCTGAGGAATCCCACTCTGTCACGGGGACAACATACAAACTCCTTACAGGCAGTAGCAGGAAATGAAACCGTATCAGTGATTGCTGCCATCCCACACCGAGCAGAGTTCAAAGTTTGAAGTAAACTTTTATTTTCGAAGTACATATACGTCACCATATACAACCCTAAGATTCATTGTCTTGTGGGCATACTCAACGAATCTATAGAATACTAACTATAACAGGATGAATGAAACTCTGTCCAACTAGGGTGCTCAACCAGAGTGAAGAAGACAGCAAACTGTGCAAATGCAAATATCAATAAACAGCAATAAATAATGAGAACATGAGATAAAGAGTCCTTGAGAGTGAGCCCATAGGTTGTGGGAACATTTCCATGATGGGGCAAGTGAAGTTGAGTGAAGTTATCTCCTTGTGTTCAAGAGCTTGATGGTTGAGGGTAGTAACTGTTCTTGAACCTGGTGGTGTGAGTCCTGATGAACATTTACCTTCTACTTGATGGCAGCAGCGAGAAAAGGGTATGACCTGGGTGGTGGGAGTCCCTGATGATGGATGCTGCTTTCCTACGACAACATTTCATGTAGATGTTGTCAATGGTGGGGAGGGCTTTACCCATGATGGACTGGGCTGAATTCACCACTTTTTGTAGGATTTTCCATTCAAGGGCATTGGCGTTTCCGTATCAGACTGTGATGTAGTCAGCCAATATACTCTCTACCACACATGTATAGAAGTTTGTCAAAGTTTCAAAGAGTCAAAGAGAGGGCAGATGCCTGGCATAAAGAGGGTAGGTGAAGGTATGGATCCACGTCAAGGCTAGAGTGGCAACTTCAAGTTCCATTCTCAGAGGGAATTAGTGAACCAAATAGGTTTTTATGACAATCTGTCAGTTTCCTGATTGCTGTTAGTGCTGTTTTATAAACTCCAGTCTTAATTAATTACTTGAGTTTAAATTTCCCCAGACACCACTGAAAAGCATAAAAAAAATAACTGCAGATGTTGCAAACATTCAGCAGGTCAGATTGTTCCCAATCTTACTGGGCTTTGGCCCAGATTGTTAAGTGGAATTTGAACTAATTCCCTGCTGGGATGACCTGCGATTCAAGCAGCAAGGATGCTCTGATTCTGATTCAGATTTAGATTTATTTATGACGTGTATAGTGAAATGTGTCGCTTGCGTTAATAACCAACACAATCTGAACAACACCAACAGCAAAAAAACCTGCTTTTCCATTCCTCCTAACCCCTTCCTCACACACTCAGACAGGCCTTCAAACACCGAACAGACCTCGGATTCTCAGACTCACAGGTTTCGGGCCTCTGGGCCGGGGCCTGTACTCACTGGAGTTTAGAAGAATGTGCAGGGGCCGGGGGGAAATATTGCTGAAACCTACCAAATATTGAAAGGCCCAAGGCCTAGGTAAGAGTGGACATAGAGAGGAAGATTCTGATGGTGGGGCAGTCTAGGACCAGAGGGCACAGCCTCGGAATGCAGGCATGTCCTTTCAGAATGGATGTGGGGAGGAATTTCTTTAGTCAGATGTTTGTGAACCTGTGGAATTCATTGGCACAGCTGGCTGTGTAGGCTAAGCCGTTGAGCATATTTAAAGTGGAGGTTTACAAGTTCTTCAGGGTGTCAAAGGTTATGAGCAGAAGGCATGAGAATGGTGTTGAGGGATAATAAATCAGCCAAGATCAAATAGTGGAGCAGATTGATGGGCCAACTGGTCTAATTATGCTCTTATGTCTTATAGGCATCCAACTTTGGACTTCATTCCAGGATGACCATGGGTTTGACCTTTGCGCCTCAACCTTTGGACTCGCACAGACCTCAGACTCCTGACACGGGGCCTTGTGACTCTTTTGGACGCTCGTGATTCCTTTGGCCTTTGACCTTCTGGCTTTGACCGTCAGCAGGAAGAATGCTGGAAGTGAGTGGTTGTTGTGTGAGCATGGCTGGATGGGTTGAGGGACAGAGGGAGGAAAGACGGCTGCTTTGCTGTTGTGTTCTGCTGAACACTGTGGGTATACTTTGTTTGTGCTGGAATGTGTGGCTACACTTGTGGGCTGCCTAATGTGTATTTAATGTGGAAGTTGATAGGGGTTCTTGATTAGTAGCGGCATCGAAGGGCATCAAAATCAGTCATGATAGAATGAAAATGCAGACTTGAGAGGTCAAATTGTCTAATTCTGCTCCTAAGTTTTAATGTTTTTGTCCAAGAGGACTACAACCATGTAATGTCAATGACCGGAGAGCTATGTTGATGGAGTCAGGACTTTACGCTTTAGTTCTTGGTAGGGTCACCCATTACAAACAGGTCAAAGGGTAGAGGCCAGACTAAGTGTGTCTACCGGACCTCCAGGTTTAGGGGCTCAGTTCAGGGCTAACAATGAAAATTGTTGTGGAAACAGCAATGAAGAACCCTTCTACTGAGTTTTGTCATCTCCACCCAGGATGTGCACGATTGACAGCAGTGAAACCTGAAAGGAAGCTACTGACGTGACGAAGGAAGCCCTGAACACCACCAAGATGGCCAAGGAATACAAGGATGGATATTCATTGCTGTTTTTAATGGTGGTGGTGGCATCCGTTAGTCTCCTGAGTCCATGGATCTGTGCCTGGAAAGTCTTGCTTCAGTCTGTGTTGGTACAGCAGCGTCTGTTGTGGCTGTAGAGGCCCACACGGGAATGACAGTCTCGGCTGCAGTGACTGCACTTAAAAGCGCTGTCCTCCGGTGTTGTCTTTGTGCTGTTTTTCCGATGAGTGCGCTTTTCTTCAGCAGCAAGCCTCAGCTTCTCTTCTCCTCTTTAGACCTCTGAGTAGTTCCAGCCTCCAACGAGAGCGATCGCTTGCGATGTCTTCCCACCTTTGGACGTTCATGTTCAGTGACTTCGTGTCTCTCTTGCAGACACCTTTGAAACGAAGATGGGGCCGCCCCTGTGCTCTCTTGTCAGAAGCTAGTTCCCCGCACAGCAGGTCTTTCGGGATCCTCCCATCTGACACGTGGTGTACGTGGCCCAGCCAGCGGAGATGGCGTTGTTGGAGCAGAGTGAAGAGGCTTGGTATCTGGGCGCAGGCCAGGACCTCATTATTGGTGACTCAGTCAGTCCACTTGATGTCCAGGATGCATCTCAGGCTGCGAAGGTGGAGGACATTGAGACGCCGCTCTTGTCTGTAGTAGAGGCTCCAGGTCTCGCTGTCATGAAGCAGTGTGCTGAGGACGCAGGCCCTGTAGACTGCAACCTTGGTGTGCGTCGTCAGCTTTCTGTTCTCCCAGACTCTCTTTGTCAGCCTGGTGAATATTGAGTCTGATCCGTCTGTTGATCTCGGGGTCTAGGGAGAGGCCTTCCGTGATGGTGGAGCCAAGGTATGTAAACTTTTGAACTACCTCCAGCTCGTAGTTGTTGATGATAATGGCGGGGGGGGGGGGGTGGTACTCAACGCCTTTGCCCAACACGTTGGTTTTCTTCAGGCTGATGGTCAAGCTGAAGTCCTGGCAGGCTCTTGAGAAGTTGTCCATGAGGCGTTGCAGTTGCTCTTCAGAGTGTGTTGCCAGTGCCGCGTCGTCTGTAAACAACATGTCCTGAGGAGTACTTCATGAACCTTGGTTTTCGCCCTCAGCTGGGACAGACTGAACAGCCTCCCGACCGATCTGGGTGTGGAGGTGGACACATCAGCTGATGTTCCAAAGGCGTGCTTCAGCATGACTGCGAGAAGATGCCGAACAGGGTGGGGGCCAAGCACACAGCCCTGCTTCACACCGCTGCGGATGTTGAAGGCCTCCGAAGAAGAGCCGTCGAACTGAACGACGCCCCTTCATGTCTGTGTGGAATGTCTGAACTATCCTGAGGAGCCTCGGGGGACAACCAATCCTGGAGAGGATTTTGAACAGGCTGTCTCTGCTCACAAGGTCGAAGGCTTTCGTAAGGTCAATGAAAGCGATGTAGAGTGGTCGTCTTTGCTCCCTGCATTTCTTTTGTAGCTGTCGAAGGGAGAAGATCATGTCGATTGTGGAGTGTTCCGACCTGAAACTGTACTGAGACTCGGGATATACCCTTTTGGCTATTTTCTGCAGTCTGTTCAGGACCACACGGACGAAGACCTTTCCAACGATGCTCAGCAAGGGGATTCCCCTGTAGTTGTTACAGTCGCTTCTGTCCCCTTTGTTCTTGTATATGATGATAATGTTGCAGTCTCTCATGTCTTGCGGCACTGCTCCCTCTGTCCAGCACTGTCACAGTAGTTCATGCAGGTGGTTTAGCAGGACGTCCTTTGTGCATTTGATGGCCTCTGGTGGAATTCCATCCAATCCTGGTGCCTTCCTAGTGGGCAGGCTGTCGATGGCTTTACTCAGTTCTTCGGCAGTCGGCAATGCATCAAGTTCCTCTATGACAGGCAGGCATTCCACGGCATATATCGTGCTGTCCGAGATGCTGTTTTCTCTGGAGAAGAGTTCAGAGTAATGCTCCACCCATCTCTCCATCTACTTGCCTTTGTCATTGATGGTCTTGCCTGTTATGGTTTTCAATGGCGCTGTCTTGCTCTGGGTTGGCCCGATGGCTTTCTTGATCCCCTCGTACACTCCATGGATGTTGCCTGTGTCAAATGATGACTGAATGCTTTCGCATAGTTGTAGCCAGTAATCATTTGCGGCAAAGGTGTGTGTGGGCCTTATGGTCTTACAGTACACTTATCACTGCATGTTTCAATATACATCCATGTGATTAATAAATGAATCTGAATCTGAGAGACTCTGGTGACAAGTGAAGAAAATGAAGCTTGTTATCTGAGAGGAAGAATGGTCATTGTCACTTATGCTCTTAAAATTGGAGCAGTTCTCAGTACCCTGTTTATGATGACTCTTTGGAGTCAATCAGCAATGCATAATGGTTTTAATTGGAACAGCTTCTGTGGGCAAAACACCAAAAATTAATCTTTACTTAAAAAATTCCCAAGGGTGAAATATTAAGCAAGTGCTCTAAATTCACTCTTAAATTAAAGGTCGCGTTCTGTAGATTAAGATAATGCTTGTATGAACTTTATAATTACTTCAGTTTTTTTCCTGCAGAAATTAAATTGAGGTTGTTGCTACGTCTACTACCACCTCCCGTCCCCACCTGCATGCAATTTGTTCAGTGGCTTTGCTCACTAATTAGGCTTGGGTTGGAGGTACGGGGAAGGAGCCATCTGGACTCAGGGGAGCTGGCTGATATTTTCTTGCCGTGTGTTGACATGCGTAATGAGTTCAAGGCAAGGATCTGGATGCTTACCAAGTACCAAAGATAGTCTCCGCCTCTCTCCCCATCCAACTTAGTTAATTAGTGTTTAGCATTACATTGTTGAAAACTTGCAAGTTGTTTTTTTATTGGAACAAGAGCAAGTTGGCTTGCATCCTCTAAGCCGGGGAATCCCAACCTTTTTAATTGCATGGACCCCTATCGTTAACCGAGGAGTCTGTGGACCGCAGGCTGGGAGCCCCTGCTCTAAGCAGATAGGTTCACAGAACTGCATTCCCCATTACTCAGCTACACTTTATCACAGATCCGAACTCTGATGGAAGCATCACGGGCACCTCCTTCCCCACCATTGGTCATATCTACAGGAGGTGCTGTCTCAAACATCAACAATGATTCCCCACCATCTGGAGCACACAATCTTCTCACAGCTACCATCAGGCAGGAGATACAGAAGCTTGAAAGTCCCACGCTATTGGGTTCAAAGAGCAGCTATTTTCCTTCAACCATCCAGTTCTTGGGTCACTCAGCAAAGCACTAATCGCTACCATGGGTGGATAGGACATCCCATAGGAGTTCCCTTGATACCACATCACCTGGACAACAAATCTGGACAACATACTGATGACATCTGAATGCACTTGAAAAGTTCCATCAACGCTGTCTTCGAAACATCTAATATCAGCTGGGAAGATAGAAGAACCAACGTCAGTTTACTAAATGAAGCAAAAACAACAAGTATTGAAGCCTACGTCATCAAGAACCAACTAGGATGGAGTGGTCATGTTGTTCGGATGAAAGATGAACGTCTGCCGAAACAAATCTTCTACTCCCAGCTTAAAGAAGGCAAACGTACAAAAGGCGAACAACAGAAGAGATTCAAAGACGTCCTAAAGGCCAACATGAAGAAATGTAACATCGACATCAACAACTGGGAAGCCAATGCCAAGGACAGGAAACTCTGGCAAGCCATCATCCGAGAAGGAACAGCAACTTTCGAAGCCAACAGATACGCAGAATTAGAAGAAAAGAGAAGAAATGGAAAGAGAGGCAGCAACAACCAAAGCCCGATCTGCCATCTGGAACTACCTGTCCTGAATGAAGAAGAACCTTCAAAGCCAAGATTGGACTCATAAGCCACTTGAGAGCCCATAAGTAGATCTACAGAATGAAGACTATCATCTTCGACCTCGAAGGATAGCCACAACGACGGCGAATAGCTACCACAATTTAACAACACTGTGATCACTTTGTACTACAATGGATTTCTTCTTTCTTCTAATTATGTTCTTCCTTGTAGAAAGCATCTTTTATTTACAGTATATTTAATTTACATTTTCTCTTGTGAATGCTGTTTATTGTAGTGATCGCATCAATTTGTTGGGCCGAGGATAGGGCCCCTGGGATGTTGATGCCCAGAACCTTTCCACCACAGACCCCTTGATGAGGACTAGGGTGTGCTCTCCTGACTTTCCCTTACTGAAGTCCACATTCAATTCCGTAGTCTTGCTGACAGTGAGTGCAAAATTGTTGTTGTAACAGCACTCAACCAGCTGGTCTATCTCATTCCTGTATGTCTTCTGGCCATCTTTAACATTACAGTTGTTTCATCAGTGATTTAATAGATGGCATTTGAGCTGTGCCTATCCTCACACCCACAGGTGTAGAGAGTAGAGCGGCGGGCTGAGCATGCAGCCTTGAGATGCGCTTGTGTTCATTGTCAGCCACATGGAGGTGTTATTTCTGATCTGCACCAACTGTGGTCTCCCAGTGAGGAAGCCGAGGATCCAGTTGCAGGAGAGGTGTAGAGACTCTGGTTATGAAGCTTGTTGATTAGTACTGAGGGTGTTAGGGTATGAAAACTGAGCTGTAATGATTAACAGCAGCCTGGTATAGATATTGCAGTTGACAAAGTGATCCAAGGCTGAACGAATTGAGATTGCGTCCACTGTAGACCTGTTGTGGCGGTAGCAGATTGCAGTGGTTCCAGACCCTTGCTCAGGTAGGAGTTAAGTTTAGCCATGACCTACCTCTCAATACACTTCATTTCGGTAGATGTAAGTGCAACCAGGCGATAGTCGTTGAAGCAGCTCACCCTGCTCTTCCAGGGTACTGGTGTGATTGCTGCTCTTTTGAAGCAAGTGGTAACCTCCGACTTCAGCAGTGAGGGGTTGAAGGTGTCTTTGAACACTCCTACCAATTCTTCAGCACAGGTTTTCAGCATTCGGGCATGTGCCCTATTGGGACCTGTTGCTTTGCCAGGGTTCACCCTCTAGGAGGATGTTTTGACATTGGTCTCAGATACCACCAGGTCAACAGGTGCTGTTGGGATTCATATAGATGTAGCATTATCCTCCCTTTCAAAGAATGCATAACGGTATTGAGCTTATCGCTGCCATTTATGCCATTAGGTTTTGCTTAATAAGAAGCATTGGCATACAAACCCAGCCACAGATGATGTGCATCTGTTTGTCCCACTCCCATCAGGGAGGAGGCTATGTAACATTCACAACAGGACCGCCACACTCAAAAACAGTTACTTCCCCCAAGAAGTAAGGTTGATCAACACCCCCACCTACTAACCAACTCCTCCACGCCCCCAACCACCGCTACTTTATCATTTCCTGTCAGTTACACCACTCTCTGAGTGAAGCTCAGCTTTCCCTTAGTGCAGGAAGTTGCCTGGATTAGAGGGCATGTGCGTTAAGGAGAGGTGCGAGATATTTGGGTTGCTTTCTCTGGAGTGGGAGAGGCTGAGGGGAGATCTGATAAAGGTTTATAAAATTAGTAGCCGTACGATCATTTGAGTCGAGCGTGGCATTTGCCAAGATGGTTATTCCTTTAACGGAGGACGCCTGTGTGAGACTTTGTTTAATTTGGGGAGGTTGATGTACGGGGAACCTCCACACAGCCCTTGAAAGATTAGGGTCATGGTTCAGTGGAAGGGAATGCAAGACAACTGAGGACCCTTAATTGCTGTAGCCTTTGCTGAGGTTATGAGGTGTTGTCATTACCCACCATCTCCACTGTTGAGGTTTTGCTTGGACCACTCTTTGTCTGAAACCTCCCTCCTGACCTTATCGCCATGGTGACCCTAAAAGGACCTAAGCTCCAGACAGCATCACTCTGAGGATCTCAGGTACTCACAAGACTCTCCACCAAGACAAGGAGATGATCCTCAGAGAAACTTGCCAAAATTACGAGAGGCAAAGATAGAGGAAGCATTTTGGATAGAGTAGACATCCTTTCACTTGGGTCAAAATTTCTAATACCAGAGGGTCTACATTAAAGTTGAGAAGGAGTAAATACGAAGATGTGCAGGGGAGGTGCTGAGGTACATGGAACGCACTTCCCGGTGTGGTGGTGGACACAGATACAATAGAGGTGTTTAAGAGGCTCTTGGACAGGTACATGAATGTGCAGGGAATGGAGGGATATGTACATTGTGTAGGCACAAGGGATTAATAGAGGTGTACAAGATAATAAGAGGAATAGATAGAGTGGATAGCCAGCGCCTCTTCCCCAGGGCACCACTGCTCAATACAAGAGGACATGGCTTTAAGGTAAGGGGTGGGAAGTTCAAGGGGGATATTAGAGGAAGGGTTTTTACTCAGAGAGTGGTTGGTGCATGGAATGCACTGCCTGAGTCAGTGGTGGAGGCAGATACACTAGTGAAGTTTAAGAGACTACTAGACAGGTATATGGAGGAATTTAAGGTGGGGGCTTATATGGGAGGCAGGGTTTGATGGTCGGCACAACATTGTGGGCCGAAGGGCCTGTGCTGTACTATTCTATGTTAATTTGCTAGGCATTTGATTACTAATTAGTTTAGCACAACATCATGGGCTGAAGGGGTTGTTGTTGCACTTTACTGTTCTATATTCTGTGCTTTATGAGTCAACTGTTGTAGTTGGGGTGTATGGGGTGTCCAGGGAAGGGTGGCACTTCTGTTGATGGGGCTTGTCATGTCCACTCTGCAGCAGCTCACTCACCTTTGGTCTCCACCGGACACTCAGCTCTCGCCTGCGGCTCCGAATAACTGTTTGCATGAAACAGCGGCCACACCCCAGGACACCACATTCACACACACACTAAAGCAGTGGGGGTAGCCGGTGGGCCTCATAACCTAGTGAGATGGGGACATGCCTGTCCTACCATGCAAAGTCAGCTCTGGCAGACTGCGGGGAGGAGATCTACAGTGAGATGCAACAGCCAGGAAGGCGGTTCTGCAATGCTTCATGGAGAGCGAGGGGCATGACAAAGCACAGAAGAAGTCATGGTTATCCACTGCAACCAAGGAAGACCCTGGTATGTGATGACTAGCCGTACCGGGGACCCAGCCTTCCGAGGTTAAGAGTGGAACTGCCCCAGTGTAATGGGTTTTTCCACTTTAAAAGCTCTGCCACACAGGCCTCTTGTCATTGTTGAATATGATGAGCCACCAAGAAAAGTTATAGCTCAATTCCCACCGACACGGTCTTGTCTACTGTCAAGGTGATGTAGCATTTTGCATGTGGTATTGAAGTTTATTTTTTTTTATAGATTTCTGTTTGGCATTCAATGCCATCATACCCCAGAAACTGGTGGAGAAACTGACCTCACTGGGACTCAACACCTCCCTCTGCAATTAGATTCTTAACTTCTTAGCAGTAAGGCCACAGTCAGTCCACGTGGGCAGCAACAACTCTTGTCCCATTACCAAGGCTGTGTGTTCAGCCTGATGCTAATCACACTGCTGATGCATGACTGTGTCACAGGATCCGGCTCGAACCGTGTCATCATGTTTGCAGAAGACACAACAATGGCTGGCCTTATCAAGAGCGATGACGGGACAGAGTATAGAGTGGAAGTGGAGCGGCTGGTGGATTGGTGTGAGAAGAACAACCCAAGCCTGAATGTGGAGAAATCATTGTGGACTTCAGGAAGGTGCAAACAAACCATCCCCATCTGCAAGTACATGGCTTCTCCGTAGAGAGAGTCAGGTGCACCAAGTTCCTGGGAGTTCACACCACGAATGACCTCACATTGTCCCTGATCAAGAAGGCACAGCAGTACCTCCACTTCCTAAGAAGATTGAGGCAAGCAAGGCTCCCACATCCCTTCTCCCCCCCCCCCCCCCCCCAATCTTAACTGTTTTACAGGAGCACCATTGAGAGCATCCTGACAAGCTGCATCTCCATCTGGTATAGGAGCAGTCGAGCATCGGACCGGAAGCCCCTACAAAGGATTGTGAGAACAGCTGAGAGGATCACAGGGGTCTCCCTACCATCTGTCAGGAACATTTATCAGGAGCACTGCACATGCAGGGTCCTTGGTATTATTAAGGATTCCACCCATCCATCCAGCATCCTCTTTGACTTTCTACCATCGGGCAGGAGAATATGATGCATAAAAGACAAGAACGGTCAGGATGAGAAACAGTTTCTTCCTCCAGGCTATTAGGTTTCTGAGCTCCTGGCTACGTCGTATTCGAAGTGTCACTGGTTAATCTGTTCCATACCTTACAATATTTAATATTAATGCACTTCATTTTGTTATTTATTTGTGACTCATGCAGATTTTTTCCTTGCCTTCATAAGATATTGTGTATTATATGTGTGTTATGTGTACTGCAGTGCTTTACGCCCCAGTTCAGAGGAACGTTGTCTCGTTTTGATTTACATTATATATGTTATATACATGTATGTTGTTAAATGACACTTGTCACTTATCACTTCACCTTCTCGGGTAGACGCATAGGAGATCTGGCATCACTAGAAGAAAAAATCTCTCCAGTGTTTTGGCTCGGTATTTATCCCTCAAGCAGTATCACAAATAAAAAGAGATTCTAATCACGTTTCTTTTGCTGTGATCTTGCTTTGTACAGAGTACTGGTGTATTCTCTCCCTAGCAGTAATGCCGACACATTGGGTTGGCATGGTGGTGCTACGGTTAGTTTAATGGCATTACTGCGTCTCTGACCTGGGTTCAATTCCCACCATTGTCAGAATCAGATTCAGGTTAAATGTCTTGAATTACGTTATGATGTGGAAACAGCACATTGCAAAATACATAATAAAATAACAATAAATTATAATTAGAAATGTTCAAGAAGAAAGCTAAAAAAGTAAGAAAAAGAGGTGATGGGTTCAATGTCCATTCAGAAACTAATGGCAGAGAGAAAGAAGCTGTTTCTCAAACATTGAGTGTCTGTTTTCAGGCTTCTATACCTCCTCCTTGATGAAAGCATTGAGAAGAGGACATGTCCTGGGTAACACAGACAAAATGCTGGAGGAACTCAGCAGCCAGGCAGCATCTATAGAAAAAAGTACATTCAACGTTTCAGGCCCGAAACATTGACTATACTTTTCTCTGTAGATACTACCCGGCCTGCTGAGTTCCTCCAGCATTTTGGGTCTGTTGCTTGGATTTCCAGCATCTGCAGATTTTCTCTTTTTCATGTCCTGGGTGTTGGGGGTTCCTTAATGACAGATGCTGCCTTTTTGAGGCATTGCCTTTTCATAGTTCAAAGTAAATTTATTATCAAAGCACATACACATCACCATGTACAAGACTGAAATTTGTTTTCTTACAGGCGTACTCAGTAAACCCAATAACCATAATAGAATCAACAATAGACCACACCTAACAGGGCGGACAACCAGTGTGCAAAACACAATAAACTGTGCAAGTACAAAAAAGAAAAAAGAGATAAACAAACAAATAAAAACATGAACATAGAACAGTACTGCACAGGAACAGGCCATTCAGCTCACAATGTTGTGCTGAACCAGCTGAAAAGTAAACCAAAAATACCAAAATACTAATCCTTCCTTCCTACACCATGTCCATATCCCTCCATCTTCCATATAGCCATCTGCCTATTCAAATGTCTCTAATGTATTAGCCTCTATCACCATACGAGTAGCACAATGCAGCTGGTCTGCATCATGCTGAATTTTTGTCCCGCCTTCTACACCATTCACAACTCCACCAGTCTTGATATCATCCACAAATTTACTAACCCATCCATCTAAGTTTTCATCCAGTTCATTTATATGCATTAGAAACAGCAGAGGTCCCAGCACAGATCCCTGCGAAGCTCCACTAATTACGGACATTCAGCTTGAATTAGTCCCTTTAAACTACAACCCTCTGTCTTCTATGCACAAGACATTTCAAAATGTATCTTAAGCAGCCAATTCACCGCTGATCCCATGCATCTTAAACAGCCAATTCACCGCTGATCCCATGCATCTTAAACAGCCAATTCACCGCTGATCCCATGCATCTTAAACAGCCAGTTTGTCATGGATCCCATTCATCTTAAATGCAACTGAGATGAAGAATCTTTGAAAGTAAGTCCATAGGTTATCGAAACAGTACAGTGATAGTGCAAGAGAAGTTGAGTAAAGTTATCTTCTCTGGTTCAGGGGTGTTGAGGGGTTGAGGGTTAACTGTTGAGGGGTAATAGCTGGTTTTGAGCCTGGTGGTGTGAGTTCTGAGGCTTCTGTAACTTCTTTCTGATGGGTCCCTGTTGATGGCTGCTGCTTTCCTGCGACAATGCTCCGTGTAGATGTGCTCAATGGTGGGGAAAGCTTTACCTGTGATGGACTGGGCTATATCTGGGTGATTCTTTAGTTAGGGTAACTTTTCTGTCTATTTAAAGAAAAAAATAGTTCTACAAAAGCAAGTACTGTACTTTTAAAAGTCAGGTGATAGTGGCTTTAGTTTTTTTCAGTATGCTTCATAAATAATATTTTCTTAATTTTTAAAATTTTTTTTATTGAATTTCATTAAACAAACTATTCCATGAGATGTATTTCAGATACTGTACATATATATCATATAATCATATTTGTCACAAATCTCCACATAATATTTATCTGAGGTATACACTTATAGAAAGGAGAGGAAAGAAAGAACAATCGAAAGGAGAAAACTATGTACAGAGTAGGGAGTGATTTTTTTTTACAACATATTCATTGACTTGTGAGAATAAGATCAGGCCTATGAGGTGTTATGTAGTTAAACCATTTTTTCCAGTATGAATAAAATTGTTCCAACTTATGATTAACAGATGCTGTTATCTTCTCCATTTTGTAAATGTCTATTGTAACTTCCATCCATACATTTAAAGTTGGGCTCTCCTGTGATAACCATTTCCTGGTGAGGGTCTTTTTACCAGCCACCAGTAGTACATTCATTAAATATTTATCTCTTTTCAACCATTCTTGAGGTATATACCCAAAATATATGGTCTTATTCTTTAAGGGTATTTCACATTTAAAGATGTCTTGTAGAGCATTATGCATTCCACTCCAATAGTCTTTGATAACGGGGGATTCCCAGAAAATATGATAATGGTTTGCATTTTGATTTCCACAATTTCTCCAGCAAGCAGGGGAGTTACTATTATAATGGGATTTCTGAGAGGGTGTAATAAAATATCTTATCAAGTTTTTCCACCTGAACTCCCTCCATTTCGGTGAATTGATACACTTCCATTGATACCTCCATATTATTGTCCAGACTTCCTCAGATATTATTATCCCTCCTTCCTTCTCCCATTTTGTTTTAGTGTACGAAGTCAAATGTGTTTTAAGATATGACAAACCCTTATAAGCACTTCAAATTATTCTATTATCATTGTCTGAATTATATGCTTTTCTAAATAGCTCTATCAGACATGTACTTGCCTTGGTTACATTTTTAACTGTCCTATTAACATACTGTTGCATCTGTAAATACTGGTAAAAGTCTTGTTTCTCTCATAAGTGTTTCTTTTTGAACATTTCAAAACTGAACAGTGTTCCTTCTTTCATTATATTGCAAATAGCTGTTAATCCTTTAGCTGTCCAGTCCTTAAATCTAGCATCCAGTTTATTCGGTGTAAAATCCGAGTCATATGCACACCATTTAAGAATTGCAATGTCTCTCTCTAGTTTATATTCTTTTATAATAGTTTTCCATATTTTAAGAGTCCATTTCAAGCATGGGTTGTCAATATTATTTATGTAACTTTGTAGGTTGTTATCAGCTAAAATTGCCTATATGGGAATGGAAAGTATCCTCTCCTCAACGTTTTTCCATTGAGCGTCATATGATGGGTTGCACCAGCATATCACAGTTCTGAACTGTGCTGCAAAATAATAATCACTAAGAAAAGGTAGGCCCCATCCTCCCATTTTCCTTGGCTAATTGCAAAGTTTTGAGATGAACCCTAGAACTTTTACCTTGCCATATATATCTTGATAGTATCTTGTTCCATTCATTGAATTGATTTTGGTTAATCTCTATTCGTAGGATCTGAAAGAGATATAGTAGTCTGGGCAGTATATTCATTTTAATAGATTCAATCCTTGAACTGAGAACAATAAAAGGAATTAGGTTCCATCTTGTTTTACCTTCCTTAATTTTTTTATATATAGGCTGATAATTGCATTCAGATAATTTTGCCAAATCTTTTGGTATAATGATGCCCAAATATTTGATGGACTCTGTTTGCCATGCCCAAGGATATCTACTTTCAATTTGTCTTGGTGGGCTATAGTTAATATGAAAGTAGTTGAGTTTTATCTATGTTGATCTTGTATCCTGATAATTGGCCATGTTGTTCAAAGGATTGCATCAACTTAGGTAAAGAGTATGTTGGTTGCCCTAGAGAGATCAAAGTGTCATCCGTGTGACAGGCCAATTTATGCTTTGTCCCTTTAATAGTAGTTCCCCTGATATCTTCATTTTGTCGGATGTATTGAGCTAATGGTTCCAGATATAATGCGAAGAGTAGCGGTGACTATGCACAACTCTGTCTCGTGCCCCTTTCTAGGGTAAAACTATTAGATAAATATCCATTGATTTTAATCCTGGCAGTAGGATTGTCATATAGTGCCTGTATAGTTTTAATAATTGTGTCATTTAGACCAAATCTATGTAAAGCTCTGTAAAGAAAATTCCAGTTAACCGAATCAAATGCCTTTTCAGCTTCCACGCTTATCACTATTGCTTCAATTTCATTTTTTTAATATGATCTATAATGTGAAGTGTCCTTCGCATTTTGTCTTGTGTTTGGCGATGTTGTATAAAACCTGTCTGATCATTATGTATCAGTGTGAGTAGAAACTCTTCTAATCGTTTGGCCACGATGGAAGTAAATACTCTATAATCCACATTAAGAACAGTTATTGGTCTAAATGACCCACATTCCATTTTATCCTTGTCTTCTTTCGGTATAGCTGAGATTATTGCCTCCTTCCAGCTGGGTGGCATTTGCGCCTTTCTTAAAGCCCAGTTCAGTGTGGGGAGTAAAATAGGAATTAACTCATTTCTAAACTCTTTATACCACTCTGTCATATATCCATCTGATCCTGGTGACTTGCTTAATTTAAAACTACTAATTGCAGTTTTTAGTTCAGCTTCAGTTATGTCAGCAGTCATCGTTCTATTTTGTTCTTTGCTTAAAGTGGGTAACTCTTAAAAATTCAAGAAGGTGTCAATTTGGGATATGCTTCTCCCTAGAACTTTGGAATATAGAGTTCTGTAAAACATTTCAAAAGCTTCTTGAATTTCACTTAGCTTATTTTTTTATCACTTTTGTTCTTGGATCCCTTATTCTATGAATTGTATTTTCTGCTATCTTTTTTTTTCAGTTTCCACGCCAGTATTTTCATAGATTTGGATCGACTTTCATAGTGTCTCTGTCTCAGAAACATTAATTTTTTTTCTAATTTCTTGTGTAGCCAAATGATTAATTTCATTCCTAATTTTTAAAATTACCTCTAGTGTATCCTGTGCCAAACTCAATTTGTGTTTTGTTTCCAGTTCCTTCAGCTTATTTTGTAATTCCTCTAATGTTCTGTTCCTTTTTTTTTCTTATATGAAGATATCGCTATAATTTTTCCTCTTAAGACAGCCTTCAGAGTATCCCATAGAATGGGAGGTGAAACCGCTCCATTATCATTGAATTCTAAGTAAAGACCAATTTCTTTTTTTAATTTCTTTTTTAATTTGTTCCTTAAAATAGGGATCATTGTGTAGACTTGAATTTAGTTTCCAAATAGTATTCTTTGGTTGTAGGTCAAAATCAACAGATAAATATACGGGTGCATGGTCACTTACATCTATTGTCCCAATTCCACAGGTGATTATTTTGTCTCTATCTTTTCCAAATGTTATGAAATAGTCTATTCTTGTATATATGGAGTGGGAGGGGGGCAGAATAATGAGTGTAATCCCTTCTGTCGGGGGAAAAGGTCCTTCCATATATCAGTTAGACCAACATCCTCAAAAAGAGTGTTAACTTTCTTATGTAAGGACTTTGTTTCATAAGTTTTTCTATTGGAAGAGTCTAACTTTGGTTGTAATTGTAAATTTAAGACTCCCCCACATATCAAGAGACCTTCTGTTTCTGTTACCATAATATTAGTAATTTTTTTGGAAGAAACTAATATCACTTCCTGGGGGTACATATATATTCAATAAAGTAACTGGATTTCCATCTATATTCCCCCTTACCAGAATATATCTGCCCTCCTTCTCTCCCATTTCGAACACTTTTTCAAAATTTAGCTTGCTTGAGATGAGAATAGCAACTCCTCTTCTATGTTCTGATTTATATGAGGAGAAAAACAAATTAGTGAAGCCCGTTCTCTTTAATTTTCCATGCTCATTATCACTTAAGTGAGTTTCCTGTAAGTATACTACATGGGCTTGTTCTCTTTTCATTTTTGATAGAATTTTACTGCGCTTGACTGGATTCAACAGCCCATTGACATTAAAAGAAATGTATTTTACTTTGTCCTTAGCCATGTGTATTTATCTGTTAGTATATCATTGAAATTTGCGGAATATAACTTAATCGATCTACTCCCTGAACAAATAAGAGCCAAGAAACGCGAATAATAAAAAAAAAAGATAACAAAGGTGTGATTCCAAGGCTGGGGTCTCTAGATGACCCTGGTTTGGGCTAGAAGAAAAGTCTAGCCGTGGGGGATAGCCCCTCCTACCTGTGAGTTGAGGGCCTCTGTTGCAGTACCTATAAAAGTAAGTAAAAAAAAAAACTATGTCCATTACACAGAAATGATTTCCCTGTGTATTCCTCCCATGTATATATTCTCATTTAGGTGGGGAAAAAGGAATGAATAAATGAATTTAAAAAATTGAGTAATATAAAATCCACATTATAACACGTATTTCTCGACATAGATATATCACCATCTATTTTTGCTTCTGTTTAGTTTATCAGCACTTTTAAAGTTAGCCAAACCTTATGGCTCTTCTGGAGGAGGTGAGGTCTGCCCTTGGAGAACTGACAGTCTCCTCCTAATATCCTTCTCTCATCCTGTTCCCGTCCCCTGCTTTCTTGGTTCTATTACTATTTCCCAAGCAGATCGGGATAACTGCTCAGCCAGACTTTCCCTTGGTTTAACCATGCTAATGGACAGTCCTCTGTTGTTCATGTCTGTAGTCGCATCTTCCACCATCTGATATAGTCGTATCCCTTTTTGGTAAAATACTCTCAATTTAGCAGGGTACAGGGTTTGGAATTTAATCTTTTCTTGCTTTAATATTCCTTCCATTTCTGTAGGACCGCCGGGGTGTAATCATGATCGAAGTATATTAACCTCCCGTTCCAAAACACCTTCTTCTTACCCCAGGCCCTTCATAGAATCTCCGCCTTGCTCTTGATTCGAAGGAATTTAAGTACTATTGAGCGCGGTTTACTTTGTCTGTCTCCAGGTGGCCGCTGGACGAGCGAATGATGCGTCCTTTCAATTTCAATCTCCACAGTCCGGGGAATCTCCAGCGCTTCCCGCAGCAGCTTTTCTACAAAGTCCATCATCGACAATCCCTCCGCTCCTTCGAGAACATTATAAATCCTGGTAGTTTTCCGTCACGATCTTCCCTCCTGGTCAAGCAATTTATTTTCCTGTTGACTTAATATTTTTATTGTCTAACTTGGTATCTGTTTCACATTTTACACACGATCTTCCACCTTCTCAATTCAAGTCTCTGCCACCGCTATTTCCTGATTGACGTTGGCGAGCTCTGACTTTATATCATTGAGTTGCTGCTTTATATCTTTTTGGACTTCCCTTATCTTTTCCAGAATCCTTATCATATTTGCCGCTTGGCCTGCATGAGACCCATCGTCAGCTTCGCCACCACGCGCACGGGTAGGAGAGCCGCGCACTGTACCTCTCTCTTCCATAGGCTACGCAGTGATGCTTTTTTTATCTCCATTCTTTCTCCCCATTCTTGCCCCCCTTATCAATTCAGATATTTTTGAAAGATCTTATATTTGATGGATTAATGGGGCAAAATATGCGTTTTTCCAGAGGAGCAGTTGATTTAAGCTGCTATTCTGAACAATGACGTCACCGGAACCCCTATCTTCTTAATTTTTAAGTGAATGTGCCAGAACTTCACTATTTTGGGCTTGTCTCCTAACCAGACCCTGTAACTTTGTCTTCAATATAAAGCAACAATAACTACTAAAGTTATGAAACTTTTAGTTTGTATTTTATCACAAGAACTTTTAAAACAGATGTCAAATTCATGTGGTTATTTTTATACAATTTGTATATTTTTTATGACAAAGAACTGCTGTCCCCAATACTTATGCCATTACCAACACATTTTAGAGACCAATCAAATTTTTTCAAACAACTGCTAATGTAGTTGCCATAGAAATGAGAAGTGACAGGGGAGCATGTGGCTGTCATGGCAGAAGACTGACATTTTGATGTCCAGAAATGGGAGTAATTTAAGGATTTATACCTTCTGATCTGAGAGTATGCTTAATATGAGTCATTACCAAACAAGTTGCTATTTGAGTCTTTTAACTGAGAAATAAATAACTGCACTTTATTTCTTTAGATTTAAATTGCATTTACAAACTAGCTATCCAGTCAAGTTAGCAATTGCGAGATTTAGCCAACTTTTTCTTTAAAATGTGAGACGTGTCATTACCACCACACATTTGTATGATTTGGTATTGCAACAAATATACTCAAAAATCTCTATTGTTGTACTGTGGAGAGCATTCTGACAGGCTGCATCACTGGGTTATGGAGGGTCTACTGCACAGGACCGAAAGAAGCTGCAGAGGGTTGTAAATTTAGTCAGCTCCGTCTTGGGTACTAGTCTACAAATTACCCAGGACATCTTCAAGGAGCGGTGTCTCAGAAAGGCAGCGTCCATTATTAAGGACCTCCAGCACACAGGGCATGCCCTTTTCTCACTGTTACCATCAGGTAGGAGATACAGAAGCCTGAAGGCATGCACTCCAGGAGGCACACTGATTCAGGAACAGCTTCTTCCCCTCTGTCATCCAATTCCTAAATGGACATTGAACCCTTGGGCACTACCTCACTTTTTAAAAAATATATTGTATTTCTGTTTTTGCATGATTTTTAATCTATTCAATATATGTATACTGTAATTGGTTTACTTGTTTATTTGAGATTATTATCTTATTTTGTTTTTTTTCTTCTATATGATGTGTTGCATTGAACTGCTGCTGAGTTAACAAATTTCACGTCACATGCCGGTGATAATAAACCTGATTCTGATTCTGACAATGGCAGTGAAGTTGTCAAGATGGCCCGAAAATCATCAGCAGACCAATCAAAAAGATACAGACACAATTAAAGAAGACCCAGTTAAATACCATCATGAGAGAGAAAGAGACAGGTACAAAAAAAGAAGGGAGACACGACAACTCACAATCACTAAAGCATGAACAGAGACTGAAAAGGTAGCAGAGAATGCTTTGTCAGAGTTAATGTTTAACCTAAACCATTATTTGTCAGTGCCAAAAGTATTTTGTCATTACCATCACAGTGCACATTTTGTTGGGGAGTAAAGTTTTGTTTAGTAATATTGGTCTGAACACATTTGCTGCAATTAAGTGCTTTGATACCAAAATCAGCATTCTGTCCAAAAGGCTTAAAATTCCAATAGCCTAATTAGTAAACAAATGTTTCGTTGTTTGGCCAAGGAAAATACTGAAATACTTATGAAAATATGTCTCAAAATATATTGTGAATGTACTTAAAATGAGTTAAAACTATTTTATTAATGGTTTTTATTTGCAGGATTGACTTCGAAATCTTTGTCATTTAATTTTAATTTAAATTCAGTATTTTGATGGTATGACGGAAATTACACTCATTTGTGAAAAGTGTAAAATACGCCTTAAAATACAAAAGTTCTCTTCAAAGGTCGATCATTGCTAAAATCTGGTCTTCATTCCAGAGCCTGAAATAAAGGTTATAACATAAACAAAACAGTTCATGAAATTTCATCTCTCAGAATTTCTAGTAGTTAAATGTGCCTCTAATTGAAGAATCACCCATTCAGTACATTTTGTAGGATAGTCCATTCTGGGCATTGGTGCTTCCATACCAGGCTGTGATGCAGTCAGTCAACATATTACCCACCACACATCTATAGAAGTTTGTCAAAGTTTTAGGTGTCATGGCAGGTCCATGCAAACTTCTAAGGAAGTTTCCTTTTGATGAGTTCTTGCTGCTGGGGAGGCCAGTGCCCATGACATAAATGGCTGAGTTTGCAACTATCTGCAGCTTTTTCCGATCCTGTGCTGTAGTCCTTCTATACCAGGCAGTGATGCCACCAGTTAGAATTCTCTCCATGATACATCTCTATACATTTGTGAGACTCTTTGGTGACATACCAATTCCCCTCAGGCTCCTAAAGAAATACAGCCGCCTTTGTAATTGTATCAATTTGCTGGGCCCAGGATAGATCTTCAGAGATGTTGACATCAAGAAACTTAGAAACTTGAAACTGCTCAACCTGAAAAGAGTTCAAACATTCTTCTTCAGTGACCATGTGGGTTTCTTCCTGATGTTCCAGTTTCCTCCCTCATTCCAAAAGACTACGGGTTATTAAGTTACTTGGTCATATGGGTGAGTTGGAAAGGTTGGGTACAGGTTGAATCAAAGTGGCGGGGTCCAGGCTCCAACAGTGGTCCGAGAGCAAGGAACAATGTGATGTTCAGACGATTGAAGTGCCAGGCCAGATTGAGAAGGTCGGGGTATCAGGACTGGACAGTCCTGCTTGTAGCTCTGCGATATTGACTCGGTTCTCTGCTGGAGCTGAGGCTGTGGTCTGTTCCGGCTGCAGTGATTCCTGGCTCTGTCTTTCGCAAAACTTCAGTTCTGAATGCTAGTTGCTCACCTTTATTGTTGGCACGATTTGGTTTCTTTCTCTCTACACGTTGGGCGTTTGACAGTCTTCTTGGCTGTAATGTGTTCTTCTGGGATTCTTTGTTTTGTGAGACGAATCCCAAGGTTGTATCATGTACACATACTTTGAGAATAAATGTACTTTGAACATGGGTGTCATTGGACAGTGTGGGCTTGTCGAACTGGAAAGACCTGCTACCAAGCTGCATCTCTTAACAGAGAAAAAATTAAAAGCACCTCATTTGGCTTTGGAACTATGGGTGAGCAAGTTTTCCTTGACTGAATCTCTATTTATGTGGGTAAAACTCACAGAACACTTAGTACACTAACAAGCTATGGGAATGCAAGGATCATTGAGAAAGTATTTCACATTGTATTAAATGGAAGTGTTGGTTTGCCTGATTAATGCCCCAGGGATGATAAGTTCCTTGGAGGACAGGCAGAGCTCAGACTCCTCAGTGTATGCAATAAGAAAAAAAAACATTACCACTGGAAAATTTACATTGCATAAAAATATTCACAAAAGCCCCATGGGACCAGTAAACATGAGTTTACTTTCACTACTGATTTGATTTATTTATCTGGAGATACAGCACAGTAACAGTCCTTTCTGACCAATGGGCCTGCATTGCGCAGTTACACCCACGGGACCAATTAACCTACTCATGCGTACACCTTTGGAATGTGGTAGGAATCTGGAGCACCCAGCGGAAATCCACAGGGTAACGGGGAGAACATACAAATTCCATACAGATAGCCCCACATAGACCCACGCTTCCATTTTCTCCCCATAAGAACATAAGAAATAGGAGCAGGTGTAGGCCATATGGCCCATCAAGCCTGCTCCGCCATTCAGTAGGATCATGGCTGATCTGACCATGGACTCATCTCCACTTATTTGCCTTTTCCCCATAACCCTTAATTCCCCTACTATGCAAAAATCTATCCTACCTTGTCTTTAATATATTTACTGAGGTAGCCTCCACTGCTTCATTGGGTAGAGAATTCCACAGATTCACCACCCTTTGGGAGAAGCAGTTCAATAGACAATAGGTGCAGGAGTAGGCCATTCAGCCCTTCGAGCCAGCACCGCCATTCACTGTGATCATGGCTGATCATCCACAATCAGTACCCTGTTCCTGCCTTCTCCCCATATCCCTTGACTCCGCTATCTTTAAGAGCTCTATCTAACTATTTCTTGAAAGAATCCAGAGAATTGGCCTCCACTGTCTTCTGAGGCAGAGCATTCCACAGAACCACAACCCTCTGTGTGAAAAAGCTTTTCCTCAACTCCGTTCAAAATTGTCCACCCCTTATTCTTAAACTGTGGCCTCTGGTTCTTTCTCTGTAGCTGTTACACTTTATTCTGCATTCTGTTATTGTTCTACCTCCATGCACTGGGTAATGATCTGATATGTATGAACAGTATACGAGACAAGCTTTTCTCGATACATTGACATTAATAAACAAATTCCCACAGAACAGGGGTTCTCAATCCTTTTTATGTCATGGAGCCCTCCCATTAACTGAGGGCTCTGTGGAACTCCAGGTTGAGAACCCCTGTAATAGAAGCTTCTTTAAAGTTGTTGTAGCTGGGGGTGGTAGTGTGAATAAGTTCCCACTACCTATTAAATGCTTCCAATAGCGTGCATGTCGTACAGCCCCTGACAACCAACTCCAGCTCTTAGCCTTCACGTGTGGCTTAGCTACTGAGCCTGGCAGAACTGTTTCTACTGACAGGAGAAGGGGTAAAGCTGGTTTGCTGGTGTCTCTGGGGAAGACTTCAGGACAAAACACTGAGGAAAAATCCAGAGCTGAAATCCCTGAGGCAGTCCTATGTTGAGTTCAATGCTGACTGGCAACTCGTGCAACACCGCTGGTGCCAGACTACATTGGTCTCTGTATTGGATTCAGCAGCCGTGTGAAGAGAGGGAGCCTGCTGTATGGGCAACAGCTTAAGGCCATAAGACCATAAGGTACAGGAGCACAATTAGGCCATTTGGCCCATCGAGACTGCTCCACTATTTCATCATGGCTGATCCAATTTTTGCTCTCAGCCCCAGCCTCCTGCCTTCTCCTCATATCCCTTATTAATCGAAGTATTGAGTATAAGAGCTGGAATGTTATGATGAGGTTGTATAAGGCATTGGTGAGGCCGAATCTGGAGTATTGTGTTCAGTTTTGGTCACCAAATTACAAGAAGGATATAAATAAGGTTGAAAGAGTGCAGAGAAGGTTTATAAGGATGTTGCCGGGACTTGAGAAACTCAGTTACAGAGAAAGGTTGAATAGGTTAGGACTTTATTCCCTGGAGCGTAGAAGAATGCGGGGAGATTTGATAGAGGTATATAAAATTATGATGGGTATAGATAGAGTGAATGCAAGCAGGCTTTTTCCACTGAGGCAAGGGGAGAAAAAAACCAGAGGACATGGGTTAAGGGTGAGGGGGGAAAAGTTTAAAAGGAACATTAGTGGGGGCTTCTTCACACAGAGAGTGGTGGGAGTATGGAATGAGCTGCCAGATGAGGTGGTAAATGTGGATTCTTTTTTAACATTTAAGAATAAATTGGACAGATACATGGATGGCAGGTGTATGGAGGGATATGGTCCGTGTGCAGGTCAGTGGGACTAGGCAGAAAATGATTCGGCACAGCCAAGAAGGGCCAAAGGGCCTGTTTCTGTGCTGTAGTTTCTATGGTTCTATGGCCTAAGAATCTTCAACCTCTGCTTTAAATACACATAAAGACTTGGCCTCCTCAGCTGCCGTGGCAAAGAATTCACAGATTCACAACTCTCTGGCTAAAGAAATCCCTCCTCAACCCCATTCTAAAAGGACATCCCTCTATTCTGAGGCTGTGTCCTCTGGTCTTAGGCTCTCCCACCATAGGAAGCATCCTCTCCACCTCCATTCTATCAAGGCCTTTTACTATTCGATAGGTTTCATAGCATTCTTGCTATTATAATTTAGTCCTCTTGAAATGAATGCTAATGTCGCAGTTGCCTTCCTCACCACAACTCAACCTGCAAATTAACTTCAGGGAATTCTGCATAAGGACTACCAAGTCACTTTGCAATTTTTTTTTGTATTTTCTCTCCGTTTAGAAACTAATCGCCCCTTTCATTTTTTTCTATCAAAGTACATGACCATACACTTTCTGACACTAAATTCCATCTGTCTCTTCTTTGTCCATTCTCCTAATCTGTCTAAATCCTGTAGCCTCTCTACTTCCTCAATACCAGCTGCCCCTCAACCTATCTTCAAACTTTTCACCAAAGCCATCAATTCCATCATCTAAATCATTGATATATAACGTAAAAAGAATCAGCCTCAACGCAGATCCCTGTGGAACAGCATTAGTCAACGATAGCCAACCAGAAAAGGCTGCATTTATTCCCACTCTTTACCTCCTGCCAATCAGCCACTGCTTTATCTATACTAGAATCTTTCCTGTAATACCATTGGCTCATATATTGTTAAGTAGCCTCATGTGTGGCACCTTGTCAAAGGCCTTCTGAAAATCCAAGTACCCAACATCAACTAATTCTTCTTCGTCTATCTTAGAAACATAGAAACATAGAAAACCTACAGCACAATACAGGTCCTTCGGCCCACAAAGCTATGCCGAACATGTCCTTACTTTAGAAATTGCTTCGGGATACCCATAGCCCTGGGGATACAAATTGACAATAAATTGGACTGGTCAAAGAACACTGAGGCTGTCTACAAAAAGGGTCAGAACCGTCTCTACTTCCTGAGGAGACTGAGGTTCTTTAACATCTGCCGGACAATTCTGAGAATGTTCTACGAGTCTGTGGTGGTCAGTGCGATCATGTTTGCTGTTGTGTGCTGAGGCAGCAGGCTGAGGGTAGCAGACACCAACAGAATCAACAAACTTATTGGTAAGGTCAGTGATGTTGTGGGGATGGAACTGGACTCTCTCACGGTGGTGTCTGAAAAGAGGATGCTGTCTAAGTTGCATGCCATCTTGGTCAATGTCTCCCATCCACTACATAATGTACTGTTTGGGCACAGGAGTACATTCAGCCAGAGACTCATTCCTCCGAGATGCAGCACAGAGCGTCATAGGAAGTCATTCCTGCCTGCGGCCATCAAACTTTAAAACTCCTCCCTTGGAGGGTCAGACACCCTGAGCTGGTCCTGGACTTATTTCATAATTTACTGGCATAATTTACATATTACTATTTAATTATTTATGGTTCTATTACTATTTATTATTTATGGTGCAACTGTAACGAAAACAATTTCCCCCTGGGATCAATAAAGTATGACTATGACTATATTTTTCTAAGCTCTATGTACCTGTCCAGGAGTCTCTTAAAAGACCCTATCGTATCCGCCTCCACCTCTGTCACCAGCAGCCCATTCCATGTGCTCACCACTCTCTGCATAAAAAACCCTGACATCTCCTCTGTACGTACTTCCAAGCACCATAAAACTGTGCCCTCTCATGCTAGGCATTTCAGTCCTGGGAAAAAGCCTCTAACTATCTGCATGATCAATGCCTCTCATCATCTTGTACACCTCTATCAGGTCACCTCTCATCCTCCATCTCTCCAAGGAGAAAAGGCCGAGTTCACTCAACCTATTCTCATAAGGCATGCCCCCCAATCCAGGCAACATCTTTGTAAATCTGCTCTGCACCCTTCTATGGTTTCCACATCCTTCCTGTAGTGAGGCGACCAGAACTGAGCATGTATGGCTCCGGGGTTGTGCTCCCAATGGTTTTTTTTGTTTTAGTTAGTAGGGGTTCTTTTTTCCTTTCTTTTTTTCCAAAAAAATAGTTTTAACATTTTGATTTTTCTTCTTATTATTGATATATTGTTTAGTTTGTTAATCAGTTATTTGATAAATTAATTCTTATTGTACATATTGACATGTTGACTTGATTAATGTTTTTTTGTTGATTTTCAATAATAATTTATAAAAATATTTAACAATGAGAATTGAGTACAGTACTCCAAGTGGGGTCTGATCAGGATCCTATATAGCTGCAACATTACCTCTCGGCTCCTAAACTCAATCCCACAATTGATGAAGGCCAATGCACTGTATGCCTTCTTAACCACAGAGTCAACCTGCGCAGCAGTTTTGCGTGTCCTAGGGACTTGGACTCCAATATCGCTCCGATCCACCACACTGCCAAGAGTCTTACCATTAATACGATATTCTGCCATCATATTTGACCTACCAAAATGAACAATCTCACACTTATCTGGGTTGAACGCCATCTGCCACTTCTCAGTCCTCCACACTATCCTCAACACCCCCAAACTTTGTGTCATCAGCAAATTTACTAATCAATCCCTCCAATTCCTCAACTAGGAAATTTTATAAAAATCACGAAGAGTAGGGATCCCAGAACAGATCCCTGAGGCACACCACTGGTCACCGACCTCCATGTAGAATATGACCCATCTACAACCATTTTTTGCCTTCTGTGGGCAAGCCAGTTCTGGATCCACAAAGCAATGTCTCCTTGGATCCCATGCCTCCTTACTTTCTCAATAAGCCTTGTATTGGGGACCTTATCAAATGCCTTGCTGAAATCCATATACACTACATCTACGGCTCTAACTTCGTGAATGTGTTTAGTGACATCCTTAAAAAATCAGGCTCGTAAGGCACGATCTGCCCTTGACAAAGCCATGCTGACGATTCTTAATCATATTATGCCTCTCCAAATGTTCATAAATCTTGTCTCTCAGGATCTTTTCCATCAACTTACCAACCACTGAAGTAAGACTCACTGGTCTATAATTTCCTGGGCTATCTCTATCTCTTGAGCAAAGAGATTTGTGCAAAGAGATTTGTTTGTTTGTTTTATCGATTACACAAAAGCATTTGATAAAGTGAGGCACAATAAGTTATTTGAAATATTACAGGAAACTCTAGATCTAGATTCGAAAGACCTCCGCCTAACCAGAAATCTGTACTGGGAACAAACTGCCGCTGTAAGAATAGATGGAGAAGTGAGTCAGTTTACGAAAATCAAGAGAGACAAGGGTGTGTTTTCTCCCCTGATTTGTTTAATGTGTACAATGAAACAATATTACAAAAAAAAAGAGACATCTTGGCAATCAAACTTGGTGGTGAAAACATCAATAATTTTAGATATGCAGATGACATTGTGTTAATTGGAAGTACGGAGGAAGAACTACAAAACTTAATTGATATAGTTGTTGAAGAAAGTGCAAAAATGGGTCTATCAATTACAAAAAGGCAGAATGTATGGTGATATCCAAAAAGAAGGAGATTCCTATCTGCAGGCTGAGAATAAATGGGGAAGACATAAAACAAGTACAGAACTTTTGCTATTTAGGAAGATGGGTGACATCAGATGGCAGGTGCAACATGGACATCAAAAGAAGAATAGGGATGGCAAGACACCTCTACGAGAATGAAGAGTATACTGACCAATACTAAACTAGGCATGACAGCCCGCCTCAGAGTACTGAAGTGTTACATTTATCCAGTTACGTTATATGGCTCAGAATGTTGGACAATATCTAGTAACATGAGGAAATGAATTGAAGCAGCAGAGATGTGATTTTTGAGGAGGATGCAAAGAACATCATGGACAAAACAAATATCTATCGAGGATGTCTTGAGCAGAGCAAGCACAAAAAGAGAAATAATGTGTGAGATCATGAAAAGACAACGTACCTTTATTGGACATGTGATTAGGAAAGAGGAGTTAGAATGCACGCTAATTATGGGAATGACAGAAGAGAAGAAAGCAAGAGGAAGGCAAAGACAAATGATTTCTCAGCAGCCAGAGAACTGGAAATGAATACCAATGAATTGATCCACTTGACCCGAAACAGGAGTGTGTGGGCTATGACAGTCAAAGCTCAAACTGGGCATGGCGCCTGATGATGATGATGATCTCTACTCCCTTTCTTGAATAAGGGTACAACATCTGCAACCCTTCGATCCTCTGGAACCTCTCCCATCCCCATTGATGATGCAAAGATCATTACCAGAGGCTCAACAATCTCCTCCCTTGCCTCCCACAGTAGCCTGGGGTACATTTCTTCCAGTCCTGGTGACTTATCCATCCTGATGCCTTCCAAAAGCTCCAGCACATTCGTTCTTAATATCTATTGTTACGTAACTGGCAACAATGAATATTAATTGAGACAGGTTTTATAAAAACAACCAAACATTTATTAAACATGTATAAACGATAAGGGGAAAAAAAACAAAGGAAAACTTTAACCGGAGGTTAACAAGTACACAGCCGTTCACCAGCTCGCCACTCGGCTCTGGTTCTTAAAGCGTTAAATGCAAAAACAGTTCTTAAAGCAATACAGTCAGATATAGTTCTTAAAGTGATAACTTTGAAAGTCCAACAGTTTTATACATTCTATTGGGAGAGACGTCTCTGGAGAAGAATTTCTTCACAGACGCACCTTTACTGCCGGTTCTGTCCACAGGATTCCCGATGCCAAAAATAAACAGTTTAAATCGACTGACCTTAAATTCCTTTAGAGACAGAGAGAGCACCTTTTTGCATGAACTCATTGCCCTTTTGCAAGAGTTATCTCGATGCAGGTTCTCTCCAATGAAGACTCAATAAGGTTGATTCTTTATTAAACTGCCAAACGATGCCGACTTCTCTCGATCCTTCGATGAATTCTTCACTCTCCCCTCAACTGTCGGAATTGAGCAAATTGGCACTTCCAGCCACAAATTTCCAGTCCAATAATATCATACCTTGTAAGAGAATGCACCTTCCGTTTTAAAAATGAAACTGCGTCACAAAAACAAACACGTTCTACCTGGAAATCTACAAACTCAAAAACTAACTGAGTCACCTGGGTCGACCCTTATATAGTCACGGGGCACATGTCATCACGTGACCTCACATCAGCGAGAAAATCACATCAGGTGACCTCCAAAAGACCATTACATCATTCTCACAAAAAGACAGATCTCCTTGAGCATGTAACACTATATGTTCAAGCTTTTCAGTCCGCCCTAAGTCATCCGTACAATCCTGCTTGTTATTTTTTGCAAAGAATTCCAACAGATTTGTCGGGCAAGATTTTCCCTTGAGGAAACTATGCTGACTATGGCTTATTTTATCATGTGCCTCCAAGTACCCTGAGACCTCATCCTTAATAATCAACTCCAACATCTTCCCAACCACTGAGGTCAGACCAACTGGTCTATAGCTTCCTTTCTTCTATCTCTCTCTCCCTTCTTGAGACTGGAGTGGCATTTGCAATTTTCTGGTCTTACGGAACTATTCCAGAATCTAGTGATTCTTGAAAGATCATTGCTAATGCCTCCATGATCTTTTCAGCCACCTCTTTCAGAACTCTGGGATGTACACCATCTGGTCCAGGTGACTTATCTACCTTCAGACCTTTCCATTTCCCAAGAACCTTCTCTCTTGTTATGGTAACTTCACACCCTCCATGCCCCCGACACCTGGAGCATCCACGGTACTGCTAATGTCCACAGTGAAGACTGATGGAAAATACTTATTCAGTTCATCCGCATTTCATTGTCTCCTATTACTATCTCTTCAGCATTGTTTTCCATTGGTCTGATATTTACTCTTGCCTTTCTTTTACATTTAATGTACTTGAAGAAACTTTTGGTATCCTCTTTAATATTATTGGCTAGCTTATTTTCATATTCCATTTTTACCTTTTATTGACTTGTTTTAGATGCCTTCTGTTGGTTTTCAAAAGCTTCTCAAACCTCTAACTTTTCACTTATTTTTTCTCGATGATTTGTCCTCTCTTTGACTTTTATGTTGGCTTTGACGTCTCTTGTTAGCCACAGTTGTGTCATCTTTCCTTTAGGATACTTCTGTTCTTGGTGATGGATATATCCTATGTCTTCCGAATTCCTTCCAGAAATTCCAACAACTGCTGCTCTGCCACCATTCCTTCCAGTGTTCTTTTCCAATCAATTCTGGCCAACTCTTCTCTCATGCATCTGTAATTCCCTTTACTCCACTGTAGTACTGACCTGACTGTAGCTTCTCCTTGTCAAATTTCTGGGTGAATTCAATCATATTCTGATCATTTACCCCTAAGGTTTCTTTTGCCTTAAGCTCCCTAATCAATTCCGTTTCATTGCACAACACAAAATTCAGAATAGCTGATCCTCTGGTAAGTTCAACCACAAACTGCTCTGAAAAACCATCTCGTAGACATTCTAGAAATTTCCCCTCTTGTAATCCAGCAGTAACCTAATTTTCCCAATCTACCTGCATATGAAGATCCCCCATGATATTAGATTAGATTAGATTATGAGGACATTCAGTCCTCTTTTATTGTCATTTAGTAATGCATGCATTAAGAAATGATACAATATTCCTCCGATGTGATATCACAGAAACACAGGACAGACCAAGACTGAAAAAAAACCAAAAACCACATAATTATAACATATAATTACAACAGTGCAACAATACCATAACTTGATGAAGAACAGGCCACGGGCACAGTAAAAAAGTTCAAAGTCTCTCGAAAGTCCCACATCTCACGCAGACGGGAGAAGAAAGAAAACTCTCCCTGCCATGCCCAACCACAGTCCGACTTTGAGTCGTCCGAAAACTTTTAGCTCCGATTGGCCCTCCGACACCAAGTACCGAGCACCATCTCTGCCGAACGCTTCGACCCCAGCCTCGGTCACCAGCAGCGGGCAAAGCCAGGGATCTTGGGGCCTTCCCTCCGGAGATTCTCGATCGCAGAGTAGCAGCAGCAGTGAACCGGGCATTTCAGAAATTTCTCCAGATGTTCCTGTGTCCTTCTCACGTCTGTCGCCATCAAATCAGAATTGTCCACAGCATCCTACTTACAAATACGATATCATTTCACCGGAGAGCTGCGCACGTTGCGTCATGCCGCCATCTTCTCCTCCCGCCTGATATATTGTAACATTGCCCTATTGGCATGCATTTTCTATCTCTCATTGTAATTTGTAGCTTGCTCTCCATATCATATCGTCTGGCTTGTATATCACATAGACAGCTGGGACGCAACATTCATAGTCAACCATGGCCGATGGAGGCCTCTACCAATAGCAATGCCAGTATCCATTTCAGGTGATCGGAGGAAAGTTTAGCTGAGATATCAGAGATAGTTTTTTTTGCACAGAGAGTGGTGGGGGCCTGGAATACACTGGCAGGGGTGATGCTGGAGGCAGATATGTTAAAGTCATTCACAAGGTTCTTAGATAGGCAGGTTTACATATGTGCAGAGAACTGAGGGATATGGACATTATGTAGGTAGAAGGATTCATTTAGACCATAAGACCACAGAACATAGGGCATTCGGCCTGTTGAGTTTGCTCCATCATTTCCATCATGACTGATCCATTTTCCCCCTCTGTCCCAATCTTCTGCCTTCTTCCCATATCCCTTCATGCCCTGACTGATCAAAAGCCTATCAGCCTCTGCCTTAAATACACCCAATGAATTGGCCTCCTCAGCCACATGTGGCAGTGAATTCCCCAGATTCACCACTTTAGTTAGGCCATGAGTTACTAATGTATTAATGTAATTAGTGTGGCACCACATTGAAGGGCCTGTTCGCATTCTGTACTTTTCTATGTTCTTTTTGAGTTCATACGTTTCTTTATGAGATTGAAGGAGACTATTCAGCCCACTGAGCCCCTGCAATGCTTTAGAGCAAATCCGCTTTCCTGTTCCCCCATTTATTCATCTGCATCCAATTCTCTCTCAAATGCTCCATCAGCTCTCCAGTCCCTCACCTACACTGAGGGTAATGAATCACACAAGGTGCACAACTTTATAATATGGACAACTCCTCAGGAAACCCATGCAGTCAAGGGGAAAGTTACGAACTCCATACATATGACACCGGAGATCAGGATGGAAGCAACTCACAGGCGCTGGGGAGCAAGTCTACCTGCCAAACACAAACAGGCACAAAAGAAAGTTCTTGCACCACTTCAAGAAGACTAGAATATAAAAGCAAGGATGAAATGTTGAGGCTTTATAAGACACTGGTGAGGCCTCACTTGGAGTATCGTGAGCAGTTTTAGGCTCCTTATCTAAGAAAGGATCTAAGAGAGGTTCCAGTGGAAGTTCCCAAGAATGTTCCCATGTATGAAAGGATTAACGATTGAGAAGTGTTTGATGGCTCTGGGTCTGTACTCACTGGAGTTCAGAAGAATGATGGGGAATCTCATTGAAACCTATCAACTATTGAAAGGCCTAGATTGAGTGGACATGGGTGATGTTTCCTACAGTGGAGGATTCTAGAACCATAGGGTACAGCCTCTGAATACAGGGTTTTCCCTTTACAACAGAGATAAGGAGGAATTTCGTAAGCTAGTAGATTTAATTCATTGCCACAGATGGCTGTGGAGGCAAGATCATTGGGTATATTTAAGATGGAGGCTGATGGGTTCTTGATTAGTCAGGGTGTCACAGGTTATGAGAAGAAGGTAGGAGAATGAGGTTGAGGGATAATAAATCAGCCATAATGGAATAGCAGAGCAGACTAGAAGGGCTGAATGGCTTAATTCTGTTCCTATGTCTTACGGTCTTCAGCTCTTATTCCATTTTTCCATAGTGACCAGCCTATCTTCAGCTTTCGCCACAGCACAATGAGGTCAAATGTAAATTACATAAGAAATAGGAGCAGAGGAGGCCATTTGGCCCAACAAGGTTGTTCCGTCATTCAGTAAGATCATGGCTGATCTGACCATGGACTCAGGTCTACCTGCCTGCCTTTTTCCCATAACCCTTGACTCCCCTATTATAAGACCATAAGGCAAAGGAGCAGAAGTCAGCCATTCGGCCCATCGAGTTTCCTCCGCCATTTTATCATGAGCTGATCCATTCTCCCATTTAGTCCCACTCCCCCACCTTCACATCATAACCTTTGATGCCCTGGCTACTCAGATACCTATCAATCTCTGCCTTAAATACACCCAATGACTTGGCCTCCACTGCTGCCCGTGGCAACAAATTCCATAGATTCACCACCCTCTGACTAAAAAGATTTCTTCACAATTCTGTTCTGAATGGGCGCTCTTCAATCGTTAAGTTATGCCCTCTCGTACTGGACTCCCCCATCATGGGAAACAACTTTGCCACATCCACTCTGTCCATGCCTTTCAACATTCGAAATGTTTCTATGAGGTCTCCCCTCATTCTTCTAAACTCCAAGGAATACAGTCCAAGAGCAGACAACATTCCTCATATGTTAACCCTCTCATTCCCGGAATCATTCTAGTGAATCTTCTCTGTACCCTCTCCAACGTCAGCACATCCTTTCTTAAATAAGGAGACCAAAACTGCCCACAGTACTCCAAGTGAGGTCTCACCAGTGCCTTATAGAGCCTCAACATCACATCCCTGCTCCTATACTCTATTCCTCTAGAAATGAATGCCAACATTGCATTCGCCTTCTTCACTATTGACTCAACCTGGAGGTTAACTTTAAGGGTATCCTGTACGAGGACTCCCAAGTCCCGTTGCATCTCCGAACTTTGAATTCTTTCCCCATTAAAATAATAGTCTGCCTGTTTATTTTTTCTGCCAAAGTGCATAACCATACACTTTCCAACATTGTACTTCATTTGCCACTTCTCTGCCCATTCTTCCAATCTATCCAAGTCTCTCTGCAGACTCTCCATTTCCTCAGCACTACCGGCCCCTCCACCTATCTTCGTATCATAGCAAACTTAGCCACAAAGCCATCTATTCCATTATCCAAATCGTTGATGTACGATGTAAAAAGAAGCGGCCCCAACACGGACCCCTGTGGAACACCACTAGTAGCCGGCAGCCAACCAGAATAGGATCCCTTTATTCCCACTCTCTGTTTCCTGCCAATTAGCCAATACTCTATCCACGTGTGTAACTTTCCCGTAATTCCATGGGATCTTATCTTGTTAAGTAGCCTCATGTGTGGCACCTTGTCAAAGGCCTTCTGAAAATCCAAATATACAACATCCACTGCATCTCCCTTGTCTAGCCTACTGGTAATTTTCTCAAAAAGTTGTAATAAGTTTGTCAGGCAGGATTTTCCTTTAAGTAATCCATGCTGAGTTCTGCCTATCTTGTCATATGCCTCCAGGTACTCTGTAACCTCATCCTTGACAATCGACTCCAACAACTTCCCAACCACCAATGTCAAGCTAACAGGTCTATAATTTCCTTTTTGCTTCCTTGCCCCCTTCTTAAATAGCGGAGTGACATTTGCAATCTTCCAGTCCTCCGGAACCATGCCAGAATCTATCGACTTTTGAAAGATCATCGCTAATGCCTCCGCAATCTCCACAGCTACTTCCTTCAGAACACGAGGGTGTATTCCATCTGGTCCAGGAGATTTATCTACCTTTAGACTATTCAGCTTCCTGAGTACTTTCTCTGTTGTAATTGTAACTGCGCACACTTCTCTTCCCTGACACCCTTGAGTGTCCGGTATACTGCTGATGTCTTCCTCAGTGAAGACTGATGCAAAATACTCATTCAGTTCCTCTGCCATCTCCTCATCTCCCATTACAATTTCTCCAGCATCATTTTCTATCGGTCCTATATCTACTCTCACCTGTCTTTTACTCTTTATATACTTGAAAAAGCTTTTAGTATCCTCTTTGACTTTATTTGCTAGCTTCCTTTCATAGTTAATCTTTTCCCTCTTAATGACATTCTTGGTTTCCTTTTGTAAGGTTTAAAAAACTTCCCAATCCTCTGTCTTCCCACTAATTTTTGCTTCCTTGTATACCCTTTCCTTTGCTTTAACTTTGGCTTTGACTTCTCTTGTCAACCACGGTTGCATCCTTTTCCCACTCGAAAATTTCTTCTTTTTTGGAATATACATGTCTTGCACCTTCCTCACTTCTCGCATAAACTCCAGCCACTGCTGCTCTGCTGTCTTTCCCACCAGTGTCCCTTTCCAGTCAACTTTGCCCAGTTCCTCTCTCATGCCACTGTAATTTCCTTTACTCCACTGAAATACCGACACATCACATCTATCAAAAAATCTATCTGAGTATATGTATTAAGCAGTCCCCACTGTGTCTAGGAGGTGAAGGACATGCCAGTTCAGCTCACTGCTCTGCAAGGTATACTCGTCTCTGCGCTGAACTGAGGCTGTGGCTTGCATTGAGCTCCTGAATTGGCTGTAGTAATGTCTGGCTTCCTGGCTGTGGCTTCCCTTTGTGATCTTCAGTTCTGAATGTTATTTGCTTATTTTTATTGTTGGCATGATTTGGTTTTTTTCTGCACGTTGGGTATTTGACTGTCTTCTTTTATTTATTGGGTTCTATTGGGTTTCTTTGTTTTGTGGCTGCCTGTAAGAAGACAAACCTCAAAGTTGCATATAGTGTACCTACTTTGATAATGTTATGTAGTTTGAACTTACGATAAGTTAAAAAATCAGCACAACCTTGTGGGCCAAAGGGCCTGTAATATTCAATGTTTAAATTCTAATACCATTGTCACAGGACCTGTTTCTGTGCTGTATGGTTCTACGTTTTATGTTGTTCTTTCTTTTGTATTATAACATTAGGCATCCTCTTCTCTCCAAAGATTCTGCCTGACCCACTGAGTTCCTCCAGCAATTTCTTTTCCTTTTGCACTTAATGTTCATTTTGTCAGTTTGTCACTAAGTTGCCAAAACCATGAACTGTTAGAACGTCAGGATGATGTTTAGGTAGCTGATCTACTTTTCTTCACTTAGCCTCTCTGCTGCGCAAGTAATTTCACGCCCCCTTAACTTTGGCCCGGGAACAGTGGGTGGCCAAAATCATGGGATCCAGAGGCAACATAGCCTACTGTTAGCCCTTGGAAAGATTCCCCTGTCTCTCTGGGACTTTTGAGAAAATAAAGCCAAGAATTCTCCACCGCTAGTACGCAGGATTAAAGCAGGAATTTCAAACTTGCTTCTGAACCCAATTTTGGGATAATTCTGACTGATATTTATTCCTTTGGATGAGATTTTATTTATTTGAAACTCCCACTGATTTAGAAAAGCATGAAGTCACTTTGGAAAGTACTCAATTGCAAAAGTTTTATTGTAGCTGGGAACGAAGGATGGATGGACTAGGATTTATTGGCTTTGGTATGGAGGTAGTTTTAGGTCCTGAATTGTTAAAGCCAATATGCTGAATCTTAGAGTGATGGACTATAGATTGGTCAAGCACCTCCGCTCCATCCACTGAAAACATAATTTCCCCATGGCCAATCATTTTAATTCCTATCTCCATTCCCATTCTAACATGTTAGTCCATGGCCTCCTCTGCTGCCATGATGAGGCCACTCCAGGGTGAAGGAGCAATGCCTTATATTCCATCTAGGTAGCCTCCAACACAATAGCATGAACATCGATTTTGCTTTTCTGGTAAATTTTTATTAATTTTTTCATTTCCTCTCCCCCTTCCCTCTTCTCTTCCCCAATCTGCCCTCTTGCCTCTTCTCCCTGTCTACCTCTCTCTGGTTCCCCTCCTCCTTCCCTTTCTCCTGTGGTCCGCTCTTCTCTCCTATGAGATTCCTTCCTCTCCAGCCCTTTACCTTTCCAACCCATCTGGCTTCATCAATCACCTTCTAGCTTGTCCTCCTTTCCCCCTCCTCAAAGAGCAATTTCCTCCAGTCCTGAGGAAGAGTCTTGGCCTGAAATGTCAACATTTCCATGGATGACCTGCCGAGTTCCTCCAGCATTTTATGTGTGTTTCTCTGGACTGGAGAAGAACCTATTCTGCAGCTATGAGGCCTACAGTTACAAACAAAATGCTGGAGGAAACAATGGGACAGGCAGCATCTGTGGAGAGATTAAAGATTGACGATTAGCTTTATTTCAGAATCAGAATCAGAATCGGGTTTACAAATCAGGTTAACTTAGCAACAGCAGTACAATGCAATACATAATACAGAAAGTAAAAAATTTCTTAAGTCAATTACGGTAAGTATATGTATATATTAAATAGATTAAAATTAGTGCAAAACAGAAATAATATAAAAAGTAGTGAGGAATTGTTCACGGTTTTAATGTCCATTTAGGAATCGGATGGTAGAAGGGAAGAAGCTGCTCCTGAGTGGCTGAATGTGTGCCTTCAGGTTCCTATACCTCCCTCCTGATGGTAACAATGAAAAGAGAAAATATGCCGATGACACAAAGCTGGGAGGCAGTGTGAAATGTGAAGAAGATGTTATGAGAATGCAGGGTGACTTGGACAGGCTGGGCGAGTGGGCAGATGCATGGCAGATGCAGTTTAATGTGGATAAATGTGAGGTTATCCACTTTGGTGGTAAGAACGGGAAGGCAGATTATTACCTAAATGGAGTCAAGTTAGGAAAAGGGGAAGCACAACGAGATCTAGGTGTTCTTGTACATCAGTCACTGAAAGCAAGCATGCAAGTACAGCAGGCAGTGAAAAAAGCTAATGGCATCCTGGCCTTCATAACAAGGGGAATTGAGTATAAGAGCAAAGAGGTCTTTCTGCAGCTGTACAGGGCCCTGGTGAGACCACACCTGGAGTACTGTGTGCAGTTTTGGTCTCCAAATTTGAGGAAGGACATTCTTGCTATTGAGGGAGTGCAGCGTAGGTTCACAAGGTTAATTCCCGGGATGGCGGGACTGTCATATGTTGAAAGATTGGAGCGACTGGGCTTGTATACTCTGGAATTTAGAAGGCTGAAAAGGGATCTTGTTGAAACATATAAGATTATTAAGGGATTGGACACGCTGGAGGCAGGAAGCATGTTCCTGCTGATGGGTGAGTCCAGAACCAGAGGCCACAGTTTAAGAATTAGGGGTAGGCCATTTGGAACGGAGTTGAGGAAAAATTTTTTCACCCAGAGAGTGGTGGATATATGGAATGCTCTGCCCCAGAAGGCTGTGGAGGCCAAGTCTCTGGATGCTTTCAAAAAAGAGATGGGTAGAGCTCTTAAAGATAGCGGAATCAAAGGTTATGGGGATAAGGCAGGAACTGGATACTGATTGTGGATGATTAGCCATGATCACAGTGAATGGCGATGCTTGCTCGAAGGGCCGAATGGCCTACTCCTGCACCTATTGTCTATTGTCTATTGTCTAGAACATGTCCTGGGTGATGGACATTGCCTTTCAGAGGCACAGCTCCTTGAAGATGTCTTGAATACAACAGAGGCTAGTACCCATGATGGTGCTGACTAATTTTACAACTTTCTGTAGCTTCTTTCAGTCCTGTGCAGTAGCCCCTCCCCCCAATACCAGCCAGTGATGCAACCTGTCAGAATGCTCCCCATGGTACATCTATAGAAGTTTTCAAGTGTTTAAGGTGCAAAGCAAATCTCTTCAAACTGCTAATTAAATATAGTAACTGGACTAAATTGTCCCTTAAACAACAGGAATTCTGCAGATGCTGGAAATTCAAGCAACACACGTAAAAGTTGCTGGTGAACGCAGCAGGCCAGGCAGCATCTCTAGGAAGAGGTGCAGTCCACGTTTCAGGCTGAGACCCTTCGTCAGGACTAACCGAAGGAAGAGTGAGTAAGGGATTTGAAAGTTGGAGGGGGAGGGGGAGATCCAAAATGATAGGAGAAGACAGGAGGAGGGAGGGATGGAGCCAAGAGCTGGACAGGCGATAGGCAAAAGGGGATATGAGAGGATCATGGGACAGGAGGTCCGGGAAGAAAGACAAGGAGGTGGGGGGGGACCCAGAGGATGGGCAAGGGGTATATTCAGAGGGACAGAGGGAGAAAAAGGAGAGTGAGAGAAAGAATGTGTGTATAAAAATAAGTAACAGATGGGGTACGAGGGGGAGGTGGGGCATTAGCGGAAGTTAGAGAAGTTGATGTTCATGCCATCAGGTTGGAGGCTACCCAGACGGAATATAAGGTGTTGTTCCTCCAACCTGAGTGTGGCTTCATCTTTACAGTAGAGGAGGCCGTGGATAGCCATGTCAGAATGGGAATGGGATGTGGAATTAAAATGTGTGGCCACTGGGAGATCCTGCTTTCTCTGGCGGACAGAGCGTAGGTGTCCCTTAGTGTTTATTTGTGGTACGTAGTCTAAACATTACAGTAAAATGCATCATTTTGTGTCAACACCCAACACAGTCCATGGACTGTGCTGGGGGCAGCCTGCAAGTATTGACACACTTCTAGCACCATCTCAGCATGTCCTCAACTTACTAATGCTAACTGTGGAAGGAAACTGGAGCACCCAGAGGAAACCCATACAGTCACAGGTAAAATGTACAAACACCTTACAGACAGCGGTGTGGAACTGAACACTGACTGGTGGTCGCTGGTGCTGTAAAGCGATTGCGCTATAAAACTATCGCATTCATAGAACATACAACATAAAAATCTACAGCACATTACAAGCCCTTTGGCCCACAATGTTGTGCTGACTATGTAACCTACTCTAGAAACTGCCTAAAATTTCCCTAGCACATAGACCTCTATTTTTCTAAGCTCCATGTACCTATCTAAGAGGCTCTTAAAAGACCCTATTGTATCTGCTTCCACCACTGCCGCTCGCAATGTATTCCACGCAGCCACCACCCTCTGTGTGAAAAACTTACCCCTGAAATCCCCTCAGTACCTATTTCCAAGCACCTTAAAGCTGTGCCCCCTCATGTTAGCCATTTTGGCCCTGGGAAAAAGCCTCTGGGTATCCATACAATCAATGCTCCTCATCATCTTATACACCTCTATCAGGTCATCTCGATCCTCCGTCACTCCAAGGAGAAAAGGCCAAGTTCACTCAACCTATTCTCATAAGGCATGCCCTCCAATCTAGACAACATCCTCGTAAGTTTCCTCTGCACTCTCTTTATAGCATCCACATCCTTCCTGTAGTGAGATGACCAGAACTGAACACAGTACTCCAAGTGGGGTCTGACCAAGGTTTTATATAGCTGTAACATTACCTCACGGCTCTTGAACTCAATCCGATGGTTGATGAATGCCAATACATCATATGTGTTCACCTGCTTTCACCCTCCTGAAGTCAACAGATAATTCCTTTCCGACGTTGAGCAAGAGGATATTCTATCTCATTCCTGTATGTTCTGGTTGCTGGACAAAATGGATACAGTAAATCACCCCTTAGTGTATACTTATGGGCATGGAGATCAGCAGGGGTGAGTCCATGGATGGATTTCACAAAAACGACCAGAATTGGTTAATTGGGAGTCAGCGTGGGCTGCATTCCCAGGAGTATTAGCTGCTTGCAATGCTATCCAGACCACAAGATGCCATAATGTACAACTGTTATTGTCTGCATTCAGATGATCCAGGGCAAATTTAAGTGCTAGTGTTCATGCTGTGTGCCTGGATTTAACTGGTTTCCCTCTCTTCTCATTACTACCGTTGGGCGGGAGGTGCAGAAGTCTTGGGACCTATGTGTTATGTTTTGTAACTTCAAAACATCAAAGGAAGACACGAGAGTCCAGGAATGCAGGACTAACTTTGTGTTTACTTTAAACGAGGCATGCATATAACATGTGGTAGCATATAACCCATAATGAATTATTTAACGAGACAAAAATGTCTTAAGACAATATAATACAAGATTACTCAAATCTTACTTAAATACTAAATACTCAACACTACACTGCCAAGTTGGGGAGCAATTGTTGCCTGGTGGCCATTGGGCTCCTAGATCATTTTTGTTTGTCTCAGCATTGAACAGGCTCAGCAGCTGTGGACTCACTTTCAGGGACTCTGCAGTTCGTGTACCATGTGTTATTTGTTTACCTTACTTGCGCGATTTGTCCTCTTTTGCAAATCGGATCTTTGGTGGTCTTTGTTGTGTCTGTTTATTCATGAATTCTATTATGTTTCTTTGTTTTGTGGCTGCCTGCAAGAAGATGAACCTCAAGGTTGTATATGGCACACGTATTTTGATAATAAACTTGAACCTTGAACTTTAAACTTTCAACTCTGCACAAACCAGAGGTTGTGTGAGGGTACTGAAGAGTTAAACCCAGAAGATCCAAGGGCACTGCAGTATCATCAGACAGCTTTAAGCTTGAGTGCCTCCTGACATCTGTGCTTGGCGTCCGCCCCTTTGATCATGGAGAACCAGACAGAAAAAAGCCTAGCTCTGGGCTGCCGAGGTTAAAAATAAAGTACTCCCACGGCCTGTCCCCAATCCAGATGGCTCAGCAGTCCTGCCCAATACGGAGCAGTGTCAGATTCCTCTTGTGCAATGTTGATGGAGAGATAGAATTGAAACACTTGGCTCAACATGCCAGACTGCAGCAGCAGGAGCAGCCGAGAGTAACTTTTTCATAATTGCTTTATATCTGTGCAATGGCTGTTTTATAGAGTCATTGTATGGTACAACACAGAACCTGGCCCTTCTGCCCAGCCATCAATCATCTAATTATACTATCATCAATTTATTTCTTTAGAGATACAAAACAAAATAGGCTTTTTCGGTCTAAGGAGCCTCGTCGCCCACCAACCCACCTATTTAACACTAGCGTAATCATGGACAATTTACAATGATCAATTAACCTACTAACCTACATGTCTTTGGACTTTGGGAGGAAACTGAAGCACCCAGAGGAAACGCACGTGGTCACTGGGAAGAATGTACAAACAGCTCACAGACGGTGCTAGAATTGAACTCCGGACTCTAGAATGCATCAAGCTGCAATAGGGTCACCCTAACTGCCATGCTACCATGGTAACCTTTCACTTTGTATTCTCTCCATAAAGCTTGTGGCCCTCCTCAGGCTGTCAATCTGATCATCCATTCTTGTCAGCCTCCCCACCCCTCTCTATCTATTACCTTAGTCACTGCACTGTAAACACTTCAAACCACTTTTTATAATGTTGTTTATATAATGTTGTTATAATGCTGGAATTTATGTATCTATCAACATTTTATTCTATATCTGTACTTTAATCTCTAACTTTTGAGTGGTGAAGAGTATATTGACTGGTTGCATCACAGCCTGGTATAGATATACCAATGCCCTTGAATGGAAAATCCTACAAGAAGTAGTGGATATGATCCATTTGATCATGGGTAAACCCCTCCCCACCACTGAGTGTATCTACATGGAGTGTAGTCGCAGGGAAGCAGCATACATCAGCAGGGACCACCACATCCCACATCACCGCCCACCACCACCGCTCTCTTCTCACTGTTGCCATCAGGAAGGAGGTACAGGAGCCTCAGGACCCACACCACCAGGTTCTAGAACAATTATTACCCCTCAACCATCAGGTTCTTGTAGCAGAGGGGATAACTTTACTCAGCTTCACTCATCCCATCACTGAACTGTTCCCACAACCTATGGACTCACATTCAAGGACTCTTCATCGATATTTATTGCTTACATATTATTATTCCTATTATTATCATTTTTATTTTTTTCTCAGCTCAAGCTGGTAGCACCTGAGGCACGAGCATGGCGAAGCACTCTCATTTCTCAATTGCTAGGAACTTTCAGACCATTCTAATGGTGTTTAGTATTGAGACTTTCTGAAGATTTACATAGATATTACTGTGTAGCCCTAATTGTTTAATGTTATTGTGTTGTGACTTTGAATGCTCCAGATGAGGCCTAACCAGGGCCTTATAAAGGTGCAACATAACTTCCTGACCTTTCAGCTCAGTGCCTTAACTAACAAAGGCAAGCATGCCATATTCCTTCTCATCACCCTATCAACCTGAGTAGCCAATTTCAGGGAGTTATGAACTTGGACCACAAAATCCCTCTGCTCATCAACACTGTTAGGGATCTTGCCCTTAACTGTCTCTTTACATTTGATCTACAAAGCAGCAGCACTTCATATTTGGCTGGGTGTCAGGTCGCTGGAGCAGGGGTCTAATCGCAGTCCCACTACTGTGCACACAGTGATATTAATTGAGTAACAAATCCCGAGGTGCAAACAAAGTCAGCGTCAAAGTTCAGGCAGAGATCAAAACATCCAGAGAAATCCAAAAACCAGAGTCGGGAAACAGGCAGAGTTAACATTCAGATGGACAGAGTATAAATATGAGTGCTGGAAAGGCTCAGGAAAATTCTCTAGCACAATCTAGCAACAAACAGGTGAAAACACAGGACTGAAATACACTGAGCAATAAACAGAGAGGCAGATGATAGGTGGAGCACAATGAGACCCAGTGGCAGCGATACAGGTAATAATGAGAAACAGGTGAGAGACGGAGTAGTCAGTAATACAGGGGCCGGAGTAGGGCAGGAGTGGGGACAGGAGCACATGGCAATACAAAACCACAGACTGACAGTGAGGGGGAAACATAAAAAGTTAGAGTTCAACTGAAGGTATTGACAGTACCACACCCCCCCCCCCCCACACCTTTACGGATGCTTCCTGGCATCACGGCAGGTAGAGCTGGGCACTGGCGATGAGAGTCCCAGATGAGAGAGGACTCCAGGATGTTACGGGTGGGGACCCAGCACCTCTGCACAGGACCGCTGCACTCCCAGTCCACAATGTACTGGAGCCACAGCCTTGGCGACGAAGTCCGGCAGTCGACACACCGTGAAGGCCTCTGACCCATCGATGAGCCGTGGGTGGGGTGTGGTTTGGGGACAGGACACAGGGGGTGGATCATGAAAGGCTTGATGCAGGACACATGGCATGGAAGTTGGGATGAATGTGGAGGAGTCTGGAGGGGAGCTTGAGATGGACGGTAGCAGGGCTGATGACTTTAGCAATGGGAAAGGGGCTGATGAAGCGAGGGGCAGGAAACAGTGGAGGTTGGTAGCCAAGGGGCTCGAAAGCGGATAGACCAGTGGATGAGGATGGATGAGTTTATGGCGTACTAAGCCCAGAGTAGTTGCTGACTCCACACAGAGGGGTTCTGGGAGACCAGACATCGCAGTCTCTAGCAATTGGTTGGCCCGCTCGGTCTGGCCATTGGTCTGTGGGTGGAATCCTGAAGACAGACTCACAGAGGCACCCAGAAGATTAAAGAATGCCCTCCAGAAGTTGGATGTGAATTGAGAGCCCCTGTCTGACACATCTACAAGTAAACCATGTCATTTAAAAACATGCAGTACTAGTAATTTGGCTGTTTCTTTGGCCGGGGGGAGTTTAGGTAAAGAAATGAAGTGTACAGACTTGGAGAAACGATCAACTACTGTGAGAATGGTGGTGTTACCATCTCATGGGGGAAGACTGGTGACAAAATCCAGGGCAATGTGAAACCAGGGTCTCTTGGGGATAGACAAGGGTTGTAACAGACCAGCGGGTGACCGGCTAGAGTTCTTGCCTTGAGCACAGACCGAGCAAGCTGAGACAAAGTCGCGGATGTCATCTCCCATGGAGGGCCACCAGAACCACTGACTGATGAAGGCCTGAGTACACTTGGTTCCAGGGTGACAGAATAACTGGGAAGAATGACCGCACTGCAATACCTGTGAGTGGACTGAGCTGGGAACATAAACGTGGTTAGTGGGGCATTGACTAGGGGCTGCCTCGCTTTGTTGAGCAGCTTGCACGGTTTGAATGTCCCATTGCGCTGCACCCACGAGACAGTGAGCAGGGAGGATGATATTGAGTACCTCAGGGGTCTCAGAGGAAGGAAATCTTCAGGAGAGGGCATCAGGTTTACCATTCTTGGAACCGGGGCGGAAGGACAGAGTAAAATCAAATCTTGAGAAAAACAGGGACCAACAAGCTTGACGAGAGTTGAGAGGTTTGCCCGTACGGAGATATTCCTGAGTCTTGTGATCAGTCCAGACAATAACAATAACAATGCAGAATTAAGTATAACAGCTACAGAGAAAATGCAGTGCAGGTAAGCAATAAAGTCCAAGATCATAACGAAGTAGATTGTGACATTCAGTCCTTCTTATTGTGCTAGAAAACTATTCAGAAGTTTTATAACAGTGAGAAAGAAACTGTATTTGAGCCTGGTGGAGCGTGCTTTCAGGCTTTTGTATCTTCTGCCCAATGGGAGAGGGGAGAAAAGAGATGGCTGGGGTCAGTGCAGTCTTTGATTATGCTGGTTGCTGTACTGAGGTTATGAGATGTGTTTACAGAATCTATGGACAGGAGCCAGGTTTCTGTGGTGTCCTGAGTGGTGTCTATAACTCTCCAAAGTTCCTTGTGGATCCTTGCATACCAAGTCATGGTGCATCCAGACAGGAAGCTCTCTGTGCTGCATCAATAACAACCGGCGAGGCTCAGCAGGGAATTGCCAAATAATAAGGGAATAATGTGATAGTTTATGTACTATGAGTATCACAATGTGCACATCCATGCCTGTATCTCTCAAATTCTGATCCTAATTACTCCTGGATAATGGGTTACGAGGGTAACAATAAAGTTCCTCTAATCTGAATGAAATTCATGTCCATGGCAAAAGCCATCTGGTGCTTCAGTATTATTTCACAGTTGTGGACAATATAAGCCTGTTTTGCTGGATGTGCTTGTTGGCATGTCCTGTAAGTTCCATTTGGTTTTCTGAGCTTCTTCTAGACCAAATCCACATTCTATGAACTATGAAGTGCGTGTTATCACCGTGTTACAGGATAAAGCTAAGCTGCAGCATCTTGTTGGACATGAATTCCCCGTCATCGCCATAGTGGCTGCACTTCTGAGTTCCTTTCTTGGCAGGGATGTGCTTTGGGATGTCCTAGAGTCATGAAACACCTCACAGCAAATCATGCTGTAATGAGAGAACACTGATAAGGAGGGCTGACTGTACTACCAAAATCAATTACAGCCACTATCCTGCTGTAATAGGACTATTAAATGGATCCTGAGTACAGGGTACAACAAATCTACCTTGCTATGATCTTACATTTTACTGTCCGCACTGAACTTTGTGTAACTGTAACAATTTTCTCTGCATTCTGTTATTGTTTTATCTTTCCTTCAACTCAGAGCACTGTGAAATGATATGATTGCATAAATGATATGCAAGATAAGCTATTCACTTTATCTTGGCACATTTGACAATAATAAACTAATTCTAACACATAAAATTACTACAGTACTATGCAAAAGTCTAAGGCACCTTAGCTATATACGTATATATGCCTAAGGCTTTTGCACGGTACTGTATCCACCATGGACCCACCAATCTCCTCTCTTGAAGTCATTTCATCAGGTCCTGAGGTTTTATCCATCTTTAAGTCCTCAAAGACATAGTATTAGGGAGGAATATAAATACGAGAAACTTTGTAGATGCTGGAAATCCAAAGCAACACACACACAATGCTGCAGGGACTCAGCAGGTCAGGCAGCATCTATGGAGAGAATAAACAGTGGACGTTTCGGGCTGAGACTGCAAAATAAAGAGGAATATACTTGCTTTCTAGACAGCTCAGAGAAACATAAATAGATTTGTAAATTGATTTCCTGAGGTACAGTAAAAAACTTCGTTCTGCATGTCACCCATTCAGATTATTTCATCACATCAGTGCATTGAGGTAGTCCAAGGGAAAACACAAATAACAGAATGCAGAATGAAGTGTTACAGTCACAGAGAAAGAGCAGTGCAGGTAGACGTTATGATGCAAGGTCATAATTAAGAACATTGTGAGATCAGGAGACCATAGGGAAAAGTCTCTAGAGTATTTATTCCCTAAGGTACTGGAGAATGAGCGGAGATTTGATAAAGGAATACAATGTAATGAGGGGTATAGATAGGCTAAATGTAAACAGGACTTTTCCAGAGGTTGGGTGGGACTAGAACTAGAGATAATAGTCATAGTCATAGTCATAGTCATACTTTATTGATCCCGGGGGAAATTGGTTTTCGTTACAGTTGCACCATAAATAATAAATAGTAATAAAACCATAAATAGATAAATAGTAATATGTAAATTATGCCAGGAAATAAGTCCAGGACCAGCCTATTCGCTCAGGGTGTCTGACCCTCCAAGGGAGGAGTTATAAAGTTTGATGGCCACAGGCAGGAATGACTTCCTATAACATTCTGTGCTGCATCTCGGTGGAATGAGTCTCTGGCTGAATGTACTCCTGTGCCCCACCAGTACATTATGTAGTGGATAGGAGACATTGTCCAAGATAGCATGCAACTTAGACAGCATCCTCTTTTCAGACACCACCGTGAGAGAGTCCAGTTCCATCCCCACAACATCACTGGCCTTACGAATGAGTTTGTTGATTCTGTTGGTGTCTGCCACCCTCAGCCTGCTGCCCCAGCACACAACAGCAAACATGATAGCACTGGCCACCACAGACTCGTAGAACATCCTCAGCATCGTCCGGCAGATGTTAAAGGACCTCAGTCTCCTCAGGAAATAGAGACGGCTCTGACCCTTCTTGTAGACAGCCTCAGTGTTCTTTGACCAGTCCAGTTTATTCTCAATTCGTATCCCCAGGTATTTGTAATCCTCCATGTCCACACTGACCCCCTGGATGGAAACAGGGGTCACCGGTACCTTAGCTCTCCTCAGGTCTACCACCGGCTCCTTAGTCTTTTTCACATTAAGCTGCAGATAATTCTGCTTACACCATGTGACAAAGTTTCCTACCGTAGCCCTGTACTCAGCCTCATCTCCCTTGCTGATGCATCCAACTATGGCAGAGTCATCAGAAAACTTCTGAAGATGAAAAGACGGTTAAGGGTGAAATTAGTAATACTGAAGGGAAATACAAAGGTAACACCTTCACTCAGAGAATAGTGAGATTGTAGAACTTACTGCCAGTGGAAATGGTAGAGCTTAACACACAAGAGAAATTTGTAAAGGTACGTGAATGGGATGAGTGGTGGGGTCTCTGTCAAAGGAAATGTAAGGTGCTTATTCCCTCTGCGAACCCACAGGTCACCTTTGGTCAAAATGCTTATCCCCCCCACTGCCCGATCAGAGAAACATGCAATCATGGGAATAATGTGGTAGTTTATGGACTATGAATATCACAATGTGTATATCCATGTTCGTATCTCTCAAATTCTGATCCTAATTACTCCTGGATAATGGGTTACGAGGGTAACAATCAAGTTCCTCTAATCTGAATGAAGTTCATGTCCATGGCAAAAGCCATCTGGTGCTTCAGTATTATTTCACAGTCGTGGATAATATAAGCTTGCTTTGCTGGATGTGCTTGTTGGCATGTCCTGTAAGTTCCATTTGGTTTTCTGAGTTTCACCTAGACCAAACCCACTTTCTATGAACTATGAAGTGCGTGTTATCACCGTGTTACAGGATAAAGCTAAGCTGCAGCATCTTGTTGGACATGAATTCCCCGTCATCGCCATAGTGGCTGCACTTCTGAGTTCCTTTCTTGGCAGGGATGTGCTTTGGGATGTCCTAGAGTCATGAAACACCTCACTGCAAATCATGCTGTAAGGAGAGAACACTGATGCTGGAATCTGGAGAGAGAAACAACTGCTTAGATTAGCTCATTTGGACAAGCAGCATCAGGGAGAGAGACTTGCCATCCCCATTCTAACAACCTTCTGCAGGAAGACCGTCGACAGGGTCCTGTCTTGCTGCATCATTGTGGTATGGAAGCTGCAAGGCATCAGACCTCAAGACCCTACAGAGAATAGTAAAAATCACCAAGAGGATCACTGGGGTCTTCCTCCCCCACGATTTGTCACATTTACTGGGAGCGTTGTAGATAAAGGCCCCAGGGTATTGTTGAGGATCCCTACCACCCACCACACAATCTCTTTGAGCTGTTTACTGTTCACTGTTTACCTGTGTTGCATATGACATGCATTTTAAATTATATTTTATTAACTTCTTTGTGTTAATATTTTGCCTAATGTGCTGTGTGTGATATATGTTTTGAGGGTGCATTGTGGTCCAGAGAAGTGTTGTTTCGTTTGGTTGTAGGTATGGTGCTGTGCAGAAGTTTCAGGCACCCCAGATACATATGTGCCTAAGACTTTTGTACTATACTGTATTTACAGGCAGCTGACAATATACTTGAACTTGAAGTTAAGAGAAATAATCAACGTTTTAAGCTGAGACTGATACGAGGTCTCCACTCAAAATGGTGACATTTCCATGCCGCCTGATCTGTTGACTTCCTCCAGCCATCTTTCCCTCACTGAAACATCTTTGCTTTATGTCAGAAACATTCAATAACTAATCTCACAGCTGGTATTTCTGCCAAAACCATTAGCTAGACATGAAAAGGAATCTTCATACATTAGAACTGTTTAATCAGCTCCAGACAAAGTACAACAATAAAATGGATCAAAGCATCTTGGAGCATTAGATTGTGGAATCCAACCTAATTTAACATTGAAGCCCTGAGGAAGAGCTGTACTGTGGGAAGTAACACATAAAATGCTGGAGGAATTCTAGTCTGTGGAGGGAAATGGACAGGCAACAGGACTGAACGAAAGAAGACAGCTGGTATAAAAAGGTGTAGGAATGGATTGAGCAAGAGCTGATAAGTGATAAGTGGATACAGGTGAGGAGGAGTGATAGACAGATGGAGGAGCCGAGGGAAATGAATAGCATCAGATGCTGGGAGGTGAGGGGTGGAAGTAAGGAAGGGAATCTCATGGAATGTTGAGTAAAGGGAGAGAGGCAGTGAGGGAAGAGTGTGTGGATGATGGGCAGATGGACATTGTGAGGGAGTGGAAAGGGACACGATAATGGGGGCCATGTGGATCAGGAGGAGAGAGAAAAGAGAAAGGATAGAAACAAACCAGAGGTGGAGCAATTTCCCAAAGTTCCAGGCAGAAATTTCCTCAAATTTGCATTTAGCCTCAAACTGGCAGTGAAGAAGGTCGAGGACAGGCAGCTCAATTTGTGAATAGAGAGGACAATTAAAGTGACTGGCCACTGAGAGCTCCAGACAGATTGAGCGTGCTTGACAAAGTTGGGACACACTGGTGTAAGTGTGACATAGATGATCATGGTCTTTCCATGATCATGATTGTTCTTGGCAATTTTTCTACAGACGTTGTTTGTCACTGCCTTCTTCTGGGCAATGTCTTTACAAGGCAGATGAACCCAGCCGTTAGCAATACTCTTCAGAGTTTTACTGCCTGGTGATAGTGTTTGCAAAACCAATACTTGTGGTATGCATCAGCTGCCTATATGACCATCCACCACCTGCTCCCATGACTGCATGTTTCTCTGATCGGGCAGTGGGGGGATAAGCATTTTGCCTAAAGGTGACCTGTTGGTTAGCAGAGGAGCATTTCCTTTCATAGAGAACCCAGCACTCATCCCACTCATGTACCTTTACAAGTTTCTCTTGTCTGTTGAGCTCTACCATTTCCACTTGCAGTTAGTTCTACAATCTCACTACTCTCTGAGAGAAGATCTTACCCTCATATTTCCCTTCAGTATTACTAACTTCACCCTTAACCCATTACCTCTAGTTCTAGTCTCACCCAACCTCTGGAAAAGTCCATTTACATTTAGCCTATCTATACTCCTTATTACATTGTATTCCTTTATCAAATCTCCCCTCATTCTTCAGTACTTTAGGGAATAAATACTCTAGAGACTTTTCCCTATGGTCTCCTGATCTCTCAATGTTCCTAATTATGACCTTGCATCTTAATGTCTACCTGCACTGCTCTTTCTCTGTGACTGTAACACTTCATTTTGCATTCTGTTATTATGTTCTTCCTTGGACTACCTCAATGCACTGATGTGATGAAATGATCTGAATGGGTGACATGTAGAACGAAGTTTTTTACTGTACCTCAGGAAATCAATTTACAAATCTATTTATATTTCTCTGAGCTGTCCAGAAAGCAAGTATATTCCTCCTTATTTTGCAGTCTCAGCCCGAAACGTCCACTGTTTATTCTCTCCATAGATGCTGCCTGACCTGCTGAGTCCCTGCAGCATTGTGTGTGTGTTGCTTTGGATTTCCAGCATCTACAAAGTTTCTAGTATTTATATTCCTCCCTGATACTATATCTTTGAGGACTTAAAGATGGATAAAACCTCAGGACCTGATGAAATGACTTCAAGAGAAGAGATTGGTGGGTCCATGGTGGATACAGTACCGTGCAAAAGCCTTAGGCATATATACGTATATAGCTAAGGTGCCTTAGACTTTTGCATAGTACTGTAGTAATTTTATGTGTTGCACTGTACCGCTGCCGCCAAAGAAAAAAAACAAGTTTCATGTCATGTGAGTAATGATAAACCTGATTCTGATATGTGTCTCTATTGTGGACTGAGAGTGGGAAGGGGACAGGGAAAGGGAGAGGAATCATGGTTGGGGAAAGGGAAAGGGAGAGGGGAGGGAGCAGGAAGCACCAGAGAGACATTATGTAATGATCAATAAATCAATTGTTTGGAATCAAATGAACTTGCCTGGTGTCTCAGGGCTGGGTGCGTCTGCACCCGCACCCTTCACCCCGGCACAACTTCTCTGCCACCTGTCCCACACCCCTCCCATCGACCTCCAACCTCGCCATTCCCAACACCCTTTGCTCCCGCCAGAATTACAAACGCGCTCTCTGCTCCACGTTGACAAATACAGTACTGAGCAAAAGTCTTAGGCACGCTGGCTATATGTATGTGCCTAAGACTTTTGCACAATACTGTATTTATACCCTCACTGTCCACAGGTGAGGAGACAGATGAATGGACACAGTAAATGTGGTACATTTATTTAAGATGGGCAGCAGGGATTAGTCGAGTAATGAGCAAGTTAGTCCAATGTCAGTGGAACAAGGAACATAGAACATCACAATCAAGCAGGATGTTGTTAATTAACTATTAATTAAATGCCTAACTAAACTAATGCTTTCTATCTAGACAAAGTCCATATTCATCCATTTCCTGCATGTTCATGTGCTTGCCTCAGAGCCTCTTGGAATTGGAATTGGTTTATTGCAGAGATACTTTGAACAGCTTGCCTTGCGTTCCATTCATGCAATCATATACACAATGCTTGGTTGGTGGGATGGAGCTACATCTCTTTCAAAGAAGGTCGAAGGCACTCTGTCCTTCCACTAGTTTACAGGTCTCCCTTGGGGAAGGTTTAGCACCTGCTTAGCCCCCCAGATCAGGGTCACGTGAAGCCATGAGAGCAGCTGGTGCATATCACAAGACTTGGTTATGCGACCACTGACATCAGGCAGTCAATCTCTGAAGGGTATTGACGATGGCTAGGGTCACCCATCTTGTAAAAATACTGACAAGAAGGAGGCAATGGTAAACCACTTCTGGAGAAAACGTTGCCAAGAACAATCATGGTCATGAGACACAGCACATAATGGTGATGATGGTGAGCTAAGCTAATGGTTTCTGCTGAGACAATGTCCACATTAATCCATTTCCTGCATATCCATGCACCTGTCTAAGAGTTTCTTGGAATTAGAATTGGTTTATTGTTGTCACATGTGCCAAGATAGAGTGAATAGCTTATCTTGCATGTCATTTATGCAATCATATCATTTCACAGTGCTCTGAGTTGGAGGAAAGATAAAACAATAACAGAATGCAGAGAAAATTGTTACAGTTACACAGAAAGTGCAGTGCAGACAGTAAAATGTAAGATCATAGCAAGGTAGATTGTGAGGTCAAGAGCAGACTTTGTCATACCTGTACTAGGGATCTATTTAATAGTCCTTTCACAGCAGGATAGTAGCTGTGATTGATTTTGGTAGTACAGTCAGCCCTCTTTATCCACGGGTTCCACATGCGTGGATTTAACCAGCTGCTGATCAGGAAAACTCAGAAGTTCTCTCTCCAGCCTTTGTTTAAGCATTTTTTTTGTCATTATTCCTAAATGATACAATATAACAACTATTTACATATCATTCACATTGTATTAGGTATTATAAGAAATATAGAGATGATTTAATGTATATGGGAGGATGTGTGTAGGTTATATGCAAATATTACGCCATTTTATATAATGGACTTGAGCATCCAAGTTTTTTGGTATCCGCGGGGGGGGGGGGGGAAGGTTCCCTGAACTAATCCCCGCGGATAAAGAGGGCTAACTGTACGCACCAAGTCGTGATTCACCCAGACGGGATTTTCTCTATGGTGCATTGATAAAACTTGGTAAGGGTCGACAGCAGAGTGTGTTCTGCAGTCACACTGCCAGCCCTGTCATTGCTCATCAGCTGTTTGTTCTCTCAATATAGGCATGTCACGATGACTGCAATACATTTTTTCTGGAAATTGTAAGGAAATGCCTGAAATTGATTTTAGTCTTCAAGTCCATTACACTATGGATAGAAACCAGCTGCCATTCCACAGAAAATCCAACACATCATCGCTCATTCCACAACCACTCACTGTGGGACCTGACTTCCACATTCTTGCAGCTTTGTGGATAAATAAACATTCCTCCTGAACTTTTATATTGGATTACTTAGTGACTATCTTGTATATCTGAGCCCGAATTTTGGTCTCCTACACATTCTGCCTAACTTGAGCGCTATTAATTTTCCAGTGATAGGGTAGATGCAGGGAATGGGTGGTTTGAAAAAGAAATCTGTTAAATCCCTTTAGTTGATAATAACCATGGCATTTACTCTCTGGTCAGAACCTCTAATAATCTGCTCCACTGAACCAGTGTAAGTCAGCTTTGTACTTTTCCTCTCTGAAGTACAGGATGAGTCAGTGGTGTAGTGCAAGCACTTCAAGAAGAAATAATGATTTCTTTGAAAGGCTAGGCAATATATTTTATCCAAAATTAAAATGTTTCATAAAATTTCTGTCATGTTTAATTAACTGTGAGAAGCAAAAAGACTAAGGATTGAAGACTTTAGGATGTTAAATCCTGGAGCATAAGAGAGTGAGGGTAGATCTGATAGAGGTGTACAAAATTATGTGGGGTATAGATAGGATTGCGTGGTGGGGCAGAGATATGTCTGTACCAAAGGAACGAGGGTGATTTGCTTCCGGTGGCTGATGAGGCTGGTGTGGGACCAGTGGTGGTTTTCCTTTCTGCTGCTCTATTACATCAGACATTTGAGGAGGTAGGCATGTGACCAAAGGCTAACAAATTTGTTCAGATGTACGGTGGAGAGCACTGTAACTGGTTGCATCACTGTCTGGTAGGGAGGGACCACTGTACAGGATTGGAAAAAATCTGCAGGGGCTTGAAAACTCAGCCAGCTACATCATGGGCACAAGGCTATGCATGATCAAGGACAACTTCAAAAGGCAGTACCTCAAAAAAGTGGCATCCTTCACCCAGGGCGTGATGTCTGACTAGCTTTCTGGAGGAGGAACAGGAGCCTGAAGATACACCCTCAATGTTTTAGCAACTGCCTCTTCCCCTTGTCCATCAGATTTCTCAATGGTTAATGAACCTATGAACACTACAGAGTTGTGCAAACTTCTTTGGCACAAATGTATAGCTAGGGTGCCTAAGACTGTTGCACAGTACTGTATTTGTCAACATGGAGAGAAGAACAAGTTTGTAAATATGGCAGGAGCAAAGGATGCTGGGAATGGTGAGTGTGGAGCACCGCGGGATGGCTGTGGGTCAGGTGGCAGAGAAAGAGTGTTGGGGATTGGGGGGCAGAGTTTTGGGGTGGGTGCAGACACACCCAGCCCTGAGACAGCAGCCAAGGTCATTTGATTCCAAACCATTGCTTATTTATCATTACAGAATGTCTCTCTGGTACTTCCCACTCGCTTTGGATTCAGATTCTGCTGTGGACACAGCGCATGGCCAATCATGCAATGCATGGAAACTGGCTGCTGAGGGTCTTTGACATGTGACAGTAACTCTGTTTCTTTCTTCACAGACACTGACCAACCTGCTGAGTATTTCCAGCATAAGTTGCATTTATTGGACCATCTTAGGCCATAAGACACAGGAGCAGAATTAGGCCACTTGGCCCATTGAGTCTGCTCTGCCATTCTATCATGGCTGATGTATTTTTCCTCTCAACCTCATGCTCCTGCTTTCTCCACAATCTTTTACTGCAATCTTTGACACCCTTATTATCAAGAGCCTATCAATCTCTGCTCTAAATCTACCCAATGGGTCATCCAATGAATGTATCCTCTGATACATTCTGTGCAGAAGATCCAGATAAGGTCATCTAACATAGTCAACTTTCGCAGCAAGTTTTGCCTTCGTTGTACCTCCCTCTATAGTCTGTAGTCTGTTCTGTACATATTCATGAATACAGAAAGGATAAACAAATAAATTGGAAATACACTCTGAGGCCTCTTTATTAGGAACACCTGTACACCTGCTCATCAATGCAAATATCTAACCAGCCAATCACGTGGCAGCAAATCAATGCAGAAATGCAAGCAGCCATAGTCAAGAGGTTCAGTTGTTGTTCAAACCAAACATTGGAATGGGGAATAAATGTCATCTAAGTGACCTTAACTGTGGAATGATTGTTGGTGCCAGAATGGGTGGTTTGAGTATCTAAATAAACAGCTGATCTCCTGGGATTCTTCACAGACAACAGACTTAAGAGTTTACAGAGAATGCCGTGAAAAACAAAAATTAAAATCCAATAAGCAGCAATCCTGTGGATAGAAATGCTTAGTTAATGAGAGTGGTCAGAGGAGAATGGCCAGATTGCTTCAAGCTGATAGGAAGGCGACAGAAATTCAAGTAACCAAGAGTTATAATGGTGGTGTGCAGAAGAGCATCTCTGAATGCACAACATGTTGAACCTTGAAGTGGACGGGCTAGAGCCACTCAGCACCTAATAAAGTGGCTACAGAGTGTTTATCACCATTTCTTCATTACTGTGGGGCCCAGTACTGGAACTTCCTCGTTAACGTCACTGCGGGAATCCAGTGATTCAATAAGCTGGTTCAACTCCACCTTCAGGACTGGGGTTGGACCGGAGGTACCCAGATCCAAAGTCCAGAATGCAAATTGGAAAGATGTTGTGAAACGTGTTGTTTTGTGGTAGCAGCACAATGCAAGACACATGTGTGCACGCGTGCGCATGTGCACACACACACACACACACACACACTTACTCACACACTCACTCACACACACACACACACTCACACACACACTCACTCACACACACACTCACACACACTCACACACACACTCACTCACACACACACTCACACACACACACACACTCACTCACACACACACTCACACACACACACTCACACACACACTCACTCACACACACACTCACACACCCACTCACACACTCACACACACACACACACATTCACACACACTCACTCACTCACACACACATACACACACTCGCTCATTCACACACATTCACACACACACACTCACACTCACTCACACACACACACACACGCACACACACACTCACACACACACACACGCACACACACACACACACTCACACGCACACACACACTCACACACACACACACGCACACACACACACACACACTCGCTCACTCACACACATTCTCTCACACACACACACACACACTCACAATTAAATAAGTAGTACAAATGACGGCAGCAGTACAATGCAAAACATAAAAAATCCTATAATTTTTAATAAATAAACAAACAAATAAAAAAAAGCAAAATAGGAATAATGAGGTAGGGTTAGTCTGTAAGACATAGGAGCAGAATTAGGACATCGAGCCCATTGAGTCTACTCTGCAATTCCATTGTGGCTGATTTATTACCCCTCTCAACCCCATTCTCAAGTCAAGTCAAGTCAAGTTGAGTCACTTTTTATTGTCATTCCGACCATAACTGCTGGTACAATACACAGTAAAAACGAGACAATGTTTTTCAGGACCATGGTGCTACATGAAACAATACAAAAACTACACTGAACTACGTAAAACAACACAGAAACTACACTAGACTACAGACCTACCCAGGACTGCATAAAGTGCACAAAACAGCGCAGGCATTACAATAAATTCCTGTAAGCTTTGACATTATTACTAGTTAAGAACCTATCAACCTCTGCTTTGAATATACCCAATAAGTGGGCCTCCGCAACCAAGTTATGCGACGATGAATTCCACAGTTTCACCACTGAAGAAATTCCTCCTTCTCTCCATTCTAAAGCAACAGCCCTCTTTTCTGAAGCTGTGCCCTCTGGTCCTGGACTGCCCCACTATAGGAAACGTTCTCTCCATTTCCATTCTATCTAGCCCTTTCAGCTTTGAACAGGTTTCAATGAGATCTTGCCCGCCCCCCCGTTCTTCTAAATTCCAGCGAGTACAGCTCCAGAATCCAAGCCACATGGGAAGAAACAAACAGACTTCTTACAGTTGACGTCAGAATTGAACTCCAAACTCCGAAGACCTGCGCTGTCATAGTGACACACTAAACACCACACTACTATGACACCTGTGAGTTCTTCTAGTGTTCTGTGTGTTGTGATGGTATTTCTCATCCCAGTAAGGCTGAAGTGTACACTATGCAGTCTTCACTACCATCACGGTCAGGTTCAGAGATGGGATCAGCGAGCTGGCAGCTCACTAAGGAGTAAAGGCTGAGAAAAAGTGACTGGAGTATCAGAGGTTCCATCAGCTTTGCAGGCAGGGATGTTATCTCGTCGCAGCAGCCATTTCACCTTCAGTCTGGAGGGTGAAATCTGCCAGCAGTACGGAGGGAGTGCATGGGAAGCCCAAGGAAAGATGGCTGCAGGCACAGTTTGAAATATTGTCCTTTAGTAGAGGATGTTTATGTGGTTATTCTGCACACAGCTTGAATAGCTATTCAATTCCCCATGGAGTCAATGGATGTGGTATATTTGGATTTTCAAAAGGCTTTTGACAAGGTCCCACACAGGAGATTAGTGTGCAAACTTAAAGCACACGGTATTGGGGGTAAGGTATTGATGTGGATAGAGAATTGGTTAGCAGACAGGAAGCAAAGAGTGGGAATAAATGGGAACTTTTCAGAATGGCAGGCAGTGACTAGTGGGATACCGCAAGGCTCAGTGCTGGGACCTCAGTTGTTTACAATATATATTAATGACTTGGATGAGGGAATTAAATGCAGCATCTCCGAGTTTGCGGATGACACGAAGCTGGGTGGCAGTGTTAGCTGTGAGGAGGATGCTAAGAGGATGCAGGGTGACTTGGATAGTTTGGGTGAGTGGGCAAATTCATGGCAGATGCAATTTAATGTGGATAAATGTGAAGTTGTCCACTTTGGTGGCAAAAGTAGGAAAACAGATTATTATCTGAATGGTGGCCGATTAGGAAAAGGGGAGGTGCAACGAGACCTGGGTGTCATTATACACCAGTCATTGAAAGTGGGCATGCAGGTACAGCAGGCGGTGAAAAAGGCGAATGGTATGCTGGCATTTATAGCGAGAGGATTCGAGTACAGGAGCAGGGAGGTACTACTGCAGTTGTACAAGGCCTTGGTGAGACCACACCTGGAGTATTGTGTGCAGTTTTGGTCCCCTAATCTGAGGAAAGACATCCTTGCCATAGAGGGAGTACAAAGAAGGTTCACCAGATTGATTCCTGGGATGGCAGGACTTTCATATGAAGAAAGACTGGATGAACTGGGCTTGTACTCGTTGGAATTTAGAAGATTGAGGGGGGATCTAATTGATACGTATAAGATCCTAAAGGGATTGGACAGGCTAGATGCAGGAAGATTGTTCCCGATGTTGGGGAAGTCCAGAACAAGGGGCCACAGTTTGAGGATAGAGGGGAAGCCTTTTAGGACCGAGATTAGGAAAAACTTCTTCACACAGAGAGTGGTGAATCTGTGGAATTCTCTGCCACAGGAAACAGTTGAGGCCAGTTCATTGGCTATATTTAAGAGGGAATTAGATATGGCCCTTGTGGCTACGGGGGTCAGGGGGTATGGAGGGAAGGCTGGGGCGGTTTTCTGAGTTGGATGATCAGCCATGATCATAATAAATGGCGGTGCAGGCTCGAAGGGCCGAATGGCCTACTCCTGCACCTATTTTCTATGTTTCTATGTTTCTATAACACCCCACTGGAGCGAGGGTGCCAGCGTAATGCTAAAACAGCACCAGTGATCAGGGTTCATTTCTGCCGCTTACTGTAAGGAGTTTGTACGTTCTCCCTGGAACCTCACGTTCCCCATGTAGTCAATGGAATTGAGTGGGTTTCCTCCAGGGTGGTCTATTTCCCTTCCATATTGCAAAGATGAGCAAGTTAATAATTGGTCAGAAGGGTCTAGTCAGAATCAGAAGCAGATTTACTGTCACTGACATATACTGTGAAATAAGACCAAAAGACATAGGACAAGAAGAAGGCAATTCTGCCCATAGAGCCTGCTCCGCCATTCCATCGTGGCTGATTTATTATCCCTCTCCACCTCATTCTCCTGCCTTCTTCGTGTAACCTTTGATGCCCTGACCAATTAAGAACCTATCAACCTCCAGTTTAAATATACTCAATGACTTGGCTTCTACAGCCGCCTATAGCAATGAATTCCACAGATTCATCATCTTCTGACTAAAGAAGTTCCTCATCGTCTCTGTTCTAAATGGACGTCCCTCTATTCTGAGGCTGTCCCCTATGGTCCTAGACTCCACAACTATTGGAAACATCCTCTCTATGTCCCCTCTATCTAGGCCTTTCAATATTCAATATGTTTCAATGAGATCCTCCCTCGTTCTTATAAATTCCAGTGAATACATGTCCTGAGCCATCAAACACTCCACTTGCATTAACCCATTCATTCCAGGGATCATTCCTATGAGCCTCCTCTGGACCCTCTCCAATGCCAGCACATTCTTTCCAAGATAATGGGTCCAAATGAAGAATGCAGAGGTTAAGTGTGTGGACACTCTGTGGTTATATGAGCTTGCTGGCCTCTCCTTCCATGTTACAACATTGCCTGTAAAGCACATTTCGAGCCATTGAAGTTTACTGGTGAATGAACAGATCATAGGCAGGCCCATTACATTTTTAAGAAAGATATTCAAATTGCAGACGAGATGTTGAAAGTGCATTAACGTGGATAAATGCTTGGGACTTAACCAAATGTATCCAGAGGGAAGCAAGGGAAGACATTATTGGGGCCTTGTTTCATTGTTTGGCACAGGTTTCAATAGGTCCATCTCATGCCAGAGAAATGTATATAATATACAACCAGAAATTATTTTTCTTCACAGATTTCCATGAAAACAGAAGAGTGCCCCAGAAGACAGAGTGATGCACCAGGACAGTGACTATTGTTCTGTCTTTATTTGAAAAGGACAGGCTGGAAAGCCGAACACCCACTGTGGAAAAGGTGCTGGAGGGTTTTCTGAGAGACAGGGCCTATCTGATAGTCATAAAACACTACAGTCCACTTAGTCTGTACCGAACTGTAATTCTGCCTTGACGCATCAACACACACCTGGACTATAACCCTCGATACCCCTCCTATCCACGTACCTATCAAAACGTCTCTTAAACGTTACATTCAAAACCCTTTCACCACTTCCACTGGCAGCTCATTTCACACTCGCATGAAGAAGTTCCCTTTAAATATTTCACCTTTCATCCTGAACCTGTGACCTCGAGTTCTAGTTTCAACAAGCCTCAGTGAGAAAAGTCTGCCTACACTTGCCCAATCTATACCCATCATAATATTGTATACCTCTATCAAACCTCCCCTCGTTTTCTTATGCTCCAGGGAATGAAATCCTAACCAATTCAATCTTTCCTTATAACTCTGGTCCTCAAGATCCTTGCAAATTTTCTCTGCACTCTTTCAATCTTATTGGTATCTCTCTTGTAGGTAAGTGACCCAAGCTGCACACAGTCCCCGAAATTAGGCCTCACCTACTTCTTATACAACTTCAGCATCACATCCCATCTCCTGTACTCAGTACATTGACTTAGGAAGGCCAACGTGCCAAAAGCTTTCTTTACAACCCAATCTAGATGCCACTTTCAAGGAATTATGGACCCGTGCTTAGAAAGTCAAGGACTGATTAGGGATAGCTAGTATGACTTTGTGAATGGGATATCTCATCCCCCACAATTATTTGGGCTTATTGAAGTGGTGATCAAGCGGACTGAAAAGGGAAGGGTGGTAATTAATGTCTATATGACCTTCAGCAAGGCCTTTAACAAGGTCACACATGGTAGGCTGGTCCAGATCATTAGGTGATATGGGATCTCACGTGAGGTAGAGGGCCTTAAGAAGATGGCATCCATCATTAAAAACCCTTACCACCTGGGACATTACCTTCTGGTTATTACCAGAGGTGGAGGAGATTAAAGATAAAGTTTAAAGATTTGCCTTATTTGTCACATGACCATTGAAATATTGAAGCATGCAGTGAAATATGTAATTTGTGTCCAGCTCAAGGGCCTGCTGAGGGCAGCCTACAATGATCAGTATGTTTCCGGCACTAACATAGCATGCCCACAACTTACCAACCCTCATTAAACTATTCGTCTTTGCAATGCGGGAGGAAATTGGAGCATCCAGAGAAATCCCACACAGTTACGGTGAGTCTGAAGATTCAAACACAGTATTTTAGGAACAGCTTTATCCCCACTGCCTTTGGATTTCTGGAAGCTCCATGAAACTATGAACACTGCCTTGATATTCGCCTTCTGTACTACGTATTTATTTTGTAATTTATAATAATGTTCATGTTTTGTATCATCCTATAGCCGCCATGCAACAGGTTTCAGGTCCTACATCAGTGATAGTAGTACAGTAAATTCTGAAATTGGCTTGGTGGTGAGTGTGAGAGAGGTAGCAGAAAATTGTTTATTAAACTAGTGGTTACAAGCAAGTATTCAGCATAAATAACTCTCACAAAATGCTGGAGAAACTCAGCAAGTCGGGCAGCATCTATAGAAGGAAGTAAACAGTTCATATTTTGGCCCCAAACTGCATGACCTATTGATTTCCTCCAGCATTTTGTGGGTGTTGCTCTGGATTACCAGCATCTGTAGGATCTCTTGTGTCTTCAAATACTGTATATAAGATCTCCCAGTTTGGGCCCCTCATTATAGGAAGAACGTGAAAACTTCAGAGAGGGTGCAGATTAGATTCATCAGGATGCTGCCTGATGAGAAAGCATATCTTATAAGGAAATACTGAGTGAGATAGGGCTTTTTTTGGAGCAAATGCGTATGAGAGGTGATCTGATAGAGATGTCTAAGAGGCATAGATAGAGTGGACAACCATAGACTTTTTCCCAGGGAAGAAATGGTTAATAAGAGAGGACATAATTTTCAGGTGATTAAAAGAAAGTATAGGAGGGATATTTGGGAGGTGGGATTGAGATATATCTCTACCAAATGAGGTGGAAGGTGTTCCTTCCCTCTGCTATCCTGCAGGTCATTCTTGGACAAGGAGTAACACCTACTAAGTCCCCCGATCGGGGTCATGTGGAGCCATGGGAGCAGGTGGTGGATGGTCGTATGAGCAGCTGGTGCATATCACAAGTCCTGGTTATGTGACTGCTGATGTCAGGCAGACACTCTCTGAAGAGTATTGATATTGGCTGGGATCACCCATCTTGTAAAGGCAGTGCCCAGAAGAAGGCAATGGTAAACTACTTCTGTAGAAAAATTTGCCAAGAACAATCATGGTCATGGAACCATGATCGCTTACATTATATGACATGGTGCATAATGATGACGATATGGGGATGAGAGTCAGCGGTAAGTTTCTTACACAGAGAGTGTTGGGGATGTAGAACATGCTGCCACTGGTGATGGAGGCAGACACATTAAAGAGAGGTCAGAGGAGAATAGCCAGACTGATTCAAGCTGACAGGAAGGCGACAGTAACTCGAATAACCAAGTGTTCCAACAGTGGTGTTTAGAAAAACATCTCTCAATGCACAGCATGTTGAACCTTGAAGTGGATGGGCTACAGCAGCAGAAGATCACGAACATGAACTCAGTGCTCTTTGTTAGGTAGAGGTAATGGCCACTGAATACATTTCCCCTTGTTCAGAAATCTCTCATTGCTGAAAATACCCCAACATCTGACTGGCCAATCACCTGTGGGACTCAGAGAATATAAAACATAAAACAAAGAACATAGAACATTACTACACAGTACAGGCTCTTTGGCCTATAATGTGGTACCAACCTTTTAATTAAACATTTCTCTCCCAAATAGCCCTTACTTTTCCTTCCATCCATGTAGCTATCTAAGACTCTGTTAAACAGATTTAATCACTGCTTTCCTGGGAACTATCTAGGTGGCATCCTTCTGAGCCCTAATAGGTAAATTTTGAGATAACCGAGGGACGTTTCTGCCATCCCAGTGCCTAGCTGGGTTTGGATTTTGCAGCTGTTCTTGTTTTTCTCTGGTCTGGAACTTGCTCGGCATTGAGCATTACAGGCTGTTAGCGCCAGTGGAAATGAAGGAAGACTGCTCACGAAAGAACGATAAATCACAGGTCATGCTGTTAATTGAGACCATGTCCCTAAATGTGTCAGTGATATTAATTGCTCCCATCCCACTGCAACCCTTGTTGAATGTTAATCTTGCAGCAATTTGGAAAGGAAAATGAACTAAGTGTGTGAGTTTCTCCTCTGGTCCCCAATGTTCTCACCTGCTGTCTAATTATTAGGGGGTGGATCACATGAATAATATTTGATCTCATGTAGGGGGAGGATTTCCCCACTGAGGGGCATTAATATTGGACCAAACAGCCCTGAAATCAGACCCATTTTCACCCATCTCTGTACATACACTCAGTGGCCTCTTTATTAGATACCTCCTGCACCAAGTAACATAGCCTACATAATGTACAAACCACGACTGTGCTACAACACACAACTCGAACTACATCCTCAAGTTCACCGATGACACGACCGTGGTGGGTCTCATCAGTAAGAATGATGAGTCAGCATGCAGAGAGGATATGCAGCGGCTAACGGACTGGTGCAGAGCCAACAACCTGTCTCTGAATGTGAACAAAACAAAAGAGATGGTTGTTGACTTCAGGAGGACACGGAGCGACCACCCTCCGCTGAACATTGACGACTCCTCGGTAGAGAGCGTTAAAAGCACCAGATTTCTTGGTGTTCACCTGGCGGAGAATCTCACCTGGTCCCTCAGCACCAGCTCCATAGCAAAGAAAGCCCAGCAGCGTCTCTACTTTCTGCGAAGGCTGTGAAAAGTCCATCTCCCACCCACCCTCCCATCCTCACCACATTCTACAGAGGTTGTATTGAGAGCATCCTGAGTAGCTGCATCACTGCCTAGTTCGGAAATTGCACCATCTCGGATCGCAAAACCCTGCAGCAGATAGTGAGGTCAGAGGAGAAGATCATCAGGGCCTCTCTTCCGGCCATTACAGACATTTACACCACACACTGCATCCGTAAAGCAAACAGCATTATGAAGGACTCCACGCACCCCTCATGCAAACTCTTCTCCCTCCTGCCATCTGGCAAAAGGCACTGAAGCATTTGGGCTCTCACGACCAGACTATGTAACAGTTTCTTCCCCCAAGCCATCAGACTCCTCAATACCCAGAGCCTGGACTGACACCAACCTACTGCCCTCTACTGTGCCTATTGTCTTGTTTATTATTTATTGAAATGCCTGCGCTGTTTTGTGCACTTTATGCAGTCCTGGGTAGGTCTGTAGTCTAGTGTAGTTTTTGTGTTGTTTTACATAGTTCAGTGTAGTTTTTGTATTGTTTCGTGTAGCACCATGGTCCTGAAAAACATTGTCTCATTTTTACTGTGTACTGTACCAGCAGTTATGGTCGAAATGACAATGAAAGGTGACTTAAGAATGTATAAATAATTGTAGTTTTATACATATAAAAAAATGGAAAAGGTTATATGTGTGAAAAAAGTACATGATATTTGTGAATTCCTTATCCAAATAAAAATAAAATTAAAAAAAAAGATAATAAAAAAAAGAAATACATAATGTAGCAGAGAGAAAAAATAATAAATAAAATGAAACAAAAAAAAAGAAAGGTGACTTGACTTGAGTAATGTAAAGTTTTAGTATTGCACTATTTCTTCTTTTTATTAAAATACATTTTAAAAATATGCCCCCAGTGACCAATTTATTGGCTGTTTCTTATACCCAATAAAGTAGCCACTGAGTATATGTTCCTGGTCTTCTGCTGCTGTAGCCCATCCACTTCAAAGTTCAAAATGTTGTGCATTCGGAGATGCTTTTCTGCACACCACTGTTGTAACACATGGTTATTTAAGTTCTGTCACCTTCCTGTCAGCTTGAGCCAGTCTGGCTAATCTCCCCTGACCTCTCTCATTAACAGGGCATTTTCACCCATAGGACTTCTGCTTATTGGATGCTTTTTTTTTATTGTGTTTTGCACCATTCCCTGTAAACTCTATGGACCATTGTGTGTGAAAATCCCATGAGACCAGAGGTTTCTGAGATACTCAAACAACCTGACTTGGACAGGCTGGGTGAGTGGGCAGATGCATGGCAGATGCAGTTTAATGTGGATAAATGTGAGGTTATCCACTTTGGTGGCAAGAATAGGAAGGCAGAATACTATCTGAATGGTGCCGTTAGGAAAAGGGAAAGTACAATGAGATCTAGGTGTCCTTGTTCATCAGTCACTGAAAGTAACCATGCAGGTACAGGAGGCAGTGAATAAAGCTAATGACATGCTGGCCTTCATAACAAGGGGAATTGAGCGTAGGAGCAAAGAGATCCTTCGGCAGTTGTACAGGGCCCTGGTGAGACCATACCTGGAATATTGTGTACAGTTTTGGTCTCCAAATTTGAGGAAGGACATTCTAGCTATTGAGGGAGTGCAGCATAGGTTCACAAGGTTAATTCCCGGGATGGCGGGACTGTCATATGTTGAAAGATTTGAGCGACTGGGGTTATATACACTGGAATTTAGAAGGATGAGAGGGGATCTGATTGAGACATATAAGATTATTAAGGGATTGGACACACTAGGGGCAGGAAACACGTTCCTGATGTTGGGGGAGTCCAGAACCAGAGGCCACAGTTTAAGAATAAAGAGTAGACAATTTAGAACGGAGTTGAGGAAAAACTTTTTCACACAGATGGTTGTGGTTCTGTGGAATGTTCTGCCTCAGAAGGCAGTGGAGGCCAATTCTCTGGATTCTTTCAAAAAAGAGTTAGATAGAGCTCTTAAAGATAGTGGAGTGAAGGGATATGGCGAGAAGGCGGGAAAAGGGTACTGATTGTGGATGATCAGCCATGATCACAGTGAATGGTGGTGCTGGCTCAAAGGGCTGAATGGCCTACTCCTGCACCTATTGTCTATTATCACCCCTTTTGGCACCAACAATCATGGTCAAAGTCACTTAGGTCACATTTCTTCTCCATCCTGGTGCTTGGTCTGAACATCAACTGAACCGCTTGACAATGCCTGCATGCTTTGCTGCATTGAGTTGCTGTCATGTGATTGGTTGATTAGATATTTGCATTAATAAGCAGGTGTACAGGTGTGCCTATTAAAGTGACCATCTGAGTGTATAAATCATGCATAAAACACACTCCACCGTTCCAATGGAGCAGCGTGGGCTTCTTGAACCATAGACCTTATCACCATCATCCAAATAATGGAGGGCATTGTTGGTTTTCCATTGTATCCAGCAATAACAGGAAATCTGTGCGGGGGAGTTTTTAAAGTGGAAAAGCCATTTCTCTGGGACATTTCCACTCTCTCAATCTCAGAAGTCCGGGTTTAGTGGTACGGGCAGTTGTTACAACTGGGGTCTTCATTGGCTGCAGTGGATAACCATGATTTCTTCTGTGCCTTGTCATGCCTTTCACTCTCCACCAAGCATTGCAGAACTGTCATCCTGGTGGTTGGATCTCACTGTTAATCTCATTCTCCCAGTCCACTGGAGCTGACTTCCTGTGCTGACATGCATATCCCTATCTATCTCACTGGGTACGAAGCCCGCCAGTTACCCTGACCTGGTTTAATGTGCCTGGTGAAACAGTGCACCGGGGTGTGGCCACTGTCACATGCAAACAGCTACTTGGAGCCACAGGTGAGAGCTGAGTGTCTGGTGAGGATCAAAGATCTAGTCTGAGGATCAGCAACCTCCCATCTCTAACTATCAATGTGCATACCAACAAAGTCATTAAGACCATTGAGAAGGTGCAAAAATTCAATAATGAAGCACCAATCACCACAGCTTAGAAACACCATGACCCCATCAACCACTTTGCACTAAAGTGGACTGTCTTTATTATAAAGATGAAGCCACACTCAGGTTGGAGGAAGAATACCTTATATTCCGTCTGGGTAGCCTCCAACCTGATGGCATGAACATTGACTTCTCTAACTTCCGCTAATGCCCCACCTCCCCCCGTGCCCAATCCGTTATTTATTTATATACACACATTCTTTCTCTCACTCTCCTTTTTTCTCCCTCTGTCCCTCTTACTATACCCCTTGCCCATCCTCTGGGTTTTTTCCCCCCTCCCCCTTTTCCTTCTCCCTAGGCCTCCTGTCCCATGATCCTCTCATATCCCTTTTGCCAGTCACCTGTCCAGCTCTTGGCTCTATCCCTCCCCCTCCTATCTTCTCCTATCATTTTGGATCTCCCCCTCCCACTCCCACTTTCAAATCTCTTACTAACTCTTCCTTCAGTTAGTTCTGACAAAGGGTCTCGGCCTGAAACGTCGACTGTACCTCCTCCTAGAGATGCTGCCTGGCCTGCTGCGGTCACCAGCAACTTTGATGTGTGTTGCTTGAGTTTCCCGCATCTGCAGAACCCCTTGTGTTTGTGTCTTTATTATTGTTGTAATTGTGTACTCTTGCAAAAATTGTGTATAATTTAAGTATGATTTATGTGTTTCTAGTGAATGTTACTTATCTGATGCTCTGTGCCTGTGATGCTGCTGCAAGTAAGGTTTTCATTGCAACTGTGCACACGTGTACTTGTGCAGATGACAATAAACCCGACTTTGACTTTGTCTCTCCACATTCACTGTGTGACCTCCTGGGTATTTCCAGAGTTCTCCTCAGCAACAATTGTTCAGTTCCAACAACGCTTTCCTATCATCTCTTTCCTCCCTCTTCTACAGATAGACCCAGTGGCCTGTTCCTGGGCAGTACCATTCTCCATTCAATTTCCTCAAATCCTCTTTCAGCTTTTTGACTTCTTAACCCCCGATGCTACTCAGCACACGTGTACACTTTGTCTGCATACCCCATTGCTATTGTCTCATATATTTATATACAGCTTGTTTTATTATAGTGGCATCCATAGCATTAGACTGTCTTACTCTTCTCCAAGAATCGTCACTTTGTCGTGGTGAAGAGGCTTGTGAGTTCCTGAGATCCCGAGAGGGATTGTGTCTGGCACTCAGCTACTGTCGGGTCACCCATGATGGTAAAAGTCAAAGCGAAGGTTCCAAATACTGAGCGATCCCACCAAGACTTGGGTGGTGAAGCTGACAGAAGATGATGACACATCGCCACAACAGTGAGGGTGGAGGAACGGTGTATCTGTGAAGGGTCCTCAAGTACTCTTGCTCTCCATTCCACTGGGCATTGATCCCGACCTGTCACGGGCTGCCTGTGCATCAGCCTCTGCACATTAAACAAAACCTTGCACAGGCATTCTCCGTGAAGGAAAAATAACCCCTTGGGAGAATGTCACACTCGACTCGAGCGGTTGAACTACTGTCTTACTTCAATATTCACCTTGTACTTTATGTTAAGATGGCAATCTTTAGGCCACGCCACTTGGGGATTTGTGTTAATATTGTTCTGTGACTGTGTATCCTATTGTAACTATGTGTATTTTGTGTTTTACACCTTGGCCCCAGAGGAATGTTGTTTTGTTTAGTTGTATACACGTGTACGGGGTGTATGGGGCATCCAGGGAAGGGAAGCACCTCTGGTGAGAGGGTTCATCTTGGCCATTCTGGGGTAGCTCACTCACCCTTGATCCCCACTGGACACTCAGCTCTCACCCTGTGGCTCCAAGTAGTGTTTCCATGTGACATACTCCGGTGAGATAGGGACCTGTCTGTCCTGGCATGCGATGACAGCTCCAGCAGACTGGGCTAGGAAGGTGGTGCTGCAACATTTCATGGAGAGGGAAGAGCATGAGAAGGCTCAGAAGATATCATGGTCATCCACTGCAACCAAGGAAGACGTCAGTTTGGACCTGGACTTCTGACGTCGAGAGAGTGGAACTGCTCTCCTGCAATGGCTTTTCCACTTTAAAAACTCTCCTGTACAGGTTTCAGACACAATGGGCAACCATGGCATACATGCATACTTTTGAATGACAATACACTTGACTTGACTTAGTAGTAGATAGAGGTATACAAGATATTAAGAGGAATAGATAGAGTGGACAGCCAGCGCCTCTTCCCCAGGGCACCACCGCTCAGTACAAGAGGATATGGCTTTAAGGTAAGGGGTGGGAAGTGCAAGGGGGATGTTAGAGGAAGGTTTTTTACTCAGAGAGTGGTTTGTGCGTGGAATGCACTGCCTGAGTCAGTGGTGGAGGCAGATACACTAGTGAAGTTTAAGAGACTACTAGACAGGTATATGGAGGAATTTAAGGTGGGGGGTTATATGGGAGGCAGGGTTTAAGGGTCGGCACAACATTGTGGGCCGAAGGGCTTGTACTCTGCTGTACTATTCTATGTTCTATGTTCTATTGACTTGAAGCATCAGGTCCTATTGTTCGTACTGAGTCAGCAGCCCTTCAGACAGGCACCCACGACAACAGCAGTACATTTTGTTGAAGACTGTCTGCTATTTTGTCAGAGACAGTGGTGGGTGCCTGGAACATACTGCCGGGGTAGACGGTGGAGCGGTGATTAGACGCAGACGTGAACAGGTAGGGAATGGAGAGGGTGGGTGACACAGCAGCACAGCAGCCAGCAGAACGCTCTGCAGCACCAGCAACTGGAGTTCAATCCCCTCCACTGACTGCGATGAGTTCGTGCCTTCTCCCCGTGACCACCTGAGTTTTCCCCAGGTGCTCCAGTTTCCTCCCCCGTTCCAAAAATGTACGGATTATGGTCAGTAAGTTGTGGGAATGCTATGTCAGCACCGGAAGCATGGCCACAATTGCAGGCTGCCCCAAGTGCATCCTCAGACTGCGTTGGTCGTTGACTCAAATGCAACATTTCACTCTACAGCTCAAAGCACAGGTGACAAAACTAATCTTTAAAAAATCTTTAATCTTTAGATATGGATATCTAAAATTGGCATTGGAGTGGGCACTGATAATATTGGCTGAAGGGTCTGTCCTTGTGCTGTAACACTCAATGTTCCAAAATGCCTTGGAAAAGCCTTGGAACAGAAGAGGTGAGTTCTCCCTTTCGGTCTGGCAAGAGCCAATGGATAATTTGGTCACTCGCACGTTTGCATTTGTGGGGGCTTCCAGTGAAAAACTGGCCACCTTATTTCCTGTCATTTAGAGCAGGGGTCCCCAACCATTTTTGCACTGCGGACCGGTTTAATATTGACAATATTCTTGCGGACCGGCCGATCGGGGTTGGGGTGGGGGGGGAGGGTACGGTTTCCAACGGACAAGAGTAGCAGTCAAATACATTGTGTTTACCCCGAGAAAGACTACCATGACCATGAAGCCTTGCGCGGGCACCAGTACGCATGTGTGTACGTGCCGATTTTTTTCTACAAATCGTTTTTGGCAATTCTGTTCGGGGGGCGGGGGCTGTTAAGCATGACCGGAATATAGGTGATAAGTGGCTAATACACTCAATTTCATTTCTAAAAGTGTTTATCTAACGAATTTAATATTAAACACACAGCACATATTTTCCTCGCATGGATATAGTGATAAATCAATTATAAGTCACTTATAAGTCAATAACATCATAACATTTTAAGTAACGTTTGGATATTAAACACACAGCACGTATTTTCCCCGTATGAACATATAAAATCATTGCAACACACCAATATCATTGAATCAATGGGATCCCTGGGCTTGTTTCCCTGCAACAAGACGGTCCGATCGAGGGGTGACGGGAGACAGTGATACTCGAAGGGGGTTCCTTATGTCCAGTCTATTCTGCAATTTAGTTTTCGTTGCATTCATTGCAGAGATATGTTGGAAATGGAAGCAACGTTTTCAGTGCTTTCGTGGCTATCTCAGGATATTTAGCCTCAACTTTGATCCAGAATGCCGGCAGAGATGTTATGTCAAACATACTTTTCAGCCCGCCGTCACTTGCAAACTCGAGGAGTTGATCTTCTTTTCCTGCGCTGACATGGATGACGCGCGTGTAATGACCTTGCGTGCGTTCAAACTCAACAGTGCGTGACAGGGAATGAGGAAAGGTGCAGTTGACTCATATCGCCAAATCATATCATTTCCTTGCGGCCTGGTAGCACATGCTTTGTGGCCCGGTGGTTGGGGACCGCTGATACAGATTTCCTAAAAGACTCCAGAAAGCACACAAAATGCTGGAGGAACTCAAGCAGTATCTATGGAGAGGAAGAAAGACCTGACGTTTCAGGCTGAGATCCTTCATTACAGTGGAAGTACTAGTCTTTATCGTTTTCATTTTAAAATTTTATTTCGAGATACAGTACAGAATCGGCCCTGCCAGTCTTTCCAGCCCAACAGCCCCCGATTTAACCCTAGCCTAATCATGCAACAATTCACAGAGACCAATTCACCTACTAACCTGTTCATGTTCGGAAGCAGGGTCCGGTTTCACATCACTGCCATACAGTAGGTTGTGGAATTTATTAACTTGGCAGCAGCAGCAGCAGCAGTGCAATGCAATACACAATAATAGAGAGGAAAAGAAAACTGTGAACTGTGAATAAGAAAACTATGAATTACAGTAAATTGGCTGTGGAGAAAACCGGGTCCCCTAAAGAGAACCACGCATTCCACGGGGTGGACATGTAGACGCCTTATGGATGACTGAACTTCCAGCTCCGACGTCCCAAGCTGTAATAGCATCACACAAAATGCTACACTACTGTGACGTCCAGTAGACGGGTGGCACTTCTTTCTTTCCTAGTGAGGGTAACCTCAAAGCTTTCTGGCTCAGGCAGCGAGGAAATGCTGTTCTCACGAGTATGCCACTTTAGAAAACTCTTATCCAAAGCCCAGAGAAAATCTTACTTTCTTCACTGAGTGGCTGGCTAGGGTATAACTCACTAAAGGAAAGTATGTGAAGCTAATATATTTGAACAAGTTCATTACAGCAAATGTCAAGCGTCTTTCAGAGGTGTTTGCAGTGCTGTGGCAGTTGAGTTAATCACTAAATTCTGGGGCTGTAATGGAAAAGGTAGGCGAGATAATGAGATGTGGAGCCCTGCGTTCCCACACTGGTGGCCATCAAAATATTGTATTAAGTACCTTACAATAAGGGGCTCTCAAATGGTGTCAGTGCCTGGTCCATTGTAGAATTCTACAATAAAGTGAAAGATCATTCCAAGACAAGAAAATATAATTTGCATTTTGACAAACATTGGCACAAAATATGTCAATCAACAAGGTTAATGCTGTTAAAGCCACAGACAGGAAACCAGAAATGGTTTCTTATAATAGGGATTTTCTCTTTTACTGAAGGAGGATGAGAAGTGAACTGATAGAGGTGTATTAGATCATAAGAGGCATTGATAGGGAGGATCTTGGCCTGAAACTCCATGGGTTTATTCCTATCCATTGATCTTGCCTGATGTGCTGAGTCCCTCCAGTATTTTTGTGTGTTGCTCTTGCTAGCATGGACTGTCAGAGACTTTTTCCCAGCATGCAAATAGATGCTATTTGAGGGCATCAATTTAAAATGATTGGAGGAATTTATAAGGGGGATTCAGAGGTAGGTTTTTTATAACGCAGCATGGTGAGTGTGTGGAAGGTGCTGCCAGGGGTGGTGGTACAGACAGATTCGTTAGGGATATTTACAAGACTCTTCGGCACATGGATGAAAGAAAAATGGAGAGTTACGTGGGAGGAAAGGATTAGATTGATCTTAGAGTTGGTTAAAGGTTCGGCACAACATTGTGAGCTAAATTGCCTGTACTGTTCTATGTTGCCCAGCTTTGAACACATTTACATAGAGGAGTATCTGTCATCAGAGATCCCCACCATCCAGGCCATGCTCTCTTCTCACTGCTGCCTTCAGGAAGAAGGTATAGGGGCCTCAGGACTCATGCCACCAGGTTCAGGAACAGTTATTGCCCTTCAAACCATCAGGCTCTAGAACCAATGGTGATAACTTGACTCAACTTCACTCAGTGTAAGGCAGCAGCACTATTAGATGTCCTTCTGACTCACAAGATGGCAAAATTCACTTTTCTGTATGTTTTGTAAGAATACCTGATCCATGCAAGTGTGATCTTCTAGTTCCAATGACCTTGCTGGCAATACTAATCTAGAGTAAACTAAAGTAGATATCCTGTTACATACCTACCATCTTCCATTCTTTAGAATGTCAGCACCTAGTATTTATACAATGACGTTAGCATGACAAAATCTTAAGAGGGAATTTATCAAACTAAATGTTGCCACATTGTAAGAGGTAGATTTTGTACAAGGTCTTAAGAGGAGAGATAGAATTGAGAGTTGTCGAGCTTGGGGTTCAGGCAGCCTAAAGAATGTACTGTTACTAATGTTAGAGTCATTAAATGGACAAGTACAGATACCTTGATCAGAATCAGACTCATCGTCATATACTGATGTACTCTAAATGGTGTAAACTTTGTTGTTCTGTGGCAACTATACAGTTCTTTTATTCATTATGTACAATGTTGTTTGTTATAGGCGAACATGGTTTTTCCATGAGCATGTCCGTCTTGGCAAATTTTTCTACAGAAGTAGTTTGCCATTACCTTCTTCTGGGCAGTGTCTTTACAAGACGGGTGACCCCAGCCATTATCAATAATCTTCAGAGGCTGTCTGCCTGGTGTCAGTGGTCGCATAACCAGGGCTTGTGATATGCACCAGCTGTTCATATGACCATCCACCACCTGCCACCATGGTTTCACGTGACCCTGGTTGAGGGGGGAGGGGTGGTGCGAGGGACGGCCTAGGCAAGTGCTACACCTTGCCCAAGAGTGACCTGCAGGCTAGTGGAAAGAAGGTTTGCATTACACCTCCTTTGATAGAGACCTAACTCTGCCCCCGCCACTCATAACTGTACATGTCAAAGCCATAATATTTCCATAAATGGCAAATATAAATACATAAGAAAGTAGTGCTCATGGACCATTCAAACATTTGATAGTGGAGGGAAGGGAGATGTTCTGGAATCATTGACTGCGTGTCTTTAGGCTCCTGTATTTCCTCCTTGATGATAGTTGTTGTAACATGAACAAAATCACTGGAGAGACACTGAAGATAGTGGATACAGAAGTGTTTTATTCCACAAAAATGAGCAGCAGGACATTTCTACAGTTACAATGTATCTACAGTGTTTCCTTTGAATTACATATAGTTTTCAAACACCTCCTTCTTAGCACCCACACTCCAGACAGCCAAAATGAATGCTAATCAGCATTGTCTGGTATGTAATCAACTCCAGAAAAACCATAGTGCAGAGCTGCATTTTAAATTCAATCTACAATCCACATTCAGGTCTGAAGATTGGTTGCTGATGCAGTTAATATTTGCTATATACCCTAACCCCACAATACACCCTAACAGTAGAAATGAGAAGAGGGTGTGTCCTGGATGGGTTGTTAGTGAGGGAAGCCACCTTTCTGAGGCACCACCTCTTGGAAATCTCTTGGATGGTGGGAAGGCTTGTGCCTGTCATGGAGCTGGCTGAATCTACAGCCCTCTGCTGCCTCTTTTGATCCTGTACATTGAGGCCCCCATTTCATGCCATGATGCAATCGGTTAGAATGTTTTCTGTTGCATAGCTGTAGAAATTTGGCGCGTGGCCAAGAGGTTAAGGCATTTGTCTAGTGATCTGAAGGTCGCTATTTCGAGCCTTGGCTGTAGCAGCGTGTTGTGTCCTTGAGCAAGGCACTTAACCACACATTGCTCTGCAATGACACCGGTGCCAAGCTGTATGGGTCCTAATGCCCTTCCCTTGGACAAATTCGGTGGTGTGGAGAGGAGAGACTTCCAGCATGGGAAATTGCTGGTCTTCCATACAACCTTGCCCAGGCCTGCACCCAGGAAACCTTCCAAGGCGCAAATCCATGGTCTCACGAGACTAACGGATGCCTACAGATCTGTAGAAACCTGTGTGAGTCTTGGGTGACATACCAAATCTCCTCAAACTCCAAGTGAATTAGAATTACTGGTAACACACACAAAATACTGGAGGAACTCAGCAGGCCAGGCAGCATCTATGGAAAAGAGTTATCAATTAAAGTTTCAGGTCAAGAATCTTCATCAGGACTCATGAAGGGTCTCGAACCGAAACATCGACTCTTTACTTTTTTCCATAGATGCTTCCTGGCGTGTTGAGTTCCTCCAGCATTTGGATTTCCAGCATCTGCAGATTTTTTCTTGCTTGTAGAGCTGGTATGCCTTCTTCATGATTGCATCAATATGTTAGGCCCAGGATAGATCCTCTGAAATGTTAACACCAAGGAACTTGAATCTGCTCACTCTTTCCACTGCAAACCCTTCAATGAGGACTGTTGAGTCTTCTGACTTTACCTTCCTGAAGTTGATAATCAGTCTGTGGTCTTGTTGATGTTCAGTGTGAGGTTGTTGTGACAGCTGAACTATCTCACTCCTGTCTGAATCCTCTTGGCCATCTGAGATTCCACCAACAGTGAAAGAATAAGTAAACCTCCTGGGAGGGGGAGAAGATGGCGGCGCGACGACAGTGCGCGTGGCCACTTTGGTGATGAATATCTGTTATTTGTCAAGTAGGGGACCGTGCACAATCCTGATTTGGTGGAGACAGTCATGAGAGCACAGCACAATATCTGGAAAACTTCTGAAATGCCTGCTTTGCTATCGCTGCTACTGTGTGGTAACCGGAATCTCCAGAGCTGAAGGCCCCGAAATCCTCGGCTTTGCATGTTTTCAGCGGCTGGGGAGAGGTCAAAGGTGCTCAGCAGAGTATGGCGCTCGGGAGGCTGTAGTGGAGAGGCTGCTCAGAAGCTCGGAGTTTTCAGACGGATGGACTCAGGGTCCGCTGGGGTCAGCTGCTTCCAAGGTATCGGCAAGTTGACGGTGCCTGGAGGTTTATGGCAGGGAGTTTCTCCCTTTTGCTGCCTGCTATCGGGGACTCAGGAGTCGATCGACTCGGGACTTTGAGACTTTTTTTACTGTGCCTATGGTCTGTTCTTTATCAAATTATGGTATTGCTTTGTACTGCTGTAACTATATGTTATAATTATGTGGTTCTGTCAATGTTAATCTTTGGTCTGTCTTGTTTTCTGTGATATCACTCCGGAGAAACATTGTATCATTTCTTAATGCATGTATGCATTTCTAAATGACAATAAAAGAGGACTGAGTGTTCTCATAATCTAAATTCATCGTATCATTTGAGCTGTGCCTTACCATACGGTCATGTGTGTAGAGAAAGTCTTTTCCAGGCAAACTGGTGTGCAATAGAGTGCATGGCAACAGAGTGGTCCATAAACAGTGGTGAGAATTTACAATTGTGGCCAATTAAGTGGAGCCAATACAGGTTAGTAAACACACGGATGAACAGGACACACTGCGGGTCAAGTCATAGATAACAGAATCAGAATCACGTTTAAAATCACCAGTATATTGTGAAATATGTTAACTTAGTGGTAGCAGTGAAATGCAATACATGATAACACAGAAAATTAAGTAAATTAATTGTGGTAACAATGCATATGTATATTAAATAGTTAAATTAAAATTAGTGCAAAACCAAAAATAATACAGTATGTAAAAAAGTGAGGTAGTGTTCGTGGGTTCAATGTCCATTTAGGAATTCTTGGCAGAAGGGAAGAATTTGTTCCTGAATCGCTGAGTGTGTGCCTTCAGGCTTCTATCCCTCCTTCCTGATGTTAACAACGAGAAGTGGGCATATCTTGGCTGATGGGGTCACCTGAGGCACCACTCCTTGAAGATGTCTTGGATATTATAGAGGCCAGTACGCAAGATAGAGCTGACCAATTTAATAACTTTCTGTAGCTTCTTCTGGTCCTATACAGTAGTGTCCTTCTACCCGTACCAGATAGTGATGCAGCCTGTCAGGATGCTCTCTACGGTACATCTGCAGACATTTTTGAGGATTTTAGGTGACTTACCAAATCTCCTCAAACTCCTAATGAAATATAACCAGTGTCTTGCCTTTTTTATAGCTGCATTGATATGTTGGGACCAGGTTAGATCGTCTGAAATCTTGACACCCAGGAACTTGAAATTGCTCACTCTTTCCACTTTTGATCCCTCTATGAGGTTTGGCTTGTGTTCCCTCATCTTATCTTTCCTGAAGTCCACAATCAGCTCTTTGGTTTTACTGATGTTGAGTGCAAGGTTGTTGCTGTGACACACCACTCAACTAGCTGATCAATCTCGCTCCTGTATGCCCTATTGTCTCTGTCTGAGATTTTACCAACAATGATTGTATCATCAGCAAATCTGAGCAATGCTCAGCCACATAGTCATGGTTATAGAGAGAGTAGAGCAGTGGGCTAAGCACACATCCCTGAGGTGCACCAGTGTTGATTGTCAGCAAGGAGGAGTTATTATTACTTGATGGTCCTTGATGGTAGGAAGGATGATGCCAGTAATGCGTTGGACAGTTTTGATTACCCATTGTAGAGCGTTCCTGTCTGCTGCAGTGCAGTTTCCGTATCAAGCAGTGATGCAACTTGTTTGAGCTGTGTGACTCTATGACCAGAGAATCTCTTTGCAGAATATATAGCAGCATTCCTTCCTTCTTCTAATTCATTTGTGTCAAGTCCTCACACTTACAACCTACTTATTTTAAGGATGTTATTGCCACCTATCAACTTCTGCCCCTATGAATCTATGACAATAGCTTTGATCTCTCCTTTATTTATACAGAGGAAATTTCTGGGCAGCAATCATGTTCATCAGTCATTCTGACAGCTCAGAGACATTGGAGGGTTGAGAGGAAGAGGGAGAGAAAGGGGGAGAGAGAGAGAGAAAGAGAAAGGAGAGGATGAGGTTGAAATTCTTTGCTTGCGTGCAGACACACCTAATCACGTGATTAGAGACACACACACACAACACTTTAAGAACAGCTTCTAGCCTCTGCCATCACGTTTCTGAACGGACAATGAACCCGTGAAGACTACCTCACTATTTTTGCTGTCTTTTTGCCCTACCGCGTGACTTTTTATATATATGTATAATTTCTTATTATAATTTATAGTATATTTATGTAATACACTGTACTCCTGTAGCAAAAGGACAAATTTCATGACAAATATCAGTGATAATAATATTCTAATTTTATTTTTACTTACAGATACAGAAAACAGGTGCTTCAGGCCCATTGAGCTGTGCTGCCCTGCAGCCCACTGATTTAACCCTACAATGACCCATACTACTAACTTACTAACCCTACATGGCCCTACAACTTACTAACCCATACGTCTTTGGAATGTCAGAGGTAACGGGAGCACGTGGCGGTAACGGACATGCACACACATGACATGAAGAACATACAGGCTCTCTTATAGAAGATGCCAAAATTGAGCTCTAAACTCTGACCCCCAAGCTAACCACTATATTACTGTGGCACCCTAGATAAAACTAATTCTGATTCTGATATCCTTTAAGGGAAGTTGTGAAGCTTCTAAAGCTGCCGGTCCTATCAAACATGTCAAGCATTTTTGATACTCTTTAAACTCACATTTCTAGTATCACCATTCATTTCCCTCTATATTACATTTAAGAGCCCGTTCTGTGAGGATTCTGTACTGTTGTAAATATAATTGACACATGCAGCACGCCAAGTAAATAATAATCTCAAATGTCAGCTTCTCTTGTTGTGGAGTATTCTGCCTGAGACAGGGACAAACTTAATTAAAATTACCTTTACGATTTTAGCAGCTAGTTCAGATTGACGCAGGGAGTGGGGGTGGGTAGTGTGGAAGGAGGGTCTGGGGAGGTTATCGTGTACAATAAAGAAGGGAGCCATTCAGCCCATCAAGTTTTTGCTAGTGTACAGAATAATCCCACAGTCCAGCCCTCCCAACAAGTTTTCCCTGAAGTCTACTGTGCCACATTCAAAATCAGAATCACATTTATTATCAGTGACTTCATAGTGGAACCTCTGATGTGAAATTTATTATTTTGCAGCAGCAGTACAGTGCAAAGACATAAAAATCACAATAAATTACAAAATAAATGAATTGTGCAAAAAATTTGAATAATGAGGTAGAGTTCATAGACCGTTCAGAGATCTGATTGCGGAGGAGAAGAAGCTGTTTCTGAATCATTGGGTTTGAGTCTTCAGGTTCCTGTACCTCTTCTCTGGTGGTAATAATGAGAAGAGGGCATGTCCCAGAGGATGAGTGTCCCTAATGATGAATACAGCCTCTTGAAGGTGTCCTCGATGGTGGGGAAGGTTGTGCCTGTGATGGCGCTGGTTGAGTCTATGACCCTCTACAGCCTCTTGCGATCCTGTACATTGGAGCCTTCGTACCATCGATTCAGTGATTAAAGTTTAATTATCACATGTACATCTAAACTTACAGTGAAGTGTGTCACTTTGTGTTAAAAAATCAGTGAGAATTGCACTGGGTATGCTTCTGGTGCCAACATAGAATGCCATACTCTCCAACCCTAACCCAAATGCCAGGAATGATTGGGTTACTACGTGCGCACCACTTGATGACTCTGGGCTGCACTCACTGGAATTCAGAGGAATGAGCAGGGGATCTCATTGAAACCTATCGAATGTTGAAAGGCCTAGATACAGTGGACATGGAGAGGATGTTTCCTCTGGTTGGGAAGGCTAAGAACAGAGGACACAACCTCAGAATAGAGGGCGTCCATTTAGAATGGCAATGAGGAGGAATTTCTTTAGCCAGAGAGTGGTGAATCTGTGGAATTCGTTGTCGCCGGCGGCTGTGGAGTCCAAGTCTTTGGGTATATTTAAGATAGGTTATTGATAAGTCAGGACATGAAAGGATACGGAGAGAAGGTAGGAGGCTGGGAAGGAGAGGGAAATGGATCAGCCAGGATGGAATGGCAGAAAAAACTCGATGTGCCAAATGGCCTAATTCTACTCCTATATCTTATGGTCTTTTGGAAACCGCAGCACCCGGGGGAAACCTAGGCAGTAACGGGGAGAAGGCACAAACTCCTTCAGTGATGAAGTTCCAAAGTTACTGTAAAAAGTAGCACTAACCGCTATGGTAATTTACTGCTCTAGCATTCCAGCATTCGTATACACATCAGGGGATGATTTACAGTGACCTACCAACCAGCTCGTTGTTGGGGTGTGAGAAGGAAACCAGAGCAAACCCATGCTATCTGATAGAGACCATACAAACAGCAGATAAACAAAATCAAACCTCACTCACCGGAGCTTCATTTCCAAGAGGCGATGCCTCAAAATGGCGGTAAAGACCCCGTTTTCTCCTCTTGTTCTTTTATTTCTTTTCTCCTCCTCTCATTTTGCACTCCTTATTTAACTTACAACACTGTGCAAAAGTCTTTGGCACATGTATATACTGTAGCTAAGATGCCGAAGACTTTTAGCACAGTGCTGTATCTACTAGATGTTTAGCAACATTAACAAAAACTTAAGACTCACAGATTTTTCTGTTTCAAGAGCAAATAAAGAAAAGTTGGTGACAGATATCTTTCCACCATGCGTTTCAAATCAAATCAATATTTAAACAATGCAAGAAAAGATATAAAAACAGCTTTCTGTATATATATCTTATTGTAAACTTTAGGTTTTTTTATGTATTGCTGCTACAAAAGAGCACATTTCATGGCATACTGTATGTCAGGGACATTAAACCTGTCTCTGATTCTGATTTGGATTCTGTGAGGCGATGGCTGTACCCATTCCCTCCCTCAAACCTGGAATGCTTCGGGTGTTCTCTTTGCTGATGAGCGAGCACATCTACGTTGAGCGCTGTTTCAGGAAAGCAGCATCCATCATCAATGGACCCCCACCACCCAGGTCATGCTCTCTTTTCACCGCTACCATCGTGAAGAAGGTACAGGAGCCTCAGGACCCACTCCACCAGGTTCAGGAACAGTTATTACCCCTCAACCATCAGGCTCTCGAATCAGAGGGGATAAATTTACACTACCACAATACTGTACTGTCCCCACAACCAATGGATTCACTTTCAATTGAATTGACTTTATTACTTACATCCTTCATATATATGAGGAGTAAAAATCTTTATGTTACGTCTCCGTCTAAATATGCAATGCGCAATTTATAGTAATTTATAATAAATAGTATGTACAACAGGACAGTCCATGTAACATAGAAATACAATTGTATCAGCATGAATTAATCAGTCTGATGGCCTGGTGTTAGAAGCTGTCCCGGAGCCTGTTAGTCCTGGCTTTTATGCTGGTTTCCTGGATGGCAGCAGCTGGAACAGTTTGTGGTTGGGGGGATTTGGGATCCCCAATGATCCTTCGGGCCCTTTTCACACACCTGTCTTTGTAAGCTCTTCATCTCATGTTCTCAATATTTATTGCTTAATTTTTATTATTATATTGACTGTTTATTTGTACAGTTTATTTATTTTCACATTGGTTATTTGTCTTGTTGTGTGCAGTTTTTCACAGATTCTATTGTGTTTACTGCAATTGTGATGAATCTCAGGTTATATATGCTGACATCTATGTACTTTGATTTAAAAAATACTTTGAATTTGAACACTATCTCCCTCACGTGCAGACGCACAGGATCCCCTGGCACTGTCAGGTATCCAGGGGAAGATTTATTCCAGATGGCCTATGCAGCTGGGTGTTTTGTGGGGTCTGTTCGAATGAGTTGCTACGTTTGATTTTAAATGTATTGAGTACACTTCAAAGGTAATCCATGGGTTGTAGAAACCTCTGGGACATGCTGAATTTGTGATAAGACCCATACATAAACAATTTCTTCTCCCTTCCTTTCTTTGCCAAGGCTTTTTAGCAAAATCTTATCTCTGGTATTTAGGCACTGCTCTCCTTATTAAACTGTGCAGATTCCTTATTCATCATCCAGAGCTTAATCTTATGAACTGATGGATTCCAAGAGCTTAAGGAGATTCAGTCAGGGGAAAGTAAGGAGACGGACCGATTATATATGTAAGAATTGTAACTTGAAGGGAGCTATCTGTCAGGATCAGAATCAGGCCACGCACTCCCTTGTGTTGAGTTCTGTTCATTTAGACTATGTAAGTATTCAGTTGGCATGTGCAGTCCCCCTGTTGTGGGCATGCAGACGAGAGTGGTGGTTGGTGGGAATTGTGGGTAAGAAAATATCATTCTAGTGTACTAACTAGAGGAGGAGGAGAAGATGGCGGTGCGACGCAGCTTGTGTGGCCACTCCGGTGAACGATATCTGTAATCTGTCAAATAGGGTGCCCAATCCTGCACAATCCTGATTTGATGGAGACAGATGTGAGAGAAAGGAGGAACATCTGGAGGAACCTCTGAAATGCCTTTTTCGCTGCCGCTGTTACTGTGTGATCCAGAATTTCCAGAGGGGAAGTCCCCGAGTCCTCGGCTTTGCTTGTTGCTTGGCGGCCGGGACGGAGTCGAAGCGCTCGGCAGAGGATGGCACTCGGTGCTCGGTGTTGAAGGGCTGGTCGGAGGCTCGAAGTTTTTGGACGGACTGAGAGTCGGCTGTGGTTGGGTGCTCCCAACGCATTGACAGTTGTCGGTGCCTGGAGGTTTATGGCAGAGAGAGTTTCTCCCATCTGCTGCCTGCTATCGAGGACTATCAGGAGTCGATCAGAATTTTGAGACTTTTTTTTTACCGTTTCCATGGTCTGCTCTTTATCAAATTATGGTATTGCTTTGCACTGTTGTAACTATATGTTATAATTATGTGATCTTGTCAGTGTTAGTCCTTGGTTTGTCCTTTTTTTTGTGATATCACTCTGGAGGAACATTGTATCATTTCTTAATGCATGCATGCATTTCTAAATGACAATAAACGAGGACTGAGTGTCCTCATAATCTAATCTAATCTAAATGTGAATGGAGAAAGTAAAGTTGTTAAAATAAAATAGAAATGAATGTCTATTGGCTTAGATGTATTACTTTTGCCTCTAACCATCAGGTGTACTTTTAGTACGATTCCCGTCGGGGTTTCTTTCAGGGTCCACACCCACCCTGTAGACACTGACTTTTGGCCAATGTCTCTATCTTCCCGAAGCACTCCATTATTTATTTATTTATTTTAAGGAATATTTTTGTTTTTATTTATTACAAACAAACAAAAAAACACAAAAAAATACAGCACATCCACAAAAACCACAACCATAACAAAATCAGATTAAATATTGAGCAACAAAAGGGAGAAAAATATAAAGGTAAAAGTAAACATACTCAGCAGAGGTGCACTGCACCAAAATACCTCAGTCCTCACCCGGTGAGAAAGTCCAATACAGGGCCCCATATCCTTTCAAAGATGTCCCCACTGTCCTCATTATATAGTCTCAGTCTCTCCAAATGTAAAGTATTTTCCAGTTCTCTCAGCTACAGATCGTACATAGGCACAGAGTCCATTTTCCACATTTTCAGGATTATTTTCTTAGCAATCACCATTCCAAATAATACAGCCATTTTTTCATACATATTGGCTGAAGATAGGGAGCTTGTTGCTCCAAGGATGGCTATGAAGGGGTCTGGTTCCCACCGCTTCCCAAAAGCCTCAGAGAAACAGTGAAAAATACTTTTCCAGTATGCATAAAGCTTACAACATGACCAGACTGAATGTGACAAGTTACTGTTCACAGATTTACATCTATTACTAACTGGTGAAACATCAGGGTAGAAACTGTGCAAGTTTTCTTTGGAATAATGGAGTCTATGTATTGTTTTAAACTGTGTAAGTCTGTGTCTGACGCTGACCGAACAATCATGCATACTCTTTAAACAATCATCCCAGGCCTCCTCTGTCAGTTCTATACCCAATTCATCCACCCATGCCTGTTTAAGACCTGCAGTATTCACCCGAGCTCCAGTATGTAGGATCTGATAAAAACAGGAAACCGCACCACGAGTAACAGAATCAAATTTATTTATTGCCTCCAGGGACTCATGTTTGTCTAAAACTTCGAAGTTAGGTATATATTTCCTAACATAGTCTCGAATTTGTAAACATCTAAAAAAACTAGATGCAGGGATATTGTAAACTGCTTGTAACTGCGCAAATGAGGCAAAGTTTCCATTAAACACTCCATTATTTCTCCAACTACTGATAAGCTTGTCTCAGTATATAAATGTGACTCAGTGGTTAACGCATGGTTATCAGTTTGAGACCCAATTATTTCTCAAATTTTATTGAGATACAGCAAGGAATAGGCCCTCCAGCCCTTCAAACTGCAGCACCCAGCAACCCCTGATTTAACCCTAGCCTAATCATGGGACAATTTACAATGACCAATGAACCTACTAACTGGTACGCCTTTGGAATGTGGGAGGAAACCAGAGCACCCAGAGGAATGCCACATAGTCATGAGGAAAATGTACAAGCTTCTTCCATTCAGCGGCGGGAATTGAACCTAATGCGCCTGTACTGCAAATTGTAGTGCTAACCACTAGGTTACTGTGTCACCATGAGGCCTCAGCAGAAATTTCCAGGTGAATAGATCAGTGCACTGCCCTGTCAGAGAATATAGAACAGTCTAGAACAATAACAGGCCCTTCAGACCATCATCTCAGTGCTGACCATGATTTATTATTTTTTTTCTTTTTGTATTTGAACAGTTTGTTGTTTTTTGCATGTTAGTTCTCTGTTGTGTGTAGTTTTTCATTGGTGGGCATGTGGTCAAGTGGTTAAGGCATTGGACTAGCGACCTGAAGGTCGTGAGTTCGAGCCCCAGCCGAGGGAATGTGTTGTGTCCTTGAGCAAGGCACTTAACCACACATTGCTCTGCGACGACACCGGTGCCAAGCTGTATGGGTCCTAATGCCCTTCCCTTGGACAACATCGGTGTCGTGGAGAGGGGAGACTTGCAGCATAGGCAACTGCTGGTCTTCCATACAACCTTGCCCAGGCCTGCGCCCTGCAGAGTGAAGACTTTCCAAGTGCAGATCCATGGTCTCACAAGACTAACAGATGCCTTTAAGTTTTTCATTGATTCTATTGAATTTCATTGTGTGTACTGTGAATGCCCACAAGAAAATGAATGTCAGGGTTGTATATGGTGACACATATGCATTTTGATAATAAATTTACTTTGAACTTTGACTTAAAGGCTAGCCTTATTTATTCGTTACATGTAAATCAAAACATGCAGTCAATGACCAACACAGTCCAAAGATGTGCTGGGGGCAGCCCACAAGTGTTGCCTTGCTTCAAGTGGCAACACAGCATGCCCACAACTTACTAACCTTAACCTGTACATCTTTGGAATGTGGGAAGAACCTGCAGCATCCGGAAGAAACTCACAGAGAGAACGTACAAACTCCTTACAGACAACGGCCAGAATTGAACCTGCGTCACTGATGCAGTCAGAGTGTTATACGAGCCGCTACAGTACCGTGCTGCCTCCCTGAGATTGGCATTTAATTATTAGCTTTGCTTAAATGATCAAGTCAATCACAATTACAGATCAAACTTTTGATCAAAACTAAGTCAATATGACACTCGCTGGGCTGAAGCAGTAGCAGTTGCTCCCATGGTAGAGCAATGGTTAGCACAGCACTCGGGGCATCGGAGTTCAAAGTTCAATTCCAGCATCCTCTGGTAAGCAAGTTTGTACGTCCTTCCCGTGTGCGTGTGGGATTCCTCCAGGTGTTCCACTTTGCTCCCACGGTTCAAAGACGTATCAGCTGGGTAGGTTACTTGGTGATTGTAAATTGACCTGTGATTAGACTCCGGTTAAGTCAGTGGGCAGCAGGGCAGCACAGCTTGGTAGCTGGAATGGCCTGTTCCACACTGTGTCTCTAAATAAAATTTGAGCAAAAGCCAAGTATATTTTTACTCAAAATGACATTTTATGAAGAAATTAAAGTTGAAATCTGGTAATAAGAGACTTGAGTTCGTCAGAATATCATACCATATATAGCAATCTATTAAAATGGATGGTATATCACTGTCATTTGACCACTGACCAGAGCCTCATTCACTGTGATTTGACCACTACACAGAGCCTCACCCAGGTCAACCAAATAAGGAAAAAAGTACTTGTACAGTGTATAATTACACTGAGAGAGGCTCACCAAAGTGATGTCAATGAACTGCCAAGAAGAATCCTTTAAATGAATGGTTTCATTGCCGAATACTCAACAAGGTCAGTTACTTCCTGTATTGGTCTAGTTGGGTTCATCCAACCAATGAGAAACCCTGAGGATGCAAAATGCCAGCTGTGTATCGCTTAATGTTCAAAGCAAAACTTATCAAAGTACATATATGTCACCATATACAACCCTCAGATCCATTTTCTTATATTTATTGTGAATGCCTGCAAGAAAATGAATCGGAGTAATGAGAAGGGGGCATGTCCTGGGTAGTGAAGGTCAGGGAGGAGGTGCAGGTGCATAAAGACACACACTCAACATTTTAGGGACAACTTCTTTCCCTCTACCATCAGATTTCTGAATGGACAATGAAAATACAATAAATTACAATAAGAAATGTATATATATTTAACATATTGCAGTCCAATGCAATACATTAAAATACTATAAATTACCATAAGAAATATATTTTTAATGTATTGCACTGGACTGCAGCTATCAAACAAATACAAATTTCTCAAAACAAGTCAGTGATAATGACCTAATTCTGGTTCTGACAGGTTCCAACCAGAAGCTGGAAGCTGGAGCAGTACAGAAGATGCTGGAGGGTGAGCAGTAGGGTACAACAGGGTGAGCTGTACCTGTGGGTGGAAATGAAGAGTTAATGTTTTTGGTGAGACCTTCATCTGGAGCAAATAAAGGGTCTCTCCCCCAGGCAGTTAATAATCTGATCAACCCTTCTAGTTAGCAACCTACCCCTCTATCTGTTACCCCCATCACTGTACTGTAGACACTTCAAACCGTTTTTTATAATGCTGTTTACATGCTGGTATTTATGTATTTCTGCACATTTTATTCCAGATCTGTGCCTTAACCTCCAACTTCATTTTTAAATAATTCTTTATTTTTTTACAATTGTTGAATGCTGTTCTTTTAGTGCATGTCGCACCAACACCCCCTGTAAATTCCTAATCCATGAAATGCAAACACAAGAGATCCCGCAGATGCTGGAAATGCAGAGCAACACACAAAATGTTGAAGGTACTCACCAGGTCAGGAGGCAATGTCTCTAGTCCCATTAGGCTGAGAACTGGTGCTCCCAAAGGCTGTGTGTCCAGCCCGCTGCTGTTCACACCGCTGATGTATGACTGTGCAGGATTCAGCTCAAACCATCATCAAGTTTGAGTGGTTGGCCTCATCAACAATGATGGTGAGTCAGAATACAGAGAAGAAGTAGATAGGATGATAGATTGGTGTGAGAAGAGGAACCTAAGCCTGAATGTGGAGAAGACAAAGGAAATCATTGTGGACTTCAGGAAGGTGCAGAGAAACCATCCCCCTCTGAGAATACATGGCCAATCCATAGAGGGAGTTCGGTGTACCAAGGTCCTAGGAGCTCACATTACAGATGACCTCGCCTGGACTCTTGTCAGGGAAGGGAAAAGAGATGATATTGCATTTCATCTCTATCTTCAGGAATCACAGGATGGTGTCTGGATCAGCAAAAATGCAGTAATGGAGGAGGTGTAGGAGAGTGTGGGAGCTGCAGGAATGACAAGCATGAAGTATATTTTGGCCAGATTTGTCAGGCACTCTTTACTTGAGCTGCCTTTAGGGAAAGCTAATAACTATTGGATTATTGTGTATATCTTCCTTTTATTTTTCCTCTTCAAATATCGAATGCCTTTGGAGCAATCTTCATGTTGACGTGGGATGGAATGTAACCACTTTTGGGTGGCATAGAAGCATGGTGGTTAGTGTAACGTTGTTAAAGGGCCAGTGACCCAGGTTCAATTCCAGCGATTGTCTGTAAGGTGTTTGTATGTTCTCCCAGTGACTGCACTTGTCCCCTTGGGTGACTCTGGTTCATCCCACATTGCCAAGACCTGCGAGTTAGTGGGTGGGTTAATTGGTAAGATGGGTGTAATAGGGCAGAGCAGGCCCATTAGCCTGTTACAGTGGTGCGTCTCTAAGTTCGCTCTCAACTGGAACAGACAGAGTGAAAGTGGGAGGTTGCTGGCTTATAGACAATAGGTGCAGGAGTAGGCCATTTGGCCCTTCGAGCCAGCACCGCCATTCACTGTGATCATGGCTGATCATCCACAATCAGTATCCAGTTCCTGCCTTATCCCCATAACCTCTGATTCTGCTATCTTTAAGAGCTCTACCCATCTCTTTCTTGAAAGTATCGAGATACTTGGCCTCCAAAGCATTCTGGGGCAGAGCATTCCATATATCCACCACTCTCTGGGTGAAAAAGTTTTTCCTCAACTCCGTTCTAAATGGCCTACCCCTAATTCTTAAACTGTGGCCTCTGGTTCTGGACTCACCCATCAGCGGGAACATGCTTCCTGCCTCCAGCGTGTCCAATCCCTTAATAATCTTATATGTTTCAATAAGATCCCCTCTGAGCCTTCTAAATTCCAGAGTATACAAGCCCAGTCGCTCCAATCTTTTGACATACGACAGTCCCACCATCCCGGGAATTAACCTCGTGAACCTACGCTGCACTCCCTCAATAGCAAAAGTATAAGAGGGCCATGCTGGAGTACCACATATGGTAAAAGGACAGCCATTTCTTGATTTGGATTTTTATGTCTCGAGGAGTGAAAAACTACACTCACGTCTTACTGGTCAGCACCTGCAAAGTTCGTCATTTTCATGTGAGATCTCAAAGCACAGCCTCCTCTTCTCTGAGAGAGATAAACGAAGTTTCAGGTCAACGATCTCTCATCAGATTGGAAACATTGGAAAGGAGACACGTTTGGTGTTGCAGGGAAAGGGGTTGGAGAGGGAGCAGCCAAGAGAACGAAAAGGGAGAGGTCCAAATGACAGAGAGAAAAGGATCCGGGGTGGGGGGGGTGGAATTTGGGGGTTTGGGGGAACATGTTTATCAGGATGATGCTGAGATTAGAGGATATGAGCTGTGAGGAGAGTTTGGACAAACTTGAGTTGTTTTCTCTGGAGTAGCAAAGGTTGAGGGGAGACCTGATAGACATGAGAGGCACAGGCAGAGCGGCCAGAATCTTTCTCCCAGGGGAGAATGTCAAATACTCGGGGGCAGAGATTTAAGGTGAGAAAGGGAAACTTTGCGAGTCTAATGGAGACTGGAGGCCTGGCCTGCGGATTGGGGAGGTGTGTGTGTGAGTGTGTGTGTGTGTGTGTGTGTGTGTGTGTGTGTGTGTGTGTGTGTGTGTGTGTGTGTGACAGTGTGTGTGTGTATGTATCTGTGTTTGTGAGTTTGTGAGTTTGTGCATGTGTGTCTGTATGAGTGAGTGTGATGTGTGAGTGTGATATGTGTATGTGAGAGAGCTGGTGGGTGTGTGTGTGAGTGTGAATGTGAATGTGTGTGTGATGTGTGTGTGAGTGTGATGTGTATGTGTGTGAGTGTGACGGGTGTGAGTGTGAGTGTGTGAGTGTGATGTGCGTGTGTGATGTGTGTGTGAGTGTGATGTGTATGCGTGTGAGTGTGATGGGCGTGTGTGAGTGTGATGTGCGTGTGAATGTGTGTGTGTATGTGTGTGTGAGAGCTGGTGTGTGTGTGTAATGTGTGTGTGAGTGTGATATGTATGTGTGTGAGTGTGATGGGTGTGTGTGTGTGTGAATGTGTGTATGAGAGCTGGTGGGTGTGTGTGATGTGTGTGTCAGTGTGATGTGTATGTGTGTGAGTGTGTGAGAGTGATGTGCGTGTGTGTGTGAGTGTGTGAGAGCTGGTGGGTGTGTAGGAGGGAGGAAAGGAGTTTGTTTTGCTGTTGTTGCTTGTGTTGTTCTGCCGAACATTGTGAGCGTGTTATGTTGGTGCTGGAATATTTGCATCTCTTGTGGACTGCCAACAGCACATCTTTAGTTTGTGTTGGTTAACATATATGTCATATTTCCTGTATGTTTCAATGTACACATAATTATTTAAATATATCTGAATCTGAATCTGAATATGCCAAAAACTGGAGGGATCTGGTCTGAAGGCCTTTGTTTAATTACATACCATTGGCTTAATTAGTTCAGTACAACATCTTGGATTGAAGGATCTATTCCTGTTCTGTAATATTCTATGTTCTATGCTGTTGAATCCTCGATAATGGCTAAAATCCCTTACTCTCTCAGCCGCAGTCTGAACCGTAACATGTGGCTGTCAGCAACCCCTGCCAAAATTGTGCAATAAAGAGCATTAAACACTGGTGCACTCTGAGTGTCTTAAATTACCCTGGGGACTGCAAGGAGGAACACAGCCACGGTTACGGAACACTCAAGGTTCAAGGGGCAATTGCAGCTTGACCGGCCTGCAGGAACTGTTGTGGAATGTGTGACAGGAAACTGTGCTTTTAATCATGTACTTGGGTTCACAAGCAATAAAATATTTTGGCTGGCGCTTTACACAGTGTACTACAGACTGATGGATTATTAACCCTTGGGGACTGTACAATCACCTTCCGTGGAATAGCAGATTCTTACAGCCCATAATTTAGTTTATCGTGCAAACCAGTGTTTCTTTTACTCTGCTTTCCAATTAACCCCCACTATCTCACACTATTCCCGTAAAGTTTGGTTTTTATCCCTTCCTGGATATTTTCTCAATTCCCATTGGAAGCAACTTTCCCATTGGACTTCCAAGCACAAAATCATAGTGACGTGCCGAATGAAGACTGCAGGAGCACGGCAGCATAGCAGTTAGCTTTAAAACACCACTCATCAGCGATCACTGTTCAGTTCCTGTCACTGTCTGTAGACATTTGTACTTCCTCCCCGTGACCATATAGGTTTCCTCTGGGTGCTCCAGTTTCCTCCCACAATCCAAAGATGTACAGGTTAGGGACAGTGAGTTGTGGGCATGCTACGTGGGTGCTGAAAGCAAGACGACACTTGAAGGCTACTCAGCACAATGCTCACTGATTCGATTTGATGTTTTGCTGTACATGTGGAAAATCAAACTCACCTTTAGGGGACATAGCTTTAAGAAGGAATTATAGGAGGAATGTCAGTAGTAAGTGTTTTTACACTTCTGAGTGGAGCGTGCATGGAACTGCCGGGTGTGGTGCCAGAGGCAGATGCATTAGGGGCGTTTAAGGGAGGCACATAGATGATAGAAAAATGGCGGGTTATCCAGACCCTCTCGGTGAGACAAGATCGAGCACATTCTCTCTTACTGCAGTTGCAACACTCATGAATTATTCATGCAGTTTACATTCTAGACACAATGTGAGATTTTGAGTAAATTTTGCTACTTTCCAGATAAACATTGCTGGTTACTAGTTCTGGTGAGTGCTCCTCAAGTGAATGTGGTGTTAGAATGTTTACAATATCTCCAGTTCTGAATATTAGACAATCGACATGCATTGTCTGAGTAATTCACAGTATGTTGTAGATGTTGAATATGGAGCAAGGAAAGTTATATGTACAATTATGTCTAATTTTTAAAACCTATGTTGCTTGCTTTAGTGTTGCCAAGAATTACTCAATCTCAGGGCAGGGCAAGAGAAGCAAACGTGCGACAGTATACATGATGACTGAAAGGCAAAGGGGGGTAATGTGCCTTAGATGAAAACAATGAAGAGCTTTAAAAAATTCAAGCAGTCTTCCTAATTTAAATATCTTGAGCAGATTTTTTCAACTCTAAGTAGAGGTCCATTCTTTCTTTAGAAAGAAATTATAAGTATTATTGGGCTGAGACCCTTCGTCAGGACTGGCTGGGGGAGGAGCTAGTGGGGGATTTGAGGGTGGGAGGGGGACGGGGAGATCCAAAATGATAGGAGAAGACGGGAGGGGGAGGGAGAGGGATGGAACCAAGAGCTCCCCCTCCCCCTCCCACTTTCGGGTCTCCTGCTGGCTCTTCTTTCAGTTGGTCCTGACGAAGGGTCTCGGCCCAAAACGTCAGCTGTACCTCTTCCTAGAGATGCTACCTGGCCTGTTGCGTTCACCAGCAACTTTGATGTGTGTTGCTTGAATTTCCAGCATCTGCAGAGTTCCTCGTGTATAAGTATTATTAGATTTGTTTGTAAATCAAATGTAAGTTGAAGTTTGGCACTTTATCTTAAAACTTCATTTTTGAGATGCGGATGTTGGAGTAAATATTTTTTGCCAAAATCTAGTTGTCTGTGAGCAGCTGCCCAGAATCCCTGGAGTGTGGGAGAATGAGTGATTTTATATAGGTTTCCCCTGAGGATGGGTGAGACCAGATAGGTCATAGTTTAACGGTGAAAGGTAAAATATTTAAGGGGACTCTGAGGGGCAACTTCTTCACTCAGAGGGTGGTGCAAGTGTGGGATTGAGCTGCCAACAAAGGTGGTGGATACCAGTTCAACTGCAGCATTTTAAGAGAACTTTGGATGGGTGCATGGATGAGAAGGGAATAGTCCGGATGCAGGTAAACGGGACTCGCAGAAAAACAGGTTGGGGCGGACTGGGTGAGTTGAAGGGCCTGTTTCTGCACTGTAGTATTCTGACCTATTTGTGATGAAGGTTCTTGCATAGAGCTGTTAGGTTTGAAACCTTCTACCAATTGCAAAGGCAGAAGGTGTGATATATTTCAAATTTGGAATGGTCTGTGAATTGGAGGGTGTGCAATTCATTGTGTCTTGGACATGATGGCGATGAAGGGGTGTCCAGGTACTCTGGACAAACTTCACTCTTTACTCCTTTCCATGGAAACACTTACTCATCACTTGTATTTTGTGCGACTACAACGTATTTGTACAATGGAACAAGGTCTTCCATTGAGACTAGGGGAGATTCAAACAAAAGGACATGAGTTGAGAGTTAAAGGGCAAAAGTTTAGGGGTAACATGAGGGGGAACTTCTTTACTCAGAGAGTGGTAACTGTGTGGAATGAGCTTCCAGCAGAAGTGGTTGAGGCAGGTTCGATATTGTCATTTAAAGTTAAATTGGATAGCTATATGGACAGGAAAGGAATGGAGGGTTATGGGCTGAGTGCAGGTCGGTGGGACTAGGTGAGTAAGCATTCAGCATGGACTAGAAGGGCCAAGATGGCCTGTTTCGGTGCTGTAATTGTTATATGGTTTTATATGTAGGAGGGAAGGAATAGATTGATCTCAGAGTAGGTTAAAAAGCTGCCACACATCATGTGCTGAAGGGCCTGTGCTGTGCTGTAATATTATATGTTCAATGTTTAAGTGTCTTCCTGCGGGTTTTTTATCCACTGGACAAGTAGTTTTTACTGATGTGTCACTTTTGAGTCGACTGTAGTTTCAAATGATCTAGTCACCTAACTGGCTTTGCGGCTATGACCTGTAGCCATTGGGCCGCTGGACCGGTTTCACTTGCTGAACTGGCTCTGTGGCTGCGGCCTGCAGGTCTCGGGCTCCTGGACCGGTTTCACTTGCTGAACTGGCTCCGTGGCTGCGGCCTGCAGGTCTCGGGCTCTTGGACCGGCTTCACTTGCTGAACTGGCTCCGTGGCTGCGGCCTGCAGGTCTCGGGCCCCTGGACCGGTTTCACTTGCTGAACTGGCTCCGTGGCTGCGGCCTGCAGGTCTCGGGCCCCTGGACCGGTTTCACTTGCTGAACTGGCTCCGTGGCTGCGGCCTGCAGGTCTCGGGCCCCTGGACCGGTTTCACTAGCTGAACTGGCTCCGTGGCTGCGGCCTGCAGGTCTCGGGCCCCTGGACCGGTTTCACTTGCTGAACCTGGCTCCGTGGCTGCGGCCTGCAGGTCTCGGGCTCCTGGACCGGTTTCACTTGCTGAACCTGGCTCCGTGGCTGCGGCCTGCAGGTCTCGGGCCCCTGGACCGGTTTCACTAGCTGAACTGGCTCCGTGGCTGCGGCCTGCAGGTCTCGGGCCCCTGGACCGGCTTCACTTGCTGAACCTGGCTCCGTGGCTGCGGCCTGCAGGTCTCGGGCCCCTGGACCGGCTTCACTTGCTGAACTGGCTCCGTGGCTGCGGCCTGCAGGTCTCGGGCCCCTGGACCGGCTTCACTTGCTGAACTGGCTCCGTGGCTGCGGCCTGCAGGTCTCGGGCCCCTGGACCGGCTTCACTTGCTGAACTGGCTCCGTGGCTGCGGCCTGCAGGTCTCGGGCCCCTGGACCGGCTTCACTTGCTGAACTGGCTCCGTGGCTGCGGCCTGCAGGTCTCGGGCCCCTGGACCGGCTTCACTTGCTGAACTGGCTCCGTGGCTGCGGCCTGCAGGTCTCGGGCCCCTGGACCGGCTTCACTTGCTGAACTGGCTCCGTGGCTGCGGCCTGCAGGTCTCGGGCCCCTGGACCGGTTTCACTTGCTGAACTGGCTCCGTGGCTGCGGCCTGCAGGTCTCGGGCCCCTGGACCGGTTTCACTAGCTGAACTGGCTCCGTGGCTGCGGCCTGCAGGTCTCGGGCCCCTGGACCGGTTTCACCTGCTGAACTGGCTCCATGGCTGCGGCCTGCAGGTCTCGGCCCCTGGACCGGCTTCACTTGCCTCAGTGCTGAACCTGGTTCCGTGGCTGCGGCCGGCAGGTCTCGGGCCCCTGGACCGGTTTCACTTGCTGAACTGGCTCCGTGGCTGCGGCCTGCAGGTCTCGGCCCCTGGACCGGTTTCACTTGCCTCAGTGCTGAACCTGGTTCCGTGGCTGCGGCCGGCAGGTCTCGGGCCCCTGGACCGGTTTCACTTGCTGAACTAGCTCCGTGGCTGCGGCCTGCAGGTCTCGGGCTCCTGGACTGGCTTCACTTGCTGAACCTGGCTCCGTGGCTGCGGCCTGCAGGTCTCGGGCTCCTGGACCGGTTTCACTTGCTGAACTGGCTCCGTGGCTGCGGCCTGCAGGTCTCGGGCCCCTGGACCGGTTTCACTTGCTGAACTGGCTCCGTGGCTGCGGCCTGCAGGTCTCGGGCCCCTGGACCGGTTTCACTAGCTGAACTGGTTCCGTGGCTGCGGCCTGCAGGTCTCGGGCCCCTGGATCGGTTTCACTTGCTGAACTGGCTCCGTGGCTGCGGCCTGCAGGTCTCGGGCCCCTGCACCGGCTTCACTTGCTGAACTGGCTCCGTGGCTGCGGCCTGCAGGTCTCGGGCCCCTGGACCGGTTTCACTTGCCTCAGTGCTGAACCTGGCTCCGTGGCTGCCTGTTATTTGTTTACATTTTTATTGTTTGCATGATTTATTTTTTTATCACACATTGGATGTTTATCTGTCTTTGTATTTTGATAACAAATGCACCTTGAACTTTGAACTAGTTATTAAGCTATAATGGGACAGTTAGTTTACAGTCATAGATTCAACGATTCCAATAGTGTGGAAACAAATGCTTTGGCCCAACTGCTCCATGCTATCCGAGATGCTTGATCCAAGCTAATCCCTTTTGTCTTTGATTGGCCCATAATTTTCTAAACCCTTCCATTCCATTTATCCATCCAAATACTTCTAAATGCTGTTAATATACCTGTTTCAACTGCTCCCTCTGGCGCTCAGTCCACATGGATAACACCTTTTGTGTAGAAAAAGTTGCTCAAGTCCTCCTTCAATCTTTCTCCTCTCACGTTAAACGTATCCCTTTCAGATCTTGATTCACCATCTCTACGGCAAGGACTGGGTGCATTCAACCTACCTGCTCCTCTCGTGATTTACACACACGTTATTGTCGATCCAAGCATTGTGTTAGTGTTTAGGCTTCAGATGCTACGGACTGCTTCTCTCAGGCACTCAGTCTCCACTGACTGACTGAGGTTGTAGAGGATTGCAGTTCCATTATGGGCACCATTGAGGGTATCTTCATGAGGTGGTACCTCAAGAAAGTAGCATCCATCATTAAACGTCACCATCTGGGACATGTCCTCTTCTCATGACTGCCATTGGGGAGGAGGTACAGGAGCCTGATGACCCACGCTCAGTGATTCAGGATCATCTTCTTCTCCTCTGCCATCAGATTCCTGAATAGGCCATGAACCCATGAACACTACTTCACTATTCATTTGTTTGCAAAATTTGTAATAATTTCATGTTTTTGTAATGTACTGCTGATGTAACACAAAATAATTCATGTCATATAAGTCAGTGATAATAAACGTGAAGCTGGTTCCAATTCTGAAGGAGGACTTTAATGTTCCAATAGTTGCTCCGAGTGTGAAGAACCAGCTAGAGGAATTAGTAAAATGTTCAACAGGTCAGGAAGCAGAGAGTGAAACAATTACACTTATAGTGTACTGTCTTCTTGTGAAATTGGAAAAAAATAGCCTAAAAACAGAAGAGGTTCTACAGATACTGGGAATCCACAGCAACAAGCACAAAATTCTGGAGGAAATTTGTCAGGCAGCATCTATGGAGGGGAATAAGCAGTCATCAGCCAAGATCCTTCATCAAGACAGGCAATAAAGGAGGGAAGAAGCCAGAATCAGAAGGGGAGGGAGGGGAAGGAATACAAACTGTAGGTGATCGATGAAACCAGGTGAATGGTAGAGTGGGGATGAAGTAAGAAGCTCGGATGTGATAGGTGGAGAAGGTAAAGGGCTGAAGAAAAAGGGAATCTGATACGTGAGAACAGTGGGAGAAAGGGAAGGAGCACAAGAGGGAAGTAATGAGCAGGTGAGAAGAGAAGGGCTGAGGGGGAAGCCAGATGGGGGATTGTACAAAGAGAGGAGGAGGAAAGGAGGATAGAAATTACCAGAAGTCAGAGAAACTGATGTTCATGCACCTAGGGTATATGAGGTATTGTGCCTCAAACCTAAGTGTGGCCTCATCGAGGCAGTATGGGCGGCCATGAACCTACATGTCAGAATGGGAATGGAAGGTACAATTAAAACGGGTGGCCACGAGGAAAACCTGCTTGATGTGGCAGGTGGAACAAAGGTGTTCAACCAGGAAAGAAGGTTGGTTAAGAGATTGATTAAGTAATAAAGAGCAAATCGAGAATCTGCTGCAAATGGGTAAAACACAATAGTGCTTGTAAGCCTTATAAGATCTCCTACAGAGCCTCATAGATGTGCTACCAACAGGATGTGATATTAAAGTCAAAATCAAAGTAGATTTATTTTCAAAGTATATATGTCACAATATAATATCTTGGGATTCATTTTTCATACAGACATTTACAGGAAAATAAAGAAATACAATAGAATTAATGAAAAGTTATACATAAACAACAATGAACATCCAATGTGCAAAATAAGGACAAATTGAGCAACAAAAAAAAATAATATTGAGAGTGAGTTGTAGAGTTGTTAAGAGGCTGTGGAGTCAATTCAATGTTGAGGTTAGTGAAGTCATCCATGCTGGATTGGTACTCTGATGGTTTTAGGGCAATAACTGTTCCTGAACCTGGGTGTTGTTGGACTTTGTCAGGACACTGGAGCAGGAATCCAATCCCAGACTCAGTACTATGCACACAGTGATATTAATTGAGTAACAAGTCCCAAGGTGCAAACAAAGTCAGCGTCAAAGTTCAGGCGGAGATCAAAACATCCAGAGAAATCCAAAAACCAGAATCAGGAAACAGGCAGAGTCAATATTCAAACAGATACAAATGCTGAAAAGGCACAGGAAAATGCTCTGACACAATCTACTGAAATACACTGAACAATAAACAGAGAGGCAGATGATAGGTGGAGCACAATGGGACACAGGTAGCAGAAATACAGGTAATAATGAGAAACAGGTGAGAGATGGAGTACTCAGAAATACAGGGACTGGAGTAGAGCAGGAGCGGGGACAGGAGCACATGGCAATACAAAACCACAGACTGACAGCTAGGGGGAAAACACACAAAAAGACAGAGTTCTACTGGAGGTACTGACAGACTTAAGGCTTCTGTACCTCCTGCCCAGTAGTAAGAAAGCATAGCCTTGACGGTGGGGATCTTTCATGATAGATGCTGCCTTCTTGTGGCAGCACTCCATATCAATTTGCCCGGTGGTGCAGCGGTCTTCGCCTGACATGGACTAGGCTGCATCCACCACATTTTGTAGTCTTTTCCAATTCCTGGACATCGATGCTTCCATTCTTGACCACATAATGGGATATTGAGATAAAGGATTGAAAGTTTGGTTGGGGAGGGAGTTCTTAAAAGACAGGTAGAGTGGCCTAGGAATGTAATTCTGGAACTTGACACTCAGAAGATGAGGCACCAGATTCCTCTGTGGTTGAATCAGAAGAGAAAATCTGTAGTTGCTGGAAATCAAAGTAATGGACACAAAATGCTGGAGGAACTCAGCAGGCCAGGCAGTATCTATGGAAAAGAGAAAACAGTCAACGTTTCGGGCTGAGACTCTTCATTGGGACTGGAAAAAAAGAGGTGAGAAGTCAGAGTAAGAAGGAGGAGGGAGAAGTACAAGATAGGTGATAGGTGAGATCGGGCAGGGGAGGGTAAAGTAAGGAGCTGGGAAGTCAATTGGTGAAAGAGATAAATGGCTGGAGAAGAGGGAATCTGATAGGAGAGGACTGAAGGCCATGAAGAAAGGAAAGGAGAAGGAACATCAGAGATAGGTGATGGATGGGTAAGGTGATAAGATAAGGAAGGGAAATGAGAATTGGGAATGGTGAAGGAGAGGGGAGGGAGCCATTGCTTGAAGCTCGAGAATACTTGTGCATGACTGTTTGATTTAGACCCAATCTGGGGAAGGATAAGAATTAAAGGTAAGGGTCTAATGAAGATCCGGGAGTGTGAAGGTAACACACTCGTGGGTTTTGTCTATTGATCTTCCTTCAGCCACAATCAATTGCAAATGGCCTTTGTTAGTAATGAGGCTGTTGGATGCATGCTGAGGAAGCATCAGACTTGCTTTATATCATTGTAGCTCTTCCTTCCATCAACCAGTGAATGTCACAGTGCAAAAAGAGGGCATCTGGATGAAGTATCTCTAAACACAAGAGATCCTGCAGGTGCTGGAAATCCAGAGCAACACAGACACACAGAATGCTGGAGGAACTCAGCAGTCAGGCTGTACCTATGGAAATGAATAAACAGGGATATGTGCCAGGAGGGAGGTTAGCGGGAAGGGGTATTATGACAAGGGAATCACAGAGGCAGTGATCCCTCTGGAAAGCAGAGAGTGGAGGTGACTCTCTGTATATCTCTGAAATACCTCTAGTAGACATCTGATGCCAGCTCATCTATCCCAACTGGGTTTCCATCTTTGAAGTTTCAAAATTTTTAAAAAATTGAAAAGAAACATAACTTGCATCCCTGCTCATTGTCCCTGAAACTGCAAAGCTCAAGTTAATGAATTATCAAAGAATAATATCCCTGACAGAATCCATGAAAGACTGCCCAACTTGGATGTTCAATAAGAGTGCAGAAGACAACAAACTGTGCAAATAGTCATAGTCATAGTCATACTTTATGGATCCCGGGGGAAATTGGTTTTCGTTACAGTTGCACCTTAAATAATTAAATAGTAATAAAACCATAAATAGTTAAATAGTAATACGTAAATTATGCCAGGAAATAAGTCCAGGACCAGCCTATTGGCTCAGGGTGTCTGACCCTCCAAAGGAGGAGTTGTAAAGTTTGATGGCCACAGGCAGGAATGACTTCCTATGATGCTCTGTGTTGCATCTCGGTATAGGTTTTTAGAAATAAAATGAAGTGAGGCATTTTATGTTAAATGAAACCCATAAACATTTTATTGAATTCCAAAAGCTAAACACAAAAGCGAGCTAAAAATCCTTACGTAACTATTTCATCACGTCAGACCAGCCTTTTAAAGCGAAACCCCAACTCACTGTTGGTGGTTGTGTACTATGTACATTTCTCCCAATTACATTACTCTGCACAAGTACAAAAAGAAATAAATAATAATAACAAATAAATTAGAAATAAATATTGAAAACATAAGATGAAGTGTCTTTGAAAGTGAGTCAAGCAACACACATCAAAGTTGCTGGTGAACACAGCAGGCCAGGCAGCATCTCTAGGAAGAGGTACAGTCGACGTTTCAGGCCGAGACCCTTCGTCAGGACTAACTGAAGGAAGAGTGAGTAAGGGATTTGAAAGTTGGAGGGGGAGGGGGAGGTCCAAAATGATAGGAGAAGACAGGAGGGGGAGGGATGGAGCCAAGAGCTGGACAGGTGATAGGCAAAAGGGATACGAGAGGATCATGGGACGGGAGGTCCGGGAAGAAGACGGGGGGGGGGGGACCCAGAGGATGGGCAAGAGGTATAGTCAGAGGGACAGACGGAGAAAAAGGAGAGTGAGAGAAAGAATGTGTGCATAAAAATAAGTAACAGATGGGATACGAGGGGGAGGTGGGGCCTAGCGGAAGTTAGAGAAGTCGATGTTCATGCCATCGGGTTGGAGGCTACCCAGACGGAATATAAGGTGTTGCTCCTCCAACCTGAGTGTGGCTTCATCTTTACAGTAGAGGAGGCCGTGGATGGACATGTCAGAATGGGAATGGGATGTGGAATTAAAATGTGTGGCCACTGGGAGATCCTGCTTTCTCTGGCGGACAGAGCGTAGATGTTCAGCAAAGTGGTCTCCCAGTCTGCGTCGGGTCTCACCAATATATAAAAGGCCACATCGGGAGCACCGGACGCAGTATATCACCCCAGTCGACTCACAGGTGAAGTGCCGCCTCACCTGGAAGGACTGTTTGGGGCCCTGAATAGTGGTGAGGGAGGAAGTGTAAGGGCATGTGTAGCACTTGTTCCGCTTACACGGATAAGTGCCAGGAGGGAGATCAGTTGGGAGGGATGGGGGGGACGAATGGACAAGGAAGTTGTGTAGGGAGCGATCCCTGTGGAATGCAGAGAGGGGGGGGAGGGAAAGATGTGCTTAGTGGTGGGATCCCGTTGGAGGTGGCGGAAGTTCCGGAGAATAATATGTTGGACCCAGAGGCTGGTGGGGTGGTAGGTGAGGACCAGAGGAACCCTATTCCTAGTGGGGTGGCGGGAGGATGGAGTGAGAGCAGATGTACGTGAAATGGGGGAGATGCGTTTAAGAGCAGAGTTGATAGTGGAGGAAGGGAAGCCCCTTTCTTTAAAAAATGAAGACATCTCCCTCGTCCTAGAATGAAAAGCCTCATCCTGAGAGCAGATGCAGCGGAGACGGAGGAATTGCGAGAAGGGGATGGCGTTTTTGCAAGAGACAGGGTGAGAAGAGGAATAGTCCAGATAGCTGTGAGAGTCAGTAGGCTTATAGTAGACACCAGTGGATAAGCTGTCTCCAGAGACAGAGACAGAAAGATCTAGAAAGGGGAGGGAGGTGTCGGAAATGGACCAGGTAAACTTGAGGGCAGGGTGAAAGTTGGAGGCAAAGTTAATAAAGTCAATGAGTTCTGCATGCGTGCAGGAAGCAGCACCAATGCAGTCGTCGATGTAGCGAAGGAAAAGTGGGGGACAGGTACCAGAGTAGGCACGGAACATAGATTGTTCTACAAACCCAACAAAAAGGCAGGCATAGCTAGGACCCATACGGGTGCCCATAGCTACACCTTTAGTTTGGAGGAAGTGGGAGGAACCAAAGGAGAAATTATTAAGAGTAAGGACTAATTCTGCTAGACGGAGCAGAGTGGTGGTAGAGGGGAACTGATTAGGTCTGGAATCCAAAAAGAAGCGTAGAGCTTTGAGACATTCCTGATGGGGGATGGAAGTATATAGGGACTGGACATCCATGGTGAAAATAAAGTGGTGAGGGCCAGGGAACTTAAAATCATCGAAAAGTTTAAGAGCGTGAGAAGTGTCACGAACATAGGTTGGAAGGAATTGAACAAGGGGTGATAAAACAGTGTCGAGGTATGCAGAAATGAGTTCGGTGGGGCAGGAGCAAGCTGAGACAATAGGTTGGCCAGGACAGGCAGGTTTGTGGATCTTGGGTAGGAGGTAGAAACGGGAAGTGCAGGGTGTGGGAACTATAAGGTTGGTAGCAGTGGATGGGAGATCCCCTGAGCGGATAAAGTTGGCGATGGTGTTGGAGACAATGGCCTGGTGTTCCTTAGTGGGGTCATGATCGAGGGGTAAATAAGAGGAGGTATCCGTGAGTTGTCGCTGTGCCTCGGCAAGGTAGAGGTCAGCACGCCAGACTACAACAGCACTCCGCTTATCGGCGGGTTTAATAATAAGGTTAGGATTAGTGCGGAGGGAGTGGAGAGCAGAGCGTTCGGGAGGAGTGAGGTTGGAATGGGGACAAGGTGCGTTGAAGTCGAGGCGGTTGATGTCCCGTCGGCAATTAGCGATAAAGAGATCCAGAGCAGGCAGAAGACCAGAGCGGGGTGTCCATGAAGAAGAGGAGGGTTGAAGACGGGAGAAGGGGTCATTGGTGGGGGTGGAAGAGTCCTTGCCGAAGAAGTAAATCTTTATTCAGAGTAGTCTCTGAATATACCTCTTGCCCATCCTCTGGGTCCCCCCCCCCACCTCCTTGTCTTTCTTCCCGGACCTCCTGTCCCATGATCCTCTTGTATCCCCTTTTGCCAATTACCTATCCAGCTCTTGGCTCCATCCCTCCCCCTCCTGTCTTCTCCTATCATTTTAGATCTCCCCCTCCCCCTCCAACTTTCAAATCCCTTACTCACTCTTCCTTCAGTTAGTCCTGACAAAGGGTCTCGGCCTGAAACGTCGACTGCACCTCTTCCTACAGATGCTGCCTGGCCTGCTGCGTTCACCAGCAACTTTGATGTGTGTTGCTTGAATTTCCAGCATCTGCAGAATTCCTGTTGTTTGAAAGTGAGTCCATTGGTTGTGAGAACAACTCAGTGAAGTTAAGTGATATTATCCCCTTTTGTTTAAAAGCCTGATGTTTGAGGGGTTATAACTGTTTCAAAACCTGGTGGTGTGGTTCCTCAGGTTCCTGTTCCTTCTTCCTGATGACAGCAGTGAGAAGAGACCATGTCCTGGGTGGTGGGGGACCCTGATGATGGATACTGCTTTCCTGTAACTGTGTTTCATGTTGATGTGCTCAATAGTGGGGTTCGCAGGAGCTTTACCCATGATAGACTGGGCCATATTCACTACTTTTTGTAGGATTTTCACCCATCCCCCAAGTCATTTAAGTTCCAGCCCAGATGATGTTTGTTGGACTCCCTGATGTCATCTGACATTTCAGTGTACCCTCCTTCCTACATTTTGCTTAAAGCTCCAAACTTCTGCTTCCCATTAAAATGGAGAGATAAATGCATAATGGAGCCTTTGCCTAACTTTCTCTTTAGCTACAGAATAAGATGTCCAATCAGAGATCCTACACTAGAACATGGCTTCCTATGCTGACAGAGCATTGTGAGTTGGCCTTTACTGAAAACGTTTTAGAGTGCAACAGTTGGTAAGTATTTCATGCAAACAGGATTCACTGATTGTGTTGGGTGTGAAGGGCCTGTTTCTCTGCTATACAACTCTGTGGCTGATCTGACTTTAGCCTCAACTCACATTTTAGAAGCCTTGCCTCTCTTTGGCTCAGCGGTTTATCTCTCCCTGAATATACTCAGTGACTCAAATTTTCCAAAAATTCCAAGAATTCACCAAGTTCAAAGTTCAAAATAATTTATCATCAAAGTGCATAGATGTTACCATATACTCCTCTTGTGGTTCATTTTCTTGCAGAAATTTATCAGGAGAAAATGAAACACAGCAGAATTTTAAGAAAAACTGCACATAAAACAAAGGTTGATGAACACAAACAATGTGCCAAAGAAGGCAAACTGTGCAAATAATACTGAGAACATGAGTTGTAAAGAGTCCTTGAAAGTGAGTCTGTAGATAGTTCAGAGTTGTGGTGAGTGAAGGAGCAGACTGCTCCTTATCCGCCTCTAATGGGTGACTCATAATTCTGAAACTACTCGTTAATGCAAATCAACCAATTGTGGCAGCAACTCAATGCATACAAGCAAGCAGATATGGTCAAGAGGTTCAGTTGTCGTTCAGATCAAACATCAGAATGGGGAAGAAGTATGATCTAAGTGACTTTGAATGTGGAATGATTGTTGGTGCCAGACAGGGTGATTTGAGTCAGAAACTGCTGGAATTTTCACACTCAACAGTCTGTAGAGCTGACAGGAGAATGGCCAGACTGGTTCACGTGACGGGAAGACAATGATAGCTCAAGTAATCATGCATTACAACAGAAGAGCATCTCTGAATGCACAACATGTTGAACCTTGAAGTGGTTGGGCTACAGCCTCAGAAGACCATGAACCTACACTCAATGGCCACTTGAGTAGGTACAGGAGGTGGGGATCTTTGATAAGGATGTTGCCCCCTGGAGGCCGCACCTCCTGTAGATACTATTTATTGACGATGGGGAGGGATGTTCCATGATATATTGGGAAGAGTTCACATCAGATGAAAGGTTCTGATGGAATGTATCAGGCCTGAAACATTAACTCTGAATCACTTTTGTAGATGCTGCCTGATTTGCTTAGTGATTTCAGCATTTTCTGATATCTTGAGGCAAGGACAGAGCATCAAGTCTACCAATTTCAGGCAATTGGCCACTCTAGACTATTTTTGCATGTTGCCTTTCTCTAGGGTGGTGGTGTGGAGATACGTCTCCACCAAAGGAGGTGTATGGCACTCCTTCCCTCCGCTAGCTTGCAGGTCACCCTTGGGCAAGGTGTGGCACCTGCTTAGCCCCTTGATCAGGCTCACGTGAAGCCATGGGAGCAGGTGGTGGATGGCCGTATGAGCAGCTGGTGTACATCACAAGTCCTGGTTATGTGACTATTGACACCGGGCAGACAATCTCTGAAGAATATTGATAATGGCTGGGATCGCTCATCTTGTAAAAACACTGCTCATAAGAAGACAAATTAGGATTTTTCTCTTTGGAGCAAAGGAGGATGTGAGGTGACTTGATAGAGGGGAACAAGATTATAAGAGGCACAGATAAAGTGGACAGCCAGAGACTTTTTCCTAGGGTGGAATTGGTTAAAGCCAAAGGTCATACTTTTACGGCAGGAGTTCCTAACCTTTCTTATTCTATGGAACCTTACCATTAACTGAGGGGACTATAGAATCCAGGTTGGGAACCCCTGCCTTAAGGTGACTGGAGGAAAATTTAGAGCGGATGTCAGAGGTAGGGTTTTTACACGGAGAGTGATAGGTGCCTGGAATGCACAGCAGGGGTGGTGACAGAAGCTGATACATTAGAGACATTTAAGAGTCTCTGAGATAGGCATACGGATCTCAGAAAAATAGAAAGTGCTGAGCCATGTTGGAGGAAAAGGGGTTATCAGAACACTGTGGGCCAAATGGTCTGTACTGTGCTGCACTGTTCTGTGTTTGTCTTGTGAATACTGCTCATATGAAGCTTAATCAGAATCAGAAACTGCTTGTGTTGTGAAATTTGTTGTTCTGTGGCTGCAAGATGACTAATAAACAAATAAATGAACAAACAAATAAATAAGAAAGTAGATAGACAGACTAATAGATAAATGAATAATTTAAGGACTGTGATGGTGCTAAAAGTAAGATTTGCATTCATGTATCTGTGCATATAGCCATAAACTTGACTTTGATTTTGAATTTACTTGACCTGAATGATTAACTCCGTGACACCTGTGGGCTGCCTTCATCACAAGTGTTGGTTAGAGTCATAGTTAAAGAGAAGTACATCATAAAAACAGACTCTTCAGCCATTTACTCTGTGATGAACCATTTAAACTGCCTAGTTCTATCAACCTGCACAGGGACCATAACCCTCCATACCTCTACCTTTCATGTAACTATCCAAACTTCTCCTAAGCATTGAAATCGAGCTCACATGCACCACTTGCACCTGCAGTTCGTTCCACACTCCCTCTGAGTAAAGAAGTTTCCCCTCATGTTTCCCCCAAATTTTTCAATGGCTCTCCACAGGGCTTTAGACCACTTGGACAACACAAACACAAACACCCATGTCAGGATGCTGTTCATCAACTCTAGCTCAGCATTTAATACCATCATTCCCACAATCCTGATTGAAAAGTCGCAGAACCTGGGCCTCTGTACCTCCCTCTGCAATTGGATCCTCAACTTCCTAACCGGAAGACCACAATCTGTGCGGATTGGTGTTAACATATCCTCTTCTCACTGCTGTCATCAGGAAGAAGATACAAGAGCCTCAGGACTCACACCACCAGGTTCAGGAACAATTATTACCCCTCAACCATCAGGTTCTTGAACCAGAAGGGATAAGTTTTGTCAATATCATTTGACCCATCAGTGAACTGTTCCCACAGCCCATGGATTCACTTTAAAGGACCATACATCTGATGTTCACTGTAGAAACCAGAATAAGAAGGTGGGGTGGGGGTGGGGAGGGGAAGGAGTATAAGCTAGCAGGTGAAAGTTGAGACCAGGTGAAGGGGAAGGTGGGCGTGTTGGGGGTAAAGATGAAGTAAGAACCTGTGATAGGTGGAAGGGTAAAGGGCTGAAGAAAGAATCTGATAGGAGGGAACAGTGGACCATAATGGGGAGCGGTAAAAGAAGAGAAGGGATGAAGAGGGAGAAATTACCAGAAGTCAGAGATAGTGACATTCATGCCATCAGGTTGGAGATTATCCAGATGGAATATGAGGTGACAATAGAGGAGGTCTTGGATTAACATGTCAGAATTGGAATCGGAAATTGAACTGACATGCCTAGCAACCCAAAAATCCCTCTTGTTGTGGTGGCCAGAGCAAAGGTGGTTAACAGTGCAGTCCCTCAAGCATTAACCACCTAAACCAGGGCTGAGTTCAACCAATCCAAACTGAGTTCAATCCAGGAACAGCTAATCAGAGCCTGTCCTATCCATGGCCAATTCAAAGTCAGTCCAATTCTCGTTGCCAATCAACATTATAGGGATATTGTGTTGTGAAAATGAGCGTGGGAATCCTTGTGCAGGATTCCCTTAAAGGTTATCTTGCAGGTTGAGTTGGTGGTGAGGAAAGCAAATGCAATGTTAGTATTCATATCGAAAAGACTAGAATATAAAAGCAAGGATGTAATGCTGATGCTTTATAGGGCATTGGTCAGACCACTTTTGTGAGCAATTTTGTCCTCCTTATTTAAGAAAAAATGTGTTAGTATTAGACCAGGTCCAGAGAAGGTTAATGAGAATGATTCTGGGAATGAAAGGGATAACGTATGAGGAACATTTGATGGCTTTGAGCTTGTACTCACTGGAGTTCTGAAGAATGAGGGGGAGTCTCATTGAAACCTATGGAATATTGAAAGGCGAGATAAAGTAGATGTGGGAGAGGATGCTTCCCGTAGTGGGGGCACAGTCTCAGAATAGAAAGACATCCCTTTAGAACAGAGATAAGGAGGAATTTCTTTAGCCATAGAATGGTGAATCTGTGGAATTCATTGCCATAGACAGCTGAGGAGGCCAAGTAATTGAGTATATTTAAAGTGGAGGTTGATAGGTTATCAATTAGTCAGGATGTGAAAGATTACGGGGAGAGGGCAGGGGAAAGGTTCAGTCGCTCAACATTCAAGATGAGGTAGGAAATTGGATAGACTTTGGCTTTGTGGGAGAAGCCAGAGAGTGGTGGTAGAGGGTTGTCTCCCTGACTGGAGGCTTGTGAATTGTGGTGTGCCGCAGGGATCGGTGCTGGGTCCGTTGTTGTTTGTCATCTATATCAATGATCCAGATGATAATGCGGTTAACTGGATCAGCAAATTTGCAGATGATGCCATGATTTAGGATGTAGTGGACAGCCAGGAAGGCTAGCAGAGGCATATATATCAGCTGGAATTTAATGCATACAAGTGCAGGGTGTTGCACTTTGGTAGGACCAACCGGGGTAAGTCTCGCACAGTGGATGGGAGGGCACTGAGGAGTGTGGTAAAACAAAGGGATCCAGGAATATAGGTCTAAATTTGTTGAGAGTGACATCATAGGTAGATAGGGTCATAAAGAAAGCTTTCTGCACATTGACCTTCATAAATCAAAATATTGAGTACTGGAGGTGGGATGTTATGTTGAAGTTGTATAAGACAAGTTTAAGGGCATCATGAGAGGAAACATCTTCACTCAGAAAATTGTGAGAGTGTGGGATAAGCTGCCTGCACAAGTGGTGTTTGTGAGCTCAGTTTTAATGTTCAAGCGAAGTTTGGATAGGTACATGGATGGTAGGGGTATGGAGGGATATGGTCCCAGAGCAGGTTGATGGGAGTAGGCAAATTAAATGACTTGGCACAGACTAGATGGGCCATAGGGCCTGGTTCTGTGCTGTACTTTTCTATGACACTTCTATAGAAATGTCTTGAGAGGAGAAATAAATCATCCATGATCGGTGAATCCTGATTCGTGCGTCATGTTACTTCTCATTAAAACAGCAGCCTTATCCACGGGTCAGGTCCAGCGAGTAACTGTCTATCCCACTGAATCAAAATCCTGAGATATTTCCTTTTTCTGATTCAGGTTCACATGTATATCAAAGTTCAAAATTCAACTAAATTTTATTATCAAAGTATATGTCACCACATACAGCCCCGCGATTCATTTTCCTGTGGACTTACTCAATAAATCTGCAGAGTATAACATAATCAATGAAAGACTGCAAACTCAAACATTCAACCAATGTGCAGAAGTCAACAAACTATGTAAATGCAAAAAGAAGAAACAATAATGTAAATCTTGAGAACAAGAGACAAAGAGTCCTTGATAGAGAGTCCATATAGTGAAATGCATCATTTTGTGTTAACAAAAGGATGTGTTGGGGACAGCCCACAAGTATCGCCACACATTCTAGCACCAGAATAGCATTTCCACAATGTCCTGCAGCTATGTAGAGATTTTAACTCAATTAGGAAAAATGTATCCCGTCATGGAGCTCTCCAATGTACAAATTGGCCTGTGGAGGACAGGTCGCTGGATTTCTTTACAGCAGAGTTTAATAGGTTGTTGTTTAGCAAGTTCAAGTTCAAGTTTATTGTCATTGAACTAATATCCAGCTAACTGAAACAGTGTTCCCCTGGAACCAAGTTGTAAAACACAGTACACATAGTCACACAATAACTTACTGACTGCCCATTACATCATTGGCATTTAGAGCAGCAATGAAGATCCTTCATCTCTAGCAGTGTTTAGGGCTTCCTTTATCATGTCAGTATCTTCCTCTCAGTTCTCACTACTGTCAGTTGAACAAGTCCCAGGTGGACACTCAGGAATGCTGTCACATTCAGATGTAGAAGAATTCTTCATTGCTGTTTCCATAACAATTTTGTTTCACCAGTCACAGATGTTAACCTTGAGCTGAACCTCTGGACCTGGAGAACCAGTGGACTACTCTTAGTCTGGCCTTTACCCTTTCACCTATTTAGCAAGAGTAACCCATAAAGCCCTGACTCCAGCCAATATAGCTCTCCAGGTTATTGAGGCAGACCAGCTTCTAAACCATGACAAGGTTGTGGTCTTCTTGGAGAATATAGTCTCACACAGCATATATAATTATGATCCCACACACGTAGTTACAAAATAATATTAGCACGTCCCTGGTTGGCTTGGCCTGAAGATTGACAGGTTGACATAAAGTGCGAGGTGCATGTTTATGAGTTAGTGGAGCTTCAGAGCTGTGTGCCAGACATGGCTATAAGCAGCATTGGGGCCTCACAGGGGACCGTACTGGCTCCCTTCCTGTTTACCCTGTATACCTCAGACTTTAGATACAACACTGATTCACTTCATCTGCAGAAATTCTCTGATGACTCAGCAATGGTTGTGCATATAAAGGGAGGAGAGGAGGATGAATACAGGGCTCGCGTGGAGGATGTTGTCAAATGGTGCAAGCTGAATTATCTGCAGCTCAACATTAATAAGACAAAGAAGATGGTGATGGACTTTAGGAAGGCTAGGCCTGCACTGCTCCCTGTTACTATTGATGATGAGGATGTGAATGTGGTAAGGACCTACAAGTACCTGTGGGTGTACCTGATGATAGACTTGACTGGTGCACAAGAAGGATCAGAGTAGCCTGTACTTCCAAAGGAGACTGAGGCCCTTTGGAGTATACGGGCCTCTCCTTCACATGTTTTACCAGTCTCTTGTTACCAGTACAATCTTCTATGCAGTGGTGAGCTGGGGCAATGGCATCAACATGGGTGATGCCAAATGGCTTAATAAACCAATTGGAACGGTTGGCTCTGTTATAGGAGTCAAACTGGACACACTGAAGGTTGTGGCAGAACAAAGGACCTGATGGAAAATCCTGGCAATTCTGGACAATGTCCCTCTGCGTGCCACCTTGGCTGAACAGAGGAGCACTTTTAGTAATAGACTAAGACCACAGACTGCTCCAAAGAGTGCTATATGAGGTCATTCTTACCCTCAGTCATTAGGCTCTGTAATGAGCCATCCTATAGCCAGGGAAGTGATAACCCCTCCTGTTGGATTGTTTGAGGTAACTTATTTTGTATTCTTTCTTACTTCTCTGCTAATATTTGTATATCTGTGCACTTGTAATGCTAATTTCCTTAGGGATCAATAAAGTATCTTCCTATTTATCTAATGTTACTGGCACTATTATAATAAAACAAACAGCCATATAAATAACTGAAACAACAGCAATAAAAGGGGTGAAGAGAAGGCAGAATAGGGCTGAGCAGGATAATAAGTCAGCTATGATGGAATGGTAGCTCGATGGTCTGAATATCCTAATTCCGCTCCTATTTCTTGTGATAATGTGGTCTAAAGCAGGGTGGCCAACCTTTTACTTTCCATGCATCCAGGGCTCCTGGATGGATTGCAGTGATGACTGGCTTCGTGGATGTGGACGCACTTTTGTGAAATTCATTTCTGAATGTTATTTGCTTACTTTTATTGTTTGCATGTTTTTTTTAATCTTCACATTGCATGTTTTTGTAATGGGTCCTGTTGGGTTTCTTTGTTTTGCGGCTGCCTGTAAGGAGACGAATCTCAAGGTTGGATATAGTATACATACTTTGATAATAAATGCACTTTGAACTTTGAACTTGGGATATTTTAATAAGATAATGGTGTAATATAAATAAGAGTAGTTAAAATGCATTGCAGAGTACTGTACTATCTTCTGGCAAGAAATGATGAACAGTCAGCCGCTTCATGGTAAATTGTAAAGAGAATCTAATTTGCAACTTTGGAGAACACATTTAATTTTTTACAGAATCCGACTCAGGCTTAATATCACTGGCCTATGTCTTAAAATTTGCTAACTTTGCAGCAGCAGTACAATGTAATACATGATAACAGAGAGAGACCAAGTTCATGTGAATGTGTTTGTTTGTTTATTTATTTATTTATTATATAGTTAACTTAAATAGACATTTTAAAAAAGTAGTGAGGTAGCGTTCATGGGTTCAATGTCCATTCAGAAATCAGATGGCTGAGGAGAAGAAACTGTTCCTGAATCGCCGAGTGTCTACCTTTATGTTCCTGTACCTCCTACCTGATGGTAACAATAGGAAGAGACTTGGCATCCACCACAGCCTGTAGCAGAGAATTCCACAGATTCACTACTCCCTGGCTAAAAAATTCCCCCTTACCTCTGCTCTAAAGGGTCATCCCTCAATTTTGAGACTGTGCCCTTTAGTTCTAGATACCCCCACCATGGGAAACATCTTCTGCACTCCACTCTTTCAGTCCTTTCAACGTTTGGTAGGTTTTAATGAGATCGCCCCACATTCTTCTAAATTCCAGTGAGTACAGGCCCTAAGCTGCCAAATGATCCACATATGTTAACCCTTTCACTCCCAGAATAATCCTCATGAATCTCATCTGGACTCTCTCTAATGACAACACACCCCTTCTGAGGTATGGGGCCTGAAACTGTTGATAATACTCCAAGTGCAGCCTGACAAATGTTTCACAAAGGCTCAGCACTATCTCCTTGCTTTTATATTCTATTCCCCTTGAAATAAATACCACCATTGCAATTGCCTTATTTACCACAGACTCAACCTGTAATTTAAACTTCTGGGAGTCTAGCATGAAGACTCCTAAGTCCACACTATTGTTCCTTTTCCCAAATGCATTATCATACATTTCCCAACACTGTATTCCAGCTGCCACTTTTTGCCCATTCTTTCAATTTGTCTAAGTCCTGCTGCAATTCCATTGGTTCCTCAGCGCTACCTACCCCTCCACTTATCTTCATATCATCCACAAACTTTGCCACAAAGCCATCAATTTAATTATGTAAATCATTGACAAACAATGTGAAAAGGAGTGGTCCCAGTACTGACCCATGAGGAACACCACTAGTCACCGGCAGCCAACCAGAAAAGGCCCCCTTTATTCCTACTCGCTGCCTCCTACCTGTCAGCCATTCCCCTATCCATGCCAGTATCTTTCCTGTAACTCCATAGGATTTTATCTTGTTAAACAGCCTCATGTGTGATGCCTTATTAAATGCCTTCTGAAAATCCAAGTAAATGATACCCACTACCTTTCCTTTGTCCACCCTGCTTGTTACTTTCTCGAAAAACTCAGATTTGTCAGGCAAGATTTCCCTTCATAGAAACCATGCTGACTTTGACTTATTTTATCATTAGTCTCCAAGTATCCTCAAAAACTCATCCTTAGTAATAGACTCCAACACTTTCCTAATCACCGAGATTAGACTAACATACTTGCTTTTGCTTTCCTCCCATATTAATGAGTGGTGTGACATTTGCAATCTTCCAGTCCTCTGGGAACGTCAGAAATAAGTGATTGTAAAAGATCATTAGCAAAGCATGCGTTACCTCTTCAGTAACCTCATTCAGGGCTCTGAGATGTAGTCCATCTGTTCCAGGTGACTTGCCCACCTTAACGCCTTTCAGCGTTTGCAATGGCCATAGGATTGACTTCAACAGCACAAAACTACTGTGCCACACCAGTGGCTTTTGGGACCGCCTGACAAATGAAGCCATTGAAATAAAACTAGAGACAAAGAATTTTAACAAAGATGATAATCTTGCTTCCATTAAGAACTGGAATTTGATTGTAAACAAGGTAAGAAAGAGGAAACCTGATTGGATGAGGTCTAACCAATCAGGAAGGATAGATTACGGGAATACAAATACCACCTGACTAAACGTGCCCAGGCATCATCCCTGAAGAAGATGGCAGAGTTTGTCATCAAAAAATCAGTTGTAATCGATACACATACCAGGCTGAAAGCGCAAGAAGTTTATTTGTCATATACATCGGGAAAGCACTAGATCCTTTTTCATATGTCGATGATATTAAACCTGATTCTGATTCTGCATCGATGCCCAACACAGCATGGGGATGTGCTGAGGGCAGCTCACCATTACTGCCGTGATTCCGGCCTGCCCACAACCTACTAACTCGTATGCCTTTGGAATGTGGGAGGCAACCAGATCATCCAGAGGAAACCAATGCAGTCACAGGGAGAATGTACACACTCCTTACCGACAGCAGCAGGAACTGAACCCTGATTGTTGGTGCTGAAAAGTGTTACACAACTGCTACGTTACCTTGCTGTCTTGTACATCGTGAGTAAAGCCCTGCCTACCACTGAACACATCTACAGAGCGCTCACTACCTCTAGAAAGTACCGGGCTCACACCACCAGGTTCAGGAGCAGTTGTTACCCCTCAACCATCAGGCTCCTGAACCAGAAGGGATAACTTTACTTGACTTCACTCGCCCCATCACTGAACAGTTCCCACAACCAATGGGTTCACTTTCAAGGACTCTTCATGTCATGTTATGGATATTTATTGCTTATTTACTTATTTTTTATTATTATTATTTATCTGCTCTTTCATTTTGTATTTGCACAGTTTTTTTTTGCAGTCTGGTTCTTTAACCATCTTTTGCATGTGGTCCTTCAATGATTCTATTGTGTCTATGTATAGTTACCGTGAATGCCTGCAAGGAAATAAATCTTAGGGTTGTATATGGTGACATCAATTGATAATAAATTTACTTTGAACTTCGAACTTTGATCACCGCGAGCTTTCTTCCTACCTGCTCCCCAGGGAGTGGGTGGCCAATCCACTAAAGATTACAACCGTTGTTTATCCCCCTTCCCCTTACTCAGTATCACTTGTCTATTTGCTGCTTGTGGCTGCTTGCTAAAACCGATTGATGTCTGATTTTTGCATGTTACTAAAGCAATTCCAGTTACAGGATAATGGTATTGGCTGCATAGTGCACTGGAAGGCTCTGAAATTGTGAAAATTGCTTCTGAAACGTAAGTCTCTTCATTCAATCTGTCAGGTAGGGTATCTCCTTCACCGCAAAATGTTGTTTGCCTTTGCTGATGAAACGTAATTTAGTTCAAAGAATCATTCTAGGCAAGGAGTTTATGCAACAAATTTGCCATTAAATGAGTCAGTGTTTTACCTGAGAACAGGGCTGTTGAGGTACTACAGAGATTCTGATTGCTTCATGCACTTTAAGTGACCTTGATACTTGTGAATGTGACTCAGTGAAAGAAAGTGAAGATAAAGTGCTTTGAACACAGCAGATAAAAGATTTCAATTCAATAGTAAGTGCCATGTATCTCTGGTTCTGTGATATGAGTTCAACAGCTTAGCTCCTCCGCATTTCTGGTCTGCACGAAACATCTCAGAGAAAATCGGACAACAAGATGAATGACAGGAAGGGGCTTGGCGATTGAGGTGAAGAACCAGTAATGGAGACACACAACTCAGATCCAGGTCCTTTGGCCCGTTGAGACAATGATCTCCAATGAGAGAGCACCAGTCTTAAACCTTTTTGTTTAAGATAGCACTGGTGAATCTCAGCCACTTCTGGCTTGTGGTCAATGAAATAAAGAAAACAACTAAATATTTTCTTAATCTCACTTTTTCTGCTAAACAATCATTGCAAGTAATAGCCTGTAACTTCCCTTTGGACTTGGAGGAAATTCGATGCAGTGGAACCAAGGTGAGGCAAGGCCTCGGGCCCATCGCTGATACTGAGGAAGAGTAGAAGTTCGATCGATTTATGCACTAGGCCGAATTGAGGTGGTGGGATCCAGGCCCTAGACCATACTGAAGTGACTGAACTGATGTTTGGACGACAATTTATGCACCGGGCTGAATCGGAAAGGTTACAGGCCAAATTGGGGCGGTGGTGGCCAGACCCCAGAGTGTATCGAAGTAACTGAACCCAATGTTTGGATGACAAGTTAAGTGCCTGACTCAATCGGAAAGGTCAGGTACAAGCTGAATCGGAGGGCGGGGTCTAGACCCCAGAGCGTAACTGAACCTGATGTTTGAACGATGATTTAGGCGCTGGGTCAGACTGAAAAGGTCAACTTGTCAGGGCCTGTGGTGAGGGTCAGGCTGGTTCAGCTTGCTGCTCCATGACGTTAACTTGGTTTGAGGCTGAACTAAGGATCTCTCTTTGTGGACTTCAGATCAGAGCACTATTTGCTTGCGTTTATTGCTTGCATGATTTGTTTTTTATCTCTGCACATTGGATGTTTAGTGGTTTTATTTTAAATGGGTTCTTTTGAGTTTCTTTGTTTTGTGGCTGCCTGTTAGGAGACAAATCTAAAGGTTGGAAAATACATACATACTTTGATAATAAATGTATTTTGAATTTGGAACTTTGTTAGCCCGTTTTACACCATAGAACATAAAACTTTACTTTTTTTGAATGAGCAAACTTTGGTTTTTATTAACTGCTAATATTACTATGTTGATATTATTTTATGAGCTGTATGTGGTATATCTACTCTGTTTTTCACCTTGTGCTAGAGGAATGTTAGACCATAAAACATGAGACGTAGGAGCAGAATTAGGCTATTCAGCCCATCAAGTCTGCTCCGACATTCCATCATGGCTGATCCCGGATTCCACTCAATCTCATACACCTGTATTCTCGCCATATCCTTTGATGCCCTGACTGATCATGAAACAATCAACTTCCGACTTAAATATACCCACGGACTTGGCCTCCACCGCAGTCTGTGGCACAGCATTCCACAGATTCATTACACTCTGGCTAAAAAAATTCTTCCTTGCATCTGTTCTAGAAGGTTGAATTTTGAGGCTGTGCCCTCAACTTCTGGATATCCCCATAGAAAACATGTTCCCCAAATCCACCCTTATCTAGTCCTTTTAACTTGTAGTAGGATTCAAGGAGATTCCCCCGCATTCTTCTAAATTCCAGCGAGTACAGGCCCAAAGCTGCCAAATGCTCCTCATATGTTAAGCCCTTCATTCCCGAACTCATCCTTGTGAGCCTCCTCTGTACTCTCTTCAATGACAACACATCCTTTCTGAGATATGGGGCCCAGAACTGTTGACAGTACTCCAAGTGCGACCTGACTAGTGTCTTATAAAACTTCAGCATTATCTCCTTTCATTTATATTCTATTATTCCTGAAATAAATGCCAAAATTGCATTTGCTTTCTTTACCACAGACTCAACTTGTAAATTAACCTTCTACTCCAAAGTCCCTCTGCAACTCTGATGTTTAAACCTTCTCCTTATTTAGATATTAGTCCGCACTATTGATCCTTTTACCAGAATCCATTATCATACATTTCTCAACATTGTATTCTATCTGCCACTTTCTTGCCCATTGTTCCAATTTGTTTAGGTCCTGTTGTAATCACATTGCTTCCTCAGCACTACCTACCCCTCCACCTATCTTCAAATCATCTGCAAACTTTGTCGCAAAGCCATCAATTCCATTATCCAAATCACTGTCAAACAATGTGAAAAGTAGCAGTCCCCATGCTGACCCGTGAAGAACAGCACTATTTCACCAGCAGCTAACCAGAAAAGGTCCCTTTTATTGCCTCTCGCTGCCTCCTGCCTGTCAGCCATTCCGCTATCCATGCCAGTATCTTTCCTGTAACGCCGTAGGATTTTATTCTGCTAGGCAACCTCGTCTGTGGCACCTTATCAAAGATTTCATCGTTTTTCATTTGATGGTGCACATGGGTACAGTTGAATGACAATAAACTTGAACTTGAACTACAGCACAGTACAAGCCCTTTGGCCCAAGATGTGCTGAACTTTAACGTCTTCTAAGATCAATCTAAGCATTCCCTCCCACATAGCCTTCCATTTTTCTATCATTCATGTGCCTATCTAAGAGTTTCTTAGATGCCCCTAATATATCTGCCCCTACCACCAGCCCTGGCAGAATATTCCATGCACTCACCATGACTAATCCTACCTTGACCCATAGGAAGTGTTTAATGAATCAAAGGTTTATGAATCAGAGAGTTTTATGGGCCAAATGCATGCAAATGAGGTGTATATCTTAATTGGCATGGACCAATTAGGCCAAAGGACCAGTTTCTGGGTGGCATCGTAGCGTATCACCATGACAGCACCAGGGAGCGCTGGGTTCAATTCTATCATTATATGTAAGAAGTTCGTTCATTTTCCCCATGACTGCATAGGTTTCCTCCATGTGCCCTGGTTTCCTCCCGCAGTCCAAAGATGTACGGACTGGTAGGTTAGTTAGTTACATAGATGTAATTAGGCAGCATGGGCTTATTGGACTAAAAAGGCTTGTTACTGTGCAGTATCTCTAAATAAAAAATGAAAATAGTAATCTCTCTATTGCTCATTTTATTCTATCTATATTCCCATGATCTCCCTCCCAAATTCCCAATTCCACCACTCACCAGCATACTAGGGGCAATTTATAGTGGCCAGTACAGTGGGCTTATTCTGGAGTTAGAGTATATATCAAATATTAACTTTACCAGCAACCAATCTTCAGACCTGAATGTGGATTGTAGATTGAATTTAAAATGCAGCCCTGAACAATAGTTCAATAGTTTTCCTGGACCTGTGCACTAGAGTTGGTTGCAAATCAGGCAATGCTGATTAACATTCATTTTGGGTGTCTGGAGTGTGGGTGTGAAGACGGAGGTGTGTGAAAAATATATGCAATTCAAAGGAAGCATTAGAAACATAGAAACATAGAAAACCTACAGTACAATATGGGCCCTTTAGCCCACGATGCTGTGCCAAGCATATACTTACTTTGGGGTCCCAGAACAGATCCCTGAGGCACACCACTGGTCACCGGCCTCCATGCAGAACATGACCCGTCTACAACCACTCTTTGTCTTCTGTGGCAAGCCAATTCTGGATCCACAAAACAATGTCCCCTTGGATCCCATGCCTCCTTACTTTCTCAATAAGCCATGCATGGGGTACCTTAACAAATGCCTTGCTGAAATCCATATAAACTATATATACTGCTCTACCTTCATCAATGTGTTTGGTCACATCCTCAAAAAATTCAATCAGGCTCATAAGACACGACCTGTCTTTGACAAAGCCATGTTGACTATCCTAATCATATTATGCCTCTCCAAATGTTCATAAATCCTACCTCTCAGAATCTTCTCCATCAACTTACCAACCACTGAAGTAAGACTCAATGGTCTATAATTTCCTGGGCTATTACCTACTCCCTTTCTTGAATAAGGAACCACACCTGCAACCCTCCAATCCTCCTGTCCCCATTGATGATGCAAAGATCATTGCCAGAGGCTCAGCAATCTCCTCCCTTGCCTTCCACAGTAGCCTGGGATACATCTCGTCCAGTCCCAGTGACTTATCCAACTTGATTCTTTCCAAAAGCTCCAAAAACCGAGACCCTTTGTCACTTCTCTGAGAACATCTGTTCCCAATTTATGCTTCCAACTTCCTGCCTGACAGCTTCATATTTCCCCTTACTCCATTTAAACGCTTTCCTAACTTGTCTGTTCCTATCCTTCTCTAATGCTATGATAAAGGAGATAGAATTATGATCACTATCTCCACAATGCTCTCCCACTGAGAGACCTGACACCTGACCAGGTTAATTTCCCAATAACAGATCAAGTACAGCCTCTACATATTGTGTCAGTAAATCTTCCTGAACACACGTAACAAATTCCACCTCATCTAAACCCCTTGCTCTAGGAAGACACCAATCAATATTGGGGAAATTAAAATCTCCCACCATGATGACCCTGTTATTAGTACGCCTTTCCAGAATCTGTCTCTCTATCTGCTCCTCGATGTCCCTGTTACTATTGGGTGGTCTATAAACAACATCCTGTAGAGTTATTGACCCCTTTCTGATCTTAACTTCCACCCACAGAGACTCCGTAGACAATCCTTCCATGTCTTCCTCCTTTTCTGCAGCCATGACACTACCTCTGATCAACAGTGCCACGCCCCCATCTCTTCTGCCTCCCTCCCTGTCCTTTCTGAATCATCTAAAGCCTGGCACACTCAGCAGCTGTTTCTGCCCTGAGCCATCCAAGTCTCTTTTATGGCCACAACATCATAGCTGATCCATGCTCTAAGTATTTTTATACACACATTCTTTCTCTCGCTCTCCTTTTTCTCCCTCTGTCCCTCTGAATATACCCCTTGCCCATCCTCTGGGTCCCCCCCCCCACCTCCTTGTCTTTCTTCCCGGACCTCCTGTCCCATGATCCTCTCGTATCCCTTTTGCCAATCACCTGTCCAGCTCTTGGCTCCATCCCTCCCCCTCCTGTCTTCTCCTATCATTTTGGATCTCCCCCTCCCCCTCCAACTTTCAAATCTCTTACTCACTCTTCCTTCAGTTAGTCCTGATGAAGGGTCTCAGCCTGAAACGTGGACTGCACCTCTTCCTACAGATGCTGCCTGGCCTGCTGCGTTCACCAGCAACTTTTATGTGTGTTGTCTAAGTACATCCGCTTTGTTCATGATGCTTCTTGCATTAAAATAGACACATCTCAAACCATCAGTCTGAGTGTATCCCTTCTCTATCACCTGCCTATCCTCCCTCTCACACTGCCTACAAGCTTTCTCTATTTGTGAGCCAACCGCTGCTTCCTTTCGGTTTCTAACCCCCGGCAATCCTAGTTTAAACTCTCCCCAATAGCCTTAGCAAATCTCCCTGCCAGGATATTGGTCCCCCTCGGATTCAAGTGAAACCTGGCATTTTTGTATAGGTCACACCTGCCCCAAAAGAGGTCCCAATGATCCAGAAATCTGAATCCCTGCCCCTGCTCCAGTCCGTCAGCCATGCATTTAACCTCCACCTCACTCTATTCCTATCCTCACTGTTACGTAGCACAAGCAGTAATCCCGAGATTACTACCTTTGAGGTCCTGTTTCTCAACTTCCTTCCTAACTCCCTGTCCTCTGTTTTTCAGGACCTCCTCCCTTTTCCTGCCTACATCGTTGGTACCAAAGAGAGCAAATTGTGAGAAACACATCACCAAAGCAGGCAGAATCCAGCGCAGCACCTTCTCTTTCCGACATGACTACTGGCCAGATTATAGAGCTGGTGAGGTCAGACAGATGGCTAATGCAGCCTCTATGGCCAGTGCTGGTCACCTACACATGTACACAGGAGGTTTATTTGGGGTCAGCAATGTGAAATGTTAGTGGACATGGGGTCGTCAGTATCGATAACTGATCTACCCTTGCCCATGACTAGAGAGGCGATTTACATTACCAGTGCAGGAGATGAAACAATGAGGGTGGAGAGGAGTCAGCCCCAGGTACTTGAGATTGAGGGAGTGTAGCTTCCTGTAGATTTCTAGGTGTGTCCAAACAGTGAAGGTACTAACCTGAGGATAGACACAATGAGTAAGGCAGCCACTATGGTAGACTCGGGAAAAGGAGAAATAACATGGACAAGATAGGGACAGAGAAGATATGTGACCAGCAGAGCAGCTAACGTGGCCCACAGAGAGACAGCAGCCACAAGCAGAGAGGAGAGATAGGGTGATGTGTGGGAATCATGTGAGGAGTTCCCAAGAGGACAGGCCAGCACTGTCAGGAGCTGTTAGAAGTAATGCAGCTGCCTGAGAGGGTAGCAGTGATTGAAGTAAAGGCTCACCAGAAAGGGAACAAGTGGGCAGAGATCAGCTTGAGTACAGTGGAAGAACAAGAAGCAACAGAAATTGCAAGAATACAGGAAGAAACTACAACTGCCAATTTAGAAAGATTACATGGAGAAATTAAGGCCCACTGTAACCACGGTAACACACTGAAGGATCAAGAAAAACAGCAGTGACATATTGCAAATCAGAGAGAGCCAGAGGGAGAGAAGATAGTCCTCCCACAGACTGGTGACCCAGCCATGGTTGAAAAGAGGTTTCACTCCCAGGTGGCGCTCCGGATGGGTGACCACTGTGTTGGGATGCAGACCAGGTGAGGCAGCCAGTGGAAACACAGGACGCAGGATCTGCCTTGTAGTCGCCCTCACAGACAAAGCAAGAGATCAAGTGTACCCGGTAACAGTGTCATTGCAGAGAACCCAAGAGATGAACACCAGCCGACTGCATCAGAGCTGACCACAGCTAATGGAAGCAGAGCCACAGCGAAAGCAAAGGCAGAAGACACCGAGAGAGTGTAACGGCAAGCCATGAGTAGCATGTTAAAGTATAGTGGTAACTGTACTCTGTAATGAAGACTGGTTGCTAAGGCAGATGATTAGCTGAGAATTGCTCAGTATAGAAATACATTTGGGAAAAATAGATGGGGTGGGATCCAAGTTACAGCAGATACATCAAGTTCCACAACTTTGATGGTGTGGCGGACCAGGAAAGAAAAGAAGTTTCACACAACCGAGCCCTTTCGGTGGTTGGGCCTGTGATCGAATGGACAGCCTGGAATGGTGTGCCACTGGGGTGAGGTTCTTGCAGTCGTTCAAGTAGAGACCATCCCCAACTCCTCCAATGTGAGCCAGATACATATTTACCTTGTTGGTGCCCCTGACCAGAGAGTAACCACTGATAGCCACAGGCTAACAGGGAATGAAAGAGTGAAGATAGGGAATGAAAGAGTGAAGTTAAGGAATGTGATTAAACTGCGATCAGCCAGCAGAGAAGGAGGCAACACTGCATTTTAGGGACTGTTAGTCAAATTTCTGAACAATCTCAAAGTTCAAAATTCAAAGTGAAATTTATTATCAGAGTACACACATGTCACCACATACAACTCTGAGATTCCTTTTCTGTGGGTGTACTCAGCAAATCTATAGAACAGTAACTGTAAACAGGATCTGAAAACTATAAAGATCAGGAACTTTGAACTGTCAACAAATTGCAAATGCAGATAATAAATAAACAGCAATTAATAATCATGAAATAACAGGAAAAAAGAGTCCTTAAATGAGTATAGTTATCCCCTATTGTTCAAAAGTCTGATGGTTGAGGGGTTGTGACTATTCATGAACCTGGTGGTGTGAGCCCTGCGGGTCTTGTAGCTTCTATTTGATGGCAGCAGCAAGAAAAGAACATGACCTGGGTGGTGAGGGTGCTGCTTTTCTACGGTAACGTTTCAAGATGTGCTCAATGGTTGGGAGGGGTTTAGCAGTGATGTACTAGGCTAAATTCATTACCTTTAGTAGGATAGTCATAGTCATAGTCATACTTTATTGATCCCGGGGAAAATTGGCTTTCGTTACGGTTGCACCATAAATAATAAATAGTAATAGAACCATAAATAGTTAAATAATAATATGTAAATTATGCCAGTGAATTATGAACTAAGTCCAGGACCAGCCTATTGGCTCAGGATGTCTGACCCTCCAAGGGAGGAGTTGTAAAGTTTGATGGCCACAGGCAGGAATGACTCTGTGTTGCATCTCGGTGGAATGAGTCTCTGGCTGAATGTACTCCTGTGCCCACCCAGTACATTATGTAGTGGATGGGAGACATTGACCAAGATGGCATGCAACTTGGACAGCATCCTCTTTTCAGACACCACTGTGAGAGAGTCCAGTTCCATCCCCACAACATCACTGGCCTTACGAATGAGTTTGTTGATTCTGTTGGTGTCTGCTACCCTCAGCCTGCTGCCCCAGCACATAACAGCAAACATGATCGCACTGGCCACCACAGTTCGTAGAATCTCGGTGGAATTTCCCGTTCGAAGGCACTGGTGTTCGCAAACCAGTCAGCACACTTTCCACCAGACCTCTATAGACATTTGCCAAAGTTTTTGATGACATGCTGAATCTCCTCAGACTCCTGGGGAAGTAAAGGCACTGTTGTACTTCCTTTGCAATAATATTTATATAATGGGTCAAGGACAGGTCCTCTGAGATAGTGACACCCAGGAATTTAATCTCTGCTTAGAGTCTTGTAGATAGCCATTAGGAATGATAGCGTAGATATAGATGCAGATAGGGATGATGGGCAATTGGAGAAGGGGTTACGAAGTACAGGGCATTTTTGCTGCCCCATTTGATTAGATCCTCCTTAAAGTTTGGCCTTTCCTGGAACAAATTTATTTATTTTATGTCTATTGGGGCATATTCTGAAGTTAGGGCATATATCAAATACTACCTTCAACAGAGGATTTATGAGGATTGTAGATTGAATTTAAAATGCAATCTGGAGCAGTAGTTTTCCTGGAGTTGTGGACTGGAGTTGATTGCAAACCAGGCACTGATGATTAACTTTCATTTTGGGTGTCTGGAGTGTGGGTGTGAAAAAGGAGTGGTGTAAAAACTATATGCATTTCAAAGGAAGCCTTGTAGATACATTGTAACTATAGAATGTTCCTGCTCTTATCTTTGATCTTTAGCATAGAAAATGTCATGTAATATTGGGTTGGGTGACCTCTTCTTCCACGAGTGTCTCCCGATGATGCCTATTGCTCAGTTTTGCTGAATAAGACACTCTGTATCCACTAGCTTCAGTGTCTCTCTGGTGACTTAGTTCACGTTACAAAAACCTGCACATCTTTAGGATTTTAGAGGAACTGGAGCACCCAAAGGCAACACACATGATCACAGGGAGGATGTGTAAACACCACGCTGGCAAAATGTCATGACATTTTGGCAGGTCAGATAGCTATGAAATTGAATAAACAGTTGATGTTTCAGGCCAAGGACCCTTCATCAGGACTGGTTCCTTAAGGTTTTTATAGCCGGGGAGGGGTGGGTGTTGGGTGTGAGGAAGTAATGAGGATAAGTTCCCACTAACCACTCAATACTCTCAATCATTTGTGTCCAATTCCAGCTCCTGGATTTCACATGTGACTTAGCTACTAAGTCCAGTGGAACCGTTTCTACAGACAGGAGAAGGGACAAAGGTGGGCTACTGGCACCCTAAAACCAGTCGCCTTGGGCAGATGAAACTTGTCAGCTATAGCTGGCAGCTCATCTAGGAGATGGAAACTCTGATCTCAAACCTCCACTGCTTTATGGATATACCCACTTGTGAGGAAGGTTTGGGAATAAATCATGAGGGAAATTACAGATCTGTAGTCCCTAAGGCAGTCCTATGTTGAGTTCCACAGTGACTGGAAACTTATACGATGTTACTGGTGCCAATCTGTATCAGACTCTGCCGTTCCTTCAGATTCATTGGCTGTGTGGAGTGGGGGAGCCTGCTGCATGGGCAACAACTTGCTCTCTGTACTGCACGGTCATGGCTTGCATATCACATAGACAACTAGGACGCAACATCTATGCTTGACCCGCCCTCAGATGCTGCCTGGCCTGATGAGTTCCTCCGGCATTCTGAGTGTGTTGTTCTGGATTTCCAGCATCTGCAGAATCTCATGCGTTTACGTGTCATGAAATTTGTTGTTCTCTAGCAGCAATAAAAATTGAGAGAGGGTCTCACTGAACTCCCATTGAAGAGAAATTTTAAACTTCTTCAATTTCTCAGTGAGACCATTTCTCACTGTTTCCTCTTTGTGATCTCCACTGCCCTCCAACTCTTCATCCATGTGCTCATCCAGACTCAACCTAACTTATATTTCTTCCCCTCCCCCCGCCTTCTTGTCCTGCCTTTTTCCCCCTTCTTTTCCAGTTCTGATGAAGAGTCTCAGCCCAAAACATCGACTGTTTACTTATTTCCATAGATGCTGCCCGACCTGCTACGTTCCTCCAGCATTCTGTGTGCTTTGCTCTGGATTTCCAGCATCTGCAGAACCTGCTGTCTTTCATATTGTCCTGCTCCTTTGTTAAGGCAGAACTATATCCACTTTCTCTGTTTGCATGATGAGATTAACTACGCATCTTGAACTTCCTCCACTGAAGAATTCCTTCCTCTCTGTCGACCCTCTGAGTTCCTCCACAGATTGTTTGCTGCTCCAGATTGCAGCATCTGCCGTCTCTTGTGTCTCATTTATGTCCCCATTGAATACATGTGTCCTTTCGTGCTGGTGAAGAATTCTCAGACTGTAATTCCCATTTGTTCTTTTGCTTTCTTAAATACTCTGGCTGCTCACTCTAATAATACTTGAAACAAAGTTCTTCATGTACAGAATACAAAATTATGAGTGATATACTAGTGGGTGATGGGGTGGAGATATGTCACTACCAAAGGAGGGGTAAGGTACTCCTTCCCAAACCATTATCTGGGTTTGACCCATAGCCCTCTAAACCTCTTGTATCTATGTACTTAGGTAGACAGCCTTTAAAAATCACCGCAAGGATTATCAAGGTCTCCCTTCCCCCTATTTGTGACAGTTACCAAAAACATTGCAGATAAAGGATCTGAAGCATTGTTGAGGATCCTTGTCCCCCATCCCACAATCTGTCAGGAAGGAGGTACAGGAGCCTCAGATCTAGGGCTGCCAGACTGGGTAACAGCTTCTTCATTCAGGCTGTGAGGCTAATGAATACCCTGGCTCCACCGAAGCCTTACGTGTGCTGGCACTAATGCATGTGAATTATATTTTATTAACTTATTTATGGTAATATTTTGGTTTGTGTGCTATATGTGCCTATAAAAAGTATTCACCTCCCCCCCCCTTGGAAGTTTTCATGTTTTATTATTTTACAACTTTGAATCACAGTGGATTTAATTTGGCTTTTTAAACACAGATCAACAGAGAAAGATGCGTTCGTGTCAAAGTGAAGACAAATTTCTACAAACTGATCTAAAGTTCCTCTTGCCAAACATCACTTTGTCACCTGGTCATTATCTGTCAGAGTCACCTCATGTGTCTGGCCTGTCTCCACCTAGTTAACAGGAATCACCTGACACTCCTTTCCAAATTATCACCTGCAGCCTATTTAAACCTGGCTCTCATTCCCTATTCTTGTTCATGCATTCGAACCAGCCAGCCTCAACGTTGCTCCTAGCTTTCTGTTACTTTGTGCTTTGTCATGTTAAATATATGTTCTTTCTTGTTACGTGGCCCCTTGTGGCTTGTTATTTTGCAGTTTACTATTAAAGTAATCACTCATTGCTAACTCGCCTCTGATGCTCTGTGTTTGGGTCGAGCCTCTCTATATTTCCTGACATTCAGATACTCCTGCACCTAGCACAACTTTAGGTACATACTGTATGTATATAAGCTAATATTAAGTACATACAGCCACACTCAATAGTTAATTCAATAAGTTCAATAAGTACATTTAAGGTCAGAGAAATGTGTACAATATATATCCTGAAATTCTTTTTCTTCGCAAACCGAGGCTCTTCATCAAGATGTAGATTTACCTGACTTGCTGATTTCCGCCAGCATTTTGTGTGCATTTCTCAAGAAGCGATTGAACTCAAGGACTTTAAGACAGTTCTGAGTAGATTATCCCATTTCCCCATGGCCTTGAAAATTATTCTTTCCTAACCATCTATTTAACTATCTAATCGAATCCCAATTGAAGGTACAATTTGGTTCTTGTTCCACTACAATACTTCATTATTTAAGCCTATCAGCCCTACTGAGACATAGGCTGCTTGCCGGAGTCCTCTATTCTCAGTGAGATTTTCAAGTTCTCCCCAGGTGTAACCCATCTTTGAAGATCCTTCCTCACCCAGGGATGAGGCCTTCAGATCTTCTGATGGCATTTGTGTAGCTCACTGTTTTTACGGGTTAGGTTTGCTAGCCCCTTGCTCAACCCTCATCTTTTCACAGCCGATTTGGGACCATCCATGGTGGAATTTTATGGATCATAATTTCAGATAATAACAACTCTGACTGGTTGCATCGCCATCAGTTATGGAAGGTCCAATACGCAGGACTGAAAGAGATTGCAGATTCAGTCAGCTCCACAATGAGCAAAACCTTCCCTACATGAAAGACCTCTTCAAAGGTGGTGCCTCAATAAAAGACCCCCATCATTAACGGCCCTCACCATCCAGGACATGCCCTCTTCTCATTACTACCATCAGGAGGAGGTGCAGGAGCCTGAAGATCCACAATCAACATTTTAGGAACAATTTCTTCGCTTCCATCAGCAGATTTCGGAACCATCCTTGAATCCATGGACACTACCTCACTATTCCTCTTTAGCACTGCATATTTTTTTATGCAACTTATAGACATTTTTGTGTCTTGTACTCTACTGCTGCCACAAAACAACAAACGTCAGGGCAATTCTCAGTATTAATAAATCTGATTCCAATTCTGAATTAAAGGTTTGCCTCACAAGCTCTCAATATCTGGAAAAAGTGTTTGGAGACTGGAGGTTGTAAGTCCAGAAGCCTGTCCTGGGGTTGGAGGAACTGGAATCAGAGTTGGATTTAATATCACCAGCATACGTTATGAAATTTGTTGTCTTTGCAGTATAAAGCAATACATAAGAACAGAAAAAAATGTAAATTACAGTAAGTAGATATAAATTAAATATGTAGTGCAAAAACAGAAATAAAAAAGTAGTGAGGTCGTGTTTACGTCCATTCAGAAATTGGATGGCAATGTGCATTGGAAAAGGGTTTGGTCCGTTAGTACTGAGGAAGGGTCTTGGCCCGAAACGTCGACTGTACCTCTTCCAATAGATGCTGCCTGGCCTGCTGCGTTCCACCAGCATTTTTTTTTGTGTGCGTTGCTTGGTTTGCTTTTGTTGTTTTGTTTCTTGTTGTGTTCTGCCTTGTTCTGCTGGAGATTGTGGGAGTACTATAATAAGTGAATCTGAATCTGATTCAGTGCCTGGGTATTCAGGTGATTGAGTTGTTTCTCGTGTTGCTCTGGTGAACATTGTGGGCATGGTATATTGGTGCCAGACTCTGAGACAAGACTTGCCGGCTGCCCCCAGCACTTCCTTAGGTTGTGTTGGGTGTTAGGATCAGAGGCACAGCCTCAGACTAGAGGGATGTCCATTTAGAACAGAGGTGAGAAGGAATTTCTTTAGCCAGAGCGTGGTGAATCTGTGGAATTCATTGCCACAGACTGCTGGGGAGGCCAAGTCATTGGGTATATTTAAAGCGGATGTTGATCAGTTCTTGATTAGTCAGGGAGAAGGCTGGAGAATGGGGTTAAGAAGGATAATGAATCAGCCATGATGGAATGGCAGAGCAGACTCGATGGGCTGAATGGCCTAATTCTGCTCCTATGTCTTATGGTCCTATGGTCTTAATGTAAATAATGTTTCAATGTACATGTGAAAATAAATGAATCTGAATTTGATCTGAATCCCAAAGTTCAAAATACATTTATTATCTAAGTACATATCTGTCACCATATATAATTCTGAGATTCATTTTCTAGTGGACTCAGTAAGAGTCCTTGAAAGTGAAATAGGCTGTAGGGACCGTTCAGTGCTCGAGCAAGTGAAGTTGAATGAAGTTATCGTTACTGGTTCAGCAGCCTGATGGTTGGTGGGTAATAACTGTTCCTGAACCTGGTGATGTGAGTCCTGAGGCTCCTGTACCTCCTTCCTGATGGCAGCAGGGAGAAGAGAGCATGTCCTGGGTGGTGGGGGTCCCTGATGATGGATGCTGCTTTCCTACAACAGCACTCTGGGTCGATGTGTTCGGTGTAGGGGAGGGCTTTATCTGTGATGGACTGGACTGTATCCTTTACTTTTTGTAGGATTTTCTATTCAGATCCGAATCTGATTCCAGATTCAAGATTGTTTAATAGTATTTCCTGTGCATGAGTGTAATTCTTACTCTGAATCTGAAACAACCTAAAAATGCACAAAAGATAAAAAACACAATAATAATAAAATGCACAATAAATATAGGTACATAAATGAGTTTATTTATATATAGATTGATTGTATGTCCATAAAGTGACACTGGACTGTACATAAGGTGACGAATGGGAAAAAAATTAAGTTGTGGTAGCCATAGTGGGTGGAGGTGTTGATCAGACTTATTGCTTGGGACAAGTAATTGTTTTTGAGTCTGGTGGTTCTGATGTGGATCTGACCTGAATGTGATCTGCATTTCCGGTCTTTCCACTAAAACAGGGGTTCCCAACCAGGGGTCCATGAACCCCCTCGGTTAATGGTAGGGGTCCATGGCATAAGAAAGGTTGGGAATCTAAAGGAAAAAGCTTTCTTTCTATCTGAACCAGTCTTGCATCCGTCTGCCTTTCCAAAGCCTCGTCTCAACTTTGGAAACACTCAGCAGTCAGTTGGGAAATGAAACAGAGTGAGCGGTTCAGTTGGAAGACCCTTCATCAGAACACTGAAGCAATCTGCTGAGTACTTCCAGCATTTTCTGTGCCGATTTTTGATTTTTTTTTTTGTGATTTCCACTCCTCTCAACCTCCTCTGCTCCAAGGAGAGCAAGCCAACATTTTCTGACCTAACCACATTACTGAAATGTTTATGCATTATTTTGCCCTGGGGAAGAAGGGGTTCAGAAACTCTTCCTCACCAAGGAAGAGGACAATTTTGCACTGACCTCTTATGACAATGAAGCAATGGCTGCAGAATTAGAAATAATTGATAATTAATAGGCATGAATCTGTCAATTACTTTATTTTGATTCAATAGATCCCATCATATGCAATGCTTTAAATACATTAACAAATACCCTGTGTAAACATCTTCTCAAAATTAAAATGTTAATTAAATTTTTCATACTCGGGGTATATTTAAATTAGATTATAAAATCATAGTTTTGACTCCTAATGTGACTCAGCCATTGCGGTAGGAATAGCCATGGGTTTCACTGATTCAATATTTTTATCAAAATGAATTATATAGAAATATTGCACTGAGCATTACATAAATCTGTTTTAACTCTGGAATCAAGTAATCACAGTTCAGTCAAATATCTGCTGAAAATTCATCTGCAGTTGTCCTTTTCTGGTAAGTGACTCGCCCCCTCCACCCAACCTCCACTCACTTTATGTTATTGATCCAAACCATGTCTCTGTCCTTCGGGCAGCAGAGGCATATAGTGGTCAACATAATACTTTACAGTGTCAGCAGTAAGATTGGGGTTCAATTCCTGCCACAGTCTGTAAGGGGTTTGTACATACTCCCTGCGGCCATATGGTTTTCCTCCCATATTCCGTGTGTCCGCGAGCTTCACAGCAATATGTCCCACCGTGCGATGAACTGAGGCTGAGGTTAGTGGCTTACTCTGGCCTTCATGTCTACGGATTCACTTTCCTTCCGAATGCTGTTGTTTGTTTTCATTGTTTACACGATTTGTGTGTTTTTATCTCTCTCTGCACATTGGGCGCTTGCTGGTCTTCTTGTTTTAATGGGTTCTTTCAGGTTTCTCGTTTTGTGGCTGCCTGTGAGCAGATGAATCTCAAGGTTGTAAAATTTATACACACTTTGATAATAAATGTACTTTTAACTTTGGAGTTGAGCATTCCAGATATGTATGGGTTAGGGTCAGAGAGCATGCTGTGTTATGCTGTGTACATGATATGTTGGTGACACACTTGGTTCCCAGCATAATCCTTGCTGATTTGATTTGACACAAGCAAAGCATTTCACTGTATGTTTCAATGTACATGTAATAATTAAAGGTAATCTCTTTTAAAGCTAATCTTTTATCTTTTGCTTCTTGAAAGTTCACCTGCGGTTGTGCAAGCCAGAAAATTTTGGACATCAGGATTGTTCTGCGCTGGAATGGTTTAAAAGCATCAACTAAGTTCAATCAAAGGTTAATTTATTATCAGGGTATATATGCAGTATACAACTCTGAGATTCTTCTTCTCCAGATAGCCAGGAGACAAAGAAAACAATGGAGGTCAGACACGAGAACATGCTCCAGCATTCTGTGTGTGTTGCCTGAAACATTTGAAATTGTTCAAAGAAAAATATCAAACCACTGCACAAAAAAACAAATTTTGCAAATGGCAACATGATCATCAACCCCCACGCAAAAAAAATCGTGCCAACTGTCAACAAGAACATCAAACCTTCCCACACACAGAGAAACAAATCATGCAGACCACAACAACATCAAACCCCAAACCCCTCACCCGCACAAAAAAATCTAACAAATTGCTCCAAACGGCGACAAGAATGGGCAAAAAATACAGAATATATTAAAAAAAATTAAAACTGAAACAGTCCCATTTGAATTGCAGTCAACAGTCCAATCCAGCAAACGCAGAACTTTGGTAATATCCTTCGACAGCATCGAAGATGGGAAAGACTACTCGAACACAAAGGCCTTCCCTCTGGAGCATTGAACGTGTGACCATCACACACACAGACTCCTTACCTCTGGAGCAGTGAGCAAGGGATCCATTACAGCAGCGAGCAAGAGGCTGGTGGTCACGCTGAACACTTGCTCACCTTCTGCATTCACCACAATGTTTCTACCTTCCATAATGCTTTAACTGGTGAGAAATGGAGTCAATCATGGGCTCACACCTCATCTCGAAGCCACTTGCCTCCAGGAATTTTCTCAGAGACAACAAAGCACTAGATCACTCAATCATTCTCCAAACTGTAAATCACAGGCTCTAACAGTTCCAGAAACACATTTGGCATACAAAGATGACATAGAAGGAGTGAAGTAAACAGTTTTGTGGACTGTCTGGAAGATGGCACCTGAGGAAATGTTGTTCACTGGCGTCATCTTGACCGTTATTTCTTCTGTTCCCAGTTCTACTGGCTCTGGGATGGTGACACTCAGCCTTGTTCTGAACTTCTTCTCTGCGGGGAAAGTTAAGATGATTGTCAATGGTTCTTTTCCTTAACCAATGCAAGTTGATAGGTTGGTTAAGTTGGCAGATGGTTGCTGGGCTTCATTAGTTGGGGGGTGAGTTCAAGAGCCACAAGGTAATGCTGCAGCTCTACAAAACCCTGGTTCGACCACACTTGGCGAATATTATGTTCCGTTCTGGTCACCTCGTTATAGGAAGGATATGGAAGCTTTAGAGAGAGGGCAGGGATCATTTACCAGGATGATGCTGGATTAAAAAGTGTGTCTTATGATCAAAGGTTGAGTGATAGGGTTTTTCTCTTTGGAGGAAATGATGATGAGAGGTGACTTGATAGAGGTGCACAAGATGATAAGATGCCTAGATTGAGGGGACAGCCAGAGTTGTTTCCCAGGGCTGCAATGGCTAATATGAGAGGCATAATTCTGAGGTGTTGTGGGGAGAGTATAGGGGAGGGGATGTCAAAGATAAGTTTTTTACACAGAGAGTGGTGGGTCCGTGGAACATGCTGCCAGGGATGGTGGTAGAGGTAGATACATTAGGGACACTTAAGAGACTCCCAGATAGAAAAATGGAGGACTATATGGGAGGGAAGGGTGAGATTGATCTTGGAGTAGGTTAAAAGTTTGGCATGACATTGTAGGCCAAAGGGCCTGTACTGTACTGTCTATTGTCTTATATCTGACTCCTCCAATCAATGACCCTCTTGAAATCTCCCGTTACCCTTCTGAGTGGCGCACTTTCCAAAGTCGAAGACTGTAAGAAATGACTAATTGCCTAAATTCTACACTCTTTGTCAGTGATCAGAGGTGGAGATGGTCAGCAACCTTAAATTCCTCGGTGTTACCATTTCAGAGGATCTGTCCTGGTCCCAGCACGTAAGTGCCATTATGAAAAAAGCCTGGCAGCAACTCTACTTCCATCTTAGTTTATGAAATTTGACGTGACTTTTAAAACTTAGACAAACTACTATAGATGTGCATAGAGTGGAGAGCATATTGACTGGCTGCGTCACAGCCTGGTATGGAAACTCTAATGCCTTTGAATGGAAAATTCCACAAAAAGTAGTGGTTACGGCCCAGTCCATCACAGGTAAAGCCTGCTCCACCATTGAGCACATCTACACAAAGCGCTGTTGCAGGAAAGCAGCATCCATGCATCCATTTTCACGGATGCACATCACCCACACTTCTCACTGTTGCCATCATGAAGAAGGTACTGGAGACTCAGGACTCACACCACCAGGTTCAAGAACAGATATTACCCCTCAACCATCAGGCTCTTGAACCAACGGGGATAACTTCACTTGCCCCATCGCCGAACTGTTCCCACAACCTATAGGCTTGCTGTCAAGGACTCTTCATTTCATGTTTTCAACATTTATTGTTTGTTTATTTACTATTATTGTACCTCTCTTTTTGTATCTTCACAGTTTGCTTTCTTTTGCACTCTGGTTGAATGGCCAAGTCAGTGCGATCTTTCATTGCTTCGGTTATGGTTATCATTCTATCATGGATTTATTGAGTATGCCTGCAAGACAATGAATCTCAGGGTTGTATATGCTGACACATATGTATTTTGATACTAAACTTACCTTGAATTTTGAACTTTGAACTGTGCTAATTCGCTACTGAATTATAATTCCTACAGTTTACCAGCCTTTATCCCATGACAAAGATCGCAGAGCAGTGAACACAATGTCAACAGATCTACAGAAAAATCAAGATAAAATTCCCTATGGTTTGAAAAAGACAAAAAAAAATTGTAAAAGGTAAAATATTTAGAAAAAATGAGTCACCTGATAAGGGGATGGAGATGAGATAGCCTCAAAGCATTTACTTAGCTACTTTTGAAAGAACAAGGGAGATCAGGACTATAGATTCTCACTACCATAAGGGAGGAGGTACAGGAGCCTGAAGACATGTACTCAAACTTTTAAGAACAGCTTCTTACACTCCGCCATCAGTCCATGTACCCATGAACACTACCTTGCTATTCATCTCTTGCAGTGTTTATATATTTTTCTAGCTTATAGTTATTTTTATGCATTGTACTGTACTGCTGACTCAAAGCAAAACATTTCTCAACATATACAAGTGATAATAAACCTGGATCTGGTCTTAAACATGAGATTCTGCAGATGCTGCAAAGCTTGAATTCTTTTCTCTTCCCCCTTCTTATTCTGACTTCTGCCCTCTTCCTTTCCACTACTGATAAAGGGTCACAATTGAAAAAAAACACCCTAGCTGCAGGTATATACTGTACATGTGCCCAAGACTTTTGCACAGTACTGTAGGTTTTAGATGGATTTGAGTGCATGTTCCCACAGGGCAAATGTCTACAACCTCCCATTATAAATGTTTTCCCTGGGTGATTATTAGAGTGCGGTCTGTACTTACACTTGGCCCTGGAGTGAATAAATGAGGGACTGACCTTTCATGGTTTATACCTCTTTAAACAAAGGACTGAGTGTGAGCTTGTATCCCATAATGAAGAATCCTGCCTTTGTCTAAAATGGAAGAGCACTTGATCTAAATCACCCGTCAGTGGCTTATGCTTAAGAAAGAGCCGCATTCCATCGCCCAATAATGAGATTCCTTTATTTTTTTTTGCTAAAAATATACAGCTCTTGGTAAACTATAGGAAAATAAGAATCATATGTGAAGCACTCATTGGCACTGCAAATGCGTGCAATTACAGTGCTCTGAAAGGATTCCAGGCCTGTAATAACTGCTTAAATAGCCAGGACGTGACATGGAATGTAAATACACACCCGAGAGATTCAGACAAAACAGTTGACTTAAATACTCTCAGGACACAGTTTCTACTTCGGTGACCCCCCCCCCCCCCCCCAACAACACTGTTCCTTTGCCGAAGAGGCTGTTGTGCTGGGCTGCATTAGGTAGGTGCTGATGAGGGTCTCAGCCTGAAACGTCGGCCCTTTATTCCTCTCCATAGATTCTGAGTTCCACCAGCATTTTGTGTGTTGCTCCCCATGTATCTGAGCAAATAACTGGGATTTTTACACTTGCTTTGGACACAGTATCATCCCTTGGAAACACCAAAATAGACCATCTTCTCAGAAATCGTTCCAAGTCTGTCAGGGTCGTCGACCGATTTCCTTTGGTATTTTGTTTGTGTTGCTCTGTGCTAAGTGCTGGTAAAAATAAAATGGAGTAAAAGATGAATAACAAGGTAGTATTTTTGTGCTTGCTGACAGTTCAAAAACCTGATGATGGAAAGGAAGAAGATGTTTCTGAGTAATTGAGCGTGAGTCTTCAGGATCCGTACTTCCTGAATGGAAGTTCTGTGAAGAAGACATATTCTGAACGGTGAGGGGCCTTAATGACACATGCTCATGAAGGGTGGGGAGGGTTGTGCCTGTGATAGAGCTGAATGAGTCTGCAGCCTGTTGTCATCCTGTTCATTGGAGCCTCCATGCCAGACTGATGCAAAGTTCAAAGTCAATTTATTATCAAAGTACATACAGTATATGTCTCCATATACAACCCGGAGACTCATTTTCCAGCAAGCATACTCAATAAATCTGTAGAATTGTAACTATAACAGGGTCAATGAAAAATCAGCCAAAGCACAGAAGAAAACAAACACTGCAGATGCAAATGTAAATAAAAAGCAATAAATAATAAGGACGTGAGATAACAAGATAAAGAAACCTTAAAGTGAGATTGTTGGTTGTGAGAGCATCTCAACAAATAGGCAAGTGAGTGTAATTATCGCCTTTTGTTCAAGAGCCTGATGGTTGTGGGGCAGTAACTGTTCTTGAACTTTCAGAATTCCCTCCAGTGCACAGCTATAGAGATTTGCAAGAGTCTTTGGTGAGGTCAAAATTTCCTCGACCTTCTAATGAAGTGAAATGAAATGCAATGTAGATATTCATGAGATGTAGCACTTTGCTGTTAAAATGACTTTCTGAGGGAAATCAGAATTTAAATGAGGAGTATTGGAAAGGAATCAAGTTGTAATGATTACAAATTACTCTAAGTACAAATGCTGCTCAATACGGTTATTAAAAAGAAAAGTTAATAGGGTTTATTTCTGGAGGGATAGAATTGAAAAGAGAGTAATGTTAAATGAAGAGAAGTTTGGCTAACCTCTGTGCACTGTGCACATGTCCAACCATCATATTGTGAGAGACATGGGAGAGGTGCAAAAACAATATAAATAGTCTGTGATGTGTATGGATCTTTAGAATTGCAGAAGGTTGAGAGACAAAGAAAGAGGAAGAAAGAGAGGAGGAGAGAGAGAGGGAGAGAAAGAGTGTTTGTGAGAGAGAGAGGAGAGGTAGTGAATGACAGAGAGAGAATGAGAAAGATACAAAGTGAGAGACAGAGTAACAGGGAGAATAAGAGAATCCAGAGGCAGAGAGAGAGCGAGAGAAGTAGAGAGACTTTGTGAGAGAGAGAAAGAACAAATGAGCAAGAGAAAGAGAGAGAGAGGGAGCATGAAAGTCAATTTCCAGAGATCATCAGTATATAGTCACTGAAAAATTGAACTAAGAATTCAAAATACACTTTTTTGTCCAAAGAATTGTGAGATTGTGGAACTTATTTGTGTGGGAATTGGTTGAGGCACAGAGTACAAACTCGTTTAAGGAAGGAGGCATCTGTGGAATGAAACACAAACAGAATCTACATTTCGGGTTGAAGTTCTGATGAAGGGGCTTTTACCTGAAACGTTACCTCTGTTTCTCTTTCCATAGATGCTGCCCGGCCAGCTGAGTGTTTCCTTTTTCTTTTTTTGCATCAGATTTCCAGCTTCTGCAGTTCTGTTCAGTGGGAAAGACTGTTACAATAAGGACATTAAAAAGTCTTAGATAGGCACATGGATGAAAGAAAAATGGAGGGTTATGGGCTGTGAACGAGGGAAGGGTTAGATTGATTGTGAAGTAGGGTTATGTAGGTCTGGCCAATATCGTGGCCGAAGACCTGTACTGTGTTGTGCTGTGCTACTTTCTACATTCAGTGGTCACTTCATCTGGGGCAGAAATGGAGCCACGTGTGGTCATCTACTGCTGTATCCATTCTCTTCAAGGTTCAACGCATTATGCATTCAGAGTTGTAATGCATGGTTATTTGGGTTACTGTCACCTTCTCGTCAGCTTGAACCAGTTTGGCCATTCATCCACAGAACTGCTGTTCGCTGGATGTTTTTTGGTTTTTCACACCATTCTCTGTAAACTCTAGTGATTGCTGTGTGTGAAAACCCCAGGAGATCAGCATTTTCTGAGATAGATATTCAAACCACCCAGTCTGGCAATAACAATCATTCCACAGTCAAAGTCACTTAGATCACATTTCTTCTCCATTCTGGTACTTAGTCTGAATGACAACTGAAGCTCTTGAGCGTGTCTACAGGTTTTTATGCATTGAGTTGCTGACACATGATTGGTTGATTAGATATTTGCGTTAATGAGCAGGTGGACAGGTGTACCTGATCGAACGACCACTGGGCGTATGTTCGAAAGCAATTTCTCCAGGATCTCAAGTTGATTTACTACAAAATGTCTCATACATTTAGTCCACATTTTAGACTCTTCCACAGGTGGAAAGCTACCCAGCATTCTTAATATGTACACTCTATCTTAAAGAATGCTATCTGAACTTCAATGAATCTTCACTAATAAAATCACCAACCAAAAATTGTAATTTCTCAGCTCTGCTGGTGTGGTAAATTTGTTTTGTCCCTTCTCTGGTACTTTCATCGTCCTTTTATAATATGGAGCCTCAAAACTTGTGCAGTACAACAGATACAGAATGTTTATAGTATTTGTCCCAGGGACAGTAAACTTTTTTTATTATTTCATATTACAATGTACTGCTGCCACAAAACAACAAATTTCATGCCATAATCCAGAGATATTAAACCTGTTTCTGATTCTGATTCTGACAGGGAATCAAAAGCTAGAGAGCAGATGTTTAAGGGGAAAGATTTAAAGGGACACATGGAAACTTCTTCACACAGAGGGTGAAGGTTATGTGGAACAAGCTGCCAGAGGAAATGGTTTAGGCAGGTACAGTAGCAACATTTAAAAGGTTCAAATTCAGGGTCAAGTTCATTGTCATCAGTACAAGTACATGTATGCACAGGTGTAATGATGGGCATCATGGGCACTAACCTTCATAGCATCCATGATGTCTTCAAGGAGCAATGCCTCCAAAAGGTGGCATTCATCATGAAGGACCCCCAACACCCAGGACATTTATTTATTGAAATACATTATGACCCTCTGAGTCGCGCTGCCCAGCAATGCACCAATTTAATTCCTGCCAAGTCACAGGATAGTTTACACTAACCAATTAACCTACTAACCAGTACATCTTTGGACTGTGGGAGGAAGCCAAGCACACGGAGGAAAGGACGTGGTCACGGGGAGAATTACAAACTCCTTACAGACAGCGGTGGGAATTGAACCCGTAGCATCCCCATAGCATGATGCTACCTCCACCATACTTTACAGCAGGGAATGTGTTACCTGGCTGATGCGCTGTATCAAATTTATGCTGCACATACCACTTACTGTTGAAGCCAAAAAGTTCCACTTTAGTCTCATCTGACCACAAGGCCTTCTTCCACGTCCTTGCAGTATCTTCCAAGTGATGCTCTGCGGGTAATGATATGCTATATTTTAGCCAGGGCTTCTTTCTTGCCACTCTTCCATAAATACCCCTTTTGTACAAGGTTTTAGAGATCATGCAGCCATGAACTTCATCCAGTTGCAGCCATTGACTTCTGCAGCTCCCTTAGGGTGACTGATGGCATCACAGTAGCCCCTGTTACAGGTGCCATTCTTCTCCAGCGACTAAGTTTAGAGGGGTGGCCTGACCTAGACAGTGTAGCTGTGGTTTCACATTTTTCCCACTTTGTCACAATGGACTACACTGCGCTCCAAGATATGTGCAATGTCTTTGAGGGATTTTGTATCCTTCCCCAGATTTGTGCTTCTTTGTTATCATTTCCCTGGTTTGTTTTGAATGCTCTTTGTCTCCATTTTGGATTGGTTTGTTGAAAATCTTCCTTACTGTTGGACCTCACAGACAGAGGGGATATTTAATCTTATGAATTCATTGAAAACAGGTGATCCTCAAATTTTCTGCACATCAACTAAGTGGGTGAGTCAGTCAGTAAGGTACAATACAGTATTGCACCTGAGGAAAGTTAGCATAGTAATTTCATACATAGAAACATACATAGAAAATAGGTGCAGGAGTAGGCCATTCGGCCCTTCGAGCCTGCACCGCCATTTATTATGATCATGGCTGATCATCCAACGCAGAACCCCGCCCCAGCCTTCCCTCCATACCCCTTGACCCCCGTAGCCACAAGGGCCATATCTAACTCCCTCTTAAATATAGCCAATGAACTGGCCTCAACTGTTTCCTGTGGCAGAGAATTCCACAGATTCACCACTCTCTGTGTGAAGAAGTTTTTCCTAATCTCGGTCCTAAAAGGCTTCCCCTCTATCCTCAAACTGTGGGCCCTCGTTCTGGACTTCCCCAACATCGGGAACAATCTTCCTGCATCTAGCCTGTCCAATCCCTTTAGGATCTTATACGTTTCAATCAGATCCCCCCCTCAATCTTCTAAATTCCAACGAATACAAGCCCAGTTCATCCAGTCTTTCTTCATATGAAAGTCCTGCTATCCCAGGAATCAATCTGGTGAACCTTCTTTGTACTCACTCTATGGCAAGGGTGTCTTTCCTCAGATTAGGGGACCAAAACTGCACACAATACTCCAGGTGTGGTCTCACCAAGGCCTTGTACAACTGCAGTAGTACCTCCCTGCTCCTGTACTCGAATTCTCTCGCTATAAATGCCAGCATACCATTCGCCTTTTTCACCGCCTGCTGTACCTGCATGCCCACTTTCAATGACTGGTGTATAATGACACCCAGGTCTCGTTGCACCTCCCCTTTTCCTAATCGGCCACCATTCAGATAATAATCTGTTTTCCTATTTTTGCCACCAAAGTGGACAACTTCACATTTATCCACATTAAATTGCATCTGCCATGAATTTGCCCACTCACCCAACCTATCCAAGTCACTCTGCATCCTCTTAGCATCCTCCTCACAGCTAACACTGCCACCCAGCTTCGTGTCACCCGCAAACTTGGAGATGCTGCATTTAATTCCCTCATCCAAGTCATTAATATATATTGTAAACAACTGAGGTCCCAGCACTGAGCCTTGCAGTACCCCACTAGTCACCGCCTGCCATTCTGAAAAGGTCCCGTTTATTCCCACTCTTTGCTTCCTGTCTGCCAACCAATTCTCCACCCACACCAATACCTTACCCCCAATACCGTGTGCTTTAAGTTTGCACACTAATCTCCTGTGTGGGACCTTGTCAAAAGCCTTCTGAAAATCCAAATATACCACATCCACTGGTTCTTCCCTATCCACTCTACTAGTTACATCCTCAAAAAATTCTATGAGATTCGTCAGACATGATTTTCCTTTCACAAATCCATGCTGACTTTGTCCGATGATTTCACCGCTTTCCAAATGTGCTGTTATCACATCCTTGATAACTGACTCCAGCAGTTTCCCCACCACCGACGTTAGGCTAACCGGTCTATAATTCCCCGGTTTCTCTCTCCCTCCTTTTTTAAAAAGTGGGGTTACATTAGCCACCCTCCAATACTTCATCACCCTCACAATTTTGGTTTTTAATTTTTAGTAAATTGTTCATAGGTTTTGGAATTTTTCTTTAGATTTGACATAATGCAGAATATTTTGTAGGTTAGCTCAAAAATCCTACCTCAATATATTTTAAATTTAGTAAAATGTGAAAATAGTTGTGGGGGCTGAATGTTTTTTCAAAGCACTATAAATCAAACTATCGCATAGGTTGTTGTCTGTTTAATTTAAACTAGTTTTCACTATAAAGACTACCGCGACGCATGTTGTCTTTCTTCTTCTTCAGCTCTATCTTTACTTTCTTTGCCTCCTGTAGAGTGAGTTATTTGCTCACTTTGTTTCTTTGTAATGAACACGTAACAAAGCGACTGTAACTACAGGATTTATGCCTCATCCTGGACTTTTGAAGAATCTTCTGGACAATATTGTTCAAGATCCTCATTGAAATTCCAAGTTCAAAGTAAAATATATTATCAGAGTACATACATGTCACCACATACAACCCTGAGATTCTTTTTCTGTGGGCATACTTAGCAAATCTATAGAACAGTAACTGTAAACTGTAAACAAACTGTGCAAATACAAATAATAAATAAATAGCAATAAATAACAAGCATGAAATAACAAGATAAAAGAGTCCTTAAATGAGTTTAGTTACCCCCTTTTGTTAAAGAACCTGATGGTTGAGGAATTGTAACTGTTCTTGAACCTGTCCTGAGGCACCTGTACCTTCTACCTGATGCAGCAGTGAGAAAAGAGCATGGCCTGGGTGGAGAGGATCTTTGATGATGGATGCTGCTTTTCTATGGCAACGTTTCAAGTAGATGTGCTCAACAGTTGGGAGGGCTTTACCTGTGATGGACTGGGCCAAATACACTACCTTTTTTAAGATTTTCTGCTCAAAGGCTTTGGCGTTCCACAATGCAGCCAGTCAGCACACTTTCCACCACACATCTACAGACATTTGCCAATGTTTTTGATGACATGCTGAATCTCTGCAGACTCCTGAGGAAGTAGAGGCACTATCATCCTTTCTTCACAATTATATTCATATGAACATCCAGGACAGGTCCTCTGAGATAGTGACACCCAAGAATTACTGACTCCTTCCACCTCTGATCCTCCAATGATTACTGGCTCATGGACCTCTGGTTTCCCTCTCCTGAAGTCTACAATCAGTTGCTTGGTCTTATTGACATTGAGTGAGAGGTTGTTGTTACTACACCACCCAGCCAGATTTTTAATCTCCCTCCTGTATGCTGATTCATCAACCCCTTTGATACAACCCACAACAATGGTGTCATCAGCAAACTTGTATATGGTGTTGGATCTGTACTTGGCCATAGGTGTAAGGCGAGTAGATCAAGGGACTAAGTACACATCCCTGTGCTGATGGAGATTATGGAGGAGATGTTTTTGCCAATCCAAATTGACTGGGGTCCACAAGTGAGGAAATCCAGGATCTAATTGCACAAGGGGGTATTGAGGCCCAGGTCTTGGAGTTTACTAATTAGTTTTGAGAGGATGATGGCATTAAATGCAGAGCTGTAATCGATAAAGAGCATCCTGATGTATGCATCTTTACTGTCCAGATGTTCCAGGGCTGTGTGAAGAGCCACTGAGATAGCATCTGCTGTCGACCTGTTGCTGCAGTAGGCAAATTGGAGCGGATCCAAACTGCCACACAGACAGGAGCTGATATGCTTTAACACCAGCCTCTCAAAACACTTCATCAACTGAAGCCTGTATTGAAACAACGAAACCTACAGTGAAATGAGTCACTTTTGACAAATCACATCAGCAAGGATTGTGTTGGGCACAGCCCGCAAGAGTCGCCATGCTCCCAGCACTAACGTAGCTTTCCCACAGCCCACTAATCCTAACTGTACGTCTTTAGAAAGTGGGAGGAAACCGGTGTCTCTGGAGGAAACTAACGAGGTCACAGGGAGAACGTACAAACTCCCTGCAGATAGTGGCAGGAATTGAACCCTGATTGGTGATCGCTGGTACTATCACAGCATTACACCAACTGCTGCACTACCATGGCACCACAGACATGACTGATTAGAACAGCTCATTTCCTAAAGCACTGAACTTTGGGTGCCACGGTAGCTTAATGGATAGCTCAACGCTGGGGGCATTGGAGTTTGAGATCAATTCCAATGCCGCCTGTAATAAGTCTATACATCCTTTCTGTGAACTGTGTCGGTTTCCTCCACATGTTACGGCTCCCTCCCACATTCCAAAGACATAGTGGTTAGTAGGTCATTGTAAATTTTCCCATGATTAATCTCGGGTTAAATCAATGGGTTGCTGAGCTTTGAGTTTCTGGACCAGAAGGACCTGTCCCATACTGTATCTCAAACAAATAAGAAAAAATAAAATAGACTAGATGTGTTTTTATTACAGAGAATTTCACAACCATTTAGAGTTTCATTCCAAGTTTATTCATTATTTGAATTTAATTTTCCTGCCTCCATGGCAGGGTTTGATCTCCTGTGTCAGGATTGTTAATCCAAGCCCCTGGATTTCTAGCCTAATAAATAAATGCTGAGATATCCAGATCTAAGAATAATCAGGAATCTCTACTGGCAACAAAGTGCAGCCATACGGATAGACAACGAGATTGGTGAATATCAGCCAATTAAAAGAGGAGTTAGACAGGGTTGTGTTCTATCACCAGACCTGTTCTCCCTGTACAGTGAAAACATCATGAGAACCATACAAGACCCACCTGGAACAAGTATAGGAGGATACAATATCAACAACCTCCACTATGTGGATGATGCAGTACTGATAGCAAACAGTGAAGTAAATTTACAGAAACTAGTATCTACCATCAACACAGAGAGCGAAAGACCTATCCTAACCGTAAACAAAAAGAAAACTGAAGTAATGGTAATATCAAAGAAACCTGATATCTCCAACTGTAGGATCGTATTGGGAAAAGAAATCCTGAAACAAGTTCACAACTTCAAGTACCTTGGATCATGGGTAACATCTGATGGCAAATGTGAAACAGACATAAAAGCAAGAATAGCCATGGCAAGAACAGCATTTACAGAAATGAGAAACATCCTAACGAAAAAGAAAATAGCAATTGACATCCGCCTCAGGACCCTCAGCTGCTACGTTCTTCCTATATTGATGTATGGCTGCAAGTCATGGACCATCACAAATGCAATAGAAAAAAGAATCAATACAGCAGAGATGCGGTTCCTCAGAAGAATGCTATGCATATCATATACAGACAGGATAACCCAAGAAGAAGTCCTACAGAGAACGAAAACAAAACGTACATGACTTAAAAAAAAATCCGAAAACAGCAATCAAAATTCTTTGGACACATCATGTGAAGAGAGACATTAGAGCATTTAGTTACAACTGGAAAGCTGGAAGGAAAAAGAATCAGAGGCAGACGGAGAATGAAAATGATAGATGGAATAACATCGTGGTTAGAAACAGGGGAGGCAACAACTACAATTCGGAGGGTCAGGGACCGTGATGGATGGAGAGACATGATCGCCCACTCCGAACGGCAAGGCACCTGAATGAGATGGGATATCCAGGTGCAGCAAAGTGCCTGGAAGGAAATTGGTAACAGATTAGTGAAGCAAATGAAATGCAAGAATTTTATACTTCCTGGGATTCCTGGGATGGAAGGACTTTCATACGAAGAAAGACTGGATGAACTAGGCTTGTACTCATTGGAATTTAGAAGATTGAGGGGGGATCTGATTGAAATGTATAAAATCCTAAAGGAATTGGACAGGCTAGATGCAGGAAGATTGTTCCCGATGTTGGGGAAGTCCAGAACGAGGGGTCACAGTTTGAGGATAAAGGGGAAGCCTTTTAGGACTGAGATTAGGAAAAACTTCTTCACACAGAGAGTGGTGAATCTGTGGAATTCTCTGCCACAGGAAACAGTTGAGGCCGGTTCATTGGCTATACTTAAGAGGGAGTTAGATATGGCCCTTGTGGCTACAGGGATCAGGGGGTATGGAGGGAAGGCTGGTACAGGGTTCTGAGTTGGATGTTCAGCCATGATCATAATAAATGGCGGTGCAGGCTTGAAGGGCCGAATGGCCTACTCCTGCACCTATTTTCTATGTTTCTATGTTAAGAAGCAGTAGTTTGGATATATGAGAGTAGGGCGATTGTTAAATGTGTTTTACTTGCTAAGACTTGATTTACAAAGCTGGCAAGAATATCACTGACAGGTGCTCCATTCACAACTTTCCTGTGACATTGCTTCCTGTCTTGGTTGCCAGAAAACAAGGAATTCTTTCAACTACCCAAAAGGTTTATATTTATAAAACCCTTTCCAAGACATCATGAAACGCTTAGTAGGCAATGCATTATTCTGGAGTAGTAACTGTTACAGTATGAATAATTTTTGCGTGGTAAACTCCAACAACATGGTCTAAAAAACTCCTGTATTCGAGAGGTTGGTCTATGGGTAACCACTGCTCCGGGCGCAGCTGGTAAACCTGCATCTTCCCCAGAACGTACCAGTACAATTCAACACTGCCATGATAGAAAGCATCCTCACGTCAGCCATTCCCATTCGGTTAGTGTGCAGCGTCCTGCCACAATATACAACATCTACAGTAAACTGTCAGGTCAGCAGAAAAAGTCTTTGGCTGCTGTCTACCATCACTGAAGGATTTGTATGTGTCCAGGACAAAGAAGGGGGCAGGAAACATCATTGTGGACACTACCTACCCAGCAAACAGCCTTTTCCAACAGCTCCCTCTGGAAAGGGCTAGAGGGCTAGTAAAACAAAAACTGCACACCATCTTAAAAGTTTCTTCCCCCAGGCAGTTAATTTGATCAACCAATCTAGCTAGCCCTCCCCTATCACCCCTGTCACTGCATTGCACGGTAAACACTTCAAACCAATTTTTTTTACACTATTTACATTGTAAATCCATGCTGGTATTGATGTATTTATGCACATTTTTCCCATATCTGTACTTCAGCCTCTGTTTATTATTTATATAATTCTTTATTCTTACAATTGTTCAGTGTTGTTTTTAGCTGCATGTGGTGGCATCTCACCACCGCAGATTCTGATACATGTACTGTAAATGTATATGGAAAATAAAGTCAATTCTTTATCCTTGATTCCTGAGCAGGATTACCCAACATGACTTTGATCTATTTATTTTTTGAGAGATACAGTGCAAAACTTCCCCAGTCCTGATCATCTCCTCCACCCACTAACTCCACCATTACTTTGACAAACTTGACAACTTCTATAGACGTATGAAGTGAGTTGAGGGCTTCTGTCGGTCAGGGTCAATCATGGATGTTGCATCCCAGCTGCCTAGATATGCAAGCCTGGTCAGTATGACACTGTTGCCCATGTAGCAAGTTCCTCCTCTCCACCCAGCTGATGAATTCAACAGAACGGCAGAGACCGATACAGTTTGGTACCAGCAGCATCGCGGGAGTTGCCGCTTAAAATTGAACTCAATGTAGGACTGCTTTGGGGACTCCAGCTCTGGATTTTTCCCTCAGGGTTTACTCCCGAAGCCTTCCCCATGAGTGGGTATGGCCACAAGGCAGTGGAGGTTTGAGATCAGAGTTTTCCTTCTCCTAGATGAGCTACTAGGAGAATGTGTCCCATCTGCCTGAAGCGACTGATTTTAAGGTGCCAGTAACCCCCTTCTCCTGTCAGTAAAAATGGTTCCGCTGGACTTAGTAGCTAAGCCACATGTGAAGGCCAGGAACTGGACTTGGTTGTCAGAGGCTATTTGAGGTGCAAGCAATTGGGAGCATTTTATAGGTAGTGGGAGCTTATCCCCACAACCTTAAGAAACCATAGTACTGGAGAGTATATTGACTGGCTGCATCATAGCCTGGTATGGGAACACTAATGCCCTTGAATGGAAAATCCTACAAAAAGTTGTGGATACTTCCCAGGCCAACATGGGTAAAGCCCTCCTACCTATTGTGCATATTTACATAAAACACCGTCGCAGGAAAGCAGCATCCATCATCAGGGACCCCCACCACATGCTCTCTTCTCACTGCTGTCATCAGGAGGAATGTACAGGAGCCTTAGGACTCAGACCATCATGTTCTGGAACAGTTACTGACACTCAGCCATCAGGCTCATGAATCAAAGGGGATATCTTCCCTCAGCTTCACTTGCCCCATCATTGAAATGTTCCCACTTTCAAAGTCTCTTCATCTCATGTTCTTGATATTTATTGCTTATTTATTTAATATTATTATCTCTTCCTTTTGTATTTGCACAGTTTGTTGTCTTCTGTACTCTGGTTGAACGCCCAAGTTGGACGGACTTCCACAGATTCTGTTATCGTTATTATTCTATAGATTTATTGAATATGTCTACATGAAAATGAATCACTGGGTTGTATACGGTGACATATATATATACACTTTGATAATAAATTTACATTGAACTTTGAACTTTGAACTTTATTTCCCATCAGTCACTTTATGGACATAGAATCAATCTATCTATATAAGCTATCGTATGTATTTATATTATTGTGTGTTTTTTAACATTATTGTGTTCTTTATCTTATGTGTTTTTTTCAGCTACATCAGGTCCCTAAGAACAATTATGTTATTTTCCTTGAATTGTGTGCAGGACAATGTTGAACAGGCCCTTCCAGCCCAACAAGCAGCACCACCCAACAACTTACCTATTTATCCCTCGCCTAATCACAGGACAATTTACAGTGTGTTTCAGAATTACCTCCACATTCACTTCTAAGGTCACACAGAGCAATTGAATTTATTTTATTCTTTCAAAGGATGGTTATACTTCTTGAAAGGCCAAACTTTATTGCCCAGATCTTGCTGCCCCTGAATTGTGTCTTATTAGCCATTTGTAGTTAAGAGCCTATCAGATGGTGGAGCAGACTCAATGGACTGAATATCCTAATTCTGCTCCTATACCCACCTGAGCTACCTCTTCTGGCAGCTCATTCCAGGTACTCACTACCCTCTGTGGAAGGAAAATACCACTCTTAAATCTCTCTCTTATCATTTGGGTGGTGGGATGGTGCATTTCACAAATCCTGGTTATGTGACCATTGACACGAGGCAGACAATCCCTGAAGATAATGGCTGGAGTCACCCGTCTTGTAAAGGCACTGCCCAGAAGTATGTAATGGCAAACACTTCTACTGAAAAATTTGCCAAGAACAGTCACGGTCAAAGACCATGATTGCCCATGCCATATGACACAGCATATAATGATACTAATCTTTTCTTATGTCAGTGCCCTCTAGCTTTGGACTCGCTGTCCTATTCCATACCCATCATGATATTATGAACTTTCATGAGATCACCTCTCATTCTCCTGTCCTCCTGGAAATTAAGATCTAGTATGGCTGACCTCTCCCTATAACTCAGGCCCCCTAGCCCAGCCAGCATCCTTGTAAATCACATCTGCACCCTCTCCAGTCTGACAATGTCCTTCCTATAAGTGGGTGACCAAAACTATATGCAGTGCTCTGTGTGATAGATGAAGGCAGAAAACAAAAACGAGAGGCAGATGGAGTGATGTAGGGGTGGTGGAAGGAGTGAACATTGGAGACATTTGCTGGAGGGAGATAATCAGGGGTACACGGGCTGGTAGAGCTGGGCTCTGATAAGTAAGCAAGGTGATTATGGGAACCTCTCAGATATATAGATTTAAGTTAATAGATTTACATTACTTGGTAGAAGGATTTGTCAAAGCTAAATTGAGGTTATTGCTATTTGTGCAAGCTGTGTACGCACAGGTGCAATGAAAAACTTACTTGCAGCATCACAGGCACATCGCAGCCAAGACACAACGAAGTTCAAAGTTCAAAGTAAATCTATTGTTAATGTACATACATGTTACCGTATACAACCCGGAGTTTCATTATCTCACAGTAAAAACAAAAAAAACCACAATAAAATCACTTTCACTTTCATGACCTTTAATTCTGAAAGTTATTTGCTTACTTTTATTGTTTGAAAAATTTGTTCTTTTTTCCTGTACATTGGGTGCTTGACATTCATTATTTTCTTTTTATTCTTTCTTTTCTTTTTTTTTGTTTTAATGGGTTCTGCTGGATTTCTTTGTTTTGTGGCTGCCTGTAAGAAGATGAATCTCAGGGTTGTATATAGTATACATACTTTGATAATAAATGTACTTTGAACTTTGAAAATCAAAGAAAAAACTGCACACAAGACAGGAAAACAACCAATGCACAAAAGGCAAAAAATTGTGCAAAAACAAAAAGAAAAAAAGAACAAACAAAATAACAATAATAAATAGATAAGCAATACATATCGCGAGCATGAGATAACGAGTGCTTGAAAGTGAGTCCATAGTTCAGTGTTTGGGTGAGCGAAGTTGAGTGAACTTATCGCCTTGGTTCAGGAGCCAGATGCTTGGTGGGTAATAACTGTTCTGAACCTGGTGGTTTGGGCCGTGAGGCTCCTGTACCTTCTCCCTGTGTCGTTATATGCTGTGACATATGGCAGCTGTAGGAAGAGAGCATGACCTGGATGGTAGGGGTCCCTGATGATGGATGATCCTTTCTTGAAACAGCACTCCTTGTAGATGTGCTCAATGGTTGGGAGGGCTTTACCCGTGAAGGTCTGAGCTATGTTCACTACTGCTTGTAGGTTGAACAGAACTAACTGTTCCTGAACCTGGTGCTGTCAGATTTCAGGTTTCTGCACCTTCTAATGGTTCCTGTCTAATGGTAACTGTGAGAAGATGGCATGGCCCACATGGTGGGGATCTTTGATGATGCATGTTGCCTTCCTGAAGCAGGACTCCCTGTAGATACTACCAGTCCTGGGGAGGGATATGCCCATGATGGATCACTAAACTTCTTACATTCCTGAGCATTTGAATTACTGTACCAGACCATGATGCAACCTGCCAGGAAGAGAGAAAATTGTATTTCACTCAATGAGTGTCTAGAATTGTTGGTGTTTGAGAGGAAGATGGCGTCATGGTCCGGTCTGTGAAGTCCACATTCCGGTTCATGGTCCGGTCCGTCGATCCGTATCCTGGGATTTCCTGTTTTCCCCAGTTCCGTTGGGCTCTGTAATCGAGGCACCCGATTCTCATTTTGGGCTGGCACATAAATACCTCTGCAAACCAGTGATTGGGTGCTGGACTGTTCTCTCTGTCTCTGTCTCTGTCTCTGTCTCTCTCTCTCTCTCTCTCTCTCTCTCTCTCTCTCTCTCTCTCTCCCTCCTTCCCTCCCTCTCCCCTCCCATCCGAATCCTCCCTGTAACCTCGCCTGCAACCTTGTCAGTATCCCCGTCAAATTCAACCACCGAAGTGAGACCGGAGCCTTGCCACGCCAAGATAAGGAACTATCTATCGTTAAGTTTGGAACTATCTCTTTGTGTCCCCATGTTTAGTGTCCATGTCAAAGAAGAGTCCCGGCCCTAAGTCCTGTTCCCAAGGAGGGGTCCTGGCTCTGTGTTCTGTGTATGAGTCCCGGCCCTACGTCCTGTTCCCAAGGAGGGGTCCCAGCTCTCTGTTCCATGTTCCTGTGCTCAAGTCCAAGGCTCTGTGTTCCAAGACCTAGTCCAGATGCCGTGTTCCAGCCCTGTCCAAGTCTGAGCTTCGTGTCCTCATCCAGGCCGTATGCCTTTTCCAGTCCATGTGCCTCTTCCAGTCCATGGTTTCCTCACCCAGCCCGGTGCTGGAGATTCCTTGTCCTGTCCTGTAGCCACGTCCTGTCCATGCCAAGATCCTTGTTCCGAGTCCTAGCCTAGATCCGGGTTCCAGTTCCGAGTCAAGACCCAGGTTCCGGGTCCTTGTCCAGACTCTGGTTCTGGAGTTCTGAGTTCTTAGTCCAGGCTCTTTGTTCCTAGTTCCCCGTCCAGGTCCAGTAGTCCTAGTCCAGGCTTCTAGTTCCAAGTTCCTCGTCCAGGTCACGCGTTCCTAGTCCAAGTCCTAGCCCAGGTTCTGAGAACTAGTCTCGTCCAGGGCCTGTGTCCGTGTCCAGCTGTGCTTCTTCCTGCTATGCTTTGCTCTCTCCCGGATTTCCTTCTGATCAATCCTTGCTTCCCGACTTCCCCAGCATTCTTATTGTCATAGCCCGGTTCCTAGTACTTCAGTGTCTGTGTCTTGCATTTGGGTCCACTCCCATCGCTCCCCCTTGCAACAGGCAGAGTGAGATTAAACTGAACCATCGAGAGTGTTCTGTCTAGCTGCATCATTGTGGTACGGAAGCTGTAAGGCATCAGACTGCAAGATCCTACAGAGTTAGTAAAAATCACCGAGGGGATTATCGGGGCTCCCTCCCCCTTTATGTGACATAAAGCAGGATATTTACAGACAAAGGGCTCAAAGCACTGTTGATGATCCCTACGACCATCCCGCAATCTCTCTGACCAACTGCCATTAGGAAGGAGGTACAGGAACATCAGGACTAGGACTGCCAGACTGGGTAACTGTTGTGCATTTATTATTTCAATAATATTTCAGCAATTTTGTGAATATACAATATTACTGAAACATTATTGAAATAATAAATACACAACAGTTTGTATGTACACATACATATTTGTTTGAGCATTCACAAGATACGTGTGTGCCTCACTTAAAAAAACATAACGTTAGATCCACATTTTTGCACTCCTGTGTCTTCCTTTGAATTATTTAATGTTTTGAAGTTGCAAACCATAACATTGGTAATGAGGAACAGCATTCACAAGTTAAAACTAATTGTACAGTTTTTTTGAGAACGAACAGTATTAGAACAACAAAAATGAAGTCTATTTTAGTGCAAAGGCATACAGTGATTAAAATGGTCGGTGTTGCTAAACTGAAGTAGTGATTAAGATTGTTCAGGAATCGAATGGTTGAAGGAAAGTTCCTTCAATGAATCAAATGGTTTTTATGACACTACAATGTTTTCAGAGTCACCAATACATTTTTACTGCAGACTGACTTGAATTGAAAATCCTCCAGCTACCATGCAGGGTTTCGGATACCTTTTTCCTGAAATCAATAGTTCAGGACTCTGGATCACTGATCCACTAATTAAGCACAATGCTACCACATTGAATTGCTGTAATTGGCATCATCTCCAACAGTGCAGTGCTCTCTCAGTATTGGACTGTATGGCAGCCTGGACTGTGGTGCTGCCTTTTGAATAAAACTTAAACCCAGGGCTTCTAACATCGAGGCGAAAGTTCTGGCATGCAAGATTGGGAAAATGACAGCAAGTGTGGCCATTATTAACTTTGTAAGTTGCTCAGTAATATTTGCAGGAAGGGAGATGGATTGTGTTGCAAATAGGCACAAGTCATTCAATAATTAGCACCACGTCACTGTCGCTTCCACAAAAGCTGCGGTTCTCCCGATGAATTTTAAGAAGAGCTACACATTAATTGCCAGTTAAGCTCAACAAGGAAAGGTAAGGTTGGAAAATAACAATGCAAGATCCTGTTAATGAGTGGAATATTTTCCTAAAATGCCACCCAGCAACTCTGCCTTTCCCTTTATTCCATGGTCCACTTTTCAACTCCTGTCAGATTCCTTCTTCAGCCCTTTACCTCTTCCATTCAGGACCTCCCAACTTTTCACGTCATCTCTCCTCCCCAGCCACCCCTCTTCCCCCTCACCTGGTCTCACCCATCACCTCCCAGCTTCTCCCAGCATTCAGATCATGTGTCCATGGAAACAGTGAAATGTGTCATTTATGTTAACTCCCAACTCACTGAGGATGTAGTGGGAGCAGCCTGCAAGTGTTGCCACGTGCGAAGCAGAGAAAAGTCAGAATGGAGGAGTTTTGCGCCTGTCCGAGAGAAAGGCCTGACGGTTCTAAGTGCCGGAGCGATTTGGAGAGGTCAGGCATGGGCCAGAATGTGGTGGCAAGTTCCGGGCCCAGAGCGCATCGATGTGACAGGCGCCAGGCGCTAGGCCCTAAAGCGAGGAACGGCTCGAAGTTTGGATGATTTAAACACTGGGCCAGATGGATTGAGAAGTCAGGGTGTCAGGTCCGGAGGTGAGGGTTGGGCCGGTTCTGCTGGCTGCTCTTCAATGTTTACTCTGCTCTTTGCTTCTCTGAAGCTGAGACTGTGGGCCTGCTCCGGCTGTTCCAGGCTTCGTGTTTGTAGGTCCACTTTCGTTCTGAATGCTGTTGCTTGCTTTTATTGTTTGCACAATTTGTGTTTTTTCCCTCTCTTTCTGTGCATTGGGTGTTTGTTGGTCTTTTTTTTAAAATGGGCTCTTTTGGATTTTTTGTTTTGTGGCTGCCTGTAAGGAGGCTGAGCTCAAGGTTGTATAACGTATATATTGTTTGATAATAAATGTGCTTGGAACTCTGAACACAAATTCCCGCACCAGCACATCATGCGCACAATCATCCCTCCTCCCCCACTCACCCACTTGACACTCTCACCTATCATCTTAAGAGAGGCCTTTTGTCGGTCAGGGTCGACCATCATCAGCTGTCTACATGAAACACAAGCCTGGGCAGTATGACATGGAGAGCAAGCTGTCGCCCATGTAGCAGGCTACCCTTCTCCACACAGCTGATGAACCCAATGATAGAGACCAGCAGTATAGCAGGAGTTGCCAGTCAGCATTGAACTCAATGTAGGACTGCCCTAGCAAATCCAGCTCAGGGTTATTCCTTGGGGGTTACTCCCACAGCATTGGAAATGACTGGGTGTAGCCACAAGGCAGCAGAGGTTTGAGATAAGAGTTTTCCTTCTCCTAGATAAGCTGCCAGCCATGGCTGACAAGCCACATCCAACCATATCGACTAGTTTTAAGTAGCCAGTAACCCGTCTTTGCCTCTTCTGCTGTCAGTAGAAACTGTTCCACTGGGCTTAGTAGATAAGCCACACATGAAGGCCAGGAGCAGGACTTGGTTATCAGAGGTTATTTGAAACGCACAGCTTTGGGAGAATTTAATGGATAGTGGGAGCTTGTCCCCATTACTACCCCTGGCTATGACAACCTTAATGAACCCCTATCACCTACACACAAAAAATTCTGTGGATGCTAAAAACCTTGAGCAGCAAATGAAATGCTGCAGAAACGCAGAAGGTCGGGTAGCATCTGTGGTGATGAATAAATGTCTCGGTCTAAAATGTCAGCTGTTCATTTCCCTCCATAGATGCTGACTAACCTGTTGAGCTGCAGATTCTCCTTCAGATTCAGGTTCATTTATCACAGGTACATTGAAACATACAGTGACGTGTCACTTGCATTAACAACCAACACACCCAAGGATGTGCTGGGGGCAGCCCGCAAGTGTCACCACACATTTTCAAGATTTCCAGTGTCCAGTGCAGAATCTCTTGTGACTTTAAGGAGCAAACCATAGAGATGGTTGAATCTCATCTCCCTACGGAGGGAACTATTGCTGGAGATTTGATTTCAATTACAACAATAACTATTAACACAATAAATTCTGCGGAGTCTGGAAATACAGAGCAACACACACACACACAGCACTGGAGGAACTCAGCAGGTCAGGCAGCACCTATGGAGAGGAATGAACAGTTGATGTTTTGGGCTGAGACCCTTCTTCAGTCCCAGGCTGAGGTGTTGAGTACCAGAGGACATGATTTAAGTTCAGAGGGGCAGTTCTGATGAAGGATCTCAGACCAAAGAATCAATTGCTTATTCCCCTCCTTAGATGCTGACTGACGTGCTGAGTTTCTCTAGTGTTTTAAAATTACTTGGTTTTTTTTCTGTTAATCCAATATTTCTTTCTTTCTTTTTGTTTTTCTTTCTGTTCCTGATTTGTCTCTGATTTTCCTTATTTCCTTCCATATCACGGTTGTACTACACTCACTTTGCATGTTCAGGAGATGGGCTGGTGGTCCTATCATTCTCTTTGCCCGGCTATACTCACTCGTTTGTTCCCACCCTACCAATTCAATCAAACTGTTACTCAGAATACTGCACACTCAGTGGCCACTTTATTAGGTACACTGTACACCTACCCATTAAAGCAAATATCTAAACAGCCAAACATGCGGCAGCAACTCAATGCATCAAGAGCAGGGGTTCCCAACCTTTTTTATGCCATGGAGCAAGACCATTAAGCAAGAGGCTCATGTAAAGCACTGAGCTAACCAATATAACCATATAACATATAACAATTACAGCACGGAAACAGGCCATCTCGGCCCTTCTAGTCCGTGCCGAACTCTTACTCTCACTACAGTGTTACGGTGTGTTGGTTATTGACGTGAATGATGCATTTCTTTGTATGTTTCAATGTTTCGACATACGTATGACAAATGAAGCTTATCACTGAGTGTTGTCTCCAGCCAGTCCTAGTATAAAGCTGTGTCAATTTTGGACAAGATCACACAGCGTATCCACCTCAATCCACTTCCTTCTGCTTCCATACCTTTAGCTCCACCTCTCTGTGGTGAACCTGCCTCTGTTGGCTCTCACTCCTCATTTTGTGGATGCTTTCTTTGGGCTCTGGAGTCCAAGGTAAGTCAGCACTTTACAGCACCAGCAGCCAAGGTAAGACATCCAAGGGTTACAAATGACTTGTAATCATCATTCTGACAGAGAGTTGACTCTCTGCCAAGAAAAAAACTTTGAATAACTCACTGATGATCAAGTAGAATCTTTAGCAATGATCCTTTAACCCTAGCATTTAATTCCTCTCAGCTTCAGCAATTCTTTTCCAGTTGGCATCACACAAGGTTTTATGTACTTGATACTTGTGTTTTGCGAGTGTGGCTATTGGTATTTGATTGTCACAGGTACTGAGATATAGTGAAAGACTTGTCTTGGGTACTGTTCAAACAGATCAGATCATAACACAGTGCACTCAGATAGAATAAGATTAAGCTAGAGCTTCCTCACATCAGCCATTATTGTCTGGTTCGGTGAAGTATCCTCTCATAATATACAAAAATTACAACGAATTGTCAGGTCGGCTGAAAAGGACATTGGCTGCAGTCTACCACTGACGTAGGACTTGTATGCATCCAGGATAGAGTGGGCAGGAAAAATCATTGTGGACTCTACCCACCCAGCAAATCACCTTTTCCAAAAGCTCCCTTCCAGGAGGTGCTTTTAATGAGAGAGGTCAGAGGAGAATGGCCAGACTGGTTCAAGCTGACAGGAAGGTGACAATAAGCTCCCTTTTCTAAAAGCTTCCTTCTGCTGTATACATACATCTATTGGTGCTTCTGGACACATCTTCAGTGATGTTCCTGGAATCTTTGGGTGTTTTGGGTCTTTCAACATCGTACAGCCTCCTCCAGGTGACCCAGCTGGGGCTGATCAGACCCCAGCTTGTGTCCAGATGGCTAGCTACTTTTGACTCCATGGCTCCCCTCTTTTGAGCCACAGCCATTTTGAGGCCCTCTCTGCCGCATCGGTGGTACTGCGGATGGCTCTCCTCTTCCTCTCTCCCTCGATGCCCAAAATGCTGAAGGCTCTAACTAAGGTAATATCTTCATCAAACTGCTTCCATAGTGAAGTCATGTTAGCTGCAGGCTATTTGATCCGCCTCCTGTTAGACTTCATGTTAGAGGGATTAGTTTGCGACACTTGGAGGTTCCAGGCACAATGGGGTGACTCCGGGCCTGGCCCCTCCTTCGTCTCACCAGGTTGGACACCTGCGCATTGTGCTGCTCCTGCTCCCGCCAAACTCTGCATCCTCGCTTGGTGGATCTTCAAGCCGCGATTGTTCTTGCAGATTTTGCCACATGCACACTGCTTCCTCATCGTCGTTTGTTCATTGCCTGGGTCTGATGTTGTTGTGTCCATCCGACTGGGGTGCTCATCCTCCCCCCCTCTCGGAACCCCTGGGGGTATCTTTCCCTTAGATTCATTGTAGCTTTTGTGGGGGTCCTCCTCTCAGAGGACACAGATTGGGTTGCCAGCCCGTTCTGCCCCGGTTGCCATCTCTCCGGGCTGTCACTGACTCTCCAGTCGTCACCACTCTTTTTGCGGTTGTCACCCAGTCTTTCCTGGTTGTCACTGATTAACTCGGTGTAAGCTGTGTACATACATCTATTGATGTTTCTGGACACATCTTCAGTGATGTTCCTGGAATCAGCGGGTGTTTCAGGTCTTTCAACATCGTACAACCTCCTCCAGGTGACCCAGCCGGGGCTGATCAGATCCCAGCTTGTGTCCAGATGGCTAGCTACTTATGACTCCATGGCTCCCCTCGTTTGAGCCACAGCCATCTTGAGGCCCTCTCTGCTGCAGAAAGTGCTACATGGTTAGGAAAAGAAAATCTTCATGCCATCATGAAAGTTTCTTTCCCCTGGCAGTTAATCTGATCAACCAATCTAGTTAGCTCTCCCCTATTACATCCTTTACTGCAGCGCATAGTAAATACTTTAAACAATTTTTATAATGCTATTTATATTGTAAGAATATGCTGGTATTACCAGGCTATTCTAACACCACCACCCAGCTATAAACCTACATTCACTGGCCACTCTATTCAGCTTACACCCTTAACCTATGACCTCTAGTTCAAGTCTCACCCAAACTCAGTTGAAAAAGCCTGCTTGCATTTATTTGATTAGATTAGATTAGATTCAACTTTATTGTCATTGTGCTGAGTACAGATACAAAGCCAATGAAATGCAGTTAGCATCTAACCAGAAATGCAAAGAATAGTGTTATTTACAAAATAACTGTGAATAAAAAGTAAGTGCTACAGCACACAAATATAAAAGTACTGAGACAGTACAATACAGATGCAATACTGCTTAGCGCTGTGATGTGAGGTTCAGCAGGGTCACAGCCTCATGGAAGAAGTTCTTCCTGTGCCTGCTGGTGCGGGAGCGGAGGCTCCTGTAGCGCCTACCAGATGGGAGGAGAGTAAAAAGCCCACGGTTAGGGTGAGATGCATCCTTGATAATGCTTTTTGCCCTGCCCAGGCAGCTTTTATGGTAGATATTCTCAATGGTGGGCAACTGGGTGCCGATAATCCGCTGGGCAGTTTTCACTACACGCTGGAGTGCTTTGCAGTCCGATACGGGACAATTGCCATACCACACTGAGATGCAGTTGGTGAGTATGCTCTTAATGGTACAGAGGTAAAAGTCCGTCAGTATCCTGGAACAGAGGTGAGCTTTCTTGATGCTCCGCAGGAAATAAAGCCACCGTTGTGCCTTTTTGATTCGGATGGAGGAGTTCAGGGACCAGGTGAGATCCTCGGAAAAGTGGACACCAAGAAATTTGAAGCTTGATACACACTCCACTACAGCTCCGTTGATATAGATGGGGACATGAGTGTGGCTCCTATCTCTACCTCTCATAACTTTGAACACCTCTATCAGATCTCTTCTCCTTCACCTGTGCTCCAAGGAATATAATCCTAATGTACTTAACCTTTCCCTAAAACTCAGGTCCACAAGTCCCTGCAATATTTTTGTAAAGTTGGATGTTGCCTCTTGAGGTAATGCCTTATGTAGTTAGTCCTGATGGTGAGGAGGGATCTGACTTACCTTGTCTTTGGGATTATACTCGGTGGCCATTTTATTAGACACCTCCTGTACAGAATAAAGCGAGTGTATGTTCATGGTCTTCTGCTGATGTAGCCCATCCACTTCAAGCTTTGACATGTTATGTATTCAGAGATGGTCGTTTGCACACCACTGTTGTAATGCATGGTTATTTGAGTTATTGTTGCCTTTCTGTCAGCTTCAACCTGTCTGGCCATTCTCCACTGGTCTCTCTCATTATTTTTGCCCACAGAACTGCCGCTCACTGGATGTTCTTTTTCGCACTATTCTATGTATACTCTAGGGACTGTTGTGTGTGAAAAACCCGGGAGACTGGCAGTTACTGAGATAACTAAACCACCTCATCTGGCACCAACAATCATTCCACAATCAAAGTCACTTAGATCACTTTGCTTTCCTTTCTTATGTTTGGTCTGAAGAGTAACTGAACCTCTTAACCATGCCTGCATCCTTTTATGGATTGAGTTGCTGCCACCTGATTAGCTGATTAGGTATTTGCATAACGAAAAGGCATACAATTGTACGTAAAAACGTGGCCACTGAGTGTATGTACTTATGTGCATTACTTTTTATTTCATGGCCATACTTTCACCTCTAACTGTATTTTTATATAATTCTTTATAATTGATTTAAAAGTACGTTGCTTAAAGGGAAATTACATGCTGCAGATTGCAGTGATAGTAATTTGAAAGAGGTATATTTAGAAATATTCTCCACAGTTCACAGGACGTTGCCGTGGTTCACTAGCATCATCTTGCTAAGGTCGTGGATGTGTCATGGAGAGCATATTGACTGGCTACATCACAACCTGGTTTGGAAACAGCAATGGCTTTGACTGGAAAATCCTGCAAAAATTAGTGGATGTGGCCCAGTCCATCACAGGTAAAGCCCTCCCCACCATTGAGCACATCTACATGAAGCACTGTTGCAGGAAAGCAGCATCCATCGCTCGCCACCCCCCCCCCCCACCCTCAACCACTCAGGACATGCTCCCTTCTTGCTGCTGCGATCAGGAGGAAGGTACAGGAGCCTCAGGACTCACACCACCAGGTTCAGGAACCGTTATTACCCTCCACCATCAGGGTCATGAACCAGAGAGGATAACGTCACTCAGCCTCACTCGCTTCATCATTGAAATATTTCCACCAACATGTGGACTCACTTTCAAGGACTCTTCATCTCATGTTCTTGATATTTATTGCTTATGTATTATTATTATTATTTCTTTCTTTTTGTATTTTCAGTTTGCTGTTTTTTGCATATTGGTTGAATGCCCAAATTGGTGTGGTTTTGCATTGATTTTGTTATGGTTATTAGTCTATGCATTTATAGAGTATGCCTACAAGAAAATGAATCTCATGGTTGTATCTGGTCATATATATGCATTTTGATAATGAATTTACTTTGAACTTTGAACTTACTTTGAGCTTTATGATTGTTAAACATTGTTTTTTGTTGCATGTCACACCCTGACCAACACACAACCAAAAAAATCCTAATCCACGTAAATGTATATGGTGAATAAATGTAGGACAATAAGATATAGGAGCAGAATTAAGCCATTTAACCCATTGAGGCTCCTCTATCATTTCAATCTATCAAGCCCTTTCACCATTTGATAGGTTTCAATTAAGTCACCCTTCATTCTTCTGAATTCCGGTGAATGCAGGCCCAGAGCCATCAAACAGTCTTCATATGACAAGCCATTCAATCCTGGAATCATTTTCATGAACCTCCTTTGAATCCTCTCCAGCTTCAGCAGATCTTTTCTAAGATAAGGGTCCAAAAGCTGCTCACAATACTCCAGGTGATGTCTCACCAGTGCTTTATAAAGTCTCAACATTACATCCTTGCTTTTAAATTCTGGTCCTCTTGAAATGAATTTGCATTTGCTTTCCTCACCACAGACTCAACCTGCAAATTAACCTTTAGGGAATCCTGCACAAGGACTCCCGAGTCCCTTTGCATCTCAGTTTTTTTAAATATATTTTCTCCATTTAGAAAATAATCAACACTTTCATTTCTTCTACCAAACTGCATGACCATATGCTTCCATAGACTATATTCCATCTACCATTTCTTTGTCCATTCTCCTAATCTAAGTTCTTCTGTAGCCTACTTCCTCAAAACTACCTGCTCCTCCACCTATCTTCATATCATCTGCAAACTTTGCAACCAAGCCATCAATTCCATCATCCAAATATTGACATATAACATAAAAAGTATTGGTCCCAACAAACTCCCTTTATTCCCACATTTTACTTCCTGCCAGTCAGCCATTGCTTTATCCATGCCAGTATCTTTCCTGTAATACCATGGGCTCACAGCTTGTTAAGCAGCCTTATGAGTGGCACCTTGTTAAAGACCTTCTGAAAATCCAAGTTCACAACATCAACTGATTCTTCTTTGTCTACTATGCTTGTTATTTCTTCAAAGAATTCCAACAGATTTGTTGGGCAAGATTTTCCCTTGAGGAAACCATATCTATTTTATCATTTGCCTCCAAGATCCTGAGTTCTCATCCTTAAAAATTGAGACTTCAATATCTTCCTAACCACTGAGATCAGACTAACTGGCCTATAGTTTCCTTTCTTCTGCCTTTCTCCCTTCTTGAAGAGTAGAGTGACATTTGCAATAACAAAGCAGAATAAAGTATAAAAGCTACTGAGAAAAGTGCAATGCAGGTAAATGATAAAGTGCAAGATCATAATGAGGTAGATTGTGAGGCCAAAAGTCCAAAATGTCTGTTCAGCATTTTGATGACAGTGGGATAGAAACTATGCTAACCTGGTGTTTGTTCCCCTCACTCCATCTACAGCATCAATGGCCCTCTGATACTCTGCACATTCAAATCTGAAGACTGATTGCTATCTACCCTATCTCCAGACTATGCCCTTACATGGACCACAATCTTGTCATGGTTTGGAGGCTTGCATGCCTCAATGACCCAGAGAGTTATGTTGGCTGGAGTCAGTCCTTTCTGCTTTGGCTCTTAGTAGGGTCACTCCTGCCAAACAGGCCGAAGGGTAGTGGTCCACTGATCCTCTAGGTTTGGAGGTTCAGTTTAGGGCTAACAACCCTGATAGATAAAACAAAATTGTCATGTAAACAGCAATAAAAGTCCTACATCTGCATGCGATGACGTTCCTGAGTCTCCACCTGGGGGCTGCATGACTGACAGTAGTGAAAACCGAGAGGAAGCTACTGAGCCCTGAACACCTCCAGGGATGGCGCATCTTCATTGCTGCCCTAAACACCATTGGTGTAACAGCAAAAGAGAGAGACAGTTTGAAAAGTTTCCTCTGCCCACCTGGGGTTCACTGACCTGCCTTCAACTGGGAGTAAAATGATCTGTCTGGGGAGTAAAGTATGGTATACAATACTTTAGTATCGTATGTACTCTCTGGCGTATACTATCAAGATATGGCTGTCCTGACGAGTACTGTGGCTACCGCACAATGGCAATTCAGCCACAGTACTCAATATTAATGGCGCTGAATTAGATTCAGGACAAAGATCAGTAAGTATTGGGTGTCAAAGATCAACTTTATTCACCATGTACACTTCCATTGATTAGGAATTTGCTCTGGTGTGTTGGTCAGGGCACAACATGCAACAAAAAACAACCACATTCAACAATTACCAAGAATTAAAGTTGGAGCTTAAAGTACAGATATAGAATAAAATGTGAATAAATGCATAAAGACCAGTATGTGTTTGATTCTTATGTATGAAGAGAATTGAGGGATATGGGATTAGTGTTGGAGAGTGGTTCTGGGTTGAAAGTTCTGCCACGATGTTGGTGAGTGGTGGAGTAGATATAATCCTGTTCTCAAAATTCTGTTGGAGGCAACATGCCACAGAGTGTCATTGGCACAATAAAAAAATAAGCTGCGCCCTCTTCAGTAGTTGATGAAACATTCTTAATTTATTGTTTTCATCAGCCTCTTGGAACAAGAACAATCAGACTACATAGAGAGCCAGCGGTTAAGACTTTTATACAAGACCACACGGCCTGTGACAACTCGCGGATACCTCCTCTTATTTACCCCTCGATCGTGACCCCACTAAGGAGCACCAGGCCATTGTCTCCCACACCATCACCGACTTTATCCGCTCAGGGGATCTCCCATCCACTGCCACCAACCTTATAGTTCCCACACCCCGCACTTCCCATTTCTACCTCCTACCCAAGATCCACAAACCTGCCTGTCCTGGTCGACCTATTGTCTCAGCTTGCTCCTGCCCCACCAAACTCGTTTCTGCATACCTTGACACGGTTTTATCACCCCTTGTTCAATCCCTTCCGACCTATGTTCGTGACACTTCTCACACTCTTAAACTTTTCGATGATTTTAAGTTCCCTGGCCCCCACCGCTTTATTTTCACCATGGATGTCCAGTCCTTATATACTTCCATCCCCCGTCAGGAAGGTCTCAAAGCTCTACGCTTCTTTTTGGATTCCAGACCTAATCAGTTCCCCTCTACCACCACTCTGCTCCGTCCAGCGGAATTAGTCGTTACTCTTAATAATTTCTCCTTTGACTCCTCCCACTTCCTCCAAACTAAAGTTGTCGCTATGGGCACCCGTATGGGTCCTAGCTATGCCTGCCTTTTTGTTGGGTTTGTAGAACAATCTATGTTCCGTGCCTAAACTGGTATCTGTCCCCCACTTTTCCTTCGCTACATCGACGACTGCATTGGCACTGCTTCCTGCACGCATGCAGAACTCGTTGACTTTATTAACTTTGCCTCCAACTTTCACCCTGCCCTCACGTTTACCTGGTCCATTTCCGACACCTCCCTCCCCTTTCTAGATCTTTCTGTCTCTGTCTCTGGAGACAGCTTATCCACTGATGTCTACTGTAAGCCTACTGACTCTCACAGCTATCTGGACTATTCCTCTTCTCACCCTGTCTCTTGCAAAAACGCCATCCCCTTCTCGAAATTCCTCCGTCTCCGCCGCATCTGCTCTCAGGATGAGGCTTTTCGTTCTAGGATGAGGGAGATGTCTTCCTTTTTTAAAGAAAGGGGCTTCCCTTCCTCCACTCTGCTCTTAAACACATCTCCCCCATTTCACGTACATCTGCTCTCACTCCATCCTCCCACCACCCCACTAGGAATAGGGTTCCCCTGGTCCTCACCTACCACCCCACCAGCCTCCGGGTCCAACATATTATTCTCCGTAACTTCCGCCATCTCCAACGGGATCCCACCACAAAGCACATCTTTCCCTCCCCCCCTCTCCCTGCATTCCGCAGGGATCGCTCCCTATGCAACCCCCTTGTCCATTCGTCCCCCCCATCCCTCCCCACTGATCTCCCTCCTGGCACTTATCTGTGTAAGCAGAACAAGTGCTACACATGCCCTTACACTTCCTCCCTTACCACCATTCAGGGCCCCAAACAGTCCTTCCAGGTGAGGCAACACTTCACCTGTGAGTCGACTGGGGTGATATACTGCGTCCGGTGCTCCCGATGTGGCCTTTTATATATTGGCGAGACCCGACGCAGACTGGGAGACCGCTTTGCTGAACATCTACGCTCTGTCCGCCAGAGAAAGCAGGATCTCCCAGTGGCCACACATTTTAATTCCACATCCCATTCCCATTCTGACATGTCCATCCACGGCCTCCTCTACTGTAAAGATGAAGCCACACTCAGGTTGGAGGAACAACACCTTATATTCCGTCTGGGTAGCCTCCAACCTGATGGCATGAACATCGACTTCTCTAACTTCCGCTAAGGCCCCACTTCCCCCTCGTACCCCACCTGTTACTCATTTTTATGCACACATTCTTTCTCTCACTCTCCTTTTTCTCCCTCTGTCCCTCTGAATATACCTCTTGCCCATCCTCTGGGTCCCCCCCCTTGTCTTTCTTCCCGGACCTCCTGTCCCATGATCCTCTCGTATCCCCTTTTGCCTATCACCTGTCCAGCTCTTGGCTCTATCCCTCCCCTTCCTGTCTTCTCCTATCATTTTGGATCTCCCCCTCCCCCTCCAACTTTCAAATCCCTTACTCACTCTTCCTTCAGTTAGTCCTGACGAAGGGTCTCGGCCTGAAACGTCGACTGCACCTCTTCCTAGAGATGCTGCCTGGCCTGCTGCGTTCACCAGCAACTTTGATGTGTGGGGCCTGTGATCAGGCTGCAGTGTTCATATTTGGGATTAAAGTGGATATATCTTGTACATAGCAACACACATCAAAGTTGCTGGTGAATGCAGCAGGCCAGGCAGCATCTCTAGGAAGCGGTACAGTCGACGTTTCAGGCCAAGACCCTGCGTCAGGACTAACTGAAGGAAGAGATTTGAAAGTGGAAGGGGGAGGGGGAGATCCAAAATGATAGGAGAAGACGGGTTGGGGGGGAGGGATGGAGCCAAGAACTGGACAGGTGATTGGCAAAGGGGATATGAAAGGATCATGGGACAGGAGGTCCGGGGAGAAAGACAAGGCGGGAGGAACCTAGATGATGGGCAAGGGGTATAGTCAGAGGGACAAAGGGAGAAAAAGGAGAGTGAGAGAAAGAATGTCTGTATAAAAATAAATAACGGATGGGGTACGAGGGGGAGGTGGGGCATTAGCAGAAGTTAGAGAAGTCAATGTTCATGCCATCAGGTTGGAAACTACCCAGATGGAATATAAGGTGTTGTTCCTCCAACCTGAGTGTGGCTTCATCTTTACAGTAGAGGAGGCCGTGGATGGACATGTCAGAATGGGAATGGGATGTGGAATTAAAATGTTTGGCCACTGGGAGGTCCTGCTTTCTCTGGCGAACAGAGCGTAGGTGTTCAGCAAAGCGGTCTCCCAGTCTGCGTCGGGTCTTGTCAATATATAGAAGGCCACATCGGGAGCACCGGACGCAGTATATCACCGGACTCACAGATGAAGTGTTGCCTCACCTGGAAGGACTGTCTGGGGCCCTGAATGGTGGTAAGGGAGGAAGTGTAAGGGCATGTGTAGCACTTGTTCCACTTACACGGATAAGTGCCAGGAGGGAGATCAGTGGGGAGGGATGGGGGGGACGAATGGACAAGGGAGTTGTGTAGGGAGCGATCCCTGCAGAATGCAGAGATGGGGGGAGGGAAAGATGTGCTTAGTTGTGGGATCCCGTTGGAGGTGGCGGAATTTACGGAGAATAATATGTTGGACCCGGAGGCTGGTGGGGTGGTAGGTGAGGACCAGGGGAACCCTATTCCTAGTGGGGTGGTGGGAGGATGGAGTGAGAGCAGATGTACGTGAAATGGGGGAGATGCGTTTAAGAGCAGAGCTGATGGTGGAGGAAGGGAAGCCCCTTTCTTTAAAAAAGGAGGACATCTCCCTTGTCCTGGAATGAAAAGCCTCATCCTGAGAGCAGATGCGGTGGAGGCAGAGGAATTGCGAGAAGGGAATGGCATTTTTGCAAGAAGGGGATGGCATTTCTGCTCTCAATCACATTTCCCCAATTTCACGCACATCTGCTCTCACTCCATCCATAGAAGTATTTTAGCAAAAACAATCAAAAGGCATCATATTTATACACTCTGGTAAGAAGAGGGCTCCCGGCCCAATATTTCATGATATTTTTATATGCTAAAGATCAAAGGTAACAGCAGGACAATTCTATATTTACAATGTATCTACAATGCTTCCTTTGATTTACATATAGTTTTTGCACACTATTTCTTTGCACCCACACTCAGACACGTAAAATGAATGTTAATCTCCATTGACTCTGGGCTGTATTCATGCATATGCAGGCATCTGAGGACTAATTGTTCTGACCTACATTTTAAATCCAATCTACAATCCACATTCAAATCTGAGGGTTAGTTGCTGGTGAAATTAATATTTGCTATATACCCTAACTCCAGAATATGCCCGAACGAGAACAAAAACTTTGGAGGCTTACGTGTCTCAAAGACCTGGACAGCTATGCTGGCTGGAGTCAGGGCTTAATGCTTTGGCTCTTGGTAAGGTCACCCGTGCCAAATTGGTTAAAGGGTAGAGGCCAGACCAGGGGTTCAGCTTGGAATTAACAACCCTGACTAGTCAAACAACATTTATGAAAACAGCAATGAAGAATCCTTCTACATCAATATTCCTAAGTCTCCACTCAGGTCACTATTCATGAAGTATGGACGATGGGGAGCTGGTAAGCAGTTGAATAATGTCACATGTACTGAGATAATGTGAAAACCATTCTGCATCCAATCTATACAGATAATTTCATCACATCAGTGCATTGAGGTAGTGCAAGGTAAAACAGGATCAGAATGCAGACTAAAATGCAACAGTTACAGAGAAACTCTAGTGCAGACAAAGTACAATGTACTGTAGATTGAGGTCAAGGGTCCACCTGATAGTACAAGTGAAATGTTCCACAGTCTTATATCAGTGGGGTAGAATCTATCCTTGAGCCTGGTGGTATGTGCTTTTCGGCCTTTGCATCTTCTGCCTGATGGGAGATGGGAGAAGAGAGAATGTCTGGCGTGTGTCATATCTTTTATTACGTTGGCTGCTTTACCAGTAAGGTTACTCCACATCCTTCCAAACATAAACCTAATCAGTCTAGCTTCTCTTGCTAGGACAATTGTGGATGATCAGCCATTATCACAGTGAATGGCGGTGCTGGCTCGAAGGGCCGAATGGCCTACTCCTGCACCTATTGTTTATTGTCTAAACCTCTAGTATCAGGAATTAGCCTGGTGAAGCTCCTGGAGAGTATCTCCGATATCCCTTTGCAGGTAAAGGCACCAAAAATATCCCGAGTATTCCAGATGTGGCCTCACCAACACGTTAAGCTATGATAACACTTATCTGAGGATCATTGACCTGTTGTGGTGGAGACACTTGTGAGTTCCTGAGATCCTAACAGTGACGCCGTCTGGAATTTTGCCATCTGGATCTCCTGCATGGTGGTAAGGCCAAAGGAGGAGGTCTCAAACAAAGAGCGAGCTAACCAAGAGTGAAGCTGTCAGTAGATCCTGACGTCACCACAGCAGTGAAGGCAGAGGAAGGCTACAGTGGTGAAGGGCACCCCAGTTGTCTTTCCAGTGGACCCTGACTCCAGTCTGTCAAGGACAAGGTGCTGGTTGCCCATGCATCACCCTCCCCACGTTCAACGAAGCTGCACACATGCCTTCTCCATTTATGTGGATCCTGGATCGACCTTTACAGTCACCCCGCCTGAGGCCCCACCAATAGACAACCCCTTAGGAGAGCATCAGACTCAACTCGAGTGATTGCTCTTCTGCTAATGTTAACAAATTTGTGACTTATGACATTGAATTAATTAAATCTAAATTTAACGGCAGTGGCAAGGTTTTTGAATTCATGTCTTCACATCAATATCCAGACATCTAATAATTTATCCATTGTGCCTGTTTGTGGAATAAGTTCCACAGATTAATCACTGTGTTCAAGCTATAATGAAAGCATTTAAGGGAAAGAATTATAAACCGCAGCTAATACAGAATAGAGAGTGCTTGAAAAACCCAGAAGAACAGTCAGCATCTGTGGAAAGAGAATCAGAGCTGATTTTTCAGGTTGTTGCCCCTTCACTAGAATTGAAAGGTGACAAAGGAATTTTATATTACAAGGAGGAAGAAAGGATAAAGGAGTAAAAGGTCCAGGTAAAGTAAAAAAAAAGCAATTTGCAGAGGGAGCTTGGTAGGTCATTTGTGGAGGGAAATGGACAATCAATGTTTCAGGTTCAAACCCTTCATCTGGGTTGAAAGATAGAGGAGAGCTGACAGGTGGATCCAGGTGAGGAGGAGTGATGGAAAGATAGAGGATGGGAGAGTGGGAATAGCGACTGAGGCTGGCAAGTGATAAGTGGAGCAATAGAGGGCTGCAGGTGATGGAATCTGATAAGATTAATGATTAGCTTTTTTGTCATCCATTAAACTGATCAGATGATGTTTCAGCTAGTCCTGTTCCCCGCACTGCATCAGGTCCACCAAGCGAACAAATCTGCTGATTTGCTTGTTGTTCCACCACTTCAACGATAAGCAGTCAGACTTTTACTGAGAGATTTTATTTTCTTTTGTCAGTTTCTCCAGAACTTTCACAGCCTGGTTGAATTGAGAGCAAGAAAGAAAATGTTAAGAAAAACTCACCTCACAAAAATCCACACATGGTGATCACACACACACACACACACACACACACACACACACACACACACACTCACACTCACACTTTCAATCTCACACTAGCAGACACCAACAGAATCAACAAACTCATTCGTAAGGCCAGTGATGTTGTGGGGATGGAACTGGACTCTCTGACGGTGGTGTCTGAAAAGAGGATGCTGTCCAAGTTGCATGCCATCTTGGACAATGTCTCCCATCCACTACATAATGTACTGGGTGGGCACAGGAGTACATTCAGCCAGAGACTCATTCCACCGAGATGCAACACTGAGTGTCATAGGAAGTTATTCCTGCCTGTGGCCATCAAACTTTACAACTCCTCCCTTGGAGGGTCAGACACCCTGAGCCAATAGGCTGGTCCTGGACTTATTTCCTGGCATAATTTACATATTACTATTTAACTATTTATGGTTTTATTACTATTTATTATTTATGGTGCAACTGTAACGAAAACCAATTTCCCCCAGAATCAATAAAGTATGACTATGACTATGACACACACACATATATAAATACACAGACACACATGCACACATACACGCAGGCACTCACACTCACAAACATAAACAATCATACACACATACACACACTCACACATGCACATGCAATGCCCTGGTTCATATTTTTTGCTGTTGTGCTGTATGTATATCATTTTGTGCTGTTCTGTGCAAGCTGCTCGTTTTCAGCTTGTTTGGGTTACTGTTGAAGATAGAGAGAGGGGAAATGTGTGCCGTTCAATTAGGGTGGTTGGATTAAGGGAAGGTTTCTCTGGTGAGGGGCGATAAGGGTGGGCTTGGAGCTTTTGTTCGAGAGGAGATGATGAAAGAAGACGATGGGGAGAACCGGTCATAGCATACGATCCAGTGGGAGATCTATTTGTTCGAGATGGATTGCGAGTGATGTTCAGATTGTGGTGTGCGCTTTCATGTTGACCGAGGCTCCAGCGCGTGAGTTACAGAGAGGTTCAAGATGAGCTCCAACTTGTGCAAATTTGACTGTTTAATTAGAATGGGCCCTTTTCTTTTTGTTATTCTTTACTAACCCTTTAGTTAAGGTTCATACATATAATTCCTTTAATCGTATGCAGTGTGCTGTCTGTTGTTTTGTGGCGTTAATTTGTAACAGGGTAGCAAATCACACAGCATCCACACAACCGGGGTTTGGGGAGGGCTCACACCTCAATCTCACACGCTTGGCGAGGCTGGAGATTGTCTTCCCTATACTTACGCAGCTAAGGAAACCAGGGCGTTTCACACACATACACGCACAGACACTCACAATCATGCACATGTACACTTACACACGCAGGCACTGGCAAACACACTCACGTACTTGCAAGTGGAAACTCTAGCACTCATTGTGAATGAAGTCAGTGTAGCAGCGTGGTTAGAACAGCAAATGATTTGTTTGTTCATTATGTATCGTGTCGTATGACATATGTGATCATGGTCTATCCATGACCATGAATGTTCCTGACAAATTCTTCTGCAGAAGTGGTTTGGCGATGCTTTCTTTGGGCAGTGTCTTTACAAGATGGGTGCCCTTGGCCATTATCAATACCTTTCAGAGATTGTCAGTCTGGCATCAGTGGTCGCATAACTGGGACTTGTGATCTGCACCAGCTGCTCGTACGACCATCCACCACCTGCTCCCATGGCTTCACATGACCCTGATTGGGAAGGGCTATGTGGCTGGTACACCTTTTCCAAGGGTGACCTGCAGGCTAGTGGAGGGAAGGAGTGCCTCACACCTCCTTTGGTAGAGACACATCTCCACCCCACCACCCACCAAAGAATTAACTAAAAGTAAAAACTGTCTCGTAGTCTCTTATTCCTATCAAGTCATTCTCTTCGAAGTCATGAGGGTTAAAGATTAGATAATAAATGACGACTGCTGAATTGAAATACTCCTGCTGCTGCTGAAAGGAATGTTTCAAACCTCTGAGCAGGCTTTCAGGAGACAATCTGTTTTCTTTATAAAGAAAGCCTGCTTTAATTCCGACCACACGCAAGCATCCAACAGTTCCAAGCAGGTAGCCTCTGCACAGTCGGAAACACCACCAATAATTATTTTTTGAAAGTTAGGGTACCATTTCATTGATACACACACAAAGTGCTGGAGGAACTCAGCAGGTCAGGCAGCATCTATGGAAAAAAATCAGTTGATGTTTTGGACTGAAACCCTTCTTTAGGGCTGAGAAGGAAGGGGGAAGGTGCCAGAATAAAAAGGTGGGGGTAGGGGAAAGAGGCTAGCTGGAAGGTGATAGCCAAAGCCAGGTGGTTGGGAACAGTCAAGGGCTGGAGAAGAAGAAATCTGAAAGGAGAGGAGAGTGGACCATGGGAGAAAGGGAAGGAGGAGTGGACACAGGGTGGAAGTAAAAGGCAGGTAAGAAGATGTAAAGATTCAGAGGGTGGATTAGAGGAAGGGGGAGGTTGAATTTGTTTACTGGAAGGAGAAATTGATATTCATGCCAGCAGGTGGTACTAGGGTAGTGAGCAGATTGGATTTAATAAATCTGACATCAGGCATCAGGTTGAGAAACCTGATCAATGTGTGTATCAATGTTAGATGACAGGAATTCAAGTTAATATATGAAAAATAATTGCAAGAGACTATCAAGTAAGAGTTATAGAGTCCATAAAAATATACTTCTCTCTGGCAGCCTGCAAGTATCACCACACATCTGGCTCCAACATAGCGTGCCCACAACTCATAAACCCAGACTGCTGCATCTTCGGAATGTGTAAACAAAGCAGGGCACCTGGAGGAAACCCTCGCCATCACGGGGAGAATGTATAAGCTCATTACAGACAGTGGCGGGGGTTTGACCCTGATAGGTGATCACTGGTACTGTAGAGCGATTGTGCCAACTGCTACAATATTGTGCTGTCCAAGAAAATAAGTAAATTTAACAATTTGCAACACAATTAAACACAAATTTTCCTCAGTTTTTACTAGAGAGAACAGAACAGGACTGAAAACAACACACATCAAAGTTGCTGGTGAACGCAGCAGGCCAGGCAGCATCTGTAGGAAGAGGTGCAGTCACGTCTTCCTATAGATGCTGCCTGGCCTGCTGCGTTCACCAGCAACTTTGATGTGTGTTGCTTGAATTTCCAGCACCTGCAGAATTCCTGTTGTTTAGGACTAAAAACAAATCCTTTTAGTGCAAAGTTCTGAAAACTGGTTAGAGCATTGCTATACTGAGATAGTCATTAGGACAGTTCCATTTGATTCAAGAGCCAGGTGATTGAAGGGAAGTCTCTGTTCCTGAACCTGGTAAAGAGGAACTTCTGGTTTCTATACCTCCTTTTAGATTCAAATTCAGATTCGTTTATTCATCACATGTACATCAGAATGTACAATAAAATGCATCATTTGCTTTAACAACCAACAAAACTAAAGGATGTGCTGGGAGCAGCCAGCAAGTGTTGACACATATTCTGGCATCACCATAACATGGACACAGAATTCGACAGAACAACACAAAACACAACAAAACGGAACATAACAAGTAACAAAACAACAGCAACAAAACTGTTACGTTTTGTAACTCCAGAAATTAATCAAAAGAAAAACATATAAGTCCAGGAAAACTTGTCTATTTTGTTTTTACTTTAGTGAAATGTGCACTTATGACAGTATTCTATACACAGACGTCCACAGCATACTAAGTGTTAAATTGTCTAATCTCTGTGATGGGTTTCTTTTTCTTGTGGGATAACATCTTTTCTGACAAGAGGATTTGCTCTGCAAGGGCAATGTAGGCAATTCCCAGGGAGGGAGAGGTGCTGTTCTTGACATCTTCTGGATGTGTTGGCATCCCGAACAGTGCATGGCAAGCTGCTCAATTGGCTGACCTATCACAGACCTTCAGACAAAGATTTGAGCCAATGTTTTCATTTTGACCACACCTAGAAGATTGACATGTAGCTTCTCCAACACTTTAGCTCTCAGCTTGGATGGTACAACTTTCAATCCTCCCATAAAGCAACTCCTGTCATGTGCAAGTTCATTCCAGTGCTGGTAAAAATGGGGGAACTGGGATTACTGCTGCACACAGTAAGTAATATTTGGATTAAAGAATTCACACTTGTTGCATTGTGCTCTAAGAGCAAAATCTTCTAATTTTTTCAATACTGTCTTGAGATGTTCCTTAACATCCTCACTGGTAACAATGATGTCATCCAGTTAACACCTGGGCAGTCTTGCAGTACCTGGTCCATAGCTTTTGGCCAGAATGCAGGTGCAGATGCTACTCCAAAAATAAGCCTATTGTAGTGATAACGCTCTAACGCAGCAACGATTAGAAGCTGAAGATATGAACTGTTAAGATTGGAATCAGTAGTGAGTATTTTTACCCTACTAACTTGAAAACCTCAGGGTGAAATCCTTGGAGGACAGACAATAGTTTTGCAGTTTTGGTCCCCTAATCTGAGGAAAGACATCCTTGCCATAGAGGGAGTACAAAGAAGGTTCACCAGATTGATTCCTGGGATGGCAGGATTTTCATATGATGAAAGACTGGATCGACTAGGCTTATACTCGTTGGAATTTAGAATATTGAGGGAGGATCTTATTGAAACATAAAATCCTAAAGGGATTGGACAGGCTAGATGCAGGAAGATTGTTCCCGATGTTGGGGAAGTCTAGAACGAGGGGTCACAGTTTGAGGATAAAGGGGAAGCCTTTTAGGACCGAGATTAGGAAAAACTTCTTCACACAGAGAGTGGTGAATCTGTGGAATTCTCTGCCACAGGAAAACAGTTGAGGCCAGTTCATTGGCTATATTTAAGAGGGGGTTAGGTATGGCCCTTGTGGCTAAAGGGATCAGGGGGTATGGAGGGAAGGCTAGTACAGGGTTCTGAGTTGGATGATCAGCCATGATCATACTGAATAGCAGTGCAGGCTCGAAGGGCCCAATGGCCTACTCCTGCACCTATTTTCTATGTTTCTATTAATAGCAATAAAAGGTGTGTTGAAGCTGAGGCTATAATATGCAGCAGCTTTAACAAGTCAATATTGGCAGAGGTTAGTGTCCAAAATCCCTACTATGTAGTTGGGAATTAGTTCTGCAAAATCATACCAAGGGATTTGATCAAGTTTTGGTACAAGTTTGTGAATCGACTTTCTGTGAATGATAAACTATTTCATTCCAATGAACTAAGAAACAAGATGGTGCGCCTCCCAAGATGAAGAATCAGCGCGGGAACGAAATGTGTAATGATGCAGAGGATTTAATACAGTTGGATGTATCAGTTTATTTTCATTCAAAGAATCTGAATTTGATTTTCTGCGAGAACTAATTGTTTTTGCAAAGTCCTTGATAAGTTACTAAATGGGATTTAGTTTGTTTAAGAGTTGTGATGTTGGAGAATTGTCGTGAAAGGAGTTAAGCATGGATTTACGAAGGGGAAATCGTGCTTAACTAATCTTCTGGAATTTTTTGAGAATGTAACTTTGAAAGTGGACATGGGAAAGCCAGTGGATGTAGTGTACCTGGACTTTCAGAAAGCCTTTGATAAGGTCCCACATAGGAGGTTAGTGTGCAAAATTAGAGCAAATGGTATTGGGGGTAGGGTACTGAGATGGATAGAAAATTGGTTGGCAGACAGGAAACAAAGAGTAGGGATTAATAGGTCTTTTTCAGAATGGCAGGCAGTGACTATTGGGGTACCACAAGGCTCGGTGCTGGGACCGCAGCTATTTACAATATACATTAATGATTTAGATGAAGGGATTAAAAGTAACATTAGCAAATTTGCAGATGACACAAAGCTGGGTGACAGTGTGAAATGTAAGGAGGATGTTGTGAGAATGCAGGGTGACTTGGACAGGTTGGGTGAGTGGGCAGATGCATGGCAGATGCAGTTTAATGTGGATAAATGTGAGGTTATCCACTTTGGTAGCAAGAACAGGAAGGCAGATTACTATCTGAATGGTGCCACGATAGTCCTTTGTCCCTGTATCCACATCACTGGCCTTTTGAGCAAGAAGTGGATGTGTGGACTCCGGATGACTTTCTCCTCAGGGGAAGTTGGACTCCATAGTAGCGCAGCAGTTAGTGCAATGCTCTTAAAGCTGGGGAGTTCAATCTCAGTGTCCTCTGTAACAAGTTTGTACATCCTCCCATGTGGAATGCATAGGTTTCCTCTGGGTGCTCAAGCTTCCTCCTACAGTCCAAAGGCATACCTGTCAGTAGGTTAATTGGTCATTGTAAATTGTCCCATGGTGAGGCTCGTGTTAAATTGGGGTTGTTGGCAGTGCAGTTCAAAGGAACAGAAGGGCCTGTCTGCCTGTATCCCTAAATAAATAAATAAATACAATTATTGCTGATACACCTGGTTTTCACTAGCTGATCTAGCACCAATACACAGAACAATATTTCTCAAAGAACTCAGACGGCTATTGACAAAAGTTGCTGTCAATGCCTTTATTGTATGCCGGGCAATCCAACCTCCCTCTCATCTGTGCACAATATTAAGGGAACTGACAAAGAAGAAAAACTACTACAGGATATGACAATGTCGTTAATGGTTAAGCTGTTAGACCAGCAGTCAGCAGTCCGGACTACTGATCCAGAGATGTGAGTTTAAGTCCCACCACTGTGGCTAGGGAATTTACGTTCAAGCAATTTAATAAACCTGGAATTTAAAACAAAACTATTCTTGTTAATAGCAACTATTAACAGCAATTGAATTGTTGAAACACGTCTGGTCTGGCATATACATTACTCCAGCCTCACAACGTTGGCAAACTCTTAACAAGCTCTTCAGTTTAAGTGGGAATAGGTTATGGGAAACTGAATGTTGGCATTGTTCACATCCTGTGAATGAACAAACTGAAATATGTTTGAGACAAGGGGAGATTTTTATCCAAAAATAAACCTTATTCAGAATAAAATATATACATAAAAGAAGAAACAGTTCAAAACTTTTACATTCATGGCTAATACGTTCAGTACATAGAACATAGGCTCAGTGCTCACTTTAATAGGTATACCTGTGTACACCTGCTCATTAATACAAATATCTAACCAGCTAATCATGTAGCAGCAACTCAGTGCATAGGAGCATGCAGACATGGTCAAGAGGTTCAAATGTCGCTCAGACCAAGCATCCGAATGTTTTAAGACGGTACTGGTGAATCTCAGCGACTTCTGACTGGTGGCTTAAAGAAAACAATTAAATACTTTGTTAATCACACTTCTTCTGGCAAGCGATCATCTCAAGCAATAGCCCGTAGCTTCCCTTTGGACTTGCAGGCAATTCGATGTGGCAGGACCAAGATGAGGCGAGGCGGCGGGTTTGTCACCGAAAACAAGGAATTGACAAGTTCCCATCGATTTAAGTGCCAGGTCCAGTTTGAAGGGTTGGATACATGCTGAATTGAGGGGGAGGGAGGTCCAGGCCCCAGAACGTACGAAAGTGACTGAACTCAATGTTTGGATGATGATTTGGGCACCAGGCTGGGCCGAACTGGAAAGGTCGAGTACATGCTGGAATCGAGGCAGCAGGGTACAGACCGCATGCATAACGAGGCAACTGAGCCCAGCATTTGAATGCCGATTTCAATGCTGGTCTAGATTGAAAAGGTCGGGGTATTGGGGCCTTAGGCGAAGGTCGGGCCGGGTCAGCTTGCTCTGCACTGAACTAAGGGTCTGTGGAAGGACTCACTTTGTGCACTTCAGCTCAGAACACTACTTGCTTGCAATTGTTGTTTGAATAATTTGTTTTTTTTTTCCTCCGGCACATTGGGTGTTTGATGGTCTATTTTTAATGGGTTCTTTTGGGTTTCTTTGTTTTGTGGCTGCCTGTAAGGGGACGGATCTCAAGGTTGTATCATGTTTACATACTTTGATAATAACTGTACTTTGTACTTTGAAATGTGCTGTAAGTGACTTTGACCGTGGAATGATTGTTGGTGCCAGACAGGGTGGTTTGAGTTTCTCAGAAACTGCTGATCTCCTGGGATTTTCACGAACAACTGTTTCTAGAGTTTACAGAGAATGGTGTGAAAACCAAAAAAAAATCTAGTGAACAACAGTTCTGTGGGCAAAATCGTGCAGAAGATCATCTCCGAACGCACAACATTTTGAACCTTGAAGTGGATGGGCTACAGCAGCAGAAGACCACAAACATACACTCGTGGATGACAGCACATAGAACGTCAAGCAGAACAGCACAATATGGGACTGATGAAGGGTCTCAGCCATCTGTCTGTACATACATAGAACCAAATGAAACAACATTCCTCCAGACCATGGTGCTCCCACAAAATATATTTCACACACAGCACATAAATTCTGTAGATGCTGGAAATCCAAAGCAACACACACCAAATACAAGAGGAAGTCAACAGATCAGGCAGCACCTATGGAAAAGAATAAATAGTCGACGTTTCAGGCCGGGACCCATCTTCAGGACTCAATTTTAAAAATATCACCACGAGTAAGTTCATAAAATGTCATTCAAAATGCATCTCGTGTGCAACACAGCTACTTTAAACAGTAAACAGCTCGCCGTTCTAGTAATGAGACCTCAGCGGTGACAGGATATTCATTAGTCTAACAGCCTGCGGGAAGAAGCTGTGCCCAGTCTGGCAGTCTTAGTCCTGATGCTCCTGTACCTCCTTCCTGGTAGTAGTGGGTCAAAGGGATTGTGGGATGCGTGGTAGGGATCCTCAACAATGTTATGGGCCCTTTGTCTGTAACACTCCTGGTAATTGCCACAAATTGGGGGGGGAGTTGGAAGGAGACCTCAGTGATTCTCTTAATGGCTTTTATTGTGTTTTGCAACACAGTTTAGTACAAAGGCAGAAAAATTACTGTAAATACCAATTAAATCATCATCATTATGTGCCATGGCATTTGACGTAGATGATCATGGTCTCATGGTCATGATTGTTCTTGGTAAATTTTTCTCCAGAAGTGGTTTGCCATTGCCTTCTTCTGGCCAGTGTCTTTACAATATGGGTGACCCCAGCCATTATCAATACTCTTCAGAGACTGTCTGCCTGGTGTCAGTGTAAAATCAACAGATGTAGAGATAACGCAAGCACGAGGAAATCTGCAGATGCTGGAATTTCAAGCAACACACATAAAAGTTGCTGGTGAATGCAGCAGACCAGGCAGCATCTCTAGGAAGAGGTACAGTCGACGTTTCGAGCCGAGAACTGAAAGAATAGCTAGTAAGAGATTTGAAGGTGGGAGGGGGAGGGGGAGGGGGAGATCCAAAATGATAGGAGAAGACAGGAGGGGGAGGGATGGAGCCAAGAGCTGGACAGTTGATTGGCAAAAGGGATATGAGAGGATAATGGGACGAGAGGCCTAGGGAGAAAGAAAAGGGGGAGGGGGGAAGCCCAGAGGATGGGCAAGGGGTATAGTGTGAGGGACAGAGGAAGAAAAAGGAGAAAGAGAGAAAGAATGTGTGTATATAAATAAATAAATAACCGATGGGGTATGAGGGGGAGGTGGGGCATTAGCGGAAGTTAGAGAAGTCAATGATCATGCCATCAGGTTGGAGGCTACCCAGATGGAATATAAGGTGTTGTTCCTCCAACCTGAGTGTGGCTTCATCTTTACAGTAGAGGAGGCCGTGGATAGACATATCAGAATGGGAATGGGATGTGGAAATAAAATGTGGGTCCACTGGGAGATCCTGCTTTCTCTGGCGGACAGACCCATAAGGTGAATAGTCAGTCATTTGTACCCAGGGTAGGCGAGTCTAAAACCAGAGGGCATGAGTTTAAAATGAGATAGGAAAGATTTAAAGGAGATCTGAGAGACAAATTATTCACAAGGATGGTGAGTTCATGAAACAAGCTGCCACAGGAAGTGGCTGAGGCAGGTACAATTAAAGATTAAAGGTTAAGGATTAGCTTCATTTGTCACATTATTGAAACACAATGAAATGTATTGTTTGCATCCACTCAAATCAAATCAGTGAGGACTGTGCTGAGAGCAGCCCACAAGCGTCGCTGTGCTTCATATCATGCCCACAGCATACTATCCCTAACTTGTACGTCTTTAGAATGCGGGAGGAAACTGGAGGAGCAATTAGGTCACCCACAAGATTATCGCGGCGAGAATGTACAACCTCTTCACTGACAGCAGCAGGAATTAAACCCCTGGCGTTGAAATACTTTTACAATAACCACCACACTGCCGCCTGGTCATTTTCAACATTTAAGTAGCACCTAAATGATATTTCAAGGTCATTTAGACTGGTCCGTGGATAGAAAAGTTTGGAGGGATATGCGCCTAACGTGCGTTGGTCAACTTCTTCAGAATGGATGAGTTGGGCCAAGGGGCCTGTTTCTGTGATGAATAGCACTATGATTGAAATCAGAATCAAAGATTCACCTTTTCACCGTCTTCAATATTTTGCTGACAAACAAGCAGAAAGAAAATGGGATTTGTATTTGAATTTGTGATCCTTCCCCTGATTATTGCCAAGACAGGGAGATTTATTGGTTGTTTGTCTGTCTTTGTTTATGTGTAGTTTTTCATTGACTCTATTGTATTTCTATGTTTGACTGTGAATGAAATGAATCTCAACGTCGTATACAGTGACATACACATACTGTACTTTGATAATAAATTTAATTTGAACTTTGATTTCTGGAACATCCAGGACGGTTTCTAGGTGATGAAAAAGCTGAGAGGAATGGCACTGTCCATGGAGCCACTGGCTGTTAGAGAACAGATAGGACAGATTGGGTCCTTGATTTCAGTCCTTTATTGCAGTGGGAGCAATTATGTTGTTAACAATGCTACACCACAGGTCCACTCAGCAGCAGTTTTTTTATGTTCCTAAATAGAACGACCTCTCTGGACAACAGCAGCCACAGAGCTTGTGTGCTTAACAGTAAGTTGTAAAGAGTTCTATAGCTTTAATCAGGTGAGTCACCCGATTACGCCCTATACAAGTGCACTGTCCACAAACTCTTCCTGTGTGCTGTAATGTGTTTGCACTCCAATACAAATGGCTTTTGACATCAAGGAAAAGGCTTACTATTATGTGGACAACTTGAGTGCCCTTCGTACAGACAGGATGTCATTACAGGAACCCACCAAGAGGCACTTTGCAATTACTAGGGCCTCCAACCTGAATCTCAATACTTGTCCCTTCAAAGGATTCATTTTATTATTAGCCTTGCCTCCTGATGCCTACCTCAAAAGTAGTCTGGCTTTTTAAAAAAAATCTTTCTTGTAAAGCAAGAGAGGAATTTTTGCTCAGCTGCATGGAGAGAATGTGGTGGTGATTGTGCGTTAGGCTCCACGAGTGAAATCAAAACTTTGCAAGTGGGTTTTAACATGTGTGTGCAATTAGCACATATCCCGTTTATATAATGCGAGGCCAAAATTCCACTCTAAATCTTCTCCATCAGAAAAACGCAAACAGGAGCGCACAAACGAAGGGGAATCCGGAGCACACAGTCGGATTCGGTGGTGGAGGTGAGATTCCGAATTGCTGATATCACGTGAAATGTGGCATAGTGCTGCAGTAGTACAGTGCATGGCTTTAAAGTTACTATAATTTACAAAAAGGATATGTTAAAAATGCATAAATAAATAGTGTACACAGGTTGCTTAAGGTTGTCAAAGCCATGGGTGGTAATGGGGATAAGCTCCCACTACCTATTAAATGCTCCTAAAGGCTTGCACCTCAAATAGCCTCTGACAACTAAGTTCAGCTTGGCTACTAAGCTTAGTGAAACAGTTTTTACTGACAAGAGAAGGGGCAAAGGCAGGCAACTGGCACATTAAAACTAGTTGCTTCAGGCAGGTGGGACTCATCAGCCTTGGTTAGTAGCTCATCTAGGAGAAGGAAAACTCTTATCTCAAACCTCCACTGCCTTGCAGCAGTCACAGGCAAGGCTTTGGAAGTAAGCCCGAAGGCAAACATCCGGATCTGGAGTCCTTAAGGCAGTCCTACGTTGAGTTCAATGCTGACTGGCAATACTTGCAACGCTGCCAGTGCCAAATTGGTTCAGTCTCTGCTGTTGCTTTGGGTTCCTTAGATTCATTGAGATGGGGAGACTGCTGCAAGTGCAGCAACTTGCTCACCATATTGTACTGCCCTGGCTTGTGTATCTAGACAGTTAGGATGCAACACTTATCAACGACCCTGACCAACGGAGGCCTCAGTACAAAAAGGGAGCAACATAGTGAGGTAGTATTTACAGACCGTTCAGAATTCTGAGTATTTGTACATGTTTTTGATGCCACTCAGCTATGAGTGCATCTTAAAGGCATCTGCTCAATCAGTACAGGAAGCAAACACTTCAGAAAAAACAAAGCGATACTCTTCATTACCTCTACAGTTCCCAAGCGTAGATGTAGGCACATTTTCTCAGTACTATAGAGCTCAGAAACAGAGCCTTTGGCCCATCTAGTCTGTGCTGAACCATTAATCTGCCTAATCTCATTGAACCACACCTGGACCATAGCCCTCCGTACTTATCCAAACCTCTCTTAAATGTTGAAATCAAACCCAAATTCACCACTTCTGCTTGTTCCACATTTCCGCCACCCTCAGAGTGAAGCAGTTCCCCCTCAGCTTCCCATTAAATACTTCACCTTTCACCTTTAACCTATGACCTCCAGCTCTAGTCCCACCCAACCTGAGTATAGGAGTTGGGACACCATGTTGCACTCGTACAAGACGTTGATGAGACTGCTCCTACGTTATTGTGTAACGCCTCGGTGACTCTTTCTCTGAGTACGAGGGACATGCATTTATATAGCACTTCACCGTCTGCATCCTTGAGGTCCCGAAATAATTGAAAATAGTCAAAGTAAAATATATTATCAAAAAAAGTACACTATCTTGAGATTAATTTTCTTGTAGGTATTTACAGGAGTAAAGGAAATAATGGAAATTTATGAAATGAAATTATATATCAATAAAGACCAACAAATAACCAATGTGCAAATGAGGACAAATTGCGTGAATGAAAAATAATACTGAGAGCATTAGTTGTAGAGTCCTTAAACGTAAATATGTATGTTGTGGTGAATGAAGTTATCTACGCTGTTTCAGGAGCCTGACGGATACAGGGTGCAGGGTAATGCTTCCTTCTCATTGCTACCATCAGGAAGGAGATGCAGAAGCCTGGAGGCACACACTCAACGATTTAACCATAGAACCATATAACAGCTTAGAAACAGCTTCTGCCCCGATTTCTGAATGGACATTGAACCCATGAAGCTCACTGCTTTTTTAATTTCTGTTTTTGCACTACATATTTTATTTTAACCAATTAATATAGATTCATATACTAATTTGATTTTTTCTCTATATTTATTATGTATTGCATTGTATTGCTGCCACAAAGTTAACAAATTTCATGATATATGCCAGTGATATTAAACTGAATTCTGATTCTGAATAAGAGTACCCGAACCTGTGATGTGGGCCCTAAGGCTCCTCTACTTCCTGCCCAATGGTAGTGGTGAGAAGAGCGTATGGCCTGGAAGAGGCTCGTGAGGTCTAATAATTAAAGGAACTAAAAGAGTTCATTTCTGTTTTTATAACATTTGTAAATTCTGTAATTTTTACTGGTAATTTGAGGAATTGATTTCAGATCTCAACTAGTCAACCTGTGGCCACCATAAATAGTTGACGTTCATTGCCTTTATAAGGTGTCAGCTATAGCACTCAGACATCACTCAAACTCCGACCCAGAACGTGAAACATGACCCTCCCAAATGCTGGGAAATGTTAAATCCCTGCCCGTACCCAGAACATGAAAGAACTGTTTCCAGTGACGGGCTGAGATGGAGCTAGGCAGGCCAGTCAACACCACCCAAGTGTGAAATTCATTTCAGACCCAAATGAAAGGCTCTCTGGCCATTATTCACCATTCTGAAGGTCTGAAAGTTGGCAGGTTAATTGGGCACTGAATTCCTGTTAGTGTGTAGTTGGGTGGTAGACTCTGCGGGGAGATGAGGACGTGGGGGTGTGTAGAACTAATATAAAGTAAGTCCTTATAGTTAGCAGGGGTTTCCTCAGGGTGCTCCTGTTTCCTCCCATGTTACAAAGATGTACGTGTTAAAGTTAATGAGTTGTGGGCATGGTGTATTGGCACCGGAAGCGTGGCATCACTAAAGGGCTGTCCACTGCACACTCTTGACACTAGCAGCAAATTTCACTCTATGATTCAAAGTTCTTGAGGCAAATCAAGCCAATCTTCAATCTTCAGTGTGGCTCCCTTGGGCTGAAGGTCTAGTTCCTGTGCTGGTCACTCTGTGACTAAATCTCTGAGCAGGAGCCATGAGTGATGCACCTCACTTAATGCCAAAGTGACAGGCTAAATTCTTCTCCCTTCTGTGAGTGCCAAAACCCAGTTCAAGCAGTGCAGAATATCATCGTAATCTTCCCCCAGTACAAACTTCAAGGAGATAATGTTGAGGTATATCCTTCCTCGAGGAGGGAACACAGGAACCAATGGACCACAAATTGATAGAACACAGAACAGTCATCAACATCATCATATGTGCCGTGTCCTATGACGTGGGCGAACATGGTCTTATCCATGGCCATGATTGTTCTTTTCAATAGAAGTGGTTTGCTATTGCCTTCTGGCCAGTGTCTTTACAAAATGGGTGACACTAGCCATTATCAATACCCTTTGAAGATTGACTGCCTGGTGTCAATGGTCGGATAATCAGAACTTGCGATATGCGCCAGTTGCGCATAGGACCATCCATCACCTGCTCCCAGGTCTTCACGTGACCCCGATCAGAGAGGGAGCTAAGCAGGTGCTACACCTTGCCCAAGGGTGACCTGCAGGCTAGTGGAGGGAAGGGGTGTCTTACACCTCCTTTGGTAGAGATGTATCTCCACCGTGCCACCCTATAGGACAATTAAGCAAAGAACTGTCAGAACCATGGACTCCGCCGTGGAGTCTGAGTGCTCTCACAGGCAGGCAGTTGGCAATCATGCTCATGAGAACACATATTTCAGCCAAGTAGGGTTTCTATGTGGTTGTATTTATCTCTCTTCCTTTCATTTCAGTCTTGTCGGGTCTTGACCAAAGCACAGCGACAGCAACGCTCACTGCTTACATTCTGGGAAAGATGATTACAATTTAGATTGATGCTGTAAAGGAGTGGTATTAATTTAGTATTACGTTCCAAGCCACTGTGACAGTGTCAGATTACAGCTTAAGAGTTTTAGTTAGCCACCCGGATGGCCTAGTGTTTATTATTTTCCGTCTGTTCTGTTCAGTTCTAATGAGACATCAGTGAGCTGTTCATTCAGCTCCTGTGTCTCTCTCTGCACTCGGGACATCACTGAACGCCGTGCAAGTATGGGCCCTACGGTCAACCACGTTGCAGTGAACTTTTAATCTACTATAGTCCAAACATGGCAAATGGGATTGGGTTAGATGGGCGTCTTGATTGGCCCGGATGAATTGGGCCGCAGAAACTGTTTTAGTGCCGTATAACTCCACAAGTAGGTAACCTCTGGTTCCTGAAGGTTGTCATAACTGGCCGGGATGGTAGTGGGAAAAGGCTCTGATTACCTATTACCATGACATGCATCTCAAAGAGCCTCTGACGACCAAGTCCAGCTCCTGATTTTTACTTGTGACTTAGCTACTAAGCCCGGTGGAATCACTTCTACTGACAGCAGAAGGGGCAAAGGCGGGTTACTGGCACATTAAAGCCAGTAGCTCGGGGCAGACGGGGCTCATCAGCCGTGGTTGGCAGCTCTTCTAGGAGAAGGAAAACTCTGACCAGAGACCTTTGCTGCCTTGCAGCTATACCCACTTGTTGGGGAAGTTTCCAGAAGTAAACTCTGAAGGAAAATCTGGAGCTGGAGTCCCTAAGGCAGTCTTACATTGAGATCAATGCTGACTGGCAACTCCTGCAATGCCAAACTGCATCGGTCTCTGCCGTTCTATTGGATTCATCAGCTGTGTGGAGAGGGGCAGCCGAGATGGGCAACAGCTTACTCTCCATATCACACCATGCTGCCTTGCATATCATAGACAAATAAGACTCAACCAACAGGAGTTTTCGGATCACCTATTACAGCGTCGTAAATTTACTTAGCTCCATCATGGGCACCAACCTCCCCAGCAATGAGAACATCTTCAAAACATAATGCCTTAACAAAGTGGCATCCAACATGAAGGACTTTGATCATCCAGGATTGGCCCTCTTCTCATTGCTACAATAAGGCAGGAGGTACTTGAGTCTCGAGATCCACACTCAATGTTTAAGTAACATCTTCCCCCCCCCCCCCGCCATCGGATTTCTGAACTGCTTATTAACACTATCTCATCATTTTGCTCTCTTATACATACTTATTTTGTATATTTCCTTATTGAAATGTTTGTAATTTTAATGTTTTGTTGTAATGGTGCCCAAACAAATTTCAGGACATATGTCAATGATAATAAACCTGATTCAGAGGTAGTGTGCAGAGAGATAGGTAGAACTGATGGGTCATGGACACAGATAAAACTGATGGACAATGGCCTTTAGGGTCTGAATATTAAGTTGAAGGCAATTTCAGCTTCCTTGAAACTAGACTGAGTGAATTGGGGCTAGACTACCAGCAGCATACACAGATTATTTGACCATAAGATATGCAGTAGGAGCAGAATAGGGCTACTCAGCTAATCGAATATACTCTATCATTCCATTTTCCCTCTCAACCTCACTCTCCTGCCTTCTCCATGAAACCTTTGACACCCTGACTATTCAATAACTTATCAGCCTCCACTTTAAATATAGAATCAGAATCAGGTTTATTATCACCAGCATGTGACGTGAAATTTGTCCACTTAGCAGCAGCACTTCAATGCAATACATAATCTAGCAGAGAGAGAAAATAATAATAATAATAAAACATAATAATAAATGAACAAGTAAATCAATTACATATATTGAATAGACTTTATTGTGCAAAACCAGAAATATTGTATATTTTAAAAAAGTGAGGTAGTGTCCAAGCTTCAATGTCCATTTAGGAATCATATGGCAGAGGGGAAGAAGCTGTCCCTGAATCACTGAGTGTGTGCCTTCAGGCTTCTGTATCTCCCACCTGTCCACAACAGTGAGAAAAGGGCATGCCCTGGGTGCTGGATGTCCTTAATAATGGACGCTGCCTTTCTGAGTCACCGCTCCCTTAAGATATCCTGGGTACTTTGTAGGCTAGTGCCCAAGATGGACAATGACTTGATTCTCCACAGATTCATCACCCTCTGGCTAAAGAAATTGCTCCTCATCTCCATTCTAAATAGACGTCCCTCTATTCTGAGGCTGTGCCCTCTAGTCCTAAACTCCCCCATCTAGGAAACATCGTCTCCACATCAACTCTATTTAGGCCTTTTAATATTACATAGGTTTCAATGAGATCTGCCTCATTCTTTTAAACTCCAGCGAGTACAGACCCAAAGACATTAAATGCTCCTCATACTTTAATCCGTTCATTCTTCATTTGCCGAATCATTCCTGTCAAATCATCTGGACCCTCTCCAATGCCAGCACACCTCTTCATAGATAAGAGGCCTAAAACTATTGAGAACTTCCAGGCAGTGAAGAATAGAGTTCGCTAATTTTTTTTTTGAAACTCAGTTTAAACTCAGAGGCTCCCTTGGAAGAATTTAATTTCTCCCTGTTCGATCTGCAAGTCCCCGGTGTGTGAAGCTGATAGACCCCACCCTCAACACAACCTCGGTCTTGAGGGTTTGAGCTGGGATGTGAGGGTTGATTCGGGGCATAAACTCTCGGGGTTTTCCTGTTCGGAAAGCTCCGAAATCGTGAGTCGACCAAGAAAGGAATCTATCTGGATTTGCGCCCGTGCCTTTGTTCGTATGGAGAGGTGCCGGGGCGGGTGGTGGTAGTGGGGGGAACGGGTGCAATGAGAGGTGATGAATAAAGTTCTAAATTGGCACGGTGTCGATCTGCGGAACAGCCAAGCAGTCCCGGTCTGAGAAAACAACCACGGCGAGAGATAACGGAGAGAGAGAAAGAAAAAGGAGAGAGACAAAAAAACCCTCACAACTTGGACCGAAGTCCCTGGCTGCGGATTTCATTTCAGAGTTTCTCCCCTCCAACAACAATCAGCCATGAGCTGAGGCGAAGTGAATGAGAGAGAGGAAGGAAAGGGAAGGGGGAGGGAGAGAGGGAGGGAGACAGAGATGACGAGACACAGGCAGAGAGAGAGAGAGAGAGAGAGAGAGAGAGAGAGAAAGAGAGAGAGAGACGGAGAGACAGGAAGAGAGGAAGAGAGACAGAGAAAGAGACAGGGTTGGGGGGGGAAGAAAGAGTCAGACACAGATGGAGAGAGACGGACAGAGAGAGAGAGAGAGAGAGAGAGAAGGAAGGGGGAGAGTGAGAGATAGTGAGACACAGCTGGATATCAATTGATACTGTAGAGAATCGCCTTGTCAAGTAAACGCCAGGTTGTTGTGGCTGACAGCTCTTGTCTTTTTATTGGGGAGGCGGCGGGGGTGGGGGGAGGTTTTATCTGTTTTGTGAGTCCTTATCCCTAAAGACCATCTCTGTTCCAATCTGTTTTGGCGCATGCATGTGTGTATGTGTAAATTTAAAGCCGCTCTCTTCTTCTCTCGCATCCTTCAGAGTGCAGACTCCCAGGAGAGAGAAAGAGAGAGAGAGAGAGAGAGAGAGAGAGAGAAGGGGGAAAACGTCGTTTCATTGGCTCCGAGTGCTGAAACCAATTTGAGGGAGATAGATGAGAGAGAGAAAGAAAGCTGCCAGCCGGGTACAAAGCGAGGTTAGTGGGGTCAGCGGTGCGTTGCAATCTCTCGGCATTATCTTCTTGATGTTAAAATAGGTTTCTCCCCAGAAAATAGTGTGTGGGAGGGGAGAATTTTTTGGACCGCCCATTTTTCAAGCTATCCTCTCACTCTATCCCTCCCTCTCTCTCCACAACCCTTTGCGTTGAAGTGTGTCACGGAGGCAATTGTTGCTGGAGGATTTTTAACGAGGGAAACATACTCACACACATACACGCACACACCCAGACACACACACACACATACACACGCAACAGAGATGTATCGCCTCTCCTGCTTCCCGTGAACACATTCCAGCATACATCCAGGGAGAGGGAAGAGGAGAAGGCGAGAGAGAGAGAGAGAGAGAGAGAGAGAGAGGGGGGGGGGGAGAGAGAGAGAGAGAGAGAGAGAGGGGGAGGGAGAGAGAGAGAGAGAGAGTGAGAGAGAGAATCCCGTGCAGTTGTTAATGAGAGGCTGGTGACTCTTTATACATCCAACTGTAAGCGACAAACTGACCTGATCGCTCTCTAAGGTAAGCCTGCATTTTTCTCGACAATTTCGTGTGCGTCCTTCGCATCCTGGGTCATACTCAAGCGATTTTGCAATGTCTTTATTAATATTGAACGCGTGCCTATGTTTTGAAAGTGTTTTGTGCCTAGATGGTGATTTAAAAATCCTTTCTCGCTAGTCCCCCCCCCCCCACCATCTCCTGCCCCATCACCTCTCACTGAACACCTAACAGTCCAAGTGATGTACCGCCTGGAACAGGACCACGAACACGATGTGATTGTATGTTTGTATTTAAAAGCCAATTGACTTGTTATTTTCTCTACAATTTCACGCCGTGATTAATCAGTCCGCGACCATTTCTGAATACTTAACAGGCTAAACCGAGAGCAGTGTCGATGGGACCCCGGGTTCCACATTCAATCGCATTGAAATGCTTGGGGTGTTTTATGGCAGAAAAGAGATTTTCATCACCTCTTCAGATTGCAACCATTCTTAAAGGGAAGTTGGGACTGGTTTGAAGACCGACGTGGTCGGCGCATTCAAAAATTTAATTATGTTCCTGGTAAATATCTATTGGATGTATCGTTTGCGGGAGCGCGGCTTTACTCGTTAATTCCATCTGGAATCGGTTGTGAAGTGAATCGATATATCTTACGGAACGCTAAGATTGCAGTGTTTTTAATTACTACCCCACTCCGGCACCCCTTCCTTCTCCCCTGAAATATCAGCTGCAGTCTGTAACAACTTGATGGACCCTCCCGCCGTTTGTCCGGATTCAACCGAGGTTTAAACGCCAATTTTAGATCTTAACTGCAGTGTCATAACGCGGTAGTACATTAAAGAGCGGCAAAGTAGCGCAGGGGAACGGAGTGAAATAATAGAGTAGCAGAGATTGTCCGTGTATTGCGTGCAGGTAAAACCACTCTGTGAAAGGATTGATCGCGTCTTTGCGATTGCTCTGACACTTAAAGTGGCGAGGAATAACAGAGATGTGTAAAATACAATGAAGTGTACGCGACGGTTCTGAAAATATACCGCGTGAAATACAATGTGTGCGCGAAATTTGAGAGGGGGAGAGAGACGAGTGCGGGGATTGGGGGAGAGGGAGCGTTAAACGAGCGGCCGGGAGAGTGAGTGAGTGTGCGAGACAGACGGTCAGTGTGCTCAGACAAGTTGAGAAATTCTCAGTCCACAAGTGTGATGCGAATTGAGAACCGAAGAATTGTGTTAAGGTAGAACTAGTAACGCATTAGTTAAAAAAAACAGCAACTACAATCGGTCTGGATGGTTGTGAGAGTGTGGGGACGGGCCGGTGTCTATTCCGCGCTCCGTTATGTGTGACGGAATTACGGACCCGGGAGAGTAAAATTCAGTTGCAACGGTTGTGACCACATTCACAATCAAACAGAGCGTTGATTGTTGGAACCCAGGAGGGCTGGGGGTGGGGGCAGATGGAAGACTCTGTAAAATAGAACAACTTCTCTATTGTACATTAAATTGGAAGCAGTCTCCCCCTCCCTTTTCTCACTCTCCCTCCCTCTTTCTCTCTCTCTCTCCCTTCCCTCTCTTTCCTTCCCTTCCCCTCTCTCTCCTCCTCTCCTCTTCCCCTTCCCCCTCTCCTCCCTCTCTCCCACCCCACTCCCCCTCCCTTCTCCCCCTCGCCGCCCTCCTATCTCACTCTGTCTGTCTGTCTGTCTCTCCCTCTCTGCAGTTATTACTACACGCTACCGCGGCGCTGTAAAAGCCTGCTTTTAAACCTGTTTAACACTCAGCAAAGACCAGGTTAAAATATCCGATTAACAGTACTTGCCTTCAGTGTCCCACAGTTCCATCCATAGTTTGTAGAGACCACTTTCTTTCAAATAGATGATTAGTTGAAGAAATAAATTATGACTCTTTTCCAGACTTTTAAATCGTCTTTGGGTTGCTTAGACTAACTCCAAATTGCATCAGAGTGGATGCTTTACCTTTATTGACGCCGAGGCGGAACTCACAGCCGGAACAGCGGAAAGGGAACCAACCGGGTTGCATGTCTATGGAGCTAGCAGGAATAGAATAGGCCGAACAAACTTACGGTGGTGTTGTGAATGGTCGGTGGTATTGGAGAGAGTTTTCAGATTGTGGAGTAGTTTTGGGGAGGGGGAGATGCCTTCTCTGGTCGAATAGTTAGGCCTCGATATTGGCAGTGGCTTGGTTCTGGAGTTGAGCGAGGGATGGAGGGCAGCCAGTGGAAGGAAGCCGGTCCGGTCCCTTCTTTGTAATGTTCTTCCGCGCGTCTCAACACTAGAGGGCACAGTCACTCTATGAGACATCGCGGAGGAGAGGCTGAATATCTGATAGTCTGGGTAGATTCCCAGTGAGAACATCTTTTCTGCCTATTTCAGCCTTTGCTACCACTGTAAGACGCGCAAGAAATCTTATTTGGTAAGAATCGCACTGAATTTGCAATTTACAGAGGTTGCATAGATGTTGTATGGTAGCCGTCAGTAAGAACCCCGATCACCCAGGACTTGCCTTCTTTTCTCATTACTACCATCAAGAGGGAATTAGGAGAAGCTGAAAACATACATTCAACGTTTTAGGAACGGCTTCTTCCCCTCCACCATCTGATTTCTGAATGGACAACACATGAACACTATCTCACTATTTTCCTTTTTTTGCACTATTTATTAATTCATATATATAATTTATATAGAGAGGAAGTGTCGAAAAAAATAAATCCCATCATAGATTATCAGCAAAATTATATACCTCCATCCCAAAGGATTGCATTCTGTAGAAGTAATGGTAAGCCAATCTATTCTTTGTTTTTTGATAAATTGTCCCACAGCCACATAGATCCCCTTTCTGTTTTCAAACTAGCAATGTCTTCTGATAGATTATGGGTTTGGCAATGATAAAAGTGATTTCACGAAGCTACTTGGTTAACTAGTTGCAGGCAATCAGAAGCATTGGATTGAGTTGTTCACCGATTTTGGCAACCTGTTGGCAAACATTTTGTCACCAAGCAAGACATTGTCAGTATGCTGTTGACTGTGGTGTGTCACCCAAATGCTTGGACTTTATATTTTTATCAATCAGGTGATTGGATGTCATTTTGGAAACTCAATTGTGATATGTGGAGGAATTCTCGTTGCTGATTGGCTGTGTGTGGCGAACTTCGTGCATTGTGGTCAGCAATTTTGGCCTCATTGGTTCACAAATAAGATCGAGGTCTACGTGTTTGTTTACATCACAATTAAGTGATGATTTATTTACATTACAATCATCAACCGTCCAAACTACACATCTTCTGAATGATCAGAAGTGTATTGCAAAAGTGATCTTGCCGGGATCTTTTCAGCAGGTCTGGGAATGAGAGGGTGGAGAGATCCCTAAGGTTTGGGCTGGGCCTTGAGTTGTGTATGACTTTGGTTGGAATCTTGCTTTTCCATACCCAATGCACACTGCATCTCTGTGAGTGTTAGATGCACCATTGTCAAATAGCATAGCTTAACAGATTAGACCGTGTGGCTGTGTTGAAAAGTTTTGGATTAAATCTACCTGCAAGACTTTGAGGTCAAAACCTGGGCTAACGCTATCTGTGACTGAGATCTTGAGTCAATGAATTAGAATCAGGTTTATTATCACTGACACAGGAAATTTATTGTTTTGCAGCAGCAGTCCAGTGGAATACATAAATGATTACTAGAAGTTACTATAAGAATATACAACAAATAAATACGTAGTGCAGAAAGAGAGCAAAAGGTGAAGAAGTGTTCATGGGTTCATGGACTGTTCAGAAATTTGATGGCAGAGGGTAAGAAGCTGCTCTTGAAACATAGAGTGTGTTTATCTACAGGCTGTTGTACTTCCTCCTTGATGGTAGTAATGAGAAGAAGGCATGTCCTGGATGGTGAGTATTGTCCTTACCGAGTGCCGCCTTCATAAAGCATCACTTTTTGAGGACGTTCAGGATGGTGGGAAGGTTAGTGCCCATGACAAAGCCGGTTGAGTTGGCGGTCCTGTGCATTGGTGCCTCCATACTAGATGGTGGTACAGCCAGTCAGAATGTTCTCTGCACTACTTCTGTAGACGTCTGCTGGAGTCTTTGATGACATAACAAGCCTCCTCAAACCCCTAATGAAATATAGCTGCTAGCATGTCTTCCTTGTCACGTAGAGGAAGTAGAGTTATATCGCAAGGAAGAACAGAAGGATTTTTCCTGATATCCTGCCAATCAATTCCCAAATGGCAAGAGAATGAGGTAGACAGCGATAATAAATCAGTCATGATGGAATGGCAGAGCAGACTCGATGGGCCGAATGACATAAGTCTGCTCCGAATTCTTATGGTCTAAATTAACTTCACTACAGCAGGTTATTCGGTCATTCTCACATTGCTTGTTTGAACTTGCTCCATCCAAAATATCTGCTGCATTTCATATAGCTCATGATTGATGGATCTGATTTGTAATCAGAATCAGGTTTATTATCAGTAACATACTGTAAGCCATGAAATTTGTTGTTTTGTGGCAGCAGTGTGGTACAATATGCAAAAATATAAATTACAGTAAGAAATATATATTAAAAAATAAACCAAATAATAATGCAAAAGGAGAGCAAAAATAGTGAGGTAATGGTCATTGTCCATTTCAAAAACTGATGATGGAGGGGAATAAGCTGTTCCCAAAATGTTGTGTGTGTGTGTGTGCTTTCTGGCTCCTGTATCTCCTTCCTGATGGTAACACATAATTATTTTCACAATTACACACTGAATCCACCCCTCTACACCTTTTACCAAAAGTATATTCACTAACAAAGCACCACACAAAAAATCTGGTTTTCATAAACTATTCACAGTCTCAAAATTAAAATAAAATTATTACTGTCTACAACACATTTGAGCCCCCGATGAGATGGGCCCACTGTTGTCAGAAATCCACCATTGTGCACACATAGGTTGTGTGCTCCTTCTCCAAGGACAACCAGGCCAGAACGTCACCCCAGAGCGGAGAGCACAGCCTCCAACTACCTGCCACATGGACTCCTGAATGGCCAGTTTAGCTAGGTCCAGGACCAAACCAACCAGGAGATCCCCCAAGCAGACCTCTCCTTCTTTGTGCTGCATTACTATAGATCAGGAGCACGGGCCTGAAGTGTATCCAGGACCTGAGGAGCAACCCCTTCAGGTAATCAAATAGAGGCTACAAACTCTCTCACACCATATACACATTGTGCACGGACTCCTCCTAGCCACAGGAAGGACAGGTGGTTGGGTAGTCAGTGAACTGTTGCATGGCCTTGCTGTATGTAACACATTTGACCTCAGGTCCCCAATGTACTGGGGAAGGATCCTTGCATAAAGAGATCTTTAGTGAACCCATCATTGAAATGTTCCTACAACCAATGGGCTCAACTTTCAAGGACTCTTCATTCCATCTGCTTGATATTTGTTGTTTATTTATTTATTTATTATTATTGTTTCTTCTTTTTGTATTTGCACAGTTTGTTGTCTTCTGCACTCTGATTGAGTGCCCTAGTTGGGTGACCTCTCAATGATTCTGTTATAATTATTATTCTGTAGGCTTGCTGAGTATTCCCACAAGTAAATCAATCTCAGCGCTGTATATGGTGATGTATATGTACTATAAAATTAACTTTGAATTTTCAACTGGGGACCTCCCTCATTGCCAATAGCAAAACCTGACAAGAGGCAAGGGCAAGGAAGTGAAAGGTATGTCCAACCCTTCTGCTTACCATTCGTGACAAACTGGCCCTTTGGCCCAACTAACTGGTCCATTAGAACAAAGATGTCCCAACCAGAGCAGCTTCTCCATGACCCTGTTACCCTTATCGATCCTGTGAATGGAATCTCCTTTCCCCACCTTCAGTCCTGCTCTCACCGATTGTCGCATTCCACCTCATATTCATCATTGAGAACAATCCCCCCGGTCCCGTCCCTGCAATCCTTGCACATACGTCAGCCCCAGTTCCACATCATAAGCCCTACCTCTTGCCAGAATTGGTTTTATTATCACTGATGTATGTCATGAAATTCATTGTTTTGTGGCAGTAGTACAGCACAAGACATGGAAGAACTTACTATAAATCACAACAATAAATAATGCAAAAGAGGAATAGCAAGGGTAGATAAGAACGTTGTCCTTCATGAGTCAGGGGATTGAGTTTAAGAGCCATGAGGTAACGTTGCAGCTCTATAAAACCTTGGTTAGACCACACTTGGAGTATTGTGTTCAATTCAGTATATCTCATTGTAGGAAGGATGTGAAAGCTTTAGAGAGAGTGCAGAGGAGACTTACCAAGATGCTGCCTGGAAAATATCATATGAGGGTAGACTGAGTGAACTAGGGCTTTTCTCTTTTGAGTGAAAGAGGATAAGAAATGACTTGATTCAGTATGATAAAGATACACTGTAGATAGAGTGGGTAGCCAGAGAAGGAGGATGAGAGGAGCTAAAGGTTATAAGAGGCATTGCAGAGCCTTTTTTCCCCAAGGCAGCAATGATTAATACCAGAGGGCATCCTTTTAAGGTGAGGGGAGGAAAGTATAGGGGTGTCAGATGTAGGTATTTTACACAGAGGGGTCGGTGACTGGAATGTGCTGCCGGAGGTGTGCTAGAGGCAAGTACATTCGGGACATTTAAGAGATTCTTAGATAGATACATGGAAGAAAGAAAACTGGAGGGTGATGTGGGAGGGAAGTGTTAGACTGATCTTGGATTAGGTTGAAAGGTGTGCACAACATTGTGGGCCGAAGGGCTTGGCTGTGGGAAATTTGAAATATTCCAAGCATGTGAATGGTGCTGCAGAAATGAAAATCCTTCTTTCTGGTCGAGATGTCCTGACGCAGGGACTTAACTTGAATCATCAACAGTTCCTCTCCCCCCTGCAGACGCTGCTCGACCTATTGAGTTCTTCCAGATCGTGTGTTGTGCCAGATCCCAGCATCTGGAGGGAGAGGGGGGAGGAGGAGCGACAGGAAGAGGGAGAGGAGGAGGAGGGAATGGAGGAAGGAGAGGAGGAGGGAGAGGGGTAGGGAGAGAGAGAGAGATATGTGTGTTTAGGACCGTTCATCTGAACTGGGAAACAGGGTACATTCTTGCCTCTATACATGCAGCCCAAAGCATAACCTGAGCGGTGATCATTCTACATTAGTATAGTGGCTGGTATCCATGTCTGCCTTGAAGGAGACGGGTTCGGTTCAAGACTCAATGGGGCAGAAGGGCATATTTCACATTAATCTCAATAAATAAATAAATAATCAAGAACCTATTGACATCTGCTTTAAATATACCTAATGACCTGGCCTTTACAGCCATCTGTGGCAATGAATTCCACAAATTCACCACCCTCTGACTAAAGAAATACCTTGTCATCTCAGTTCTAAATGGATATCCCCCTGTTCTGAGGCTGTGCCTCCTGGCTCCGCCACCACAGGCAACATCCTCTCCATGATCACTCTGTCTAGGCCTTTCAGTTCTCTAAGCTCCAGCGCATACAGCCTCAGAGCCACGAAACACTCCGCATACGTTAACCAATGCAGGCACAGCTAGCTGTTGAATTTTATTTCAGTGCAAAAGGCGCTTCACACTAAGTTGCTATCGCTCTAGTTACTGACCTTGCCTAGTGAGAGCCAACAGGAAGAAGATGCACCTCAGGTTGTAACTGTCCTTCACTGTGAAAAGGGACTTCTGGCTCAGAAGTGGGAGCATGACGGGCATTTACCACAGCCTGCAGGCTTGGCGAGTGCTTTAATTGCATGGGTGGCTGTGTAAGCCACACTTCCACAGTCTTCTAGCCTTGTACATCGGAAGAAGTGGAACTAAAACCTTGCAACGAAGTTTCCAAACCTCGAAACCTGAACTGTCCGTAGCTCTGTTCTTTAGACAATAGAAAAGCGAGAGCTGCCCTCCTCATTGTGAAAGAGTTTTGTTACCTTGGACTTGAAGAAAATGAGAAGTTGTCGTCATGAGAGGGCCACAAGAAAATTCTGAGCGGAGATCATTTTATCCCTGGAAGGTGTTGAGAATGCTGAACTTGCTGTTATGAAGAGTAATTGAAATAGACGGCAGATATGCATTTTAGAGGAAAATGCATAAGTACAAGGGAGCACTGAACAGAGAGATGTGTTTGTTGAAAGGACACGGGTCGGTTGGCACTGTAGCACATCAGTCCCCAGGACATCTTTGGACTGTGTTGGTCCTTGACGCAAACTATGCATTTCACTGTAAGTTTTGCAGTATATTTGACAAATAAAGCTAATCTTTCTTTACAAAGAGGGTTATTGGAATTCTAATGCGGGATGGAACTAAGGGCTGGATTGCTATTCTGTGTGGCTTTCTGAGCTGTTTGTGTGGTGTATAAATAAGTTCTGCTGATTTGCAGTTTGTAACCTTTGCTCTGAAATCAGTGTGTTGAAGGGGAGCCATGAAAAACACTGTTTTATTTGAAAGGAATGCATTTGCCACCAGAAAGCAAAACCGAGGCATTTATATATTTAAACATTGGCCTGAAGACTATGTGTGGTGCCTCTTTCCAGAGACCACAGTTGATTTGAAGATTTTTTTTTCACCCTAAGCCTGATCCTGTTCTCCTTATTATTCCCCCTGTTCTTCCAGAATTAACACATGAATGACATCAATGCTTTTAAAACTTTGAGAAAACAAAAATCTTTTCTGCTGTAGAAAATGTGAGTCCGATAATAAAAGACTCCCCAATTGCCGGATTAATAGGCCATAGACCATATACTCAGTGGCCTCCTGTCATACCTGCTATATCTTACAAAGTAGCCATTGAGTGTATGTTTGTGGCCTTCTGCTGCTGTAGCCCATCAGCTTCGAGGTTCGACATGTTGTATATTTAGAAATAATCTTCTGCACACCACTGTTGTAATGACTGGTTGTTTGAGTTACTGAACCTTCCAGTCAACTTGAACCAGTCTGGCCATTCACCTTTGACCTCTCTCATTAACAAGCCATTTTCTACGACCATAAGATATAGGAGCAGAATTAGGCTGTTTGGCCCATCGCACCAGCTCAGCCATCTCATCATTTTTCGCCCACAGAACTACCGTTCACTGGATGTATTTTTTTGTTTTTCACACCATTTTCTGTAAACTCTAGAGACTGTCGTGTGTGAAAACCCCAACTCAAGCCATCCTGTCTGACACCAACAATCATTCCATGGTCAAAGTCACTTAGATCACATTTCTTCTCCATTCTGATGTTTGATCTGAACAACAACTGAACCTCTTGACCATGTCTACATGCTTTTATGGATGGAGTTGCTTCCGCATGATTGGCTGATTAGATATTTACATTAATGAGCCGGTGTACCTAATAAAGTGGCCACTGAGGGTAGAACATAGAACATGGAAAAGTGCAGCACAGCAACACATACAAAATGCTGGAGTAACTCAGCAGGCCAGGCAGCATCTATTGTGAGGAATAGAGTCAACGTTTTGGGCCAAGGCATCCATCAGGATTCAGCCTCTACAGCGTTTGCAGAATCCCCTGTTTTTGCAGTACAGCACATTACTGGGCCTTCAACCTATTATGTAGAGCCCACCTTTTAACCTTCTCCAAGATTAATCTAACCCTTCCCCCTTAGCAGCCTATAATCTTCCATTTTTCTTTCATTGTGTGGAGAGGTCATCACATAGATATAGACTGTGCCAACTACAATAATTTCCAGAGGCACCAATATATACCAGAATAGTTTTAAAGAGGTGGGAGTTAAGGAATGAAGAACTATACAACACAGTACTGTAGTAATTTTATGTATTGCACTGTACTACTGCACAAAATAAAAAAAAAAAAATTTCATGATGTATTTGAGTGATGATGAACCTGATTCTGATATGGGTCTCTATTGTGGACCGAGAGAGGGAAGGGAGTAGGAAGAGGGGAATCATGGTTGGGGAAAGGAGGAGGGAGAAGGGAGGGAGTAGGAAGCACCAGAGACATATTCTGTGATGATCAATAAGCAAATTGTTTGGTATCAAATGAGCTTGCCTCGTGCCTCATGGCTGTGTGTGACTGCGCCAGTGCCACCCTCCACCCCTGGTACCCCTGGCCATCTGTCACACATCTCCTGCAGTGCTCCACCTCACCATTCCCAACACCCTTTGCTCCTGCCAGATTTACAAACTCGCTCTCTACTCCACTTTGGCAAATACAGTACTGTGCCAAAGTCTTAGGAACCCTAGCTATATATATGTGCCTGCGACTTTGCACAGTTTTGTGTTAACTGTGATACCAAATTAAGCCAATCCCATTTGCCTGCTTATCCTTCCATTCCCTACAGTCAAAAGATCATCTGAAAATGTTAATCTGAAATAATGGACCAAATAACCAATAAAAGGTTGGTGGGACATAGGTTAGCACAGACTAGATGGGCCAAAGGGCCTATTGTCATGCTGTATGACTCTATGACAGTGTCCATTGAGTAGGATTCAAAGAGGTTCTGATTACCTAGGGCCAGTTATTTTGGCTGGGAAGGGGCATGAACTTGAGAGAGAGAGAGCAGAATGGATGATTGATGAAGATAGTTACTGGAGAGCCTGGGAGATGTACAGCATCTGTTAGCTTCTGGTAGATGGAATTTAATGATCTTGTACTATTCTGTACAACAAATTAAAATGGTCAGAGCAGCTCAGTTTGAAGTGATCTTATCTTTGAATCAAATAGCTATGTGCTTAGCTCTGGCATCAGAGCAGTGAGTAAGATAATTTAGTGTGGACCTCTAGTGCAGTGTGAAGGGATGAGATGTCAGTTCTGTCAGGTGAATGCTCCATCATAGACATTGGCCACCCCACCATCGAGGACGTCTTCAAAAGGCAATGCCTCAAGAAGGCAGGATCCATCATTAAGGATCCCACCACTCAGGACATGCCCTACTCTCAATACTAAATCAGGGAGCAGGAACAGGAGTCTGAAGACACACACTCCATGTTTCAGGATCAGCTTCTTATCCTCCACCATCAGATTTCTGAATGGACAATGAACCCATGAATACCACCTCACTATTTTGTTCTATTGCAATTTTATATATTCATTTTATAATTTATAGTACTTTTTATATATTGAACTGTAGCACAACAAGACAACAAATGTCACCACATATGTCAGTGATAATAACCCTGATTCTGGTTCTGGTTAGTATAGTTCTGCATTGTCATACAACAGCACCACCAACTTTTGTATCAAATTGGAAACTTACTAAGCAACACACATAGAAGTTGCTGGTGAATGCAGCAGGTCAGGCAGCATCTCTAGGAGGAGGTACAGGAGAAAAGCTTTTCTTTCAGTTAGTCCTGACGAAGGGTCTCGGCCCAAAGCGTCGACTGTACCTCCTCCTAGAGATGCTGCCTGACCTGCTGCGTTCACCAGCAACTTCTCTGTGTGTTGCTTGAAATTCCAGCAACTGCAGATTTCCTCGTGTTTGCGTTTGGAAACTTACTAATATTTCCTCCTACATTTGTATCGAGATCATTAATGTTATTTGACAAGCTTTAGGGGTCCCAGCAGCAATCCCCGTGGCATAATACAGTACCGTAGTGATCACTCGAGTTGAGAGTGATGTTCTCCTAAGGCAGCAGTTTCCAACCGGGGGTCCATGGACCAATTGGTTAATGGTATGTCATAAAAAAAATTGGGAATCACTGTCCTTAGGGGTTGTCTATTGTTGGGATCCTCAGGTGGGATGCATGGCCTGCTCCTGAAGACGTGGGAACAGGATCAATTGTGACCATATTCAAGAAGGGGGACAAGGCTGATTGAGGTAATTATAGAGGCACCTCTCTCCTGTCAACAACAGGCAAAGTACTTGCACGTATCCTTGTCAGACAGCTCCTTCCGTTGTCTGAAGTAGTACTCCTTGAATCGCCATGTGGTTTCACCCATCTCGAGGTACCAGAGACATGATGTGTGCAGCAGCCAGAAAGAACACCATGAACAAAGGCAACCCTTTCACTTGGTTGATTTGACAAAAGCCTTTGATACAGTAGACTCCAAGCTCTCTGATGTATACTATCAAGAGACGGCTGCCCTGACAAGTACTTACAAATACTGAGGTTACTACATGATGGCATGTCACCCACACACAGTCACCACCATCAATATTGGTGCCGAATCAGAACCCTTCACTGTTAGCGCAGGAGTCAAACAGGTCTAATCCCTGTGGTATACCATTACTCACAGATTTCCTGTCAGAAAGCAACCCTCCACTGCGGGATCTTACTGTGAGGACATTGACCACTGCAGTCATGTTTTCTCCAATGGCTGGGAATGCTCTGGAAATCTCCAAGGCCTGGAAGGGTCACTTACACAGCAGTTTGGAGTTTCTACAGCTGGAAGTGTGGGTGGCAGCAATTGCTCAGTAACAATACAGCTCTGTCTCTCCTCTACCAGGGACACAAGAGTGTTGTTAGTAAAGGGCTTGGAACACCCACACAGCCAGCTGAAGAGCTTTGGTTTGTAACAATCCATTGTAGGAATCAACTCACTCGACCCTAACCACTTCCAACGGTAGATACTCTTAACCCAATGACTCAACTTTCTGCTGTCTATTACAGTCCAATTTTAGTTCAAGTCTTCAGTTCATAGCTCAGCAGGAACCTCATATGTGCATTGTGACTGTGTCAGCACAGACACCATCAAAGACATCTTCAAGAGCTAGCAACTCAAGAGGGCAGCATTCATCTGTAAACATTCTCAATCATCATCCATCACATGCCCTCCTCTTGTTGCTACCATCGGGGAGGATGTACGGGAGCCTGAAGACACACACTATGTGCAATTCAAGGCCAAAGTCAATTTATAATCAAAGTACCATATGCTGCCTTGGGATTCATTTTCTTACAAGCACTTACAGGAAAGTACAGAAATCCAGGAGAATTTCTGAAAAATTACACATAAACCAAGATTGGTAAACAACCAATGAGCAAAAGAAGGCAAATTGCCCAAATAATTAAATACAAGTAATACTGAGAGCCAGAGTTGTAATGAGTCCTTGAAATTGGGTGTGTAGGTTATAGAATCAGTTCAGAGTTGAGGTGAGTGAAGTTATCCACACCTGATCAGCAGCCTGATAGTTAAAGAGTAATATCTGTTCCTGATCCTGGTGGTGTGGGAGCTAAGGCTGCTGTAACCCCTGCCCAATGGTAATAGTGAGAAGAGAACAAGTCCTGCGTGGTGGGGGCCATTGATCATGGATGCTTATTTCTTGTAGCAGCGCTCTACGATTCAGAAACAGCTTCTTCCCTACCACCACTGGATTCCTGAATGGTCCATGAAAACTACCTCATTATTTGTTATTCTTTTGCACTATTTAATAATTTTGTAATTTATAGCCATTTTATGTCTTTACAATGTACTGCTACCGCAAAATAACAAAATTTCACATCAGTTAAGCCAGTGATAATGAAGCTGATTCTGATTGCATGGATGAAATCTCATTCTCCACACACAGCAGTGTAAATTTTTCTTCCTTTCAAGTACTTATCTAATTCTCTTCCCAATTCCACTTGCTCTTCATTTTGGAAGCAAAAATTTGAATTTATTGCTGTATATACAGAACTGTGTAAAAGTCTTCGACACACATATATATAGAGCTAGGATGCAGAAGGCTTTTGCACAATACTGTGGTAATTTAATGTATTATACTGCACTGCTGCCACAAAAAAAAGCTCATTGTATATGTGAGAGATGTTAAAGCTGATTCTGATATGGGTTGCTGTTGTGGACTGAGAGTGGGGAAGGGTCAGGGAGGTGGTTGGGAAGAGGGGAGGGAGCGAGAAGCACCAGAGGGACATTCTATAATGATCAATAAACCAACTGCTTGGAATGAAATCACCTTGCCTGGTGCCTGGCGCTTTTGCTCCTGGCACTGTTTCTTGCCACCTGTCCCATACCCCACCAGCAGCACCCCACCCTCATCATTCCCAAAATTCTTTGCTCCTGCCAGATTTACAAACTGGCTCCCCATTCCGTGTTGACAAATACAATACTGTGCAAAAGTCTTAGGCACCCTATCTATACGTCTGTGCCTAAGACTATTGTACAGTACTGTAGATGTCTGATGATGCAATGAAAATATTACTTGCAATAGCATCACTGGCACGTTAGAAGCACAGCATTCACAAGAAATAGATTAGATATAAGTTATGCAAGATGATATGGGAATGAACACAATTTGAACAAAAAATAATTCCACTGTGGCAGAGCAGTCACGGTTTTCCTGTACTGGGGTAGTGATAAGGGTTAACATAGAAACATAGAAAACCTACAGCATAATACAAGCCCTTCGGCCCATGATGCTGTGCTGAACGTAGTTACTTTAGAAATTACTTAGGGTTACCCATAGCCCTCTATTTTTCTAAGCTCTATGTACCTATCCAGTATTCTCTTAAAAGACCCTATCGTTTCTGCCTCCACCACTGTCACCGGCAGCCCGTTCCACAGACTCACCACTCTCTGTGCAAAAATCATACCACTGGCATCTCCTCTGTACCTACTTCCAAGCACCTTAAAACTGTGCCTTCTCGCGCTAGCCATTTCAGCCCTGGGAGAAAGCCTTTGACTATCCACACGATCAATGACTCCTTGAGATTCATCTCCTTACGGATGCCCCAAAGCAAAGAAGCCCAATCGAACTCATTTAAAAAAAGCCCGTCAAGCACCTACATGCAGAAAGAAAACTGTGCAGACAATAAAAGTAAACAAATAACATTTGGAATGGAAGTTGATAAAAGTGAGTCCATCACTGTGAAGCCAGTCATCACTGCAGCCAGTCCAGGAGTCCAGTAGTTGCAGGCCACAGCCTCGGTTCAATGCAGAGATGAGGAAACCTCGCGGAGTAGCAAGCTGAACAAAGGTCACGCAGGTTGTTTCAAGAACCGAATAGCTCAAGGGAAGTAGCTGTTCTTGAACCTGGTGGTGTGGGACTTCGAGTTTCTGTACCTCCTGTCTCGATGGTAGTTGTAATAAGACGGCATGGCCCAGATGGTGGGGAGCTTTGATGATAGATGCTGGCTTCTTGAGACGACGTTTCCTGTAGATGCTACTGATGGCAGGGAGGGATCTGCCTGTGATGTATCGGGTAGAGTCCATTACTCTCTGCAGTTTCTTACGTTCCTGCACATTCAAACTGTTGTAAAGGCCATGATGAATCCCCCTAGGATATTTCCATTGTTTTGTATAATTCATGTATAATTTATATTCCGTGAACTGTTCCTAAAATATGGAGTATGGGTCTTCAGATCATAATGAAGTAGACTGTGAGGGTGTGACCCTCTTATCGTACAGGAGATCCACTTAAGAGTTTGACACAGTGTGATGGAAGCTGTCCTTGAATCTGGTGGTACCTGCTTTCTGGTTCAAAACTTCTGCCTGATGGGAGGGATTGGTGTTGAGAAGAGTGAATGTCTGGAGTGGGTGGTGGCTTTGATTATTCTGGCTGCTTTATCGCTGCAGTAAGACAGAGTCCACGGAGGGGATGCTGGTTCGCATGGTGTACTGAGCTGTATCTACGGTTTCTTGAGGCCCACCCTGAGCAGTTGCTGCAGGATGTGTAATAAGCTGTTAATACGATCCAGCACAGTGTTTTATATGGTGCATCAGTTAAAAATCAGAAAGAGTTGACGGGGACATGCTGAAATTCTTTAGCCTCCTGAGGAAGTAGAGGCACTGGTGAGCTTTCTTGATCGTAACATCAATGAATGTGGATCACAGATGGAGACCCACCCCAGCACCCCTCTGCTCAGTGATACTCTCTGAGAGTGATGGACGCAGGCAGGTACTCTCACGGCATTTAAAGGTCCAAAATGAAGTCAATTAATTATCATTTATGTCACCATATACTACCCTGAGATTCATTTTTCTTGTGGGCATTCATGGTAAATAGAAAGAAGCACAATAGAGTCAATTAAAAAGCTGCAGACGACAGAGACAAACAATCAACAAGCAAAAAACAACATGTTGTGCAAATGCAAATATAAAATTTAAACAAATAATAAATAAATAAGCAAAAAGTATTGAGAACGTGAGTTTTAAGAGTCCTTAAAGTTGAGTCCATAGGCTGTGGACTCAGCTCTGTGTTGGGGTGAGTGATGTTGAGTGTAGTCATCCCCTCTGGTTCAGGAGACTGATGGCTGAGCGATAATAACCGTTCCTGAATTTGGTGGTGTGGGACCAGGCTCCTGTACCTTCTTCTGGATGGAAGCAGTGAGAAAAGAGCTGGATGGTGGGGTCCTAGATGATGGAATGATCACTTGAACTGCCAAGGTAAAGAAATCAACAGATAAAGTACTAACTTTTGAAAGGCTATATCTATAGTAGCACTGGGTATGTTTTTAATCAGTGCTGTTAGGTGAAAGAAAGGTTATGAGTAGTTAAGTGTGGAAATAGAATGTTGTCCATTTTTCATAATCCAATGCATAACATTAACCTAATGTGTGTGTGTGTGTGGTGTCTTTCACAACTGATTTGTGAAATCCCCAGAGAGAAAGCAGGAAAGGTTTGCGAGAATGGTTCCAGGGTTGAGGAATTTTAGCTACAAGGTTAGACTGGAGAACTGGAATTGTTTTCCTTCCAGCAAGAGGGGATTTGATGAAGTGTAATGGAACATGGCTGGTATAGGAGAGGATATGGCAAAAGAAGCTGATCCCATGGGCTGGTGGTTCAACAGAGCAGAAACACAGATTATGATTATTGTTACTTGTGCTGAGATACAGTGAAAACTTTGTCTTGCATACTGTTCATACAGATCAAATCATTACACCGTGTATTGAAGCAGAGCAGGGAAAGCAATAGCAGAATGCAGAATAAAGTGGAACAGCTACAGAGAGAGTGCAGTGCAGGTAAACAATAAAGTGAAAAATCAGTGTGGTAGATTGTGAGATCAAGAGTCTATCTTATCGTACCAGAAGTTTCTTCAAGAGTCTAATAACTGGAGTAGAAGCTGTCCTAGAGCCTAGTGGTATGTCAGACATCCCACCTCTCCCGGAACTTCCAGGAGTCTCCCGCATATTAATAGTGGCTCCCTGATGCCCGCAAATTATATACAATATCACGGAAATCAATCTTTTTGAGAACAAGCGAGAGAAAAGCAAGGGAGAGCGCGAGAGCGACCACGAGAGAGAGTGCGTGCGAGAGAGAGAGAGCGAGAGAGAACGAGCGAGTGAGAAAATGAGAGAGAGCGCGCGAGCGAGAGCGAAAGCAAGCGAGAGAGGGAGAGAGAGCGAGAGAGAAAGCAAATGAGAGCGCTTGAGAGTGCGTGAGTGACCACGAGAAAGAGAGAGCGTGAGCGAGAGCGTGCCATTGCAGAGTGTTCCAAAAAAAAACGTACGTCACCCCAGACTACACTTAAGTGTACCCCTGCCTAATAGGGGTCAAAATAATGACAGTGTTGCTCACTGCATTTATGACTTTTCTATTGCCCATGGTGCTACCTCCCTGAAATGAGTTTTTGTAGGGTGGGATGTCTGGTATGTACTTTCAGGTTTTTGAATCTTCTGGTTGATGGAAAAGTAGAGAAGAGAGACTGTCCAGGGTGTGTGGGTTCTTTGATTATGCTGGCTGCTTTTCTGAGGCAGCAAGAAGTGTAGACAGAGTTCATAGAGAGGAAGCTGGTTTCTGTAATGTGCTGAGCTGTGTCCACATCTCTGTGCAGTTCCTTGTGGTCACATTATGCATCAGGATAGGATGCTATAATGGGGCATTAATGAAAATTGGTTAGGATCAAAGGAGACAAGCCAAGTGTCTTTTTCCTCCTGAGGATGTAAGGGTATGGGTGATCTATTTTTTGACCCTGTGAGAAGTTTGTTCTACACAAAGATAATGGATGATGTAGCACTTGTTGCCTGTAGGAATGTTGGTCAATCTGAGCCTCCAGAAATCACAAAGGCTCTTGATAAAGTAGAATTTGCAAAGCTCAGGGGAAAAAATTGATGAGATCGCTCCAAGAGACAAATGACCTCTTCCTCTGCCAATTCCAATGTCTGTTATTCCATAAGCTTTACAGCGACAGTGACCTGGGTTCGATTCCCACCACTCTCTCTATGGAGTTTGTGCAGGCTCGACGGCACAGCAATTGCGCTCATGAATATGCACGAATCAGCTAATTATTATTTCATTATGGCTGTATTTAACTCCCTTTTCATTGTAGCACTTGTCCGGACTTGAGCAAAGCACAGCGCCTTTACGCTGTCTGCTTGCATTCGGCCTTGCCTGAGAATGTGGACTATCGAGTCGACTGATGCGGTATTTGTTTTATATTTAGATATTCCCTTTCAGCCGCAGTTTTGGCATCCAGTTTTTGGTTTGAAAGTTTTAGCTAATGGCCATGTTTGGCCTAACGTTTATTGTTTTCTTTCCCTTTAAAATACTGTTCCCATTAAAGTCTGTGACCTATCGACCTGCCTCAGTGTCTCTCTTTCCACACTTGGGCCATATCCGAATGTAGTGACAGGCACAAGCTCATTGGGCCAGAAGAGCCTGTTAGCCTGCTGTATCACAATATAAAAATAAATACAAATCTAACTCAGAATATCCTAAAGCATTTCACATCCCAAAAAAGTTCTTTACCTGTAGTGAGAGCCACAGGAAAGGAAGTAAATAATCTATGGTTAGTCATCTCCCAATTGCCCTTTTGTCTTGATAACTTTTTTTGTGGGATTGTTCACATTAATTGTTAATTAGCCTCCAACCTGATGGTATAAACATTGATTTCTCCTTCTGGTAATTTTTTCCCCTCCCCATTCCATCGCCTTCATTTCCCCACTCTGCTCCTGACCTATTATCACTTCCCCCTGGGTCTCCTCCTTCTTCCCTTTCTCCCATTGTCCACTCTGCTTTCCTACCTGATTCCTTCTGCTCCAGCCCATTACTTTCCCTACCCACCCGGCTTCACCTATCACCTTCTAACTTGTCCTCCTTCCCCTCTCCCACCTTCTTATTCTGGCATCTTTCCCCTTTCTTTCCAGTCCCTAGGGAGGGTCTTGGCCTGAAACATCGACTATTTATTCCTCTCCTTAGATGCTGCCTGAGCTGCTGAGCTCCCCCAGCATTATGTGTTTGTTACATTAGAAATACTCCTGTATTTAATATCTTGCCTGACGTATTACTGTTCATTGTTGTTGGCTTAAGTCAATCAGAAACCTCTGACTCACAGGCAAGAGTATATGTATGAAGCGAGAGTTAACATATTCTGGATAAATTTTCAGATTTTATATTCCTGGCTGGGAACTGTTCTGCCCAACTGTCTGAATATGGCATAAAACAACTGAAAATTACTCTGCTTGTGAACATTTCCCCCATCACAGTGAGGTTACAAGCTAAAGGATCGTGTGTGTGTGTTTGTGTGTCTGTGGGTGTCTTTGTGTGTGTGTTTGTGTATGCACATTTGTGTGTGCATGTGTGTGTGTGTGTCTCTGTGTGTGAGTCTGTGTCTGTGTGCATGAGTGTGTGTGTCTGTATGTGTATGTGTGTGTGTGTGTCGGTGTGTGCATGAGTGTGTGTGTCTGTGTGTGTGTGTGAGTCTGTATGTGTGCATGTGTGTGTGCGTGTTTGCGTCTGTCTATGTGTCTCTGTCTCTGTGTGTGTGAGTCTCTGTGTGTGTGAGTCTGTGTGCGCGTGTGTCTGTGTGTGTGTCTGTGTCTATGTGTGTGTCTATGTGTCTGTGTATGTGTGTCTGTATGTGGGTGCTCCTTCGAACTCACATTTATTTGTCAGGAAACATTTTCTGCACATCCAGATTACCAAACTGCAGACAAAAACGGCCCCTTCCAAATCTCTTCACAATGTAAATGTTGGTTCAGCTATTGAATACAAAGCAGATTCATAACTAAATAAAATTATATAGGGCATTTAGATTTTTTAATATGCCTCAGGCTCCAGGTTGGATGTATCAGTGGTTTGACTTTATTTAGATAGTCTCAGTGTTATTAAGCAAGGAACGTCTTGGGACTGGATTGCAGTTGTTACTTACTTAAGCCCAGCACCCCTACCGAGGCAGAATCCCCTGTCCTGGCCAATCGTTCCCGTGGTATCCGGGTGTGGCCCATCTTCTTGGATGTGTCCTTCCTCTCCCTGGGATAAGGTCTTTGGAGCTTCTTTTGGTGTTTCTATAGCACTGGCTGTTTGCTAGCCTTGTATTCAGCCCTCCTCTTTACACAGCGGGGCTTGGGACCGTCCGTGGCAGAGTTTATTGAAAGCAGTGGAAATGAATAGAGAATATTTGGACTCCTTTCCCAAAGCCCTTTCCATCATCTACAAGGCACATGACCAGAAGACAAAGTAGCACAATTAGGCCACCCGGCCCGTCAAGTGTGCTCCGTCATTCCATCATGGCTGATTTATTTTTCCTCTCAACTCCATCCTTCTGCCTTCTCCCTATAAACTTTGACACCCTGACTAATCCAGAACCTATCAACCTCCGTTTTAAGGAAATCTGACAGGAAGCTGAAAGTAACTGAAATAACCACGCTTTACAACAGTGGTGGGCAGAAGAGCATCTTTAAACACACAATATGCCAAACCTTGAAGCAGCAGAAGACCACACTGGGTTCCACTGTACCTAACAAAGCCAATGTTGAGTGTAAAGCTAAGCTTTTAAGATCTTTAGTCTTCGAAATATGGTGTTTTGTGGCAGCAGTCCAGTGCAAGGCATAACAATAACTGTAAATTACAAAATAAAGTGCGAGGAAAAGAATAATGAATTAGTGTTCCTGGACCATTCAGAAATCTGATGGTGAAAAGGAAGAAGCTGTCCCTAAGTCTTTGATAAATAATAAATCACTGGCAGGTGTTGTGAAATTTGCTGTTTTGCGGCAGCAGTATATTGCAATTCATATTCATAACAATTGTAAATTACAGTAAGAATATCTATATTTTTAAAATGTTAAATTAAATACTAAGTACAATAAGCAAGAGAAAAAAGATGATGAGGTAATGTTCATGGGCTCAGTGTCCATTCAGAGATCTGATGGCAGAGGAGAAGAAGCTAGTCCTGAATTATTGAGTGTGTCGTCTGGCTCCTGTACTCCCTCCCTGATGGTAGCAATGAACAGAAGGTATGTTCGAGGTGATGGGAGTCTTTAATAATGGACGCCACCTTTCCAGAGGCATCGCTTATATAAGATGTCCTGGGTGCTGGGTGGCTGGTGGCTGGTGTCCATGAAGGAGCTGACTGGGTTCACAACGTCCTACAGCTTATTTAAATCCTGTGCCAGCAGTAACCTCCCACCCCCCCACACACCTCCCATACCAGGCAGTGATGCAGCCAGTTAAAATGCTCCCCATGGTATATCTATAAATTTCCAAGAGTTTTTGCTGACGTACAAGGTCACCTTAAGTTGCATGGGCCAAAGGACCTGTACTGTGTTGTGGTGTTTTCTAATTCTAATTCAGGCAGCACCCTGGTAAATCTCTTCAGCACCCACTCCAAGTCCTTCACATCCTTCCTATAAAGGGGCAGCTGGAATTGAATGCATCATATCAGCTTTGGTTTTTAAATTCATCTGAAAGTAACCCAGTAATTCTTCAACAAAACAAACTACTTTCAATAATATTGGGCCAAAAGAGACTACAGGTGCTGGGAACCAAAGCATTGCATTAAAACATTGGAGGAACACATAGGTCAGGTAGCATTGATCGTTCAATTTCCTCCACAGATGTTGGCTGACCTACTGAGTTCCTCCAAAACATTATGTATTGTTCAAGTTCAAGTTTAATTATCATTCAACCAAATATGAACATAGTCAAACGAACCAGAGTTTCTTTGGGTCCAAGGTGCAAAACACATTACCAACAGCATACAGCACAAAAGCACATACTGTTATAAGTTTAGAAATTACATATAGTCACAAAGAAAATAATATATAGCCCATATCTTTGAGTGGCATGACTGTAGATCAGGGGTTTCCAAACTGGGATCCATGGACCCCTTGGTTAATGGTATGGGTCCATGGCATAAAATGGGTTGGGAACCCCTGCAGTAGATTGTCCTGCTCCAGCTTGTTCTTCTGCTGAATGAACACTGGAGGGCAGCACCAAGCAAGCACCAGAAGGCAGTATTGAGCAAACACCCACTCGCAGTGACGGTGCCTTTGAAACTACCGACCCGATTGTTGTAAAAACCCAGTGGGTGGAGGAAATCTGAGGCAGCTCGCAGATTGTCTGACCTAAATGTCACTCCAATGACATGCAACGAGTAGCTGAATCTCAAGTGGCTTCATTAGCTACTCAGTTGCATCTACACTAGTTCATGAAAGTGCTTTTCACCACTTCTCAAGGGATAATATATGGCAACAGCGATTATGCATGAAAAACGAGTAAAAGAGAGGATATCCACAATAAGATCTGTATACAGTGATTAAATTTTAAAAAACACAGGTTGGCTCATTGGGACTGTTTGGAATCCAGGTGACAGGAAAGGGTCCTGTTAAACTTCTCAGGCAGATTATATACTGAGTGGCCTTTATATTAGTATACTGCATACCTGCTTGTTCATGCGATTATCTAATCAGCCAATCAAGTAGTAGCCACTCAACACAGAAAAGCATGCAGACACAGTCAAGAGGTTCAGTTGTTATTCAGACATTAGAACGGGGAAGAGATTTGATCTAAGTGACTTTGACCACGGAATGATTGGTAGTGCCAGACAGGGTGGTTTGAGTAGCTCAGAAATTGCTGATCTCCTGGAATTTTCACCCACAACAGTCTCTAAAGTAGGGGTTCCCCAACTGAGGTCCATAGACGCCTTGCTTAATGTTAAGTCTCCATGGAATAAAAAAGGTTGGGAACCCCTGCTCTAAAATTTACAGAGATTGGTGCAACCCCGCCCCCGCAAAGAAAGAGCACATCCAATGAGTAGCAGCTCTGTGGGTGAGAGTGACTTGTTAATGAGAGAGGTCAGAGGAGACTGACCAGACTGGTTCAAGCTGACAGCAACTCGAATAACCACACGTTACAGCAGTGGTGTGCAGAAGAGCACCTCTGAATGCACAATACCTTAAACCTTGAAGTGGATAGGCTACAGCAGCAGAACTTCACAAACATACACTCAGTGGCCACTTCATTAGGTGCAGGAGGTAGCGAATACAGTGACCACTGAGTGTTTAGACAGCGATTTGGATTTCAGAACTGACCAAGCAAATTATTTTTCTTCTTCCCTTGACGACGTGCAGTGGATGAACACTGCAGTCTGGGCTGAAAATTACAGTTTAGAAAGGATATTTAAATTCATTACACATTATTTTTGGAAGGCTGTGATCTCTCTGATTTCATAATTCCTTAGCGTTCTCCACCACAGAGAGTCACCATGCATAGTGAAAACACGGAGAAGTACAGGACGGGCCCTTCGTCCCAGAAAGTCATGCCAAATCAACTAAATTAGTATTCCAATGGCCGACTAAACTAATCCCCTCTGCCTACACAATCCTCATATCCTTCCATTTCCCTCAGTCATTTGCCTATCTAAACATCTCTTAAATTACCCTAATGTATTTGCCTCTACCACTATGCAAAAAAAAATCTTGCCCTTCACATCTCGTTTGAATTGACCCAGTTTCACCTCAACCGCATGCCCTCTGGTATTAGATATTACAATCCTGGAAAAAGCTCCTGTTTACTCTGTCTGTGCCTCTCATAACCTTGTAAATCTCTGTCAGATCTCCTCACAGCCTCCGGCGCTCCACAGAAAAGGTTGTTGAGTCGATTGAAGGTTGAGAATGATATATTCTTGGGTACTGAGGCAATAAAGGAACACGTGAACCAGTTGATTAGACGTATTATTGGGCATGGCGTTACTGAATGGGGAAGCAGGGGTGTGCGTTTGAAAAAAAATAAATGTTTTTTTGTAAACTTAGCCATCATGGGCACTAACCTCCCCAGCAACAAGAACATCTTCAGATTATGATGCCTTAAGAAGGTGGTGTCCACCATCAAGGAACCCCAACACTATCCAAGACATGCCCTCTTCTGTTTGCTACCGTCCAGAAGATGGTACAGGAGCCTGAAGGCACACACTCAACATTTCAGGAACAGCGCCTTACCCTCCACCACCCTATTTCTGAAAGGTCTATGAGCATATGAACACTATTTCACCATTATGCTGTCTTTTCCTACAACATATACATTTATTATTTGTTTATTTAACTGGATCAGCCATGATAAAATGGCAGAGCAGACTTGATGGGCCAAAGGGCCTAATTCTGCTCTTATATCATATGTTTTGCACTGTATTGCTGTCACAAAACAGCACACTTGATGACATATGTCAGTGATAATAAGCTTGATTTTGATTTCCTTTTGGAGCACCGTTGTCTCTTGTTATCTGGGATTTTCTCCAGAATTAGACTTCTCCAGAATCTCTTATTCTCCAGAAGAATGAAAGGTGACCTCAAATGTGTCAAATTCTGGAGGAGTTTGATGGGGTGAACATATCTACCGGTGTGTGGATTGAGAACCATGGGGGAGGGGCGGTGGATGAGGGTGATGTTCTGAGTGTCGGAGGAATTTCTTCTCTAGTGGGTCGCGAAAGCTGAGTCTGGCAGATTGCTTGACGACAGGGGTCAGGGATTACAGGAAGCAGAATGAAAGAGGACTAAAGCCAAGATCAGACGGATTGGCCTGGAATGGTGAGGCAGCCTCCTGGACCATATGGGAAGCTCCTGATGCAGTTCCTTATGCTCCATGCCTGACCTTCAGCTGACATTGTTCAGGTAAACACCCATGTATAAACACAAGAGAATACCCAAGTGTGATCTCATTGCTTTGTGGAAGTTTGTTGTCCATCGATGGGCTTCTGTATTTCATTTATTACCACTCACATAATTTGCAGTGTTCTGAGTTTAAGAAGAAATGTGGGTTTGCTTACTACTGTTGCACAGTGGTTATTGTAAAGCCTTCATCTCATGTTCTTAATATTTATTGCTTATTTACTTATGAATATCTTTTGTATTTGCAGTTTGTTGTATTTTACACATTGGTTGGTTGTCTGTTCTGATGGGTGCAGTTTTTCATTGATTCTTTGTACTTACTGTGAATGTCTGCAGGAAAACGAGTCTCAGGGTTGTATATGGTGACATATATGTACTTTGATAATAAATGTACTTTGAACTTTGAACTTAAACAGTACCACCTGTGATATCGAGATTCAATTGCTGCTGCTGTCTGTAAGGAATTTGTAGGTTCTTGATGTGACCATGTGACCCTCCACATTCCCAGGATGTATGGGTTAGGGTTAGTGACTTGTGGGCATGCGATGTTGGTGCTGAAAGTGTGGTGACATTTGCAGACTTCTTTCTGGTACAATCCTTGGACTGTGTTGGTCTTGATGGAAATGACACATTTTACTGTATGTTTTAATGTTTCCATGCTTAAATAAAGTTAATCTTTATTTCTTTCTTCACTTTCTTCTTTCCTTCCCTCCCTTCTTCCTTCCTTCCTTCACTCCTTCTCTCTTTCCCACCCTCTAACCTTCATTCTGTCTTTCTACCAGATATGGACAAGTTGTCCAATGCAGTCAACACCCATGTTGTTCTGCTTGATGTGTTTGTGTGAGGTACAAGTCCAGAGCTCTCTTCTCTCCAAACATTCTCTTTGTTTAATGTGGGCGGGTTCATCCCAGCAAGTAGTGACCTAGCTGTCATTGATAAAGCTCAGCTGGAGAGACAAGTTCAAATTCCAACACGGAGCGGCTAAAGAATTTTACTTCCAGTAATAAGATAAATAGATAACTTTGATAATAGTGGCATTGAAACGGCTGGGTTGCCCTGAAAGCAGAGAGACACTGAGACCGCGAAGCAAAAGATCAGCTACTGGAGGAACTCAGCACGTCAGGCTGCATCTGTGGAGGCAGAGGGATAGTCAAAAGTGACCTCTACCTTCCCTCTGCCACCACAGATGCTGACTGACTTGTTGAGTTTCTCCAGCCTATGAATATTGAAAGGCCTAGATAGAGTGGATGTGGAGAAGATGTTTCCGATAGTGGAAGGGTCTAGGACCAGAGGGCACAGTCTCACAATAGAGAAATGACCATTTAGAACAGAATTGAGGAGGAATTTCTTTAGGTAGAGGGTAGCAAGTCAGTTGAATTCAATGCCATAGACAGCAGTGGAGGACAAGTTATTGAATATTTTTTTTAACTGGCCCAGATCCGACTGCACTCTTTGACAGCTTTCCTTGCTATCCACTAGGCCCCCAATCTTGGTGTCACCCACAAATTTGCTGATCCAGTTTACATTATCACGCAGGTAATTGATATAGATGAAAAACACCAATGGACCCAGCACCGATCCCTGTGGCACACTACTAGTCACAGGCCTCCGGTCTGAGAGGCAACCATCTACAGCTATTGTCTGTTTTCTCCTGCAAAGCCAAAGGCCAATCCAATTGACTACCTCATCCTGAATGCCAAGCGACTGAACCTGCTTGACCAACCTCCCATGTGGGACCTTGTCAAAGTCAATGTCAGAGTTAGGTATTTTACACAGAGTGTGATGGGTGCCTGGAAGGCATTGCCTGCGGTGATGCTAGAAGCAGATGCAATAGGGACACTTAGACAAGCACATGGATGTAAGGTAAATGAAGTGCAATAGTGCATAGGAGAGAAGGATTAAATTGATTATAAAGTATGCTTCTATAGGTCAGCACAATATCGTTCTATGTATTATGTTCTAAACATTATCATTATACCCGCCTTAATGTCTTCCTCTGGCAGCTCATTCCACCTACCTGCCACCCTCTGCGCGAACAGGTTGCCCCTCATGTTTTGTATCCCTCTATAAGGCACCCCTCAGCCCTGCTACGCTCCAGGGGGATAAAAATCCCAGCGTATCCGGTGAATTTCTATAACTGTGTTGCACTGTTTAATGTTCTTTAGATAAGCAAATGAAATGCGGAAAATGGAAGTATACGGACATTGTGTAGGTGGAAGAGCTTAGGCCAGTTTGCCATTTGATTGCTAATTTAAATGGTTTGGCACAGTATTGTGAGGTGAAGGGCCAGTTCCTGTGCTATACTGTTCTATGGTCTATGTTCTAACACAAACCAGCCAGTTTCAAGTTTTTGGGGATGGACATCACCGGGGAACTCTTTTGGTCTATTATCCTTGATAGTAGGGAAGGCACAATAGCTGCTACCTGAGGTGCTTAGGGAGAGACAATCTTTCCCAAAAATTCCTGGCCAACTTTTATCGATGTGCGATAGAGAGCATACGGAATGACAGTGTGGTACTCTAGCTGCAGCAGGACAGATCATAAATCATTTCAACGGGTGATTAGGACAGCATTGGGACCCAACTACCGGACCTGGAGACAATCTTCAACTCTCGATGCCTACGGCACGCTCGTAACATCATTAAAGACAAATTCCATCCGGGACTCTGTCTGTTCAATCCCCTGCCATCTGGTAGGAGATACAAAAACATCTTAGCCAAGACTGTTAGACTGAAAGACAGCTTCCCAAGGGCTGTTATGCAGTTGAATAATGTTGTACCCTGGCTTGTCAATGGCCTTTGAGTGTTATGGACTGCTATGGAATGTTGTCATTATTTTTATTTTTTTTAATTAAGCCATACCTCATACTTTGTAAATATCTGTTTGCATGGACTGGATTAGCATTGCAATCTCACTGTCTTCAGCATTGACAATAAAGTTCTATTCTAAGCCCTCTGGTTCCTGCTTTGGAAAGTCATACCAGCTTAGGAAGTTGGCCGGCTGGGTCTTTCTTCCTTAGAACTCAGAATGAGGGGCAACCTTATAAAAATGTTTGAAATTATGAGAGTCTTTGATGAGCTGGATGGTAACAGGTTAGGTAAGTCCAAAACTAGGGGGTATAAGTTTAGGATGAGAGGGGAGAGATTTAAAAGGACATGAGGGGTAACTTCTTCACCCAGAGAGTGGAAAGGATATGGAACGAGCTGCCGGGGAAGTGGTTGAGGCAGGTACAGTGGTATAGGTAAATGCAGGGTATGGAGGGGTATGAGGTGAACTCAGGAAATTGGGTTTAGCTGGCTGGAAAACGTGGTCCAGAACAGTTGGGCCGAAGAGTTTCTACTGTTCTGTTTTGCTCTATGACTTTAACATCCTTGTAAATCTTTTCAACACCCACTTTATCTTTAAAGATTAGCTTTCTTTGTCACACGTACATCGAAACATGAAGTCAAGTGTGTCAGCTGCGTCAAACCAAATCAGCAAGGATTGTGTTGGGCAGCCCGCAAGTTTGGCCTCGCTTTTGGCACCAACATAGCACGATTCACTAACCTTATCCCGAACTGTATGTCTTTAGATTGTGGGAGGAAACCAGAGCACCCGGAGGAAACCCACACGTTAGGGGGAGAACACACAAATGACTTACAGACAGCAGTGGGAATCGAACCCCGATCGGTGATTGCTGATCCATGTAAAGCGATTAAACTAACTACTACACTACCACGCCACCCCCTTAACAACACCCTTCTCTGTAGCTGGACGAGACCACCGAGATTGGTCTCACCAACAACTTCTGCGTTCAGTGACCTGACAAGTGTGCCAAATTAATTCTTCACCGAACTGTCTTCAGAAAGGGGAACTTGCCATATTTCCTAGGTCTGGCCAAGCACTGACTCCAGGGCACAACAGGTTTATTGAGTGTTAATGTGGCAGGGGTGATTTCAGTATCAATGAACCATTTTTACTCCCTCCAGTCATTCTGTCTTCCTGCTCTGCCCTGTAGACTAGTGACCTCTGCATCCCCATGCAAACAGTTCCCTGTGCTTGTTGCAATGCAGGGCAGGAGAGCTTTGGTTGAGTTTAAGCTGATGAATTGGGACTGGCAGATTGATTCTGTCATCTACGAGTAAAGAACAACCAGGCTTGCCTGAAAAACTCCACGGACCATGGAGGATTGAATCCGCAGCAAGATTAACTGTAAGAAACTTGCTTGGTCTTTACTGAAGGATCACTGTGCACACAGACTTGATAATTTGCTATGTACACGTAGGTCTAGCTTGATAGAGCTTCCAGTTGTTGAAATATATAGCCTGTATATTTCTATCTGAAGTCTGCAATCATTTCTACTTAAAACCTGATCTCATAGAGAATGTTTTGAAATATTTTGCTCGATTATGTGTCACACGTGATTGCTGTGTCTGAAGGTTGTGAGTTCAAACCCCACTCTAGTCTGGCATTCCAGTGGAACGGTGAGGCGGTGATATATTAAGGACGGACTTGTTTAAGATGAATTAACAGTTGAGACCCTGTCTGCTCCTCAATCGATGGGGAATATTCCTCTCCAGGGAGAGAGCAGGGATGTTTCCCTGGTGTCATTTATACCTTGAAACAGATCATTCAGCCAGAAGCGCATCGCTGTATGCCAAGGTTTGTGTATGGAACGTGATTACATGCTGAAAGGTGCTGCTTGCCGGTTTGGGACATTGTGAGGATCTGGGACGGAATCAGTGAATTCGTGTGTGGTCTCCAACACCTGTGATCTCACGAGGAACTATTAAGCAGAGTGCGATTGTGTTCATTAAAATTCAGGTGGATAGGTGGAGAATTCATTGAACATAGAACTGTACAGGCCCTTCAGCCTACAATGTTGTGCTGACCTATATAAACCTACTCTTAGGATAACAATTTAACCCTTCCCTAGTACATAGCCCTCTATTTTTCTTTCATTCATGTGCTTCTCTAAGAGTCTCTTAAATGTTCCTAATGTATCTGACTTTACCACCACCCTTGGCAGCATGTTCCATGTACCGACCATTATCTGTGTAAAAATACCTGCTTTTGACAGCCCCTCTATACTTACCTTCAGTTACCTTAAAAGTATCCCCTCTTGTATTAGCTGTTGCCATCCTGGGAAAGAGGCGATGGCTCTCCACTCTTCTTAACATGCTTGATAGGGTGGAAGCAGGGACGAAATCTCCCCTGGCGAAGCGGTCTAAGATCAGGGGGCACAGTCTGGGGGTAGATTGAGGGGAAAGGTCCTCACTCAGAGGAAGATGTTGGTTGTCCGTCATATCTGACGATGAAGGAGAGTTGTGTGGGAGAGCTTTTAAAGTGGAAAAGCTGTTGTACTGGGGCAGTTCCACTCTCTCGACTTCAGAAGTCCGGGTCGAATCGTGTGAGTAGTCGTCACAAACTGGGGTCTTCCTTGGTGAAGCTGGATAACTATGATTTCTTCTCAGCCTTGACATGTCCTTCGCTCTCCATGAAGTGTTGCAGATCTGCCTTCTTGGCCGTTGGATCTCACTGTTAATCTCATCTGCCTAGTCTGCTGGAGCGGACTTCACATGCTAGGACAGGCATGTCTCTGTCCCACCGGCTACCCTCTCCTAGTTCAGGCTGCCCATTGAAGTGATACACTGGGGTGTGACCGCTGTTGCATGCAAACTGCTACTTGGAGCCACAGGTGAGAGTTGAGTGTCTGAAGAGGACCAAAGGTGAATGAGAATGGACGTGCTGGGCCACTTCACCACAGAGGAGGGTAAATCTTTAGAACGCTCTACCTGAGTGACTGTGGGAGCTCAATTTTTGAGCTCATTTGAAACACAGATTGATTAACTTCTGGACATTAAGGAAATGAACGGACATTGGGGGAATGCTGGAAAAATGGCTCCAAGTCATGATCTTGAAGAAAGATTGAACGGACTCAATGGCCTGGATGGCTGCACCTTGTCTTTTTTTACGTACACATGTCTGTCATTGATGACAGAGTCCCTGGGAAGTACCAAAAGATTCCCCAAATGCATTTCAGGAGTGTTTACCAAACACCAGTGACACCAAGCCACATAAGGAGAATTTGAATCAGATTTATTATGTTGTGAAACATGTTGCTTTGTGGCAGCAGTACATTGCAATGCATAATGGAGAAACCAGGAATTGATACAAATATTACCAGAATTGCAATAAGAAATTTTTTTTCTTATATACATAAATAAACGTAAAATCAAATTTAAAAATATATATTATACAAATAAACTAAGTAAGTAGTGTAAAAAGACAGCAGAAAAAGTGTAGTGGTTAGCACAACACTTCACAGTACCAGTGACCCAGGTTCAATTCCCCCCACTACCTGTAAGGGGTTTGTACATGACCGCGTGGGTTTCCTCCAGGTGCTCTGGTTTCCTCCCACAGTCCGAAGGCATACCGGTTGGTATGCAAGTTGGTCATTGTAAATTGTCCCATGACAGGCTAGGGTTAAATCAGTGGGTTGCTGGGCAGCATGGCTCAAAGGGCCTATTCAGCACTGTAACTCCAAAAAAAAAACAAAAATTACAGTAATTGCAATAAAATATATTATAAATTGCATATTGTAATTTACATATACAGTTATAATTTTTTCATTTATACATATGTAAACATTAAATAAAATATATATATTATAACTAAATTAAATAAGTAGTGACATAAGGGAGCGCTGAACAGGTGCTACACCTTACCCAAGGGTGACCTGCAGCCAGCAGAGGGAAGGAGTGCCTTACACTTCGTTGGTAGAGACGCATCTCCACCCTGTCACTTGTGTGATCATAGTAACACACACAAAATGCTGGAAGAACTCAGCAGGTCAGGTAGTGTCTACGGAAATGAACGTTTCGAGCTGAGACCCTTCATCAGGACCGGAAAGAAAGATGCCAGAATAGCAAGCAACACACATCAAAGTTGCTGGTGAACACAGCAGGTCAGGCAGCATCTCTAGGAAGAGGTACAGTTGACGTTTCGGGCCGAGACCCTTCGTCAGGATTAACTGAAGGAAGAGTGAGTAAGGGATTTGAAAGTTGGAGGGGGAGGGGGAGATCCAAAATGATAGGAGAAGACAGGAGGGGGAGGGATGGAGCCAAGAGCTGGACAGGTGATTGGCAAAAGGGATATGAGAGGATCATGGGACAGGAGGCCCAGGGAGAAGGAAAAGGGGGAAAGGGGGAAAAACCCAGAGGATGGGCAAGGGGTATATTGAGAGGGACAGAGGGAGAAAAAGGAGAGAGAGATAAAGAATGTGTGTATATAAATAAATAACGGATGGGGTACGAGGGGGAGGTGGGAGGCTCACCAGCAACTTTGACTTTCAGTTAGTCCTGACGAAGGGTCTCGGCCCGAAAGGTTGACTGTACCTCTTCCTAGAGATGCTGCCTGGCCTGCTGTGTTCACCAGCAACTTTGATGTGTGTTGCTTGAATTTCCAGCATCTGCAGATTTCCTCGTCTTTGCCAGAATAGCAAGCTAGGGGGAGGGGAATGAGGGCAAGGAGATAAAGCCTTTTTGGAAAGGTGCAGGGTTGGAGAGGAATGAATTTGCTGGGACCATGGGAGAAAGGGAGGAAGAAATAGCACTGGGGAAGTTGATGAACAGGTGAGAAAAGTAAGAAAGAGATCAAAGTGGGGAATAGACGATGAAGAATGGGGGAAGGGAAATAATAAATAAACAATTTAATTAATTAATTACTGGAAGGAGAAATCGATGTACATGCCATCAGGTTGGAGGCTATAAAGGAGGCTGTAAAGTGATCATTGTGGTGCTAAATAGTAGTGAGTCAGTCTCCCCTCGGTCTCCTTCAGTCCAGGGGAAACAGCGTCGGTCTATCACTTTCTGTTGTAACTCGAGCTGTCCAGTCCCAGCAACATCCTCGTGAATCTTTTCTGCACTCTTTGCAGCTCCATCACTCCCCCTCCTACACCTCTTCCAGCTGCTTGCTCCTGAGTTATTCACACACTAACAATGGCAAGTTCTGTTATTCTTCCCACAAGTTCTCTACCTGATACGTCTACTCTCAGGATTTCAGACTATTTGATGTCACTTCCCGTACACAAGTGTAAAGGAGAACAAAATAATTGTTACTTTGGATCCAATGCAGCACAAACAAAAACACAATAAGATAAAGACCACAATAATAATAAAAACACAATAAATACAAATACATCAGATAACTTATATACATCGATTGATTGTATGCCCATAGAGTGACACTAAGCACTGACAGGAAATGATAAAGTAATGATGGTTGGGGGTGGTTGGGAGAACAGATGACCTGTGCAAGGGTTACTTCTGAAGTGTATTGGACAGATGGTGACTGTTGGCTGCACCCATTTGGTAGCAGTCTCACCCCTTTGATTTGGAAAACAGATTGTTAAATTTCACTCTAGGAGCTGAATGCATAATCTGTCCTGACAGACTGAGTTAATGTCACAACGCTACTGAATGATATGGCAATCATATTCCATTCCAGTAAGAAGATTGTGCATTTTCGTAGCACCAGTATTGCTGTAAAACGCCCCAAAGTAGTATGAGAACTCATTACTTAAGCCCCGTTACCTTTATGGGGGAATAGGGCACTGACAGCAGCTCACCAGAATCCTCTGTCCTGGGTCAGTCTTTCTCATTGTCTTCAAGTGTAGCCTGTCTTCTTCCTGTCCCAGGCATGAGGTCTTTGGAACTTCTGTTGGCGTTTCTGTCACTCTGGGTTTTTATGGGGTGTGTTGCTAGCCCCATGTCCAACCCTCCTCCCTCCACAGCAGGACTTGGGTCCATCTGTGGCGGAGTTAAGTTCATGGGATGAGAGGTTGATTTTCCTCATGCTGGGGAAGTACTATGAGAAGTCATGGAGCAATAAGCAAGGAAAGAGGCCCCTCATCCCAAGCTGGTGTCCTTTCCCCAGGGTCTGTGTGCTACGCAGTAGTGTAGTGGTTAGCGTGATGCTATTACGTTGGAGTCCAGAGTTCTATCGCGGTGTCCTCTGTAAGGAGTTTTTGTACAACCTCCCTGTGGAATACATGGGTTTTGCCCGGGTGCTCCGATTCCCTCCCACAGTTCAAAGACGTACCAGGTAGGTCCACTGTTCATTGTAAATTGTCCTGTGATTAGGTTAGGGTTAGTTGGGGTTGTCAGAGCATGGCTCGAAGGGCCAGAAGGGCCCATTCCGTGCTGTATCACAAATTAAAATGATATAAACAAAATACATAGAAGTCTAATACTGGAGGGTCTGCATTTAAGGTGGGGGGGGGTAAAGTCAAAGCAGATGTGTGGGGGCAGGTTTTTTCTTACACAGAGACTAGCAGGTGCCTGGAATGTGCTACCAAGGATGGTAGAGGAGGCAGATATGACAGAGGCACTTTAGACAGGCACATGGATGTGCAGGCACTGCAGGGATAGGGACCATGTGCGGAGAGATAGGATTAGGTGCCATCAGGTTAATTAGTTCGGCATGACATCGCCTTTTCCTGTGCTGTAATGTCTGTCCTCTGTTCCATGAGCAAGGAAAAGATGACTGGTTAATAAAGAACAGGACACAGAAAGTAGGTGTAAACAGCTCTTTTTCACATTGACAGCTTGTTAGTTGCAGGGTGCCAAAAGAATCAGCAGTGGTCCTCAGTAACTTGCAGCCTGTATTAATTACTTGGAGCAGCAATTATTAAACTGTGGGATCTGATCCAACGTGGGATCTGAACTCCTCGCTGGTGGGTCTTGTGTTTGGGGAGGGTTTATCTCTGTCTCTCAGTTGGCTGCTGCTATGCTTGGCTGAGAAATCCTCTCTGTTATCACCTCCAGCCTCAAAACACACAGACACATGCGTGTGCACACACAAACATATGCACATGTACAATATGCATTCACACACACACACACACACACACACACACACACACACACACACGTATGTGCACACATATACGCACACACTCCCATCAGGGAGGAGGCTACGTAGAATCCACACCAGGACGTCCAGACTCAAAAACAGTTTCTTTCCCCAAGCAGTAAGGGTGATCAACACCTCCACCCTCTAACCCAACCCTCCACACCCTCAACCACCACTACTTTATCATTTCCTGTCAGTCACCTTATGTACAGATGCTCCTGTGCCTAGTGTCATGATATGGACATACAATCAATCTATCTTATATATTTATATTTATTGTGTTTATTTATTATTTTGATTATTATCTTATTATCTTTTTAGCTAGTAAGAGATTTAAGAGGGGGAGGGGGAGATCCAAAATGATAGGAGAAGACAGGAGGGGGAGGGATGGATCCAAGAGCTGGACAGGTGATTGGCAAAAGGGATACGAGAGGATCGTGGGACAGGAGGCCCAGGGAGAAGGAAAAGGGGGAGGGGGGGAAAACCCAGAAGATGGGCAAGGGGAATAGTGAGAGGGACAGAGGGCGAAAAAGGAGAGAGAGAGAGAAAGAATGTGATAAGATAATATCTTCCTTCAGTTAGTCCTGACAAAGGGCCTTGGCCCAAAACGTCGACTGTACCTCTTCCTAGAGATGCTGCCTGACCTGCTGCGTTCACCAGCAACTTTGATGTGTGTTGCTTGAATTTCCAGCATCTGCAGTATTCCTCGTGTTAACATTATCTTATTGTGTAATTTTTTTTGTACTGCATCGGATCTGGAGTAACAATCATTCTGCCTTGTGTACTGGAAATGACTTTAAACAATCTTAAGCACAAATGCGTGCTCGTGCTTACACAAACACACATGCACACATAAAGACACGTGTACATAGTCACTCACGTAGATGTACACACACATGCAAGTTTTCACACAGACACACGCACAAATGAACAGGCACACACCCCGAATCAGCTATGATCCTTTTGAATGATGAAAGAGCTTTGTGATACCGGAGCAGGACAGTGGCGTTGTGCTGTTGTCTCATGATACCAGGGAACTAGGTTGACTCAACCTCTGGGCTGTCTGTGTGAAATCTGCATGTTTTCCCTGGATCACAAGCAGTCAGACGATTTTCACTACATCTTGCTACATACGACAATAATAAATCAGTTCCAATATCAATGGTACAAGATGGCAATAGGTCAAGATGGACTCTTGACCTCATAATCCACCCCATTATGATCTTGCACCTTATTGTTTACCTGCACTGCATTTTCCCTGTGGCTGTTACACTTTGTTCTGCGTTCTGTTTTACCCTGTTCTACCTCAGCACACTGTGTAATGATCTGACCTGTATGAACAATCTTTTCACTGTATCTCAATGCCTCCAGTAATATTCCAATTCCGTCAGAATTGGGATAGGGAGTGATGTGTTAAGTTTTCAGTGGGAGAGAAGGTGGTGGAGTGATGGGTAGAACTTGGTAGATGGTTGTCTTAGGAAGAGCTGAAATAGCATGTGAGGCCCCCATCGGTCTGGGTCACCCATGGATGTTGTGTCCTAGCTGTCTAAATAAGCAGGCTTGGGCAGTACAATATAGAGAGCAAACTGTTGCCCATGTAGCAAGCTCCTCCTCTCCACACATCTGATGAACCTAAAGGAGCGGCAGAGACCGATACAGCTTGGCACAAGTGGCAGCGTGGGAGTTGCCAGTGAGCATTGAACTCAATGTAGGATTGCCTTAGGGACTCCAGTTTTGAGAAAAGACTTCTCCTTCTCCTAGATGAGCTCCCAAACACAACTGACAAGCCCCATCTGCCCAAAGAGGCTGGTTTTAAGGTGCCAGTAATCCACCTTTGCCTCTTCTCTCCATTCAGTAGAAACAGTTCTGCTGGGCTTAGTAGCACAGGAAAGCCAGGAGCTGGACTTCGTTGTCAGAGGTTACTTGAGATGCACGTCACTGGGAATATTTAGTAGGTAGTGGGAGATTGTCCCCACTACAACTTCTGGCTATAACTACCTTCAGGAACTTGAAATAGCCTGATGGTGGAGTTTGCCAGCAAATTCAACTTGTGGGTCTTTGTTTTTGTCTTATGAGCAAGCTAGAACTTTTCTCCTTTGAAGGAGGATGAGTGATCACATGAGGTATATAGTGTAAGTTGATAAGAGATGTAGATCGGAGTGGACTGCCAGAGATATTTTCCCAGGGAAACAATTACCAATACAAGAGGACATCCTTTTCAGGTGATTCGAGGAAAGTTTAGGGGAGATATCAGAGGCAGGTTATTTTTTTTACACAGAAAATGGTGAGTGCCTGGAACACACTGCTAAGGGTGGTGGTAGAGGCTGATACATTTGGAGCATTTAAGAGCCTCTTAGATAGGCATACGGATGTAAGATCAATGGAGGATTCTAGGCTGTATAGGAGGGGAGGGTTAGGCTGATCGCGGTGTCAGAGCCAGTGCGCTGCAGCGGAGGCATCCAGGCTGGAATTGGTGCTGCCCCAGCGCTCGCTCGGCAGAAGACACGCTGCACCGCGGTCGACTGCAGACTTCTGCGGCATTCATGGCTCGGGTCTGGACCTTTTTACTGCGTGGCTGTATCTTACTGATATGTTTATGTGCTAGAATGTGCTATGTGTGCTGTGTGACGGTCAGCACTGTGTTTTGCACCCTGGCCCCAGAGTAATGCTGTCTCGTTTGTTGTACTCATGGGTATTAACGTATGGTTGAATGACAATTAAACTTGAATTGAGTAGGTTAAAACATTCATGGGCCAAAGAGCCAGTATTTTTCTGCACTGTTCTGTGTTCTATAATCTATGTAATGTATCAGTGGTAAGATATTGAGTTCTGATATGGACTTGGTTAAGACATAAGCTGCAGAGGTTTGGCAGAGTTCAAATACTAGGGAGATGGAGTCCCTTCATGATCCAGCCAGGGATCCTCTCTCAATAAATGCAGTGATTTAATGAAATGATTGGCCGCTGTTCATTTTGCTGAGTCTGGAATTGGAGTGCACACAAAATGGCTGCCAGATCTCCATACATACCAGCAATGCAAATTAACTCACTCCCCGTGAAGTGGTTTGAAATGTTTCCTGACACATGAGATAATGTGTTACCTATCTCCTTTATAGGGAACACACCACTTTCCAGCTTAACAGCACTAACTCAGCTTGAACTGGAAAAAAAAACTCTTGTATAGATTATATCGAATTTTTTTACAATTGATGCTGAGTTCTTAAGTCTTCAGTGAAGTCTCTGTAAACATTCCTTCTGGGCTTATATCTATCTTAGGAAAAGATTACTGTTATGTTCCAATCTATAGCTTAAATCTGATGCACAGTGCTTATGCTAAATTACTTTTTATTAATGTGGAGTTAGAGTGAAGCCTGGCTCACACTAAAACCTTCTCTTAAGTTTATTCCGTTCCTCTTGCATTCACTGTAAGGTTCAATACCAAATTCAAGATTGTTGATTATCATTCTCCTTTACACTTGTGTACTGAAGAACAAAATGATTGTTCTTCAGCATTTTGTGTGTGTTGATTGTTACTCCAGACCTGATGCAGCATAAAAAACCCAATAAGCATTAAAACACAATAAAAATAAATACAAAAGCAATCCTACAAAACACAATACACAAGTAATTGTTGAGTGTGGCTGTATACAAATAGACTGATTGTATTGGGATAAAGTGACACTCTGTGCACTATCAGTACTTATTATTTCCTATTTTATTTTACCTGCACCTCGTGATGCATTGGCTGACAACCTTTGCCATTTCCTTAGCATTTGTCATTTTTCTTTGTGAGGCTGAGTTGCTAGCTTGATGCTCAACCCAGCACAGATGGAATGTGTGCAATGAGCTGACTGGATTCGAACATAAAACCACATACCTCAGTTTGGTGTGGATGCCACTACGCTACCGGCTAGCTTTATTGTATGCTCTTATTTCTTTCAATGAATACTTATCAAAACAGCTGTAACTATGGGATCTGTCTCATTCTGGACTTCTGAAGACCTTCTGGACAATATTGTCTTAAGATCCTCATTGAAGTATTCAATATTGAAAGGCCTAGAGAAAGTGGATATGGAGTGGATCTTTCCAATAGTGGGAGAATCTGGGACCAGAGGGCGCAGCCTCAGAATAGAAGGACATCCCTTTAGAACAGAGAAGAAGAGGAATTTTGGTAGCTAGACGGTGGTGAATCTGTGGAATTAATTGTCACAGACTGCTGTGGAGACCAAATCCTTGGATATACTTAAAGCATAGGTTGATAGGTTCCTGATTAGTAAGGGCATCTAATTGAACTAATTGACTTGTATGAATATAAGGTAAGGAGTCTTTATATGTGATTTAGCTTAATGTATTGACATATATATTTTTTGCCTGTACTCTATATTTGTATAAATAAAAAATATTGAAAGAGTAAGGGCATCAAAGGTTACATGCAGAAGGCAGGAAAATGAGGCTGAGGGAAAATATATCAGCCATGATATGCATATCAGCCAGAGCAGACTTGATGGGCCAAATGGTCTAATATCACTCCTATATCTTTTGCTCTTATTAAGACATGAACAGTTCTGGTTATTGGAATTTGCAATTTTTCACTGTGTGTTCATCCTATGGGATATGCATATTTAGTGTGGATCTGTGTGACCAGGTTAATTGATTTTTGGTTAGTCAGGGCATCATGGGCGGGAGGAGAGAGAGCACTGCACCACGTGCGTGCGCTGCCCTCCAGTGAAAAATGATATTGTATCTGTTAAATAGGGGCCGTGGACAATTCTGATTTGATGGAGAATGGATGTGAAAGCACAGAGGAACATCTGGAGAAATTTCTGAAACGCTTGTTCGCTGCTGTCATTACTGTGTGGTCGGGAATCTTTCGGAGGGTAGGCCTCAAAATCCCCGGCTTTGCCTGCTTTTGGCGAACGAAGTTGAGGTCGAATCGTTCGGACAGAGATGGCGCTCAGTACTCGGTGTCAGAGAACTGATCAGAGCTCGAAGTTTTCGGATGACTCAGAGTTGGACTGTGGTCGGCATGGCAGGGAGAGTTTTTCTTCCTTCTCCCGTCTGCGTGAGATGTGGGGCATTTGAGAGACTTTGAACTTTTACTGTGCTCATGGACTCCTTCATCAAATTATGATATTGTTGCACTGTTGTAACTATATGTTACAATTATGTGGTTTTGTCAGTTTTTTCAGTCTTGGTCTGCCTTGTGTTTTGTGATATCACACCGAATGCATGCATTACTAAATGACAATAAAAGAGGACTACATGTCTTCATAATCTAATCAAAGGTTATTTGGAGAAGGCAGGAGAAAAGAGTTGGCAGGGATAATGAATCAGCCATGTTCGAATGGTGGAACAGACTCGATGGGTTGAATGGCCTAATTCTGCTCCTTTGTCCTATGGTCTAAATTAGATTTTGGTCATAAATAAGCATTTAGTTCAGGTATAGTCATTTAGTTACATAGTGCGGAAAAAAGCCCTTCAGCCCAACTCATCCATGTTGACCAAATGCTACCTGATCCCATTTGCCTGCATTTGGCCCATATTGCTTAAAACCTTTTCTATCCATGTACCTGCGCAAAGGTCTTCTAAACATCTTTGGAGCAAAGGAGAATGCGGTTGAAAGGGCTAGTAAATCAGCAAAGATGAAGTGGTGAGCAAACTCGAAGGGCCAAGTGGCCTGATTTTGCTCCTGTGACTTATGGTCTTTTAGCATGTGAACATAAGGTAACTTTGATGGGAAATAATCAGATCATTATTGGCCAAGGACTCTCTCCCCAGTCCAGCATCAGGAGGGCGTGGCATTGTCAGATGCACCAACTGAATTATTTATAAATTCCCAAAGCAATGATGTCAATATTTTTGCACAGAATAAAGCAATATAGGCAGCAGACAATTTGCGCACAACATGTTCTCATGGATAGTAGTGCGGTCACTTGAGTCAAATATAATGCTCTCCTAAGGCAGGGCTTCGCAACCTTTTTTATGCCATGGACCCTTACCATTAACCAAAGGGTCCATGGACCCCAGGTTGCAGAAATCCCACTTCTCCCGGAAGCTCTGGGAATCTCCCGCATATTGATGGCAGCTCTCTGATGCCCGCAAATTATATACAATATCCTGGATATCGGTTTTTTTGAGAGGGAGAGGGAGAGGGAGAGGAAGAGGAGGAGGAAGAGGAAGAACGAGAGGGAGCATCCTGATTGGTCTCTCTTCGTGCTAAGTAGACCTATCAGTTTTCTCTGTGGGCGGGCTTTACAGTCGACCTCCAAAAATAATGACAGTGTTGCTCGCTGCACTGTTTCCAACAGCAACTTTTCTATTGCCCATGGTGGGTTAAATGACTGTAAAAGACATGTTGAGGTGAGTTTAACAGGTGTCATTCGTTCATTAGCTTAGCTAACATTACTTAAACTAGCTGGCTAGCTGCTAAGGAGCTACTCTATTGATGTCCTATGTGATGAGGCCAAACCCCCTGTAGACTTGCTTAAAGTTGTAATAGAATAAAAAAAGACTCCATGATAATATAATATAATACAAGTACATATTTTAACGTCACATTTTCTGCATATACTCAACTTGGTTTATAGACTAGACAAAATCACTAAACAAAGTATTACCTACACCCTTGGAGGTCCACCGGGGTGGGGGGGGATATGGGGTGGCAGGGGTGCTACCTCCCTGAAATGAGTTTTTGCAGGGTGGGATGTCTGAGGTTGGGAACCCCTGTCCATTGGTGGGTCCTCAGGTGGCTGTAGAGGCCAATCCAGGATGCACGAGTAAGTGGTGGCTCTGGTTAGTGGTTGGGTCTCTTAGTTGTTCAGTCTCTCCTTCCTCAGATGTCACTTGTTCTCTGCGGCAAAGCAGAAGTCATTCTCATGCAGCACAGCTCCCTCTTGAACAGATTTCCTCTAGGTATATCTATTGAATGCAACGTCTTCCGGGTTTTCAGATATAATGTTGAATTTCTTCAGACGGATGTTGATCTTATCTTTGAAGCACTTACTCTGCCCACCAGTGACATGCTGACCTTCCTTTAAGTGGGAGTAAAGGATCTGCTTGGGGGTGATATGAGAAAGACACGGCTGCCTTGACAAGTACTTACAAATACTGAAGCCATGCCAGCCACAGAACTCAGCAATAGTGGTGCTGAATTGGAACCCTTCACTGTGGGGACAGGAATCAAACAGGGCTACATCACTGCACCCACCCTATTCATTGTTACCATCCTTCATCTCATTGTCCAAGACCTGCCACACAAATTGTGATGTGACGTTAATTAAAAATAAAGATAGCTTTATTTGTCAAATGTACATCGAAACATTCTGTGAAATGGTTTATTTGTGTTAACGACCAACACAGATTGAGGAAGAAAAGTGATAATAAACGACTTTGGCCGTGGAATGAGGGGTGACCTCATTGAAGCCTATCCAATGTTGAAAGGCCTTGACAGAGTGGATGTGGAGAGGATGTTTTCTACAGTGAGGAGTCCAGGACCAGAGGACACACCCTCAGAATAGAGGGGTGTCCTTTTAGAATGGAGATGAGGAGAAATTTCTTTAGGCAGAGAGTGGTGAATCTGTGGAATTTATTGCCACAGGCAGCTGTGGTGGTCAAGTCATTGGGTATATTTAAGTCAGAGGTTGATAACGTTTTGATTGATCAGGACATGAATGGACAAAGGTAGAAGGCAGGAGATTGGGGCTGAGACAGAAAATGCATCAGCCATGGTGAAGTGGCAGCACAGACTCGCTGGGCCAAATGGCCTAATTCTGCTCCTATATCTTATGGTCTTATGGTCTTATAGAATGATTGTTGGTGCCAAACGGGGTCATTTGAGTATCACAGAAACTGTTGACCTCCTGGTATTTCACACACAACAATTTCTTTACAGAGAGTGGTGTAGAAAACAAAAAACAAATCCAGTGAATGGCAGTTCTGTGGGTGAAAATGCCTTGTTAGTGAGAAGTCAGAGGAGATTGGCCAAACTGATTCAAGCTGACAGGAAGATGACAGAACTCAAATAAATATACACATAACAACAGTGGTGTGCAAAAGAGCATCTCTAAACGCACAATGCGTCGAACCTTGAAGCGGACAGGCTACACAGCAGAAGACCACAAACACATACACTCAATGTCCATGTTATTATGTACAGGTGGTTCCTAATAAAGTGGCTACTGAGTGGATGGCTTACTTATTCAATGTAAAAGAGCAGATAGCAGGAAACCAGCAGAGAGCCAGTTTGCTTCACGTTTGTCATCGGGAAAATGTTAGCAGTTAAAGAACGTATATCCGAGCTCTTGGAAAAGATCAAAGCAATTAGGCATGTTAGCTGACATGTGTGAAAGGGAAATCATGTTTGACCAACTTATTAGTGTTTCTGAAAAAGTAACACGTGCTATGGACTAGGGGGACTGAGAGTCTGCACTATATTTCAATTTCCAGAAGGTGTTTGATAAGGCGCCATATCAAATGCTGCAGCTTTATTGCAGAAGGAGAAGAACCTTGTGTGTAGGAGGTAACATACAGTATATTGTCATCACCGGCAAGATGTAATGAGCGTGTGCTACAAGTGTTGTAGCTGTGGCTGTAACGCTGAACAATTTATGTAAAAGATCTGGATGAAGGCAACGAAGATCTGGTTGCTAAATCTGTTGATGACTGAAAGCTGGGTAGCAAAGTAATGGAGTCACTCTCAAAGACTTTACAACTCACGTTCTCAGTATTATTTATTAACTTTATTTATTAATTATTATTTTTTGTATTTGTAGTCTGTCTTTTGCACGTTGGTTGTTTGTCGGTCTTTGGTGTAGCTTTTCATTGATTCGATTGTATTTCTTTGTTCTACTGTGAATGCCTGCAAGAAAATGAATCTCAGGGTAGTATTTGGTGACGTGCACTCGATAGAGTGGATATGGAGAGATCTTTCCTATGGTGGGGGGGGCGGAATCTAGGGCCAGAGGGCACAGCCTCAGAATACAGGGACGACCACTTGGAATGGAAGTGAGGAGGAATTTCTTTTTATCCAGAGGGTGGTGAATCTGTGGAATTTGTTGCCCCAGGCGGCTGTGGAGGCCAAGTCTTTGTGTATATCTAAGGCAGAGCTTGATAGGTTCTTGATTAGTCAGGGCATCAAAGGTTATGGGGAGAATGGAATCGCAAGGGATAATAAATCAGCCATGATGGAATGGAAGAGCAGACTTGATGGGCCAATTGGCCTAATTCTGTTCCTATATCTTATGACATTCAGAAGTTGACACTTTTTCGCCGCACTCCGCCCCCACCATTCCCAACATCCTTTGTTCCTGCTCTCCATTCCACATTGACAAATACAGTACTGTGCAAAAGTCTTAGGCATCCTAGTTATGTCAATGTGTCCAAGACTTTTGCGCAGTACAGTAAGCCCCAAGGAATAAAGATCTAACTTGGTGAACCTTTCCCTATAACTCAGATGCTCTAGTTATGGCAACAACATCATAAATATTTCCTGCACTATTCCGGATCATTCTATTACAAGGTGACCAAAGCTCTATACATTACTCTGTGCAGCCTCACCAGTTGCTTATACAACCACTCAGTGCCCTGAATGATGAAGGCCTGCATGCCAAATGCCATCTTTTCATCACCATGTCTACCTGTGACACTGCAGTCACCTTGGTCGGCAGGGATGTGTTGGGTTGAAGGGCCTGGTTACCATAAGACCATAAGGTATAGGAGAAGAATTGGGCCATTTGGCCTATCTAGTCGGCTCCACCATTTCACCATGGCAGATCCATTTGTAACACACTTACTGGGCTGGTATGCAAACTTGACTCGTTAGCCGGCTTTGCTAATGACCGTGGGACTCAGTGGTGAGGAGGCCACCTTTCAAAAAAATGTATACGTCTAGGGTCGGTATCACTTGGGATTCAACCAAATGGAAGAAACCTCGATTTGACTGAATGCTGTGTAAATACTGCCCATACACTATTGTCGGTTGGCAAGAAAATAACAGATTGTACACCTCGTAAAATTATAAAGAAAGTATATTTACAAATTTCAGCTTTATTGAACAGTAAGAGAAAAAAAAATAATAGGGCCCATTAGAGTTAAACCAGTCCAATGCGCACATAAAGTTGGAGCACATCCTGGAGTTTTCTTTATTCACGTGTTGGACCTACGGTCTGTGTAAAAGCACACACCACATTCCGAACGTTGCTCCAAATCCATCTTGAACAAATGGGCTCTCTCTTGGGAGTATTGTCCCTTTCTCATTGGAGCCATTCATCTGCACAAAGCACTTTGTGCCACAGGGGACTTGCTTTCCGACACCATTCTGCGGCATCTTCCCTTATCCGCTGCTCTCGCCAAAAGCCCCCCAAACCAGACTACTGCTCTTCAGAAAACCCTTTCTCATAGTTCTCTAGAAACTTCTCCCACATCCCACAAACCTAATTGGCTGACACACATTCCTAAATTGGACAACATATCTTTAGCGGAAGCCAAAACATGGTTCACTGCTTTTACAGAAAGCAGCTAATATAAACTACTTCACAACATAGCGGAGTATTACACATTTTCACTCTCAGCCCCAATCTCCTGCCTTCTTTCCTATTTCCCTTCATGCCCTGACCAATCAACAGACATCTCACCCCGCAAAAACTCATTTCAGGGAGGTAGCACCATCAATTTGCGGGAGACTTCCAGGACAGGTGGGATGTCTGCAATAGAGTAGCTCCTTAGCAGCTAGCCAGCTAGTTTAAATAAAGTTAGTTATTCTAATGAATGAATGACACCTGTTAAACTCACCTCAACATGTCTTTTACAGTCTTAACCCACCATGGGCAATAGAAAAGTCACTGTTGCAAACAGTGCAGCGAGCAACACTGTCATTATTTTGACCCCTATTAGGCAGGGGTACACTTTAGTGTAGTCTGGGGTGACGTACGTTTTATATTTTCATTTTTTGGAACTCTCTGCCACTCTGACTTTTTTTGGAACTCTCTCGCTCTCGCTCTCTCTCTCTATAGCACGCGCACGCGCTCTCTCGCTCGTGGTCGCTCTCACTCGCGCTTGCTTTCTCGTTCTCTCTCGCGTTTTCTCTCTTGCTCTCTTGCGCTTGCTTTCTCGCTCTCACTCTCTCTCGTGCTTGCTTTCTTGCTCTCTCTCTTGCACGCGCTCTCGTGCTCTCACTCATGGTCGCTCTCTCTCGCGCTTGCTTTCTTGCTCTTGCGCTTGCTCTCTTGCTCTCTCGCGTGTTCTCTCACGCTCGCTCTCAAAAAAATCAATTTCCGGGAAATTGTATATAATTTGCAGGCATCAGGGAGCCACTATTAATTTGCAGGAGACTCCTGGACCTTCCGCGAGAGGTGGGATGTCTGAATCAAGAATCTATCAACCTCTGCTTTCAATATACATAAAGACCACCTCCAAAGCTGCCTGCGACAAAGAATTCCACAGATTCACCCCTCTCTGGCTAAAGAAATTCCTCCTCAACTTCATCCTGAAAGGATGCCCCTCTATTCTGAGGCTGCGTCCTCTGGTCCTAGACTCTCCCAGCATAGGAAACGTCCTCTCCGTATTGTTCTGTGACTCGAGGTGCTGATGAAGTGTAGATTTTTCCCTCCTGCTACATCCTAATTCTGCCTTCTTCCCTCTTCCTTTTCAGTCCTGATGAAGGGCTCCTGCCCAAAACATAGGCTGTTTATTTCCTTCCATACTTGCTGCCTGACCTGTTGAGTTCCTCAAGCATTTTGAGTGTGTGTGTGTGTGTGTGTGTTGCGCAAGATTTCTAGCATCTGCAGAATCTCTTGTGACTAGGAGTATTGGAAAGTTGCCTGCGCATGTTAGGCCACAGGGCCTCATTCTGTGCTGTAGACCCTAAACTCAGTCTCAGAGTCCTTGGAAAAGCATTTCCGATGAGCTGACTCACCCTTTGTTGGCTGGAGCTGGGAGGAAGGACAGACTCTCACCCACATAAATAAAGGAGCACAGCGTGGAATGCAAAGCCAGGAGATTGGCTGGTTTAAATTTAAATCAGGCTGCTGTTGATGACGGAGTCTCAGAGCTGGGAAGTGCGGCAGGCAGGGAAGAGAGAGAGGGGAATGGCCAGCACTGGCAAGTGGCCACCGCTCTGCTAAAGAAAGCGAAATAAGCCAACGGCAAACTGTCAGACAGTTACTGAATTGTTATCCACATTCTTACAGCAGATTAATTACTCCAGTAAAACCAGGATAGTGTTTACTCTGGCGTGAAGCCAGCACAAGTCACTGGGATGCAGAGAGGGGTTGCACTGATAGAGATCACACGACTTTGCAGAGAAATCACTGCCGAGTCTTTCAAAGAGACCTCCTCTTGGCTTGGCTGAGTTGAGATGTTACCAGCACTACCCAGTATGCACTCGGAGGCCTGTCTCCTCCCTCCAGGCACATCCTGCCATTAGTCAGGGAAAACCATTCACAGATGTCTGTAATTGATGCCAACTGTGAACTTTCAGATGTTCCTCATGATTGTGTTTATTGTGCTGTTTGTGGCGCCAAAAACAGGAAAACAGATGTAACTCAGTTCTTGCTCCCACCAATAAGACATGCCCAGCTCTCACCTTTTCCATTAGACCATAAGGCATAGGAGCAGAATTAGGCCAGTTGGCCCATCAGTCTGCTTCACCATTCCATCATGGCTGATTTATTTTCCCTCTCAACCCCATTCTCCTGCCTTCTCTCCATAACCTTTGATGCCCTGACTAATCAAGAACCTATCACCCTGCACTTTAAGTATACCCAATGACTGCCTCCACAGCCATTCGTGGCAATGAATTCCACAGATTCACCATCCTTTGGCTAAGGAACTTCCTTCTCATCTCTGTTCTAAATGGACATCCCTCTTTCCTGAAGTTGTGCCCCCTAGCTAGAGACTCACCCACTAGAGCAGTGGTTCCCAACTTGAGGTCCACAGACCCCTTGGTTAATGGTATCAGTCCATGACATAAAGAAGATTGGAAATCCCTACAGTACAGGAAACATCCTCTCTATGTAGACCTTTCAATATTCAATAGGTTCCAATGAGATCCCCCCTTGTTTTTCTAAACTCCAGCAAGTGGAATCCCAGAGCCTTCATATGCTACTCATATATTAACCCTTTCCTTCCTGGAATCACTTTCCATTAGGCCACCCCTCCAATTTCCACTCAGTTGTACCGTTGATCCAAACCATGCATTATACGGGTGACTCTGCAGCACAGTAGTTAGTGCGAATGTAGAAAGTCCTTAGTGATAGTGTTGGGAATTGAACACTAATCGCTAGTGCTGTGAAGTTTTGCCCTAATCACTGTGCTACTGTGCCTCCTCCACCAGACCTCTCAACCTCCTCATATTGAGTAATTCTTCCTGTTTTATTTCTTCAGTAATTTCCTCTCTGTTTTTGTAACACCCACAAAATGCTGGAGAAACTCAGCAAGTCAGTCGTCAGAGGGAAGTGAACAGTCACGGTTTCAGGCCACTCCTGTCAGGGAGGAGGCTACGTAGCCTCCATGTCAGGACCACCAGACTCAAATTCAGTTACTTTCCCCAATTAGTAAGGCTGATCAACATCTGCACCCACTGACCCACCCCTCCACACCCCAACCACCACTACTTTATTATTTCCTGTCAGTCACCTTATGTACTCACTCCTGTGCTTAGCATCACTTTATGAACATACAGTCAATTCATGCATGTAAGCTATCTTATGTATTTATATTCATTGCTTTTTTATTATTATTGTTGAGTTCTTTATCTTGTGGTGTGTGTTTCATTTGTGCTACGTTAAGAATTATTATATTCTCCTTTACACTTGGAAATAATTTTAAAAAATCTTGAATCCTCCATCAGTACTAGGTAATCATCAATGGCCAGAAATGTCAACACTTTATTCCTTTCCGTAGATGCTGCCTGAGCTACTGAGTTCCTCCAGCACTTTGTGTGTGTTGCTCTGGATTTCCAGCATCTGCAGAATTTCTTGCATTTGTTGGGACGGTGAGTTTTTGGGGATTCCAAGACGTTCCAGGAGATTTGGCTGTGACTCAGTGGTAGACTTGGCGAAAACAGCCCCTTAGCACGTCAGGAACTACTGTATCGAAATATCCTATTACTGCCAGAGGGCAGGTCAACAGGAGCAGATAGGAAAATAGTTCAGCTTGAGATACATTTTTTAATCGAAACTTACAGTGAAATGCGTAGTTTGCATTAACAACCAGCACAGCCTGAGCCTAGCTTCACTTTAGGGACATACAATCAATGTATATAAGCTATTTTCTGCCATTATTTTTATTCTGCATTTTTTTAAATCATTGTGTTTTTTATCTTATTGTGTGTTTTTCTGGTGTTGCATTGGATCTGGAGTAACAATTATTTTGTTCTCCTTTACACTTGAGTACTGGAAATGACATTAAGTAATCTTGAATCTAAACCCAAGGTCGTGATTATGGAACTAAGTTTGGGAGCTAGTTAGCAAAAGTATTTGTGATTTGGATACTTACGGTGAAGTCAACTGCAGGAACCATATTAGTGAAATTGTTCCTCCCCTCTGTAGAATCCTTAATTGAGAGCTGGAGTGAGACAATGCTTTGAAGAATCATTTCAGAAGAGTGGGGATTGATTAGTAACTGCACACTTCATTAACTCTGCACTTTTTCGATCACATTAATTGGAAATTCTGTCCTAATTTTCAAGTGCGAAGTGTCAGTGCGATGAATAAAATATGCTGAAATTAGCATCAGATACCTTTGGTTCAGCTGGAGCTCTGGCACACCAGGTTGATGTGATTCAAATCAAAATTGCTCAGGGCGTAAGGCAGTGAATTCCACACCCAGCTGTGAATGACGTAGATTTACCGCCAACCCACTTCTCTCAGACTCTCCACCAAGCTTTTATACAATAAGGCATAGGAGTAGAATTAGGCATTCAGCCCATCGAGTCTACTCTGTCATTCTATCATGGCTGATTTATTATCTCTCTCGACCCCATTCTTCTGCCTTCTCCCCGTAATCTTTGACACCCTCACTATTCAAGAATCTATCAGCCTCTGCTTTAAATATGCTCAATGACTTGGTTTCCAGAGCTGGCTGTGGCAACAGATTCCACAGATTCACCACCCCTCTGGCTGAGGAAATTCCTCCTCATCTCTAAACGGAAATTCCTCTATTCCAATGCTGTGCCCTCTGGAACTAGACTTACCCACAACTGAAAACATCCTCTCCGCATCCGCTTTGGCTAGGCCTTTCAATATTCCATAGGTTTCAATGAGATCATTCACCCCCCGCCCCCTCCCAATTTCTTCTAAACTTCAGCCAGTACAGGCCCAAAGCCATCAAACGCTTCTCATGTGTTAACCCTTTCATTCTCATGCACCTCCTCTGTAAGTTCTCCAATTCCAATACATCCTTTCTTAGCTAAGTGGTCTAAAACTGCTCACGATACTCCAAATGCAATCTTCCTTTCTTTTTTAATCTTTTTATTAATTTTCAAATGCATAAACATAGCACAATACCAGTACAAAGAGATTGGGATTACATTATTGGTAATTAACATATGCGAATAAAAACTACAGATAATACAGGTATATTAGGGCTCCCAAACTCTTCATATAATTAAACATAAGAAAAAAATGAAAAAATATCAAGGGGAAAAAACACCAATTAGGAAAAAAAACTAAACTAAACTGAACAGAAACTAAACTAAACAAAACTAAACAAATGCAATCTGACTGCATTGTTGAAACAAACACTCAGGAGTGAGCAACAACACTGGAACCCAGTGTGACCTTCTGCTGCCTGTAGCCCATCGAATTCAAGGTTTGACATGTTGGAGCATTCAGAGATGCTCTTCTGCACACCACTGGTGTGAGTTGCTGTTGCCTTCCTGTCAGTGTGAATTGTCGGTCCATTCTCCTCTGACCTCTCTCATTAAAAAGGCATTTGCACCACACAGAACTGCCGTTCACTGGATTTTTTTGCACCATTCTCTGTAAAGTCTAGAATATTGAGCACGAAAATCCCAAGAGATCAGCAGTTTCTGAGGTACTTAAACCACCCCATCTGGCACCTACAGTCATTCAACGGTCAAAGTTACTTAGATCACATTTCTTCCCCATTCCAATGATTGTTCTGAACAATAACTGAACATCTTGACCATGTCTGCATGCATTGAGTTGCTGCCACATGAATGGCTGATTAGATATTGGCATTAATGAGCAGGTGTACAGCTGTAACTAATAAAGTGGCCACTGAAAGTACGTCCATATTCTCATTTTCGTTTATTGCATTATTAATTTATTTCTGTAATTTGCAGTATTTTTATGCCTTTGTACTGTACACTGTCCTGAAACAACAAACAATATGTCATATAAATCAGTGATAATAATCCTGATTCTATTTTATCAGTGTGGGGGGGGGTCTGAGCTTTCAGTTTGAGGATTGACTGCCCCATCTCTACTTCTTGATTTAGAAAACTATCCCTTGATGAGATGCAAAACTTCCTTTATCAGCATAGTGTAGCAACACTATGGGCTTTGCTTTGTTATTGTTTGCCTTGTGAACTTCCTTGTAAAAATTGAGTACAATTTTGGATTAAATTATGCACTTTTTGTGAATGTTGCTTATCTGATAATCTGTGCCTCTGAAGCTGCTGCAAATAAGTTTTTCATTGCACCCCTGCAAAATGGTCACTTTATGGACACGCAATCAACGTAAGCATATAGGCTATCTTATAGAGCATATAGAGAACGGTACAGCACTGAACAGGTCCTTCGGCCCAACAATGTTGTGAAAACCCAATTAAATTAGTAATCAAATGGTTAACTGATCTAGTTAACCATTCCATTCCCCTCACATTCCATTTCATTTCCCTCACATTCATGTGCCGATCTAAACGTCTCTTTGAATATCTAACATATCTACTTCTACCACCACCCCAGGCAGTGCATTCCACCCATATACCCACCATTCTCTGTGTGAAAAAAGTGCTCCGTGCATCTGCTTTGAAATTGCACCCCTCACTCTAAATCAGGGGTTCCCAACCCAGGGTCTACAGACCCCTCGGTTAATGGTAGGAGTCCAAGTCATTAAGAAAAGTTGGGAACCCCTGCTTTCAATGCATACTTGCTGGTATTAGGCCGTTCAATCCTTGGAAAAAGATACTGTCCGTCTACTCTATCTGTGTCTCTCATATCCTTATCAACCTCTATCATATCTCTCCTCAGCCTGCACCGCTGCAGAGAAAACAGCCCAAGTTTGTTCAAACTTTATGTCAATGATAGCACATGTCCTCTAATCGAGACATCATCGTATCATCATGGTAAACCTTTTTCGCACTTCTCCAATGCCTCAACATCCGTCCTATAATGGGGTGACCACAAGTATATGCAATACTCCAGATATGGCCTAATTTTATGTTGTATTTATATTTATTGTGTTTTTGTTAATATTGTGTTCTTTATTTTATTCTGTTTCTTCGTGCTGCATCGGGTCTGGAGTAACAATTACTTCATTCTCCTTTACACGTGTGTACTGGAAATGACATTCAACAATCTTGAATGTACTTGTGTACATGACAATAAACTCCACCTTGACTTTAATATGTCCCTAGCACATGGAGGAAGGCTGTTTGACCCACGACGTACTCTGTCCCTTTCCCCTTTATGTTTTTCCCTGTAAGCCTATGTATTTGTGCCAGTCCAAACACCACATAGGAAAACTTGGGCCTTTGGGTCAAGTTCCATTCTGAATGCAGCTGGGAGAGCCACTGCCTCACATCCCTCTTGACTGACTTATTTTCCCTCTCAACCCAATTCTCCTGCCTTCTCCTGTAACATTTGATTCCCTTATTAATCAAGAACTTATCACCCTCTGCTTTAAATAGACTTGGTTCCAGCACCATCTGTGGCAATGAATTCCACATATTCATCGCCCTTTGGCTAAAGAAATTCCTCCTCATCTCTGTTCTAAAAGGACATCCTCCTACTCTGAAATTGCACCCTCTGGTCCTAGACTCCCTGTGGTAAACCATATATATGTTGTAACTGGGTTAACTGTCTGGACACGCCCCTCTGCTGACTGCCCCTGTGGCTTCTCCCACAGATCCATGAATAAAGGTGATTTCGCCTTGCCCCTCCCCCTCAGTGCGGGGGCAGACACTCAGCATGGAAGTCGTATTGTACTGCGAATAAAAGCCTTTCAGTATTTACCCTACTTCAGTCTTTTGGAGTTATTGAAGGTACTTCACTCCCCCACTATAGGAAACATTCTCTCCACATCCACTCTATCTGGACCTTTCGATATTTGATAGGTTTCAATTAGACTCCCCCCTCATTTCTCTAAAGTCACTTGAGTACAGGCCCAAAGCCATCAAACCCACCATCAACTCTGCTCTCTAACGCATCTCTCCCATTTCATGTGCATCTGCTCTCACTCCATCCTCTCTTCACCCCACTAGGAATAGGGACACCCTGGTCCTCACCTACCACCCCACCAGCCTCCGGGTCCTACGCTCTGTCCACCAGAGAAAGCAGGATCTCCCAGTGGCCACACATTTTAATTCCACATCCCATTCCCATTCTGATATGTCTATCCAAGGCCTCCTCTACCGTAGGGATGAAGCCACACTCAGGTTGGAGGAACAACACCTTATATTCCGTCTGGGTAGCCTCCAACCTGATGGCATGAACATTCACTTCTCTAACTTCCGCTAGTGCCCCATCTCCCCCTCGTACCCCATCCGTTATTTATTTATATACACACATTCTTTCTCTCTCTCTCCTTTTTCTCCCTCTGTCCCTCTGACTATACCCCTTGTCCATCCTCTGGGTTTTTTCCCCCCCTCCCCCCTTTCCTTCTCCCTGGGCCTCCTGTCCCATGATCCTCTCGTATCCCTTTTGCCAATCACCTGGGCTGCTCTTGGCTCCATCCCTCCCCACCAATCTTCTCCTATCATTTTGGATCTCCCCCTCCCCCTTCCACTTTAAAATCTCTTACTAGCTCTTCCTTCAGTTAGCCCTGACGAAGGGTCTCGGCCCGAAACGTCGACTGTACCTCTTCCTCTAGATGCTGCCTGGCCTGCTGCATTCACCAGCAACTTTGATGTGTGTTGCCTGGATTTCCAGCGTCTGCAGGATTCCTCGTGTTTATGTTCCTCATTGTTAACACTTTCATTGCTGGGATGATATTGGTAGGGTGAACGGCCATTCTTAAGTTATGTAGATGGTCAAGTGATGAGACTAAAACAGGAACCCAAGAGAGCGCAGAAGCTGGAACCTGGAGCAACATAGAGTCTGCTGAAGGAAGGTGGAGTAGGGTAAAGGGTAACATTGAGGGATGAAGGGCCCGTACTTGTACTGTTCCATGTCATCCCATTGAGAAACATCTGTGGGAGGACAGCAATTGTCAACGTTTCATGTTAAGACCTGCATCAGACCCACAGAACATTTCTTTAAATTAAATTAATTAATTTATTTAGAGATACCACACAGAACAGGCCCTTCCAATCCCTTCGAGCTGCTTCACCCAGCGACCCACCGATTTACCCCCCAGCCTAATCACCGGAGAATTTACAATGACCAGATCCCGACTAATCAATACACCTTTGGGCTGTGGGAGGAAACCAGAGCACCTGGAGGAAACTCATGCACACACAGGAAGGAACAAATGAACTTGCTTACGGAGGTTGCTGGAATTGAACTCCAAACTCCAGAATGCCCCGAGCTGTAATAGCGTTGCCCTAAAGCTACACTACTGTAGCGAATGTAAATGGGAGATTGATGTGCGGTACAGACTCAATGGGCTGAAGGGACTGGCTTGATGCTGTGTGAATCCGCGACCGCGACAACGAGCGGATAATGAATTGACTTCACTAGATGGGCCACACGATGTCACCTGGGTGGGAAGAAGAATGAATGCAGTGTTGTGCAGTAGCACAACAGCTCAGGTTGTGACTGTCACAATAGCTTCTTTTGGATGCCAGTCAGCTGGGCAATGACTATAATTAATGATAATATAATATGCACCAGTACATTGTAATCTAGCACTGAAAGTGTGTTACTTTTCCAATGATTCCTTTCACTCCCTGTCAGCCGCCTTTATTAAGAAACTTATCTTGAATCACAGTGCTAAGCAATAAAAATAGAGCACGGAAACCATCATGGAAATAGTGCAGATCCTGGCTCTGCTGCTGACTTAACAGAACAGGACAGCACAGGACCAGGCCACTCAGCCCCCAGTTTCTTTCCTTATTGAGATACAGCATGCAATACGCCCTTGCAGCCCTTCGAGCCATACTGCCCAGCGACGCCTGATTAAACCGACCCCCAACATGGGACAACCTACAATGAAGAATTAACCAATTGAACTGAGGAATGAAACAGGAGCACCCAGAGAAAACCCTTGCACTCAGCAAACTTCTTATAGAGGACACTGGGATTCAACTCCAGACTCTGGCACCCCAAGCTGTAATGGCGTGGCGCAAACTACTATGGTGCCAGGGCGCATGTCTGCACCGAACATGATGCAGAATGAAACTATTTCATTTTTGCCTGTATGTGATCCATATCCCTCCATTCCCCGTCTATTCATGTGTCTAACTTATTAAAAACAGTGGAGGGCTATCTTGTCCCCACAAAGTCACTCAGATTCCTTCCCATCCAGAAGCCGTGGATGAACCATGAAGACTGTAATCTGTTGAGGGCCACATCAGAGTTATTCATGCGTGACAACCAAATAAGAAACAACAGGTCCAGGTACGATCTCTAGAAAGCCATCTCACATGTGAAATGACAACCTGTCTGCAGCAGGGCTTGAATGTTGTCAGCACCTACAAAGTGAAACCAAGTAACATAGGTAACACCAAAGCCTCTTTCCCAGATGACCTCAATGCCTTTTAAGCTGCTTCAGTGGTCAAAACCTGGCTGACACCTTCACGAGCTTTCACACCCCCCGACGATGCTATGCTTTTAGTCCATAACACCATCAGACATAGAAGCAGAATTAGGCCATTCAGCCCATCAAGGCTACTCCACCATTTTATCATGGCTGATCCCAGACCCCACTCAACAAGTACACCTGCTTTCTCACCATATCCTTTGCCCTGACCAATCAGGAAACCATCAGCTTCTGTCTTAAATATACGCACAGTCTTGGCTTCCACCACAGTCTGTGGCAGAGAATTCCACAGATTCACTGCTCTCTGGTTAAAAAAAATCCTCCTTACCTCTGTTCTGAAAGGACACCCTCAATTTCAGGCTGTGTCCTCTAGTTCTTGATACCCCCACCCTAGGAAACCTCCTCTCCATATTCACCTTATCTAGTCCTTTCAACATTCAATAGGTTTCAATGAGATCATCCCGCATTTTCTAAATTCCAGTGAGTACAGGCTCAAAGCTGCCAAACGCTCCTCATATGGAGCAGGGTGGACAAGGAAAGCCAGTGGATGTCATTTACTTGGATTTTCAGAAGGCATTTGATAAGGTGCCAAACATGAGGCTGTTTAACAAGATAAAATCCTGTGGTGTTATAGGAAAGATACTGGCAAGCAGGGTTCCCAGAATCATCCTCGTGAACCTCCTCTGGACTCTCTCCAATGACAACATATCCTTTCTGACTAGTGTCTTATAAAGTCTCAGCATAACCTCTTTGGCTCTTATGTTCTATTCTTCTAGAAATAAATGCCAACATTGCATTTGCCTCATTTATCAAAGACTCAACCTGCAAATTAACCTTTTGGGACTCTTGCATGAGGACTTCTAAGTCCCTTTGCACCTCTGATGTTTGGATCTTCTCCCCATTTAGATAATAGTCCACACTATTGTTCCTCTTACCAAAATGTATTGCTGTACGTTTCCCAACACTGTATTCCATCTGCCACTTTTTTGCCCATTCTTCCAATTTTTCTGAGTCCTGTTGCAATTACATTGCTTCCTCAGTACTACCTACTCCTCCACTTATCTTCATATCATCTGCAAACTTTGCCACAAAGCCATCATTTGCATTATCTAAATCATTGACAAACAACGTGAAAAATAGCAGTCCCAATACTGACCCCTGAGGAACACTACTACTCATCAGCAGCCAACCAGAAAGTACCCCTTTTATTCCCACTTGCTGCCTCCTGCCTGTCAGACATTCCTCTATTTATTCCTGGGATTCCTAATTCCTGAGATGGCAGGACTTTCATATGATGAAAGATTGAATCGACTAGGCTTATACTCTCTGGAATTTAGAAGGTTAAGGGGGGATCTTATTGAAACATCTAAAATTCTAAAGGGATTGGACAGGCTAGATGCAGGAAGATTGTTCCCAATGTTGGGGAAGTCCAGAATGAGGGGTCACAGTTTGAGGATAAAGGGGAAGCCTTTTAGGACCGAGATGAGGAAAAACTTCTTCACATAGAGAGTGGTGAATCTGTGGAATTCTCTGCCACAGGAAACAGTTGAGGCCAGTTCATTGGCTATAGTTAAGAGGGAGTTATATATGGCTCTCGTGGTTAAAGGGATCAGGGGGTATGGAGAGAAGGCAGGTACAGGGTTCTGAGTTGGATGATCAGCCATGATCATACTGAATGGCGGTGCAGGCTCGAAGGGCTGAATGGCCTACTCCTGCACCTATTTTCTATGTTTCTATGTTTATGTTTCTATGCCAGTATCTTTCCTGTAACACTATAGGATTTTATCTCGTTAAGCAGCCTCGTGCTTGGTACCTTATCAAATGCCTTCTGAAAATCCACGTAAATGACATCCACTGCCTCTCCTTTGTCCACCCTATTTGTTACTTCCTTGAAGAAATCTAACAGATTTGTCAGGCAAGATTTCCCTTCACAGAAAGCATGCTGACTTTGACTTATTTTATTATTAGTCTCCAAGTACCTCAAAACCTCGTCTTTAATAATAGACTCCAACACTTTCTCAACCACTGAGGTTAGGCTAACTGCACAAAAATTTCCTTTTCTTCTGCCTTCCTCCCTTCTTAAATAGTGGAGTGACATTTGCAGTCTTCTAGTCCACCGGGACCATGGCAGAATCAAGTGATTCTTAAAAGATCATGACCGATGCATGTGTTATCTCTTCAGCAACTTCTCTTAGCACTCTGGGATGTAGTCCATCTGGTCCAGGTGACTTATCCACCTTAAGGCCTTTGAGTTTGCCTAGTACTTTTCCTTCGTAATAGCAATGACACTCACTCCTGTTCCCTGACACTCACAGACCTCTGGCACATTGCTAGTGTCTTCCACAGTGAAAACTGATGCAAAGTACTTATTAAGTTCTTCTGCAATTTCTTTGTCCCCCATTACTACCTCAGCAGCATCATTTTCCAGTAGTCCAATATCAATTCTCACCTCCTTTTTACTCTTTATATGACTGAAAAAGCTTCTGGTATCCTGCTTTCCTGCTTTATATTATTGGTTAGTCTGCCCTCATAGTTCATCTTTTCCCTTTTTATTGCTTTTTCATTGCCTTTTATTGGATTTTAAAAGTTTCCCAATCATCCAACTTCCCACTCACTTTTGCTACCTTTTATGCTCTTTCCTTGGCCTTAACTTCCTTTGTCAGCCACGGTTGCCTACCCCTGACATATGAAAACTTCCTCTGTGGGATATATCTATCCTGTGCCTTGTGAACTATTCCCAGAAACTTCAGCCACATCTGCTATGCTGTCATCCATGGCTGTATCCTCCTCCAATCGACCTGGGCAAGCTCTTCTCTCATAGTCTGTGGCCGATGTGAGAGCATCCTTCAGGAGTGTGAACCCAGAGAAATCATCCAGTCCTGACAGTGTACCTAGCCAAGTATTAAGAACTGTACTGATCAGCCGCTGGAGCGTTCCCTGATACCTGTAACTTCTTGCTTCAGCAGTCTGAGGTACCCACCTGCTTCAGGTAGGCTTCAATCATCCCAGTGCCTCAGGAGAACGTGGTAACCTGCCTCAATGACTATCATCCAGTAGCACTTGTATCCACTGTGATGAAGTGCTTTGAGAAGCTGGCAATGAAACATATCAATCCCTATCTGAGAAGTGACTTGGATCCTCTCCAGTTTATGTAGTGACAGCAGGTCAACAGCAGATGCCACTTCATTGGCTCTTCACTCAGCCTTGGAACATCTAGCCAATTAAAATGCCAGGATACTCTTCACTGACTCTAGCTTAGCATTCAATACTATCATCCCCTCTAAACACTGAATCATTAAGCTTCATCACTTTGGCCTCAATACTTCTTTGACTAACTTGATCCTCAGTATCCTCACTTGCAGACCCTAGTCAGTTCTGAATGCCAACAACAAACATCTCCTCCACAAACTCCAGGTGTACTGTGCACATAGCCTCCTAATCTAGTTGCTTTATATTTGAGTTTGCTGATGACACCACTGAAGAGAATCAGGAGGAGGTTTGCTAGAACGATGCTGGGAGTGAAAGGGCTGACATATGAGGATTATTTGATGGCTCTGGGCCTCCACTCACTAAAATTTAGAGAAATGGGGAGGGATCTCATTGAAAGCTAACTTAGTATTGAAAGGCATAGACAGAGTGTATAGGGAGAGGTTGTTTCCGATAGTGGTTGAGTCTAGGACCAGAAGGCACCATCTCAGAATGGAAGAACGTCCTTTTAAAACAGGGATGAGAAGGAAATAAAAGGGTTCCCAACCTGGGGTCTACAGACCCTTGGTTAACGGTAGAGTTCCATGGCATTAAAAAAAGGTTGGGGAGTGAGGGTGGTGAATCTGTGGAATTCATAGGTACAGATGGCTGTGGAGGCCAAGTCATTGGGTATATTTAAAGCAGAGGTTGGTTAGAATCTTGTTGAGACAGGACATCAAAGATTACAGGAAAAAGGCAGGAAAGTGAGGTTAAGAGGGTTAATAAATCAGTCATGATTGAATGGCAGAGCAGACTCAGAGGACTGAATGGCCTAATTCTGTTCCCCTCCCTTATGGTCTAACCTGCATTTTATTACCTTGGGTGCAGCAGAACTGAGATTCAGTGATGTCGTACATTGAGTAAATGCCATTACTGTTGAGTGCACTTGACCATGAATGATTTTCTGCTGCTGCGGCATATTGACAGTGACAGCTTACTGTCCTTTAGGCCTAATTTAAAAGTTTGTTTTCTTGTCAGTTAAAACTTCTCTACATTTTCCTTTGTTCCAGATTGAAGGTCAAATTTTGAAGGCAGAATACAAGGTTAATGGCAGCATTCTTAGCAGTGTGGAGGAACAGAGGTATCTTGGGATTCACATCTATAGATTCCTCAAAGTTGCCCTGCCAGTTGATGGGGTGCTATGTTGGTCTTCACTAGTTGGGAGATAGAATCAAGGTAATGTTGCAGCTCTACAAAACTCTGGTTAGACCACACCTGGAATATTGTGTTCAGTTCTGGTCGCCACATTATAGGAAGAATATGGAAACTTCAGAGAGGATGTAGAGGAGATGTACCAAAGTGGCCCTTGGACTAGAGAGCATGTCTTATAAGGAAAGGTAGAGTGAGCTAAGGCTTTTCTTTTTTGAGTGAAGGAGGATGAAAGTTGATTTGATGGAGGTGTATAAGTTAAGAGGCATAGATTGAGTAGACAGCCAGAAACATCTTCCCAGGGTATAAATGATAAATACAAGGAGCATAATTTCAAGGTGATTAGAGGAAATTATACAGGGAATGTCAGAAATAAGTTTTTTAAGAATTGTGTGTGGCTGAAATGCCATGTCAGAGTTGGTGTTAGAGGCAGATACACCTGTGATGATAGGAAAATGGAGAGCTATGTGGGAGGGAAGGGTTAGATTGAGCTTGGAGTAAGTTGAAAGGTCAGCACAACATTGTGGGCTGAACAGCAGTATAGCACAGTACAGGCCCTGTGTTCTCTGAGGGGCTTTGGACACTGTTAAAAGACATGAGGAAGAACGTGCCTGAAAGCAAGCTACCTATTTACTGAGGGACAATTGTCAAGTCACCTCCTTTACGAAGTCTGAAGGGATTGATAAGTTATGCACTCATAATTATCCAATACCTCATGTCCTCTTCTCCTTGCTTCCGTCTGGGAGGAGGGTCAGAAACCTGAAGGCACGCACTCAATGATTCAGGAACAGCTTCTTCCCCATTTCTGAATGTCCATTGTACCCATAAACACTACCTCACTACCTCTTTATTCTATTTTTGTAATTTACCATTTTTTATTTATCTACTATTATGTATTGCATTGTACCGTTGCCACAAAGTTAACAAATTTCATCTGATATGTCAGTGATATTAAATCTGATTCTGATGATTTCCAAAGAGGGAAAGTCAATGGGTGGACTGAAAGGCCTAGATAGAGTGGACATAGCAAGGATGTTGGGGAGCCTAGGTCCAGAAGACCTTGCCTCTGAATGGAAGGAAATCCCTTTAGAGCAGAGATGTGGATAATTTTGTTTTTGGCCAGAGAATGATGAATCTGTGGAATTCATTGTCTCATATGGATCTGGAGGCTAAGTTAATGGGTATATTTAAAATGGAGGTTGAAATGCATTTGATTAGTAAGGGTATCAAAGGTTATGTGGGGAAGGCAGGAGAATTGGGTTGAGAGGGAAAATATATCAGCCATGATTGAATGGCAGAGCAGACTTATAGTCATAGTCATACTTTATTACAGATCCCAGGGGAAATTGGTTTTCATTACAGTTGCACCATAATTAATAAATAGTAATAGAACCATAAATAGTTAAATAGTGATATGTAAATTATGCCAGTAAATTATGAAATAAGTCCAGGATCAGCCTATTGATCCTTGATGGGCCAAATGGCCTAAAGCTACTCCTATGTCTTTTGGTCTTCTTAAGACATGGGCAGTTCTGGTTGTTGGAAGCTGCAATTTTTCTCTGAGGATGTTATTGCAATAGAATATGCACATTTAACATGAAAACTCCAAGGTCTATGTCACCTGTTTGAAAATGGTCACACTGTCATTGAGTCCTACAGCGTGCAAACAGGGCATTGGACCCAATATGTCCACAACAATGGGTGGGCACCATCCTGGATTAAGCCTTTCTTCCAGCACTGGGCTTATAACCTTCGATGACTGGACAATTCAAGTGCCTGTGTAAGTACTTACTAAACACTGGGAAAAATATACAAACTCCCTACAAACAGCGGCGGGAATTGACCCCAGGTTGTTGGTACTGTAAAGCGTTGTACTAACCACTACGCTACTGTGTTGTCCATTACCTGCATGCTCATGCATCCAGCAGCCTCTTAAATGCCAGATATACCATATCGCCTGCACTCAGGAAAATGGAACCAGCTTCTCCAGTCTCTCCTCATATCTGCAATCCAGTGAAGATCCCAGTAAATGCCTCTGCAATCATGTCTTCCCACAATCTATCTGGTGCTTCGTGTAGCTCTCCAGGGGAGAAACTTACAGACAGCAGTGGAATTGAACCGAGGTCACTGGTGATGTAAGTCATTATGATCACCACTGCACATTGCTATTATTGCTATTAATTGGTTTATTATTGTCACATGTACCAAGATAAAGAGAAAAGCTTCTCTTGCATACTGTTCATACAGATCAGATCATTACACAGTCTATTGAGGTAGAACAAGATAAGGCAATAACAATGCAGAATAATGTGTAAAAGCTGCAGTTAAACAAGTATAAAATCACAACAAGGAACAGTCCTATGCAAAAGTCATCAGGCACATATACTGTATATCTAGCATGCCTAAGACCTTTGCATGGTATAGTATTTGTCAAAGTAGAGTGGAGAGCGGAATTTGAAAATCTAGCAGGAGCAAAGGATGTTAGGAATGGTGAGGTTGGAGCACCAAGAGAGGGGTGTGGGATGGGTGGCAGAGAAGGAGTGCCAGGGGCAGGAGGTGGCGCGTGGAGCAGACAAACCCAGCCCCGAAACATCAAGGCAACATCATTTGATTCCAAACAATTGGTTTATTGATCAATCCAGAATGTCTCTATGGTGTTTCCTGCTCCCTCCCCTCTCCTTTCCCCTCTCTCTGCCCCCTTTCCACTCTCAGTCCACAATAGAGACCCATATCAGAATCAGCTTTATCACCTCTCACATATGTCGTGGAATTTGTTACTTTTTTGTGCAATACATAAAATTACTACAGTACTGTGCATGAAAGATTTCTGTCTGAAGGTTGACTGTTTCTTCCCATCCATCATGTGGCCTTACCTGCTGAGCTCCTCCAGCACATTGTGTGTATTGCTCTAGATTTCCAGCATCTGCAGTACCTCGTGTCTATGTATATGTGCCTATGACTTTTGCACAGCACTGTTGATTGTGAGGCCAAGAGCCCATCTTATTATACAAGAGGTCCATTCAGGAGTCTGGTCACTGCAGGATAGAAACTTGAGCCTGGTGGGTATGTGGCTTTCAGGCTTTTGTATCTTCTGTCTGATGGGAGAGAGGAGAAGAGAGAATGTCCGGGATGGGTGGGGTCTTGGATTCGGCTGGTTATGGAGACAGCGAGAATTCTCTGCCTCCCCTTCATGTAGACGTGACACCGTCGGACTGAATATGTCAAATACCACTCTATCAAATTGATACCATTTTTACAGAGAGTGAAATATGAGAATACTGGACAATATTTTATAGATGACAGCAGTGCCCTTTAATTTTCTCTTCAGCCCTGGCTTCTCTGGAACTCAAACAAAGCGCAACAAAAAATTGAAGATTCAACTCTGTAGTCTGAGCAGTCAGGAGAAAATGAGAAGTGACAGGTTATGAAACAAAAGGAATCTTTTGCTTTTAACTGACAAAGCAAGTCCTGTCTCTCTCCTGCTCAGGGTCTGCAAGTGGGTCTAGGAAGCGAGATGTTTATTTTGAGTCTCCCTCAAAGCAAGGAAGTCTTAAAGGGGCAGAGGAGAGTATCTTTGTCTCCTCTAAGGCACCTATTTTTCATTGTCGATTACTGATCAATGTTCCGATGCTGAGGAGGATGCTTTCCCCTTTGAGTGGTGCCGCCCAGCAATCCTAATCGTAGGTCAACTTACATGACCAATTATCCTACTAACCAGTATGTTTTGGGAGGAAATCGGACCATCCAGGGGAAAAGAAAACATGCATTCCTCGGGGAGGACATACAAACTCCTTACAGAGGATGCTAGGATTGAACTGTGAACTCTGATGCCTTGAGATGTAATAGTGTCGTGCTAACGACTATCCTACCACAGTGCCCCATGGTATAAAACAGAAAATGCAAGCTGTCTGCTTGGCCTATCAAACCTGCTCATGGATAATCGCCCAGATAGAGCCCCTTATTCCCCCTGTCTTCCTGCATCCTGTTCTTTTCTCTAAACTGTAGAAAATCATCTAACTCCATAATATACGCAAAATGTGAGAGGCACTCGGCAGGGCCAGGCAGCATCTCTGGAAATGAATGTACAGCTGATGCTTCGGGCCAAGGCCCTTCGTCGGGACTGGAAAGGAAGGGGGGAAACCGAGAGTCAGAGGTGGGTGGGGGGGTGGTGGTGGGAAGGACGACAAGCCGGAAAGTGAAAGGTAAAGTCAGAAGGGTGGGAGAGGGGGATGAAGTAAGAAACAGGGAGGTGAAGATGGAAATGGACAGCTGAGGAAAAGGAATCTGATTGGAGAGGAGAGTGGCCCATGGGAGAAAAAGAAGGAGGAATTTAATCGAATTAAATTGAACTGAATTTACTTTTCTCAATTGAGGGACACCATGGGGATGTGACAGGTGGGTGAGGAGAAGAGGTGGGAAATTGAACATGAGGGAAAGAGGAGGGAAAAAATATTACCTGAAGTTGGAGAAATCGATGTTCGGACAATCATTTTGGAGGCTATCTAGATGGAACACGAGGTGTTGCTTTTCCACTCTGAGAGTGGCCCCATCATGGCAGACGAGGAGGCCATGGGCTGGCATGAGGGAATGGGAATGGGGCGAGAAGTTGAAATGGTTCCTCCGTAACATCCTTATCACGGTGTTCTGGAATTAATGGGGTACTGAGCATTTATTTTTTGCCATCAGTGAGCAATTTTGAATATGGAAGCTCGTGCAACTGCTGAAGATATAAACATGAATCTTAAGTATTTTATTGTTTTGTTTATTTAGAGATGCACCGCAGTAACAGGTCCTTCTGGTCCAACAAGACCGCACTGTCCGATTACACCCCTGTGACCAATTAACCTATTAACCTCTATGTCTTGGGAATGTGAGAGGATACCATAGTTTGGAGCAGGTTAGAGGTGGGCTGAAGAGCCTGTTCTGGGCTGACCTGTTCGATGTTCTATGTCCCTATGTACAATATCCTTCTCTACAGATGCCGCTGGACATGCTGAGTATTTCCTGCATGGTCTGACTTTGGATCCCAACCGTGCATTACATTGGGCAATAAGTTTTACAGGGATTGTCCATTCTACACACAACACCAGAGGCTGTTCGTGTACTTTCTGTTATCAAGGTTAACACTTGTAGCTGTGACGGTATAAACAAGATGTTTAAATGTAGAGCGAGTCGAAAGGTATAGATTGAATTCTGGTCCCGGAATTCATCGATAAATATTGCCAACAGCAACCTATTAATTCATTTCTGTTACCTTGAAAGTTCCAGATACTGGCGAATTATGGATTATAAGCAATTTTGCTTGCTAGAACTTACAGTTGGTGGTTCAGCCATCATATCTGTATCTTTGTAAGAATCCTCCAATTAAGTTCCAATTTGCATAGCTCTGCAAATTCCTTTTCTACATATCACCTCTCAGTTCTTACTTCATCACCTCCTTCCCCATCCACCTGGTCTCACCTAGCATTTTCTAGCTTGAACTCCTTCTCCTCCCCCCACCTTATTCTGGCTTCTTCCCCCTTCCTTTCCAGTCCTGAAGAAAGCTCTCTGCCTGAAGCATCAGCAGTTTATTCCCCTCCATAATTGTTGCCTGACATGCTGAGTTCCTCCAGCATTTTGTGTGTGTTGCTTTGGATTTCCAGCATTGGCAGAATCTCTTGTGTTTCTGACATATAGTCTACAAAATTTTACAGTGCAGGAACAGGCCCTGTGTCTATAATATCACCACAGCCAGTCAGATATGGTAGCACACAGGAGACAGAAGGTGTCTTGAAGCTCATTAGTTAGATTTGAGGGGATGATATTATTGAATGCTGAATCGTAGTCAATAAAAAGCATCCTGAATTCCTGAAGAAGGGTCTCGGCCCAAAATGTCGACTGTTTATTCACTTTTATAGACCTGCTGAGTTCCTCCAGCATTTTGTGTGTGTTGCTCTGCAATTCTCTGTTCTGATTATATGCCCGATTTGCCAAACCTGCTTCCACAGCTCTCAGAAACAGTGAGCAGCAGATCAGAACAAGGGCTAAAAGAAAAATTTCCCCATCTTTCCACCTCCCTGCACTCCTGTCAGTTATATACCTTGTCAGTAAAAATAGCAGTATTGTTCACAAGGATTTTGAAACCAGTATTCAAGGCAGGTTGACTGGTGGGACCAGCTATGGGATCTGGCTGGTTGGAGCTTCAGGCTGAATTTGATTTGATCTATCTCTGGTCAGGTTGATACTGCTGCTGTGGTAATTTGTCACTGACACCGGTTACTCACTTGGCTCTGGCAGGAAACTGTTTATGATCATGGTGAAGTACTTTCAATTTCAGTTCAGCACTAAATGGTTTGGAGGTCATGTCTGCTGATGTGACAAGAACTGGTAACAGTATGAGTTTAACTAAAAAGGGTTGTATGCAGACATACAATTCACTTTGCTTTCACTCCTCTCTCTTCTTCTCTCTTTTTCCTCATCCATCTCTCTCTCTTTTCCTCCTCTCTCTCTTTTTTCTATCTCCTATATCTCTCTCATTATCTTTTTCTCCCCTTTTTCTCGCTTTCCTCTTTCTACCTCCTTCGCTCTAACTCTCCCCTCTCTCTCCTCTCTTTCCCCCCTCTGTCTCTCTCTCTTCCTCCTGCTCTCTCCTCTCTCTCTTTCTCCCTCTCCCACTTCCTCTCCTCTCCCTTTCCCTCTCACCTTCTCTCTCTCTCACCTTTTCTCCCTCTCCCTTTCTCCCTCTCCCACTCCCTGCTCCCTGTCATTATCATTAGTAAATCTCATTATCCTAGCACTGAAGCCAAGGCAAACACAAATTATGATATTCAGCCTGTAACCTTCCCTTCCTGTCCTGGTGTTCACGGACTCAGAATGCACCAAAGCATTTGATAACCAATGTAGTAACCGCAGTGGCTAATTTGAACACAAGCTCCCACAAATAGCAACAAGACAACGAGCCAATCAATAATTGCTGTTGGAAGAGGTTGATTGGTACATTGGGGAGAACTTCACTGCAGTTTTTGGAGCACAAATTATTTGTATTGATCCAAGAGGAGAGGCAAGATCTCGATTGAACTGTGCTGCAGGAGAATTAAGTGGCTGGTTTTGCTTTGGAGCAGAAACTGGATTGACCCCAGAACAAAGGTCTGTGTTGCAAGGATGTGGCTGGGGGATGAACCCAAGTGCAGGACACAGAAGCTGAGGCAGTCGTAGGCATTAGCACCACCGCGAAAATCCAGGAGACGATGCGAAGCATGGAGCTAACGGTTCTCAGGAATAGGAGACAAGGTTTGCTCTCACAAGAGTCGACCAATGCACTGGCAGCTTATTGCTGTGGTCACAGGGTTTTTATCTTGCCGTTTCTGATGGGAAGCAGGTGGACGTAGTTAGTGGAACCTGGGAATGATTGGACTCTAACTGAGGTGATTGAGGCCCAATTCTTGAGGCAAATAGGATTGCCAGAAGGGACCATGACGGTCTGATCATACACTTAACTTGCACCTCTAAAAGGCCTCTGATCTTCCAAATAAAAGCAATCCGGTGATGTCCTTTGTCCTCTGAACAACATACCAATCAACTTCTGATTCTGCTGTTTAGCGGTTGGTGACGATAGTCAAACTTCCCCTCAGAAACTTCACACCAAATACACAGCAGCACTCCACTGCAGTGGTGAGGAGGTGCTGCACACTCAGCGTTCAAAGTAAATTTATTATCGAAGTACATATATGTCATCATATACAATCCTGAGATTCGTTTTCTTGCGGACAAACACAGTAAATACAAGAAACACAATAGAATCAATGAAAGACCACACCCAACAGGACGGTCAAACAACCAATGTGCAAAAGGCAACAAAGTGAACAAATACAAAGAGAAATAATAATAACAATAAATAAGCAATAAATATCAAGAACATGAGATGAAGAGTCCTTGAAAGTGAGTCCCTAATTTTTTGGGAACAGTTCAGTGATGGGGTGAGTGAAGTCATCCGCTCTGGTTCGGGAGCCTGATGGTTAAAGCGTAATAACTATTCTTGAACCAGGTGGTGTAGAATCCTTAAGCGCCTGTACCTTCTTCCTGATGCCAACAGCAAGAAGAGAGCGTGTCCTGCGTGGTGGGGTGATCCCTGGTGATGGATGCTGCTTTCTTGCGACAGCACTCAAAGGTGAACTGTCGGCAGTTGTTTCGAGTGGTCCATTATTCATCCCCAATTATCACCATTATGGTCAGCTCCTCCCTCCACAGATGCTGCCTGGCTTGCTGGGTATTTACAGCAACCTTCAGTCTTTGATTTTAGATCCAGTATCTATAATTATTGCTCTTTAGTAATGATGTTAAAGAACTTGATTTAAAGATTTCAAGTTTAGCTTTATTTGTCACACGTACGTCAAAACATAGAGTGAAATGTGTCATTCGCGCCTATGATCAGCCCAGCCCGATGACGTGCAGGGACCAACCTGTAAGTGTTGCCACACTGTTGGTGCAAATGCAGCATGCCCGTAATTCACTGACCCTAACCTATATGTCTTTGGTGAGGGAGGAAACTGGAGCATCTGGAGGAAGCCCACACAATCATGAGGAGAACATACGAACTTCTTACAGCCAACGGCAGGAATTGAACACCAATCTCACAGCTGGCGCTGTAAAGCACTATGCTCAGATGGAGCTGCTTCCCCTATATCGCTGCAGAGAACCACAGTGAGAAGCATCTTCCCCTGGCTACACATCATTAATGTAGCCCTCTTCTGTGGCCTTTGATCTCAGCATTTTGTGAAGGAATTAATGGTTTCAGCCTGGGAGCTCATTCCCTTGATGTGTTGAGGATAATATTTTGTTTTAATCTTCCATCTTACTGCAGGCTGTTTCATTCTAAACCTGGTTCTGCGTTGGCAACCCCTTAGAAAGAGCCTGCTCCCAGTTATATTTTTATAGTGGCGCTCCTCGGCATCTGAGATGTGTTCATTGCATTTCACACAGACCCAGGAGCGCGCATCAGAAAGAAAAGTGAGCAGCAAATAATTCCTATTGGTTGCTTTAGGGCAAAGAAAAATTCAACTTGTTTTGTGAGATGAAAACAAAAGTTGTGTTTTGTTTCTCCATCCCTTTATCTTTCCCACCCACATTCTAGCTCACCATCTCCTCCTCCACTGCTCCAGGGATAGGCATCCTCTTGACCTCACCTACCACCCTTCCCTCTTCCTCTTTTCCCCTCTCTGATCTCTTGTCTCTTCTCCTCACCAGGCTCTCGCCTCCCACTGCTTCCCCTCGTTTCTCCCATGGTCCACTCTCCTCTCCTATCAGATTCTGTCTTCTTCAGCCCTTTACCTTTCCGCTCACTTAGCTTCACCCATCACTTTCTAGCCAGTCCTCCTTTCCCTCTTCCCACCTTTTTATTTTAGCATCTCCCCCCCCCCCAACACCTTTCTTTCCAGTCCTGAAGAAGGGTCTCAGCCTGAAAAGTCGACTGTTTATTCATTTCCATAGATACTGCCTGACATGCTGAGTTCCTCCAGTAATTTGTTTAGGTTCCTCTGGATTTCCACCATCTGCAGAATCTGTTGTGTATATGAGCTTTACTTGTTTGATGTTTCACTGCTATTTGGACCACCCGTGTGTGTTGGAACTCTTTCCTATACATGAGATCCTGCAGATTCTGGAAATCCAAAGCAACACAACAAAATGCTGGAGGAACTCAGCAGGTCAGGCAGTATCTGTGGAGGAAAAAAAGTCAATGTTTCAGACTAAGACCCTTCTTCCGGACTAGGAAGAAAAGGGGAAGATGCCAGAATAAGAAGGTGGGTGGAGGGGAAGGAAGACAAGCCAGAAGGTGATAGGTGAAGCCAGGTGGTTGGGGGAGTGGGTATGAAGTTAGAAACTTGGAGGTGATAAGTGGAAAATGAAAGGGCTAGAGAAGAAGGAATCAGATTGAAGAGAAGAATAGGTCATGGGAGAAAAGGGGTCTGATTCTGTGCTGTAATGCTCTACAGTACGATAAGAATTAGGTGCAGGATTAGGTCACTTGATCCTTTATGCTTACATTTCCTCCATAATCAGTAATTCAGTGCTAATCATCTTCCTTGGCTTGGTTTCAAAGTTCAAAGCAAATTCATTATCAAAATCCATATATGTCACCATGTACCATGCTGAGGTGCATTTTCCTGCGGCAATGCATAAATAGAAAGAAACACAATTTAATCAGCCAAAAACCGCATACAACAGATAGATAAACAACCAATAAACATATAAAAAGAAAAGAAAAAAAAGTAATAAATAAGCAATAAATATCAAGAGCGTAAGTGGAATCAGTTCAGTGTTGGGGTGAGTGAAGTTATCCGCTCTGGTTCAAGAGCCTGTTCCTAAACCTGGTGTTGCAGAACTTGAGACTCTTGTACCTCTCCTTGACGGCAGTGGTGAGAAGAAAGAACTTGCTTGAACTATCTCAATCTTCACAAATTTGTTTTCTATCTAATACACTTTTGGTTTCTGTCTTAAATATACTTTGGTCTAGCTTCCACAGACTAGGTAAGTTTTTGATTACGAACAAGAGAAAATGTGCAGATGCTGGAACTCCAAGCAACACACACAAAATGCTGGAGTAATTCAGCAGGGCCACTCAGCCTCATGGAAAATAATAAAATCAATGTTTCGAGCTGAGAACCTTCAGCATGATTGTTTTTGATTAGTCAGAACTTCAAAGGTTACAGAGAGAAGGCAGGAGAATGGAGTTGAGAGGTGTAGTAAGTTGGCCATAATGAATGGCAATCAGACCCAATGGGCTGAATGGCCTACTTCTGCTCCTATGTCTTATGGATCTCCTGGTTAAGAATTCCATTGATTTGACTCATGGATAACCCTTCCTGCTAAGCATTTGACCCCTAGTTCGAGATGTTTTCTTTGTGGAAATGTGAAATGGGAGATAATTGAATAAAAATAAAAACACAGCAAGATGTAATCTAAACATGCTGATTGTTAATGGCTCTGTGAAACCGGGAGACATTTCACTGAAAGCAAATGCCCATGTTCTTGAGTGAGCTTCGGCAGATTTCTTCAAAGCATTTTTCATCATTTCATTTATGGGGAGGGATTTTTTTTTTTGCAAAATAAAATGTGTTTGTGAAGCAAACCATTTCCTGAGAAGGGTCATTCAGCTGTGGACAAGTCTACCATTGTCCTGGGTTTTGCTGGTTAAGTAGTGGGGAGACTAGAACGTGTAATGTGGAACAATAGTGCTTTTCACTACTGTGTTTCAAAGCTCAGTCTCTCTGCTTTTCTCCCTCTCTCTTCCTCTCTCCCTCTTCTCTCACTTTTCCTCCCCCTCTCTCCCTCCCGTTCCCTTCTCTTTCTTTCCCTTTCCTCCTCTCTATTTTTGTCACTCTCTGTCATTCTTTCCATCTCTTACCCTCTTTCACATTTAGTCTCCCCTCTCCCTCCTGCCTGTCTATCTCTGTCATTCTTTCCAGCTTTTTCTCATTAACTCTCCCCTCCTCTCTCCTCTCTTCCTCCTCCTCTTTCTTTCTCTCTCTCTCTCTCTCTGTCACTCTCTCATTTTTATTCTCCTGCCCCCTCTCTTTCTCTTTGTAGCCCTTTCTCTCTCCCTGTCCCTGTCCGAGGCTGACATGAGACAGACTCAATCTCTCTCTGCTCACGTTGAACAGGCAGCTCAGGGACAGACAAACTTTCTGATCTACATCAACCTCCCTGCTTTGCTATAGCAGCCTTTCACAGCCGCAGGACATTCCAAAGCACTTTACAGCCAACAAAATTCTTTCTGAAGCACAGTCTCAGAAATAGAGACAGAAACAGTTTTTCTAATGACCTGGCTGATATTATAACATCCATAAGGACAATTCAATGCCCTGGTTTAGATTTGCAGAGAATAGCAGAGTGCTGGGGAGTGTTCTACAACAATGGGACCTTGGAGTAGATGCTAATGTTTCATTGAAAGTGGAGTTACGGATAGTCAAGGTAGTGAAGAAATCTTCTGGCACCCTGGCCTATATCAGCCAGGTCAGTTGGTGGGGGAGGGGGGAGGGGGGAAGGGGGGCATGGAGCAGCTATGTTAGCCAAGTTTAAGAAGCATTTAGACAGACACATGAACAGGCAGGGAAAAGAGTGATACAGACCACATGCAATCAGATGGGATTAGATTAGATTGCCTTCATAGTTGCAATAGAGAATTGGAATTGAATTATTATTGTCACATGTACTGAGATAAGCTTGCCTGGTGTACAGATCTAATCATTATGCAGTGCATTGAGGTAGTAGGCCTCCGTCAGTCAGGATTGACCATGGATATTGTATCCCAGCCGTCTGGATACGCAAGCTGGGGCAGAATGATATGGAGAGCAAGCTGCTGCCCATGATGCAAGCTCCTCCTCTCCACGCTTCTGATGAATGCAACAGAACGGGCGAGACTGATACAGTTTGGCACCAGCGGCGTTGCAAGAGTTGCCAGTCAGTGTTGAATGCAATGCTGGGACTCTAGATCTAGATTTTTCCCGTCCCTCGAGTTACTCCCGAAGCCTTCCCATGAGTGGGTATAGCCACAAGGCAGCAGAGGTTTGAGATCAGCAGAGCTTTTGTTCTCCTAGGTGAGCAGCTAGCCAGAGCTGATGAGACCCATCTGCCCGAAGTGACTTGTTTTACAGCACCAGTAACCCACCTTTGCCCCTTCTCCTGTCAGAAAAGGTTCTGCAGGGCTTCGTAGCTAAGCCACACATGAAGGCTAGGAGCTGGACTAAATAGTTAGAGGCTATTTGAGGCACACGCCATTGACAGCATTTAATAGGTAGTGGGAGCTTACCACCCCCCCAGCTACAATAACCTTAAGGAACCAGATGCATCGAGGTAGAACAAGTTTAGGCAATAACAATACAGAATAAAGTGTTATGATTACAGAGAAGGTGTAGTGCAGGCAGACAATAAGGTTCAAGATCAAAATAAGGTAGTTTGTGAGGTTAAGTGTCCATTTTATCATATTAGGGAACCATTCAATAGTCTTACAATAGCAGGGTAGAAGCTACTGTTGAGGGAAAGATGTGCTCAGTGATGGGAGTAGGGTGATGTCTATTTATACTTTATACTTTATTGTCGCCAAAAAATTGATACTAGAATGTACAATCATCACAGCCATATTTGATTCTGCGCTTCCTGCTCCCTGGATTACAAATCGATAGTAAATATTAAAAATTTAAATTATAAATAGTAAATAGAAAATAGAAAAATGGAAAGTAAGATAGTGCAAAAAAACCGAGGTGCAGTCTGGATATTTGGAGGGTACGGCCCAGATCCGGGTCAGGATCCATACAGCAGTCTTATCACAGTTGGAAGGAAGCTGTTCCTAAATCTGGCCGTATTTAGAACAGAAATGAGAAGGAATTTATTTAGTTAGAGAGTGGTGGATCTGTGGAAATCATCGTGGACAGATATAGCTGCTAAGTTATTGGTATATTTAAAGTGGAGGTTATAAGTTCTTGCTTGGTCAGGACACCAAAGTGTGTGGGGGTAAGGCAGGAGAATGGGGTTGAGAAGGAAAGTAAATCAGCCATGATGAAGCAGACATGATGGGCCAAGTGGCCTAAATCTGCTTCTATGTCTTATGGTCTTAGGAGCCGAATTTGGCCATTTACCTATTGAATCAGCACTGCTATTTGAATCATGGCTGATCCAGTTCCCTGCTGCTAGCTTTGATAGTTATATTTAAGAATCTGTGGCAGAAGAGGATGAACCCGTGGCTGGGTGCTGCCGTGTTCAATCACCTCGTATGATAGGTTGAATTGTGCTTAAGGAGCAGGGTTGCTTCAGGGCTGTTTCTGCATGCCTGCACTAATAAGAGGAGCGTTTTGACTTGAGGCCAAGGTAAGGCTGGATCTGCTCTGATCAGCCTCAACATGTATCCCAGCATTTCGTGGGGAAGTGAAATTCAGGTGTAACATGTGGATTCCTTCAGCTTACTCTAGTGAATTCAGTCTCAATTTTGATCCGGGTTTGGCTCTGGTGAGGGCATCAAAGGATGTGGGGAGAAGACAGGAGAATGGAATTGAGGGAGGTAACCAAATCAGCCATGATCGAATGGCAGAGCAGACTTGATGGGCCAAATGGCCTATTTCTGCTCCTCTATCATAATATCATAATGTCCCAGTGTCTTGGTTCAGGTAAATTGTGAAGTTGGTTCAGTTAGTGGATGTTGCCTAACCCACACCTTGTCCAGGTCATGCATCCACTCCTCTTGGTCCATCATTGTCGAAATTTTAAAGTCCATGTCCTTTTAATCTCTTTGTGAACTCCTCCCACCCTCCCTCTGTAACTTCCTCCAGTCTTATGAGGACCTCAGCTCTTCTTATGCCAACCTAGTTTTAGTTGGACCTTTGTCATTGGCCCTGCCTTCAGTTGACAAAGCCAGTTTTCCTTCCCAAAGCTTCCAGCTTCTCCACTACAGTTTCCCTGACAACCACTCGTGTGGCCAGGCTACCCTAGAACCTCCTCGTGACAGATGGTACATTTTGTTTAGTAATAATTGAGGTGTCATGGTAGCATAATGCTATAATAGCCCTGGTGATGCGAGTTCAATTCTGTCGCTGTCTGTAGGGTATTTCTACATTCTCATCGTGACCACAAGCCTTAAAAGTCAGCTGCAGGATGTCTTCACTTCTGTTTCTCTGGGTCGATCTCACACTTCGGGTGCTCTGGAGCAACCAGAGGGAATTCATGAGGTCACAGGGAGAATTGATAAACACCACACCGGAAGGTGTTGTAGCTGTGAGATGGTGACCTCACCAGTCGTACCACTGCACTACACTTCCATCTGCCAGTTTCTCTCATTGTTTCCCATGACCATGTGGGTTTCCTCCGGATGTTCCAGTTTCCACCCACATTCCAAAGATGTAGGTTAAATAGCTACATGGGTATAATTGAGCAGATGGGCTAGTTGGGCCGGAAAGTTCAAAGTTTGAAAGTTCAAAGTAACATTATTATCCAAGTACAGATATGGCACCATATACCAACATTTCCTTGTGGGCATACTCAATAAATCTGTAGAATAATAACAATAACAGAATCAATAAAGAAGCACCCAACAGTAGAAAACAAACAGAAATAAATAATAATAATAAATAAGCAATACATATCGAGAACATGAGATTCAAGGTCCTTGAAAGTGAGTCTAAAGTTTGTGGGAACATTTCAATGACGGGGCAAGTGAAGATGAGTGAAGTTATCCATTTGGTTCAAAAGCTTGATGGTTGAGGGGTAACAACTGTTCCTGAACCTGGTGGTGTGGGTCCTGAGGCTCCTGTACCTTCCTGCTGATGGCAGCAGTGAGAAAGGAGCATGGCCTGGATGGTGGAAGTCCCTGAAAATGGACGCTGCTTTCCTGGGACAGAGCTCTGTAAAGATGTGTTCAATAGTTGAGAGGGCTTTACCTGTGATGGTCTGGGCTGTATTGGCTACTTCTGTAGAACTTTCCATTCAAGGGATTTGATGTTTGCATGCCAGGCTGTGATGCAGTCACTGAATATACTCTCCACTACACATTACAGAAGTTCATCAAAGTTTTGGATGTTACTGATGCCTGTTACGGTGACAGATCTCTAAATAAATAATAAAATGTTATTATAATCTTCTTGGGATATGTACTATATGAAATGCTCTATACCAATGCAAATTGTTGTCAATGGCTGGCCTTGTAGCTATGCCTGAGAGAAATTGGCTATGTGGGACTCATTCACACCAATGTCCTCATGTGGCTGGGAGCCCAGTGCTCCTAGACTCCATGCACTTACAATACAGCATGGTCATCCACACAAAAATGAAGCAGCATTGAAACTGATTAGATTAGATTAGATTATGAGGACACGCAGTCCTCTTTTATTGTCATTTAGCAATGCATGCATTAAGAAATGATACTATATTCCTCCGATGTGATATCACAGAAATGCAGGACAGACCAAGACTGAAAAACTAGCAAAAACCACATAATTATAACATATAGTTACAACAGTGCAACAATACCATAACTTGATGAAGAACAGGCCATAGCACAGTAAAAATACATCAGATACGTCAGATACCTTGATGTTGGAAAACTTCTAATGAGCTAGTGATTGCATGATGTTTTGATGAAGACTTATCTAACAAGTGGGCAGCATTGTAGTGTAGAGGCTAGCATAAGGCTTTACACTGTCGCTGTCTGTAAGAAGTACATACATTATTCCTGTGGCTGTGAAGGTTTCCTCCAGATGCTCTGCTTTCCTCCCACATTCCAAAGACAGATGGATTATGGTTATTAAATTGTGGTGTTGGAAGCACAGTGTGTGGGTACGTGGCCAAGTGGTTAAAGCATTGGACTAGTGACCTGAAGGTCGTGAGTTCGAGCCCCAGCTGAGGCAACATGTTGTGTCCTTGAGCAAGGCACTTAATCACACATTGCTCTGCGAAGACAGTGGTCCTAATGCCTTCCCTTGGACAACATTGGTGTCGTGGAGAGGGGAGACTTGCAGCATGAGCAACTGCTGGTCTTCCATACAACCTCGCCCAGGCCTGCGCCCTGGAGAGTGAAGTTTTCCAGGTGCAGATCTGTGGTCTCGCAAGACTAACGGATACCTTTACTGGAAGCACAGTGATACTTGGGGGCTACCCCCAGCACATCATTGGACTGTGCTGGTTGTTGACATAAGCAATGCATTTCACTGTATGTTTTGATATTTCTATGTACATGTCTTTATCTTGAGGTCTTGGGGTCTGAGTCCATAGAACGCTCAAAGCAACTGCACAGGTTGACTCTGTGGTTAAGAAGGCGTACGGTGTATAGGACCCTGGTCAGACCCCACTTGGAGTACAGTGCTCAGTTCTGGTCGCCTCACTATAGAAAGGATGTGGAAACCATAGAAAGGGTGTAGAGGAGATTTACAAGGATGTTGCCTGGATTGGGGAGCATGCCTTATGACAGGGGTGGCCAACCTTTTACATTCCATGCGTCAATTTTTTCAGGCATGAGTTCAGATGCACCATACAACTCTTGTACCCCTATTCAATTCTTGTAAAATATGTTAATATAGACATATTTGGCATTTTTACATGATATGTTGATTTAATATAAAAACAAAGTAAGCATTGCTTACCTGAATTTAACAAATATATTTTGTCTTCTTTTAATTTCTTCCTCTTTCTTATTCACATATTCCTTCTGTAACTCAGACCCAAGCACTTAGCTTCAATTTTCCTTCTACTTCAGTCTGATGCTGTGTTTTATAGCAGTGGTCCCCAACCACCAGGCCGCAAAGCATGTGCTACTGGGCAGTGAGGAAATGATATGCGTCAGCTGCACCTTTCCTCATTCCCTGTCACGCACTGTTGAACTTGAACATAGGGTTGCCAGCTGTCCCATATCTGCCGGACTAAATTGGTTTGTCCCATACGGGACTGCCCTTGTCCCGTATTTCCCCCGGTAAGGTACAGCGTACCTATGAAACCTTTCGTGCTGAAATGGCGTGAAACGAAGAAGCAATTACCATTAATTTATATGGGAAAAATTTTTGAGTGTTCCCATACCCAAAAAATAACCTAACAAATCATACCAAATAACACATAAAACCGAAAATAAATAACACTAACATATAATAAAAGCAGGAATGATATGATAAATACACAACCTATATAAAATAGAAATAATGTATGTACAGTGTAGTCAGGAAGATTAAGCCAAAACCGATTAGTGGGGAAAAAATTGGCCCCTACGCGCATGTGCACATCACATGCGCACGTCACGCATGTGCACACAGGTACACAGGTGCCCGCGCAAGGCTTCATGGTCATGGTGGTCTTCCCTGGGGTAAAGTGTCCCGGGATTTGACTGTTACTTTTGTTCCTTATTTGGGAGTGAGAAAGTTGGCAACCCTAACTGTAAAAGACATGTTGAGGTGAGTTTAACACTAATTGAACAACACCCCCCCCCCCCACCCACCGGCCGGTCCGCAAGAATATTGTCAATACTAAACCGGTCCGCGGTGCAAAAAGAGGTTGTGGATCCCTGTTTTATAGTGTCTATTAAGATCATGTCTTCTATTATGTGAGAACGCGTTTTCACAAACAATGTACAACGGTTTTCCAAACGGACTGCTATAATTAAGAACTCATTTCCCACTGTTTATTGAATTCACGCTTACTATCATTTTCTGCTTTTCTTTTGCTCATTTTTTTTTGCACTGTGATGGGTAACTGAATGTAAAAACAAGGCTTAATTTTCGAAGAGGTACAAAACTGCAAATGTTCACAAAGGATGAGCAAAGCACGAGTGTCGATTGAAAACTGACTGGCAAAAACTTGCGACCCACTGCTGGTGCAGACGCCCGGCGCCTCAGGATCAAACAAGTATCAAACCTCTATTGAACAGTTATGGAACGACTGCAGAAAAAAATCCTTCTTTCCTAGTTTGACTCATTGAACAATTTTTTAATTGAAAACAAATTAATGTGAAAGAAGATAATATTCGCCAAAAGACGTGCGCAAAATAATAAAAACGCTAAAAATAATTGCTAAGTTTTAGATTTATTCTCAGTGAAACCCATTTCTAGCTCTAACCTACTTGAATCCCTGTTATAGATTTTTTTTTCTACAAATCGGTTTTTGGTTAATACTTTTTGCATGAGTAGGCTTACTTTTTTATTATTATCACTGGGGTGCAATGTGCCACTTCTAATCATCCAATGCGCCATAGGTTGGCCACTCCTGCCTTATGAAAACAGGTTGAGTGAACTCGGCCTTTTCTCTTTGGAGCGACAGGGGATGAGAGGTGACCTGATGGAGGTGTATAAGATGATGAGAGGCATTGATCGTGTGGATAGTCAGAGGATTTTTCCCAGGGCTGAAATGGTTGCCACAAAAGGACACAGGTTTAAGGTGCTTGGGAGTAGGTACAGAGGAGATGTCAGGGGTAAGTTTTTTATGCAGAGAGTGGTGAGCGCGTGGAATGGTCTGCCAGCAACTGTGGTGGAGGTGGCTAAGATAGGGTCTTTTAAGAGACTCTGAATAGGTACATGGAGCTTAGAAAAATAGAGGGTTAGTAATTTCTAAGGTGGGCCGAAGGGCCTATATTGCGCTGTAGGTTTTCTATGTTTCTATCTTTAAAAATGCAAAGACAGATATCATCTTCCACAGCCTCCGGATACTCTAAAAAATCAACATAGAGCATGATGCAAGATCCCACCAACAATATTTTAAAGTTTCAATGTTTTAAAACAGTATTTTAAAGAACAACTCTATAAACCTTTGGTTAGATCACACTTGGAGTTCTGTTCTGGTCACCTCATAATACATTCAGTCAGCATCCTGGTAAATCTCCTCTGCACCCTCTCTAAAGGATGTTGATGCTTTAGAGAAGGTGCAAAGGAATTTACCTGGATGCTGCCTGGATAGGAGAGCATATCCCATAAGCAAACTACCTTCCCCTTCGCGATCCGAGTTCTGAAAGGACAATGAAGCCATGAACACTACCTCAGAATTTTTTTACTTTCTTTTTGCACAACTTACTTAATTTAATTTTACATCAGAATCAGATCACTGGAATGTGTTGTGAAATTTGCAACATATATTTCTTACTGTAATTTATAGTTTTTTTAAAAATTATGTATTTCAATATACTGCTGCAGCAAAACAACAATTTCATGACATACACCATTGATATTAAACCTGGTTCTGAAAAGATAGGGCTTTTCTCTTTGGGGCAAGGGAGGAAGAGAAGTGGCTTGATAGAGGTGTCAGAGCTTTTGGTGAGGTATGGCTTGCGTGGCTAGCCAGAGCCTTATTTCCAGAGAGACAATGGCTAATAAGGAAGGGCATAATTTTAAGGTGATGGAGGGTAGTATAGGGAGAAACTTAGAGACAAGATTTTTTTATACCCAGGTAATGGTGGGTGCAATCGTAGAGCAGATATATTAGGCATATTAAACATCTCTGAGATAGGCACATGGGTGAAAGAAAAGTGGAGGGTTATATGGAAGAGGTTAGATTGGTCTTGGAGTAGACACCAGAGGGAAGTGATAGGCAGGTGAGGAGAAGAGAAAGGGGTAAGAGGGGAGTCAGAATGGGGAATGGAAAGAGAGGGAAGGGGGAGGAGCAATTTTCTCCAACCTGACAGTATGAACATCGGTTCCACCAACTTCTCCCTTTCTTTCCTTTTCCATTTCCCATTCTGGCTCTCCTCTGAACCCCTTCTCTTCACCTGCCTATCACCTCCCTCTGGCGGTCCTCCTCCTTCCCTCTCTCCCATGGTCCACTCTCCTGTCCTATCATGTTCCTTCATCTTCAGCCAAGACACTTCATCAGGACCTTATCTCAGCCCGAAACATCGACTGTTCATTCCTCTCAATAAATGCCCTCTTTTGTGTGTGTTGCTCTGCATTTCCAGCATCTGCAGAATCGCTTTGTTTACCAGGTTCAGGAACGACCATCAGGCTCCTGAAGCATGGATAATTTCACTCACCTCAACTCTGAACTGGTTCCACAACCTTCAACTCACTTTCAAGAACTCTACAACATTTTTACTTACTTATTCATGATGTGATCATTTATGTATTTGCATAATTTGTCTTCCTTTGCACATTAGGTCTTTGCTTATATATAGCAGGAGTTTCGAAACTGGGGTCCATGGACCCCTCGGCTAATGGCAGGGTTCAATGGCATAAAAACAAGTTGGGAACCCTGGATATATAGTTTTTTGTAAACTCTAACTACCTAAAAAAACTGAATCTGAAGGTGGTACATAAGTATAACATATAACCTAGATGTACTGCGATAATGAATTTGATTTTGATTATTTTAGGGCAAAACAACAGAGTTTTTGCTGGTGTCCTGGCCAACAGAGACCCTTCAATTAACATCGGTAAAACAGTGATCTTGTCATTTCCGGGAGCTTTCTGCATGGAACTCTCTGTTATCCTTCTCACACTAGACAGTGACGATATTTCAAAAGTATCTCTTCGGGTGTCCAAGGGCACAGAAAGCTGTAGAAATGCACATTTTTTCAGTGAGAGAGACACTTACACAAATTTTTTACAGTTCCATTCCCACATAAAGCTAGCATTCTTTTGAAACAGTGGAATACACACCAGACTTTTAGGAATCTTACAGAAACTGGCTGACCTAGCCATCAGACCAGCAGTAGCATTTTTTTTTGGGAAACCTTAGTATAAACCAAGAGGATTGCCAAACCTCCCAAGGAGATACCTTCATTGCTGAGACCTTGATTGGTAGCATAGCAGTTAGGAGCTGAAACACTCCTTCAGGACTCTGATGAATCCTCTTGTGTACTGATGAAAGGTCTTGGCCCGAAATGTTGACTGCTTATTATCTTCCATAGATGCTTCCTGGCTTACTGAGTGCCTTCGGTACTTTATGTGTGCTGATCTGGATTTCCAACAATCTCTTGTGTTTGTGCTTGTTTGGCAAGTGATCCCTTGACTGATTTATATATTAATTACAGATATAGAACAGCCCTTCTGGGCCAACAAGTCACGCCACCCAGCAACCCAGCTACTCAACTCTAACCTAATCTCAGGTCAAATTACAATATCCAGTTAACCTACCAATCATCTTTAGACTGTGGGTGGAAACCAGAGTACCCGGGGGAAATCCACGCGCACTTGGGAAGATGACACAAACTTTCTTACAGAGGAAACTAGAATTGAACTCTGAACTCCAACGCCCCGAGCTGTAATGGCACTGCACCATCCACTACCCAATTGTGGCTCCCCATTTTCTGCTGGTTCTTTGCATATTCCTGTCTTCCAGTAGTACACATCTGGTAAGGAAGGAGTAGTGGTTGGGGGAAGGAATGGTTGGGAGTGATTTGTTGAGAATATATATCACCCAGCAGATTACACTTACATCACAAACAAACACCATCAGTCTTCTGTTATTTGCATCAATGGCCTTTTCAATTATAGCTGCCTAGCTTCAGGGCAAGGTACCATTGACAAAATGTACCGCAGCAACTATATATCGCTTACTTCATCACCTCCTTCTGAAACAAAATATGTTCAGATGTTTCATTAACAAGAGAAATAGCTACAATGGAAACTTTGTGGGGTTGCTAGAGTAGCAACACACATGGCCTCCTCTACTGGCATGATGAGGCCACTCTCAGGCTGGAGGAGCAACACCTCATATTCCGTCAGGGCAGCCTCCAACCTAACTGCATGAATATTGATTTTGCTAACTTCTGGTAAAACCTGCTCCCTCCCCTTCCTGTCTTTTTCCATTCCACTTCCTGGTTCCATCTGACCCCTTCTCTTCTCCTCATCTGCTCCTCCCTCTGGTGCCCTTTCTCCTTCCCACTCTCCTCTTCTATCAGATTCCTTCTTCTTCTGCCTTTTACCTTTTCCACCTATCACCTCCCAGCTTCTCACTCCATCACGCCCCCTCACCCTCGTACCTTCCCCCTCATCTGGTCTCACCTATCACCTTGCAGCTCGTACTCCTCCCCCTCCCCCCACCTTCTTATTCTGGCTTCTTCTTCCTTCCTTTCCAGTCCTTGGCCTGAAACATTGACTGTTTAATAATTTCTATAGATGCTCCCTGATCTGCTGAGTTCCTCCAGCATTTTGTGTGTGTTGCTCTGGATTTCCAGCATCTGCAGAATCTCATGTGTTAATGATAGATTAGTTGCCCATCTGCTGTCAGTTACTAAATGTGCAACACTTCTAACCACAGCTCAGGTTGCCCACATTGCTTGGTCACTGAGCTGGATCTCTCACATCCAGTTCTCACTTTCTTCCAAGTGTTCCATCATACAGCTCCACCCATTGAATCATAATTTTGCAAATCATTTTCAGTATTGCATAATATTATTATTTATTTTTACCAACATCCCTGAGTGAGAATAAATAACCTCTGTAAACTTCAGACAGAAATTGCTCACAAGTGTGATACTGGGGAGAGAGAGTGGTATGTTCACAGATAGCACTTCTATGTTAGCTGGCTACTTTCTACTGAGATTTGCTAATTTGTTCACAGTGTCGTATATTACCTTCTCCAGTTCAAAGGCACAATCATAATTACACGTGATATACTTCATAAACTGGAAAAAAATATTAGCTCTATAAAACTGAGTTCATCATTCTCAGATCTTCAGCTAGCCATGAACTCTGCCCGCTGCCTTGTTAACACAATCTTATTGAAATTTTACAGGCTAGAATCTAGTCAGGGAGTTTGGGGATTAATATAGAGAAGCTCAAATACCCAGAAGTGAGCTAAGGGCTGGAATCTAATCAAGGGGTTTGGAAAACTTCTATTGTAAATTGGGGATGGGTATAGGCTGGAATCTAATTATGAGCTTCAAGTGATTCATATACAGTATGGAATCACAGATACCTAAGAATCATTCACAGGCTAGAATCTAACCAAGGAGTTCAGGGTGTATATAAATAAAGGAGTTTAATTTAGGATTTTCTAATACTATGGTTATATTTTATTTATTTTTATTTAGAGATACAGCACATTTAGAGATACAGGCCCTACCAGCCCTATAAGCTGCATTGTGCAGCAACCCACCTATTTAACTCTAGACTAATCACAGGACAATTTCCAATGACCAATTAAACTATTAAATGGTACATCTTTGGACTGTGGGAGGAAACCAGAGCACTTGGAGGAAACCCACACGCTCACGGGAAGAAACGTACAAACTTCTTAGAGAGGATGCCAGAATTGAACTCCAAGCTCTGACACCCCGAGCTGCAGTAGTGTCGCGCTAGCAACTGCACAGTGATTTAAAGTTATACATACCTTCTAAGGACACTAGGAAGCCAAGTGGTTTCAATAGCTCCTCAGTCAGAATTGTTGACATTAACTTTGTCAATTTGTAGCAAATGATTAAATCCAAAATTAACTGTACAGGTTTTTGAATCCAGTTCAACAAACTCAAAATGCTGGAGAAACTCAGCAGATCAGGCAGCATCTACAGAAACAAATGAACAGTTAACATTTTGGGTCGAGACCCTTCATCAGGACTAGAAAGTAAGTGGGAAGAAGTCAGGGTAAAAAGGTGGAGAGGGCAAGGGGACTGAAGACCAGCAAGAAGGTGAAAGGTGAAGACAGGTGGGTGGAAAAGGTAAAGTGCTGGAGAGAAAGGAATCTGATAGGAGAGGAGAGTGGACCGTGGGAGAAAGGAAGAAAGGAAGGAGGAGGGGCACCAGAGTGGAAAATAGAAATAGAAGAAGAGTGAAGGGAGAGGGGAAAAGTAGAAAAGACAAAAACAAATTACTGGAAGAGAAATCGATATTCATGTCATCAGGTTGGAGGCTATCCGGACGAAAAATGAGGTGTTGCTCCTTCATCCTGAGTGGCTTCATCTTGGCAGAAGAGGAAGCCATGTCAGAATGGGAATGGGGATAGGAATCAAAATGGCTGGCCACCAGGAAATCCCACTTTTAGCAGATGGTGCGAAGGTGCTCGACAAAGTGCTCTCCTAATTTTCAACGAGTCTCGCCAATGTAGAGGAGTCTGCATCAGGAGCACCGGACGCAATAAGCGGTCCCAGCAGATTCACAGGTGAGATGTTGCCTCACCTGGATGCACTGTCTTGGGCTTTGAATGGAGGAGTGGGAGGAGGTGAATGGGTAGGTGTAGCATTTCTGTCACTTGCAATGATGGATGCCAGGAGGGAGATTAGTGGGTAAATCGATTGGACAAATGTGTGTTGCTCTGGATTTCCAGCATCTGCAGAATCCCTTGTGTTTATAATTTGAATACAGTTTGTTTGTTTGTTTGTTTTCTTCTTTTCTAATGTTTAATGTTATTTCCAGTACACAAGGTAGAGGGGAAAAGATAATCGTTACTCCGGATTCAAAGCAGCACAAAATAAACAATCAGATAAAGAATACAACAATAAAAAACACAACAAATATAAATACATAAGATAACTTATATACATAGCAACATACACAAAATGCTGGAGGAACTCAGCAGGCCAAGCAGAGTCTATGGAAAGAGTAAAAGGTCAACTTTTTGGGCAGAGACCATTCATCAGGACTTAACTGTCTACTGTTTACTCTTTTCCATAGATGCTGCCTGGCATGCTGAGTTCCTCCAACATGTTGTGTGTATTACTTTGATTTCCAGCATCTGTGCAGATTTTCTCTTGTTTGTAATTCAACTTATTAGAACATAGAATAGTACAGCACAATACAGACCCTTTGGCCCACAATGTTGTGCTGACCCTCAAACCCTGCCTCCCATATAACCCCCCACCTTAAAGTCCTCCATATACCTGTCTAGTAGTCTCTTAAATTTCACTAGTGTATCTGCCTCCACCACTGACTCAGGCAGGGCATTCCATGCACCAACCACTCTCTGAGTAAAATACCTTCCTCTAATATCCCCCTTGAACTTCCCACCCCTTACCTAAAAGCCATGTCCTCTTGTATTGAGCAGTGGTGCCCTGGGGAAGAGGTTCTGGCTATCCACTCTATCTATTCCTCTTATTATCTTGTGCACCTCTATAATGTCTCATCTCATCCTCCTTCTCTCCAAAGAGTAAAGCCCTAGCTCCCTTAATCTCTGATCATAATGCATACTCTCTAAACCAAGCAGCATCCTGGTAAATCTCCTCTGTACCCTTTCCAATGCTTCCACATCCTTCCTATAGTGAGGTGACCAGAACTGGACATAGTACTCCAAATGTGGCCTAATCAGAGCTTTATAGAGCTGCATCATTACATCGCGACTCTTAAACTCTATCCCTTGATTTATGAAAACTAACACCCCATAAGATTTCTTAACTACCCTATCCACCTGTGAGGCAATTTTCAGGGATCTGTGGACATGTACTCCCAGATCCCTCTGCTCCTCCACACTACCAAGTATCCTGCCATTTACTTTGTACTCTGCCTTGTAGTTTGTCCTTCCAAAGTGAACTACCTCGCACATCTCTGGGTTGAACTCCATCTGCCACTTCTCAGCCCACATCTGCATCCTATCAATGCCTCTCTGTAATCTTCGACAATCCTGTACACTATCTACAACACCACCAACCTTTGTGCCATCTGCAAACTTGCCAACCCACCCTTCTACCCCCACATCCAGGTGGTTAATAAAAATCATGAGAAGTAGAGGTCCCAGAACAGATCCTTGTGGGACACCACTAGTCACAGTCCTCCAATCTGAAAGTACTCCCTCCACCACGACCCTCTGCCTTCTGCAGGCAAGCCAATTCTGAATCCACCTGGCCAAACTTCCCTGGATCCCATGCCTTCTGACTTTCTGAATAAGCCTACCGTGTGGAACCTTGTCAAATGCCTTACTAAAATCCATATAGATCACATCCACTGCACTACCCTCATCTATATGCCTGGTCACCTCCTCAAAAAACTCAAAGATTGATTATATATATAGTTTGATTGTATATCTATAAAGTGACACTCAGCACAGGAGTGTCTGTACATTAGGTGACTGGCAGGAAATGATAAAGTAGTGGGTGGGTGGGTTAGTGGGTGGAGGTGTTGATCAGCCTTACTGCTTGGGAAAGTGATTATAATTGAGACTTGTGGTCCTGGTGTGAATGCTATGTGGCATCCCTGATGGGAGTGGGACAAACAGTCCATGAGCAGGGTGGGTGGGACCCCTCATGATGTTACTGGCCCTTTTCTGGCACCTTTCTGTATATATGTCCTTGATGACAGAATTTACTGAGGATTTGAAATACAAAATAAGCATAATCAATTCTGACCAAGGAGATATGAAACCCGTTTGGTTTGCTAATGTCTTTACAAGATACGCGTGCCTTTAAACCACTGTGATGCTGTTGATTCCTAATAAATGGGATTGGGCAGTGAATGCTGACTTTGTCAATGATCTCACTTTCCTTGAAAGAAAAAAATAATGAAAGGATTCATTTTCTTTTTGTATAGATGTATGTCTTTATGTTTCTAGCAAAGGAGAGCCTGCAGGTTAGCCTCAGGCAAGGTGTAGCACCTGCTTAGCAAAACCACCGCCACCCACCCCCCCCGCGCCTCTTCCCGAATCAAGATCACGTGGTGGTTGGTCGGTTGAGCAGCTGAGCAGACAGTCTCCAAGAAGTATTGATATTGGCTGAAAGACACTGCTCAGTAGAAGGTAACGGCAAACACTTCTGTCTAAAAATTTGCTGAGAGCAGTCATGGTTATGGATAGACCACGATCACCCTTATCATACGACATGGCACATAACGAGTGCACGACTGATATATGTATACATTGGGGAGTAATTTTCATGTTGAAATCCAAACAAGAACTTTGGGTTAAGTGTCATAGAACACTACAGCACAGGCCCTTTGGCCCATCCAGTCCTTGCCGTACTGTTATTCTCCCTAGTCCCTCCACCTGGACTGTATCCTTCCACAACCCTCCCATTCATGTGGATAAATCTTTGCCTGGGAATGAAAAAAAAACTATCTGACTAAAACACAAGATTCCGTCGATGCTGGAAATGTTGAGAAACAGGCAGAAAATTCTGCAGGGATTGTGAGTCAAGCATCTATGAAGGGAGAAGAATGGTTAATGATTCAGCCGAGACCCTTCATAAGGACGAGAAAGGAAGAGGGCAGGTGCCAGACTAATAGATATTGACTCAGCAATTAGTGTTTGTTAACTGACCTGACTATGGCTGTCCAGCGCAAACCCAAGCAGAGCTGGAGGGTAGTACTGCATTCATTTGAGTTAGGGATGATTTTTCCCTAATTGGTTGTCTATTATTCCCTTATGGAGAATACCTGTGCACGATTTTATTTAAAGTGGGGAGGCTGATGCCCAATCAACCACCACACAGCCCAGTCTCTCAGTCTGACCTGACCTGGAAGCATCTGCAGGAACAGAAAAGGAAGGACATGTCGTCTAGCAAGTACATGAGCATCTCAAAGTTCAAAGATCAAGGACCGAGGACGCTCACAGTAAACTCAAAGTAAACCATCCCAAACTACATAAATTATTGAGCTGACATGATTCAACTGGACCATGGACCACTGTGTTGCATCAGTAAGCACACACACCCAAACCAACCCCAACCTGACACACGTGAACAAGAGTCGGCCATTTTATCCTCAAGTCTACTCTACATTTATAGATCATAGAACAATACTGGCCCATCAGCCCACGATGTTGTGCAGATTTTTTAACCTACTCTGAGATAAATCTAACATTCCTCTTCCACAAAATATCCACTTTTCTTTCATCCATGTCCATCAAGGTCTCTCTTAAACATCCCTAATGAATCTGCCTCACTACATCACTGTGTCAGCGCGTTCCACTCGCTGCGTAAGAAAAACTTACCTCTGGCATTCTCTTTCTACGTTCCTCCAAATTATGGTCTCACATATTAGCCATTTCCAGCCTGGAAAACGAGCTGACTATCCACTCAATCTATAATTTATTCATAAGATCAGAATCTCATTTATTATCACTATCATATTTTCAAAGTTCAAAGTTAATTGATTATCAAAGTAGATATTGTGTATGTCACCATATGCACTGTACCACACTGAGATTCACATTGTTACAGGTGTTCACAGTAGGACAAAGAGGTGCAATAGAATCACTGAAAACTGCACACAAAACCAATAAGCAACCAGTTTGCAAAAGAAGACAAACTATGCAAATACATCAACATCACATTATAATAAATATATATAAGTAAATAAATAATGCTGAGGACACGAGTTATAAAGTCCTTGAAAGGAGATCATAGGCTGTGTTCAGTCATCAGTTCAATGTTAAGGTGAGGGAAGTTATCCCCTCTGGTTCAGGAGCCTGCTGGTTGAACTGTTCCGGAACCTGGTGGTGTGGGATCTAAGATTCCTGTATCTACCTCCCCATGGTGGTGGCGAGAAAGAGCATGGTCTGGATGGTGGGGATTCTTGATGGCAGATGGTGTTAATGTGTGGCAGTTCTCCATGTTGATGTGTTCAATGGTGGGGTGCATTTTCCTGTGATGGACTGGACTGTATCCACTTCTTGTCAGCTTTTCTGTTCCTGGGCTTTGGTGTTTCCCCACCAGGCTGTGATGCAGCCAGTCCAGGATACTCTCCACGTGCATCTATATAAGTTTAATCAAAGTTTCAGCTGATATGCCAAACCTGTGCAAACTTCTCAGAAAGTAGAGGCGCTGCCATGACATTTTTGAAATGGGATTAACGTGCTAACAGGATGTAATAACACTCAGGAATATAGTTACTGACCTTCCCTAATTCCGATCCCCTAGTGAGAACTGGCTCATGGACCCAACAGTTTTCTATCATTCATGTACCTTATCTGAGAGATTCTTAAAATCCCCTAATGCCTACCACGACTAGTTGTGAATTCCACTCTCTGTGTAAATAAAATCTACCTCTGACATCTCTCCCCTCTACTTATCTCTAATCTCACCTTAAAATGATGTCCCCTCATGTTAGTCATTTCTGCCCTGGGGAAAAGCCGCTGGCTATTCACTTTACGCTACACCTCTGTGAAGTTGCCTCTCACCCTCCTGCTGACTTCCTCCAGCATCTCGTGTGTTACTGGTGAGCAGAATGGCCTGCCTGTGCTGACAGTGCCCACCCGACACTCTCCTTCCCAAATGCCCCGCACACCTCCTGTGCCTGTTTGTATCTATAGATTCCTCCAGGCTTTTTTGTAAATGAACCTGCAAAACAGACTGCTGGAAGTGAAGGTACCATGTCACATCCCGGAGAATCATTAAATCTGCCACTACAGCTGGAGGGGAATCCAGCTGTGAAAAGCCCCTCTTGACACTAAGCTGAAGTGGATGACAGCGGATGTGGAAATGTATTCATTGACTCGGGTCGGTTGCATCAGTGTGTGCTGGCGAGGCTTGGCTTCCAACAACATGCTGACCACTTCCTATTAAGGCCGGCATCAGCCTACCAGCCATCAAGGACATACATACAGAAAGTTGCCAGAAATGGTCCAGTAACATCATGAAGGATCACACCCACCCTGCTCATGGACTGTTCATCCCACTCCCATCAGGGGGAGGCTAAGTAGCATTCACATCAGGACCACCAGACTCAAAAACAGTTACTTTATGGACATGCATTCAATCTATGTATATAAGCTATCTTCCATATGTATATTTATTGTGTTTTTTTATTATTACTGTTGTTTTTTGTGCTGCATCGGATCTGGAGTAACAATTATTTCATTCTCCTGTACACTTGTGTACTGAAAATGACATCAAACAATCTTGAGTATTAAATATGAGAAGGGCCTTGCTGCATGAATGACAGGATTATTATTCATCACTTGCATTGGTCATGGAGTTACACAGCAGAGAGAAAGGCCCATCGGCCAGTCATATCCAGACTGACTCTTTTAATCAAAGTAAAAGAAAATTTATTATCAAAATACGTATGTTTTGATAATACGTATATCAAAACGTGGATGCTTCCTATTGTGGGGAGTCTAGGTCTATTAGGTCGGAATCGAAGAACATTCATTTAGAACAGAGATGCGGAGGAATTTCTTTCATCAGAGAGTGGTGAACCTGTGGAATTCATCACCACAGATGGCTGTGGAGGCCAAGTCATTGGGTATATTTAAAGTGGGGGTTGATCGGTTTTTGATTAGCAAGGCTGTCAAAGCTTACGCGGAGGAGGCAGGAGAATGGGGTTGAGAGGGATAATAAATCAGCCAAGATGGAATGGCAGAGCGGACTTGAGGGGCCAAATGGCCTAATTCTGCTCTTGTGTCTTATGCTCTTACATGTTTCTACATACTCTCCCGAGATTCTTTTTTTTGTGGGTATTTACAGGAAAATAAATACAATATAACTTATGAAAAACTATGTTTAAACAAAGACTGACAAGCAACCAATATACAAAAGAAGACAAATTGTGCAAAAAATACTAATACCGAGACCCTAATCGCTTGTTGTTTACCCCTTGACCCTATCCTAATATACATAATATGTATATTAGAATAGTATTGATCTATATCCTGCCTATTAAAATATCTCCAAATGCCTCTGAACCATATTGACTGTGTCTCAGTCCACCAGCACCTCTGGCAGCACGACCCAGATACCATCAGTATGAGAGTGAGAACCAGGCCTATCATCATGGGCAGATGTCGTGGAACTTTGTTGTTTTGTATCAGCAGTTCTGTGAAATTCATGTAGTGGCCAATTCAATAGGTACATTTGTACACCTGCTTGTTAATGCAAATGTCTTATCAGCCAATCATGTGGTACCAACTCAATGTATAAAAGCATGCAGACGTAGTCAAGAGGTTCAGTTGTTGTTCAGACCAAATATCAGAATAGGAAGATATGTGATCTAATAAACTTTGAGGGTGGAATAATTATTGGTGCCAAATGGGGTGGTTTGAGTACCTCAGGAACTGCTGATCTCTCCTGGGATTTTCATGCATAGCAGTCTCTAGAGTTCATAGAGAATGGTGCAAGAAACAAAAAAAAAGACATTCGGTGAGTGGCAGTTCAGTAGTGGAAAATGCTTTGTTGCCTTGTCGATGTGGAGATGTCAGAGCAGACTGGCCAGACTGGTTCAAGCTGACAAGAAGGCAACAGTAACTCAAATAACCATGTGTTACAACAGTGGTAGGAAAAAGAGCATCTCTAAATGCACAACATGTCAAATTTTGAAGTGGTTGGGCTACAGCAGCAGAATACCAGGAACATACACTCAGTGACCACTTTATTAGGTACAATAGATATCTAACAATGCGACCGTTGAGTGTACATAAAAAGATTAAAGATTAACTTTATTTTGTCACGTACATTGAAACTTAGTGAAATGTGAGTTTCCATCAAATCAAGTCAGCAAGGATGTGCTGAGGCAGCTCGGAAGTGTTGCCACGATTCCAGAACCAACACAAACATGCCTACAAGTCACTAATTGTACTACAAATTATAACAAAATTAATGAAAACATAAAGAAATAGTGCAAAAGGGCAGGAAAATAGTGAGAAATATGCACCAAATGCTGGAGGAAATCAGTAGGTCAGGCAGCATCTCTGTTACCGTTTCGGAGTGAGGCCCTTCAAAAGAACTGGAAAGGAAGGGGGAAGAAGACAGAATAAGAAGGTGGGGGGGGGGAGGAGCGAAAGCTGGAAGATGGTAGGTGATGCCAGGGGGGGTGGGAGAAGGGTAATCCAAGAAAGGGTAGGTGGCTGTGGTTGGGAGTCTGGGTCAGCATATTGGGGTGGCGTTGATGGGTTTATGGTCTATTCAGAAACCTGTTGGTGGAGGGCAGGAAGCTGTTCCTACACTTTCTGAGTATTTCTGTGTAAACACTTAACCTTCATGTACCCTCCCCTCCCCCCATAAAACACTTTCCATCTCTTCTTCATGTCAGGTCAAGTCAAGTGCACAATTAAGATGAGGTCTGTGTACAATGAAAAGCTCAGGCGCTTAGGTTCAGACCAGTCTCAGCAGATAAATTATGCATAAATTATCCATTAATTATACAAACAGTGAAGAGAAAGACTGTGTAAAACAAGACATTAGTGCAAGAAAATCGGCAGCAATTCCATGTTTGCAAGAGCTGGTCTGTAGTGTTCCGCTGCTAAGGTAAGATCTTGTGCAGGTCAGTGTGAAGAAGCTGATGGATGTAGATGTTCCTGAACCTAGTGTTGTGGGACTTTAGGCTTCTGTATCTCCTATGTGATGGAAGCAAAGAGAAGAGGATGTGTCCCGGATGGTGGGGATCTTCGCTGGTAGGAGCTGCCCTCTTGGGGCAGCGTCTTCCGTAGATGCTGTCAGTGCCCACTACTCCCTGCCGTCTCCTTGACGGCCTCTGGCAGACTTCGAGCTACTTATCAGAATGAGACCCAGAATCCGGCCTATTGTCATCAACATGTTGTGAAATGTGTTGGTTTGTGTCAGCAATTTTGTGAAATACACTCAGTGGCCACTTCAGGTACATTTGTACACCTGCTCGTTAATGCAAGTATCCGACAGCCAATCAGGTGGCAGCAACTCAATGCAGAAAAGCACGCAGGCATGGTTAAGAGGTTCAGTTGTTGTTTGGGCCAAGCATCAGAATATTATTTATTTATTTATTTATTGAGATTCAGCATGGAATATGGCCTTCTGGTCCTTTGAGCCGTGCTGCCCAACAGCCCCCCAGTTTAACCCTAACCCAATCATAGGACAATTTACAATGACAATTAACCTAGTAAACAGTATGACTTTGGATTCTGAGAAGAAACTGGGGCACCCGGAGAAAATCCATGCATTCCATGGGGAAGATGTACAGACTCCTTACAGTTGACATCGGAATTGAACTCTGAACTCCAACGCCCCAAACTGTAATAGCGCCACACTAACCGTTACACTACCGTGATGTAAATGATGTTGACCGTGGAATGATTGTGAGAGCCAGTTGGGGTGGTTTGTGTTTTGCAGAAACTGTTCATCTCCTGGGGTCTTCATGCATAACAGTGCCTAGAGTTCACAGAGAATGGCACAAGAAGCAAAATATATCCAGCGAGTGGATGTTGTGTGGGCAAAAGTGCCTTGTTGGTGAGAAAGGCCAGAGGAGGATAGCCAGACTGGTTCGCACTGACAGGAAGGCGATGGTAATTCGAACAAATACACACTACAGAACTGGCGTGCAGAAGAACATCTTTGAACACACAGTCAGATGAACTGTAGCAGCAGAAGCCCATAACCAGGTTCCACTTCTATGACCACTTTACTAGGTACACTCCTGTACCTTAAAATGTGGTCCCTGAGAGTGTGTAATTCTCTTTAGGTGTAAAATTTTATGTGTGTTATATCTGCAGAATTCAGTGTGTGTGTGTGTGTGTGTGTGTGTGTGTGTGTGTGTGTGTGTGTGTGTGTGTGTGCAAAAGAGAGAGGGATACACTATTTTTAAATGCAGAGTGCTGAAGTGGGTGTACCTGACAAATGTGTGTTTGATTACCTATCAGTACAATGAACACACTCCTTTGCCCTATTCAGGCACCAAGAGCCAGATCACTCGCCGACAGTTAATCACTTGGGGCGAGGTACATAGTAAAAATAATTGTGAACGCGTTGAAAGAAAAAAAAACTCCAATTTCTTTTTTTCTTATTTAGCCTAACCTCACAAATGTCTTTGAGTGTTTCTTTCAATAGACTCACTGAAAATAAATTAAGAGCTGACAAGTCTGTGTGGAGTTGAAATACATTTCCATTCAATGTCACGGATCTACATCATGCACTGCCTACAAACGGGAGCAAGTTTTCCTGGAGTTTATAAAGCCCAGGGGTGTCTGTACTTTATTTATATTACATAGGATCAGAATCACAATCAGAATTTGGTTTAATATCACTGGCATATGTTGTGCTTTGTTATACAGCAGCAGTTCAGTAGTACAGTGCAATATATAAAAGCAATAAGTCATAATAAGAAATATATATACTGTGTATATATAAAATTAAATATATATAATTAATATATATACAGAATATGTCATGATTTTATTTTTGGTTCGTAGCAGCTGTACAGTGCAGTACATAAGAATCATATAAATGATAAGATATTTCTATCGTCCATCATCAGAGATCCTCACCACCCAGGCCATGCTCTTTTCTCGCTGCTGCCATTAGGTAGAAGGTACAAGTGCCTCAGGACTCACACCACCAGGTTCAAGAACAGTTACTACCCCTCAGCCATCGGGCCCTTGAACAAAAGAGGGTAACTATACTCGCTTGCCCCATCCATTGAGATGTTCTCACAGCCAATGATCTCACTTTAATGAATCTTACCTCGTTATTTCATGTTCTTGTTATTTATTGCTAATTATTTATATTTATATTTGCATTTGCAGTGTGTATATATATATATACACACACACATCATCATTATTTTGTGCTGTGCTGTATGACATGGGCGATTATGGTCTATTCGTGACCATGATTATTCTTGGCAAATATTTCCACAGAAGTAGATTGCCATCATCTTCTTCTGAGCAGTGTTTTTACAAGATGGATGGCCCCAGTCATTGTCAATACTCTTCAGAGATTGTCTGCCTGGCATCAGTGGTTGTATAACCCAGACTTGGGGCACGCATCAGCTGCTCATAGGACCATCTACCACCTATTCCCACGGCCTCATGTGATTCTACTCGGGTAGGTGGGGGGGGGGTGCTACACCTTGCCCAAGGGTGACCTGGAGACCAATGGAGGGAAGGAATGCCTTACACCTCCTTTGGTAGAGACATATCTCTACCCCACCACCCAATATAGTCTATAAATTAAATTAAATATGTACATAAAAAAGAGCCAAAATGCAGTGAGTTAATGTTCATTGCCCATTCAGAAATCTGATGGTAGAGTGGAAGAAGCTGTTCCTAAAATGTTCTTCAGGCTCTCGTAACTCCCCCTTGGTGGCAGTAATGAGAAGAAGGCATGTTCTGGATGATGGGGGTCCTCAATGATGGATGCCAGATTCTTGAGACATTGCCTATGGGACATGTCCTCGATGGTGGGGAGGCTAGTGCCAGTGAGGAGCTTGCTGCATTTAAAACCCTCTGCATCTTTTTCCCATCGTGTGCATCGGTGCCTCCATACCAGATGTTGATGCAACCAGACAGAGTGCTCCCATGGTACATCTGTAGAAATTTGTGGGAGGCTTCAGGCTTCTGCACCTCCTGCCTGATGGTAACAGTGAGAAGATGTCATGGCCTGAATGATGGGAGATCCTTGATGATCAATGCTGACTTCATGAGGCAGCAACTCCAGTAGTTGCCAGCAATGTTCAGTGACTCTTAAACTGAACTTCTAACTTAACAAGACTTAACTTTTATACTGAATACAGTCATCGTATTTGAACACATGGTCTAAACTTTACCACTGTTCAGGCCTTTGGAATTTTTTAATCCAGAAAGGGTTGTTGCTGTTTGATGGGCTGTGTGGTTCAAAGGGCCAGAAGGGCTTATTCTGTACTGTATCTCTAGACTCATAGAAATGTACAGCACAGAAACTGGCCCTTTGGCCCATCTAGTCCATGCTGAAAACTTTAAAACTGCCTACTCCCATCAACCGGCTCTGGGAACATAAACCTCTATACCCTTACCATCTGTGTACCCATCCAAACTTCTCTTAAACTTTGAAATCAAACTCACATGCACCACTTGCACTAGCAACTTGTTCTATACTCTCACAACCTTCTGAGTGAAAAAGTTTCCCCTCATGTTCCCCTTAAGTGTTTTTCCTTTCACTCTTAGCCCATGACCACTGGTTGTAGTCCCACGCAACCTCAGTGGAAAAAGCCTCCATGCATTTACCCTATCTAAGGCCCTCTTCATTTTGTTTTCCTCTATCAAATCTCCTCTCAAACTTCTAAGGAATGAAGTCCTAACCTATTCAATCTTTCCTCATAAATAAATAAATAAATAGAATCACCACCACCTCCCCACCTTCCCAACCAACAAGCAGGAGGGCAGAGGATGCAGAAACAGCTGACTCAGCCTCAAATAGAAGTTTGTGCGACCTGAAGACGTGAGCAAAGTGACACCTCATCAAGTGTGACAAACTGCAGTGTTTATCAAGCATTATCACTGCAATTAAAATTGAAAAGGAGGATTTGCAAATGAAGAGAATTGCTTTACATGAAAAGAAACACAATTTTAATGAAGGATTTTCAATCAAATGGGAAACTTAATTGAGATTTTAATTTGCACGCCACATTGAAGCAAGGAAGTGTTTGAATTGGGGTCACGTATTGCGGAGAACAAAAACCATTATGAAGTGTTTATTTTACTGAATAAAAAGCAGAAACTCATTTTTTAATAAACAGAGGTCAGACTACGATAACAAGTACACTCAGTTTATTAGGCACACCTGTACACCTGCTTATTAATGCAAATATATAATCAGCCAATCATGAGGCAGCTGCTCAATGCATAAAAGCATGCAGACATGGTCAAGAGGTTCAGTTGTTCAGACCAAAGATTGTAATAGGGAAGAAATGTGATCTATGTGATTTTGACCGTGGAATAATTGTTGATGCCAGATGGGGTGGTTTGAGTATCTCAAAGACTGCTGATATCCTGGGATTAGAGTCAACAGTCCCTAGAGATTACAGATAATGGTGTGAAAAACTAAAAAAAAAATCCTGTGCATGGCAGTTCTGTGGGTGAAAATGTGCTGTTAATGAGAAAGGTCAAAGGAGAAAAACCAGACTAGTTCAAGCTGACAGGAAGGCAACTATAACTCAAATAACCATGCATTGTGCACAGTGCTGTACAGAATGCACAGCATGTTGAACCATGAAGTGGATGGGCTATATCAGAAGAAGACCACGAATATACACAGGAGGTACCTAATGAAGTGGTTGCTGAGTGTATATCAGTAAACAATCTCTCCACACGTTGGCAGTGAATGAGAAACCTTTTGTCTTTGGTCTCCATCATATGAGGTGAGCAAGGTCTATCTGCTGGTTCCTCCTCACCGCCAGGCACTGTGAGCTGACACCTTCTGACCTTCGTATAAGATGCAGTTGGGGCACATAATTGCCAAAACCACCTCATGGTCACGGAAACAGATTATGTACATTAATAATCACCACAACCAATTTAGAATCATACACCGGAAAAGGAAGTTGTTTAGCCTGAAGAAGATTCTTGGCCCGAAACATTGACTGTTATTCTTCTCTATAGAGGCCGCCTGGCCTGCTGAGCTCCTCCAGCATTTTGTGTGTGTTGCTTGGATTTCCAGCAAACATTGTAGGCTGAAGGACCTATACTGTGCTATACTGTTCTGTTCTATGTTCCACACAAAGAATTTCTAATTTCTAACAGGATTGAACCTGTTTCTCTAAAGCTGTAAGGTAACTCCAGTAACGTATGAGGGGTTTTGGCCTCCAACACCCTCTCATGCATCACTCTCCTCACACGTGACTCCCCAAAGGTGATTAATGTTTTTCACACACCCTCTCTAGGTGGCTACTCATCTCTCTAAATGGAATTTGCTTCCTCTATCCGCCCAACAAGTTTTGCTAGCCAATTATCCATCCACACCAATATGTTATCTTCTCTATTCAGTGTCCACGTTATCAGGTACCTCCTGTAACTATAACGACAGGCTCCCCAAATGTTGGATTATTAGAACATAGAACATATACTCAGTTATCTCCTGTCACACCTCTGTACTTCATAAACTGGCCATTGAGTATATGTTCGTGGTCTTCTGCTGCTGTAGCCCATCCACTTCAAGATTTGATGTGTTGTGTATTCAGAGATGCTCTTCTGCACATCACTGTTGTAAAGTATGGTTGTTTGAATGATTGTCACCTTCCTGTCGGCTTGAAACAGTTCAACCGTAGTCCTCTGACCTCTCTTGTTAATGAGGTGCTTTCACCCACAGAACTGCCGTTCACTGGATGTTGTTTGTTTCTCACACCATTCTCTTTAAACTCTAGAGACCGTTGTGTGTGAAAATCCCAATGGATCAGCAATTGGGATACTCAAACCACTCCATGTGGCATCAATAATCTTTTCACAGTTATAGTCACTTTTGCATTTCACATTTCCTCCTCTACTTATGTTTGGTCTGTATAACAACTGAACATCTTGACCATGTTTTCATGTTTTTACGAATTCAGTTCCTGCCACATGATTGGCCAATTAGATATTTGCATTGATGAGCAGGTGGTCAGGTGCCCCTAATAAAGTGGTCACTAAGTGTATTGACATTTTTTGAAGGAATGGCTTGTAAAGTGGATAAAGTGGAACGAAACAGAGCACTTTCCAGAGGAGATATACTTTTAATTGGTCCTACTCTGAAGCAACTTTTCCTCAAGGAAGTTTGGTTGAAGTAGTGTCCTGGAGATAAAGCTTTTTTCTTGCAGATGTTTCTGGTGAAATTCAAGTGGAACCAGCAACATCAGTTGTGGTTCAGTGAGTATCCTTGTGCTGAAGAATAGTGTGCTCAACTCCCAGTCTAGCCACTGAGTTACTGTGGTGTGGCAGGATTGCTGCTCCGTTGCCAATGCTGTCACCTGATGAGATGTCAGACCAAAACCATGTCTACTCTGGAGTCAACCTGACAAATCCACATTCACTGTAGGGTGACAATGAAGTAATATTCTTAAAGCTGGCAATCTGATATTGGCCAGTCTCTGTAAATATTGAAGATTGATAGGTTCTTGATTAATAAAGGCATCAAAGGTTATGGGGAGAGGGCAGAATGAGGTTGAGAGGAATAATAAATGGCAGAGCAGACTCAATGGCCAAATGGCCTAATGCTCCTCCTCTGTTTTATTCATAGAATCATAGAAATTTACAGTATAATTACAGGCTCTTCGGCCCACAATGTCGTGCCGACCACGTAACCTACTCTAGAAACTGCCTAGAATTACCCTATTGTATAGCTCGCTATTGTTCTAAGCTCCATGTACCTATCTAAAAATCTGTTAAAAGACCCAATGTATCCACCTCTACCACTGTCGCTCGCCATTCTCCCCTGACCTCTCTCATTCCATGCACCCATCACTCTCTGTGTGAAAAACTTACCTCTGACATTCACCTTGTACCTACTTCCAAGTACCTCAAAACTATGCCCCCTCATGTTCGCCATTTTAGCCCCGGGAAAAGGCCTCCACACGATCAATGCCTCTCATCATCTTGTACACCTCTATCAGGTCACCTCTCATCATCCGTCGCTCCAAGGAGAAAAGGTCAAGTTCACTCAACCTGTTTTCATTAGGCATGCTCCCCAATCCAGGCAACATCCTTGTAAATCTCCTTTGCATTCTCTCTCTATAGTTTCCACATCCTTCCTGTAGTGAGGTGGCCAGAACCGAACACAGTACTCCAAGTGGGGTCTAACTGAGGTCTTATATAGCTGTAACATTACCTCACAGCTCTTGAACTCAATCCCATGGTTGATAAAGGCCCACACACCATACGCTGTCTTAACAACATTCCTATTGTCCTATGATCAGCAGCAGGTTGAGCAGCCTCTGCCGGAGGAAAGGAATTGCCTATGCTTTAGGTCGATATCCCACCCTATTATTATCTGCTCAGATTGGTCACTGTTGGTAGGATTGCACTGTATCAGATTGTTTGCAGGAATGTGGCAAGTGTGCATGTGTCTGTTAGATAGCGCGATGAATTGATTGGGCCTCTTACGTGTGCTAGTCCCTCTCTTCCTGCGCAGGCTTTTGAGTGTGCAGGCCTTTCGTCTCGGTGTGGCCGGTTCATCGCTCCCATGCTATAAGTTGCCCTGCGTGTACCATTACTGACAAATGAATTAGTAAAAATGTTTAACCATACTACCCTGTTGTCACGCTTGCTCCATGTATACATGACAGGAATCTTGCTAAGCATAAATTGTCCACCTCAAACATTATTCTATTGGCTACAAAGCATATTGGGAAGTCACACAAGGACTGTAAATGCATTCTGGGACAAGGCCATACCGAATCCCTATCTCAGGGACAATATAACATGGACAAAAGTATTGAGAAAATATTAATTGGAGATAGATAAATACATAACACAATTCTGGATTTTAATCTCATCATTATGGTTTCCAGGAGCTAAATACATCTTCCATCTTCCAGGCCATGATCTCTTCTCACTCTACCATTGGCCAAGAGGTACAAAAGATTTAGGACCCACACCGCCAGGCTCAAGAGCAGTTGTTACCCTACACTCATCAAACTGTTGAATCAGGTGGATAACTTCACTCACCCCAATACTGAATTGATTATACAACCTACAGACTCATTATCAAGAACTCTACGATTCTTGTTTCCAGTATTATTTGTTTGTCTGTTTGTTTGTTTGCACAGTTTGCGTTCTTTTGCACATTGTTTGCCTGTCAGACTTTGTGTGTATTTATTTCATTGATTCTATTGTATTCCTTTGTTTTCCTGCAAGAAATTAATCTCAAGGTAGTACATGATGACATATATGTACTTAGATAATAAATTTACTTTGCACTTTGAAATATGGTAACATCTAAAAACAAAAGATTCTGTAGTTGCTAGAAATCCAGAGTAATGTAACACACACAAAATGCTGGAGGAACTCAGCAGGTCAGGCAACATTTCTGGAGGTGAATAAACAGTTGACAGTTTGGGCAGTCTCTTCATCAGGACTATATGACAATATATATGTGCTTTGATAATAACTTTACTTTGAATTTTGACTTTGACAAAGGTTGCAATCTGTTGTCAAGAAGGGAATGAACAAAGATTTTTACCTCAACACCTCCCACTTCCATCCCTGTCGACTTGCTTTCCAACAATCTGCTTCACCAGTGACTGGGATTATTTTAGGCTTGAATTTGAATCTCATTCCTTGTGACTGAGGAAATAAATTAACTAGCAAGGGAGGTTTAACAACAGAGTGTTTAAAGCATCTCATGAAGTTACTGGAAAAGCATGCACAGACAAATACAGATAGAAGAGAGCTGCTGGACTTGATCAATGTCATCGAATGTCTATCTCGTTAACTTGTAGTCACTGGAGAAGAAAATGACATTGCACTGGTTTGTACTCTTTACATTTTCTTCTCTCAATGAGTGAGCGCTTTTTGTTTACACACTTTTTCTCTGCTCTCTTCTGCAGTCGACTGTTGTATGCATTGGGTATGATCCACTTTGAGATATAACACCTCTCCACAACTAGTATACAGGGACTGCTGTCTGTACTAATGGCTTTGACCAACTCTACCCAGCAAACTCCCATTTCCGGTGGCTTGCTTGATGAACACTTCCTTCTCCCCCATTTTCCAATATTTCTCACATCAATAAATATTTTTTAAACAGAAATGTGAGGGAAATAACAATTAAATTGGGTTTATTATCACTGCCAAATGTCATGAAATTTGTTGTCTTGTGACAGCAGTACAGTGCAGTACATAAAAAATAACTCTTAAGCTACAAAACTTTAAAGTGCACAAGATGTATAAAAAGATAGTGCTCATAGACCTTTCAGAAATATGAAACAGTACAAGCTGTTCCTGAATCATTTAGTATAGTTCTTCAGGCTTCTGTACCTCCTCCTTAATGGTAGTAATGCGAAGAGGGCATGTCCCAGACGATGAGGGGTTTTGATAATAGATGCTGCCTTCTTGAGGCATGGCCTCTTGGAGATGCCCTGAATGGCAGGGAGGGTTGTGCCTGTGATGGAGCTGGCCCTGTCTCTAACCCTCTACAGCCTCTTGCGATCCAGTGCACCACAGCCTCCCTACCGGAGGATGAGTCAGAGCGCTGTCACCCCTGTAGATCTGTAGAAGTTTGCAAGAGTCTTTGGTGACATATCAAAGGCGAACATGGACATCAGGCTATCCCGGCTGCCAGCCTTCTTAATTCATTTTCACATTCTCACACCAACTGCTTTGCCCTTGGCCTCCTCCACTGCTTCAGCTGTGCCCTCTGGCTCTTGGTTCCCTAACCTGTGATGAAGAACAAGCACATTCATCTTATCTGAGCCTCTCATGATTCTATGCATGTCTAGAGGATCTGTGCTAAGTATCTTGCACACTAATGAATAAAGTCACAACTTGCTCAGCCTCTCTTTGTAACTCAGTATCTCAAGTCCTGATTGTCATAAATTTTCTTGGCATTCTTTCCTGTTTAATACCCTTTCTCCTGTGACCAAAATTGAACACAATATTCCAAATGCTAATACGAGGCATTTAAGGTGATTGGAGGAATGTATGGCGGGGGGAGGGGGAAGGAAATGTGTCAGAGGAAATTTTGTACATGCAGAGTGGTGAATGCCTATAATGCTAAGGTTGGTGTTAGAGGTGGAAACATCGGGACATTTGAGAAACTCTTAGAGAGGCACAAGAATGAAAAAATTGGAAGACTTTATAGGAGAGAAAGATTGGATTGATCTTAGAGTAGGTTAAAAGGCATGCACAACATCATGGGCCGATGGGACTGTACTGCAGTGTGTTACATTCTAAACGTGGCCTGACTAGCGTCTTGTACAGCTTCAACATAACATCCCAACGTCTATTTTTAGTGCTCTGACTGATGAGGGCCAGTGTGCCAAAAGTTTTCTTCACCTCCCTGCCACCCTGATATTTGTGAGGAGACTTGGGTCTCCCACGGCAACAACTCCTGCTGCCTTCAATAGTTCGGATGACAATGGCAAAAGGATCACTTTGTTCGATGCTGCGTAATCAGAGTGTGATGAAGTTGAGTTTGTTCCTCCTTAATGCCTTAGTTCTGTGCAATGATTCCATTTCCCCCTTGTCCATCAAGATTCAAGACAATCTGAGATTCAGCACCTTATCCTCTCTCCTGATCCTTCAGCCTATGTATGGCACAGAGGAAATGATCAGATAGTGACCACAATGCACTGAGGTAACTATCTCATCTATCAAAGTCTTTATTTATTTTATTTAGCAATACAGCGCAGAGTGGGCCCTTCTGGGTCTATGAGCCGACCCGCTCCAGCAACACCTGACAACACCAACTTAACCCTAACTGGACAATTTACAATGGCCAATTAACCTATCCAGTACGTCTTTGGACTGTCAGAGGAAACCGGAGCACCCAAAGGAAACCCACCCATTCCATGGGGAGGACGTACAGAGATTCCTTACAGAGGATGGTGGAATTGTACTCTGAACTCTGAGCTGTAATAATGACGCTAACTACGGCAGCACCCAGATTTACATCAGGAATAGACTTAGAACAAAGAACAGTACAGCACAGTATAAGTCCTACAGCCTACAATGATATCCTGACCTTTTAACCTATTCCCAAGTCCAATTTAACCCTTCCTTCCTGTATAGCCCTCCGCTTTTCTTTCATCCATGTACCTATCTAAGAGCTTCTTAATGCCTCTAATGTATAGAACAGTACAGCACAGTATAAGCCCTTCGGTCCACAATGTGGTGCTGACACTTTAACTTACTCTGAGACGAATCTAACTCTTCCCTCTCCCATAGTCCTCCATTTTTAAAAATTCCTGTGCCTATTTAAGAGTCTATCATTTTTTAAATTTATCAATACATCATGTAACAGGCCTTTCCGGCTCCTGAGACCGCACTGCCCAGTTACACCCATGCCACCAATGAACCTACTAACCCGTACGTCTTTGGTACCTGGGGGAAACTGGAGCACCCAGAGGAAGCTCATTTGGATGTGGGGGTGGGGGTGGTGGAAGTGCAAAATTCTCGCAGACAGCAGCAGGATTTGAACCTGGATCCCTGATGCTGTAATAATGTTATGCTAATCACTATGATATCATTGCGTTCCTGCATCTCCCTTTGCAAGCATCCACACACCCACCACTCTCCCTGTAAAAATCCTACCTCTGGCATCCCCTCTATACTTTCCCCCAATCAGCTTAAAATTATGCCCTTTTGTGTTGGCCATTGCTACCCCACCCTGGGAAGAAGACGTGGCTGCCCACTCAATCTATGCGTCGTATCATCTTATTTACCATAAATCAAAGCACCTCTCATCCTCCCTTGCCCAGAAAGAAAATCACTAGCTTGCTCAACCTATCCTCATAAGAATACCTCTACAAATTGAAATATCTGACCCAGCAGATGATAATGTGAATTTCATTCAGAGCCGGTTGTAGTTTCTTTACGCAAACACGAGGAAATCTGCAGGTGCTGGAAATTCAAGCAACACTCACAAAGTGCTGGTGGAATGCCGTAGGCCAGACAGCATCCATAGGAAGAAACACAGTCGACGTTTCGGACCGAGACCCTTCATCAGGACCCTTTGAGACGCGTCGTCCTGACGAAGGGTCTCGGCCCGAAATGTCGACTGTGCTTCTTCCTATGGATGCTGTCTGGCCAGCTGCGTTCCACCAGCATTTTGTGTGTGTTGCTTGTATTTTCTTTATTTCTCTCTCTCATTCTCAGACAGTACTGATGTTGGTCAATACCATGTCGACATTGACAGATGGATGAGGTGCCTGACTGGGTTCCCTTGGCTGCTGCCAACTCTGGTTTATCTGTAGTTTGTACTAGCCAGTGGCTCTGGCTAGTCAAACTGGACCTGTCACTCATGGCTCTGAAGCTACAAAACAGAGATGGTTCAGACAGCTGCATCAGCTTTCAGGTGGCTCAACGTCAAGAAGAACACCATTATCATTCTTCTTAAGGCCGTTAAATCTCACAGCTGCTCACCCTTACGACGGTGATGGACTCGGTGAAAATGTGTTCGCTTGTTTGTTTTATCAGGCAGGTTTACACTTGGTTGGCGGGGGAAGCAAGCCATTCAGTCCATGGTACGTGCTGTACCTAGCGCTTTTCTCAATCCTTCCACGTTGCTCTGTGTTGCCTTGTCAGTAAGATATTCCATCCTTTCAGCACGGTAGTGAAATGCTTTACTGAACCAGGCTTCAGACTTCACTGCTGTCTGTAAGGAGTTATTACATTTTAGTTCTATGTAATAATTAATATTGACCTCTGGAGACTGGGTGACCTAGAACACCGTAGCACAGTACAGACCTTCTGGACCATGATGCTGTTCTCATATTTTAACCTGTCTTGGTGGAAAACATTTTAACATGATGATGACAAAACACTTGTGTGGGAGAGTTTTTAAAGTGGAGGAGCCATTATACTGGGGCAGTTCCACTCTCTCGACCTCAGAAGTCCGGGTCCAGTGGCAGGAACAAGCATTACAACTGGGGTTTTCCTTGGTTGCAGTGGATGACCATGTCTTCTTTTGTGCCATATTAGGCCCTTGGCTCTGCTTGAAGCGTTGTAGAACCGCCTTCCCGTCCATTGGATCTCACTATAGATCTCTCTGCCCTGTCCACCAGCGCTGACTTCACACACTCAGACAGGCATGTCCCTACCTCACTGGGCTATGAGGCCCTGGTTTATCCTGCCTGTCGAAGTGGTGAAACGGGGGCGTGGCCACAGTTGCATGCAAACAGTTACTCGGAGCCACAGGCGAGAGCTGAGCGTCCAGTGAAGAGCAAAGATGATTGAGCTGCCCCTTCACCAGAGGTGCTTCCCTTCCTGGGATACCCCATACACCTCTCGCAATCAATTGAATTCTTCTCTCCTTCATAGCCCTCCAGTTTTCTGTCCTCCATATTCTATACTCTAACCTATTAATCTCTTCCTTAAACTTAGCCAATGACTAAGCCACCAGCCATCTGTGGTAATGAATTCCACAGATTCACCACCTTCTAGCTGAAGAGATTCCTCCTTGTCTCAGGTTTAAAGGGGTGCCCCTCTCTTCTGAGGCCAGTCGCTTTGATCCTAGTCCCTCCTAATGAAGGATGCGCCCTCTCCACGTCAACTGTGTTCACACAGATGACATTCTGACAGTACAGACAGGAGAAAGATGCCGATTCCCCAGTTACACTGATCATAGAACATAGAAGTTTACCTTCGGCCCACTGTATGTTTTGCTGACGATGTAACCTACTCTAGAAACTGCCTAGAATTTCCCTACCGCATAACCCTCTATTTTTCTAATCTCTATGTACCTCTCTAAGAGGCTGTTAAAAGACCCTATCATATCCACTTCCACCACCGCTACCAGCAGCGCATTCCACGTACCCACCACACTCTGTGTGGAAAAATTTACCCCTGACATCCCTTCTGTACCTACTCCAAGCATCTTAAAATTCTGCCCTCTCGTGCTTGCCATTTCAGCCCTGGGAAACAGCCTCTGACTATCCTCATGTTCAGTGCCCCTCATCATCTTAAACACCTCTATCAGGTCACCTCTCATCCTCCATCGCTCCAAGGAGAAAAGGCCAAGTACACTCAACCTTTTCTTATAAGGTACTCCCTCCGATCCAGGCATTATCCTTGTAAATCTCTCTGCACTCTCTCTATAGTATCCACATCCAACCGTAGTGAGGTGGGTAATCATTGGGTAACTCTTAAGCAGCAAGAGACCTGATTGGCTCTGTCCCCCTTCACCTATAGAATGAGATGCCCAGAGGCAGAACACTGACTCAGCTATCAGAGCTGCTGCTCTCCCCTCTGGAGAACCAGCTTTGATCCTGACCGCTATGTGGAGTTTGCATGTTCTCCCTGGGTCTGCGGGGGCTTCCTCCAGGAAATCTGGTTATTACCTCATCCAGGTAATTCGGACTCCCCAACTATCGGAAACATTATTTCCACATCCACTCGATCTAGATGTTTCAATATTCAATAGATTTTAATGAGATCCTCATTCATTCTTCCAAACTCCAGTGAGTACAGGCCCAGAGCCATCAAGCACTCCTCATATGTTAACCTTTTCATTCCTTTCAATCACTCTGAGTCCCAAGATAATAGTCTGAAAATGACAAGAATGTGATAACCCAGAGATTCCAATTATTTAGGGGAGATGTTCTGTGTAAAACGGAGATGGTTTAATAAATTTCCAAGCGTCTGTAATGGAGTAAGTAAAGAGAAACTATTTTTGGAGTTAGTATTCAGGAAGACACAGATGCAAGGTTATTGGTTAAAAGAACCAGTATGTGGATATGGACAGTATATGTTAACACAGAAGGCTGTCAGAATTGCACTGTGCTGCCTGTAAGCAAATTCACTTGAACCTAAATAAAGAAATTGGATCAGCACTCAATCAGGAAATGTCTGTGGGGAAAGAGAACTGGAAAAGGGAACGATTTGTTTAACATCTAATGTAGAAACAAGCCTTCTCATGGTAACCTTTGAGCCCTGACTAATAAAGAACCTATCAACCTAAATATATCTGATGACTTGGTCTCCATAGCTGTCTGTGGCGATAAATTCCACAGATTCACCATCATCTGGCTAAAGAAATTCCTCCTCAGCTCTGTTCTAAAGGGATGTCCTTCTATTCTGAGCCTGTGTCCTCTGATTGTAGACTGCCCTTAAGGAAACTATTCTGACTTTAGTCTATTTTATCATACATCTCCAAGTATCTCAAAACCACATCCCAATGAGATCTCCCTTCATTCTTCTGAAGTTCGGTGTATACAGGCCCAGAGACATCAAAGGCAACTCATACATTAAGTCATTCCCAGGATCATTCTCCTGAGCCTCCTCTGCAACATTTCCAATACCAGCACATCCTTTCTTAGATATGGAGCCCAAAATTGCTCAAAGCACCCCACATGTGGTCCAACCAATCATGCATAAATCCTCAGCATTGCAAATGGCAGCTCAGTTGGTGTCCTTCTCTGTGGCATTGTGGAGCTCTCTCAAGACTTCCAGCCTCCACAGTGGGCAGGGAGAGAAGCCAAGTTGTAATAATCAGTCAGAAAAAACATATTCAAGAATCTTTCAGCATCAGTCCATCATCTCGCTCACTCATTACTCCAGAGAGTGAGCTGGGTGGGGAGTGGGAGCAGTCGGGCTCTGAAATAAGGGCTGCATTTGCGTCTAGAGCAGAGGCTGGGGTCGGCAGTGTCAGGGTTGAACGTGGGTGGGTCTGTGGACAACAAGTGTCCAGAGTGTTGGAATATCTTCTGTTCTCCTTAAGTTTACTGGGTTCACAGGAAAATCATTGTGCTGCTGTGTACCACGTTAAATAATTAGCCGTATAACTAAAATAATCAGTGGGGCAGCACAGTTCAAAGTTCAAAGGGAAGGTGAGATGTGTGGAGCAGGCTAAAAGGTCTTGTAACACTTAACGTTCAAAGTAACTTATTATCAAGGTACATACATGTCACCATATACAACCCTGAGATTCATTTCCTTGCAGGCTTTCACAATAAATACATAGAAACATAATACGATCAGTGTAAGACTGCACCCAACATGATGGCAAACAACCAGTGTGCAAAAGACAACAAAGAGAGAAAATAATAAGTAAGTAAGCAATAGATATCAAGAACAGTACATGAAGAGTTCTTGAAAGTGAGTCTACAGTTTGTTGGAACAGTTCAGTGATGGGCTGAGTGAAATTATCCTCCTCTGGTTCGAGAGCCTGAATGGTGAGGGGTAATAACTGTTCCCGGACCTGGTGGTGCAGATCTTGAGGCTCTTGCACCCTCTTCCTGATGGCAGCAATGAGCAGACAGCATGGTGGGGATCCTTGATGATGGATGCTGTTCTCCTGCGACAACACCTCATATAGATGTGTTCAACGGTGCGGGGGATTTTATCTCTGATGGACTGGACCATATCCATTACTTTTTGTAGGATTTTCTGTACCTTCTTCCTGATGGCAGAAGTGAAAAGAGGGCATGGCCTGGATAGTGGGAGTCCAGTAGAATAACAGTTAGTGCAATTCCCTAGAAGGGCAGGAGACCACCTTAAAGGAGAAAAAGGTTTGGGCAGTACATTCCAGGTGTGGCATGGGCTGTTTGAGCTCCAGATTTGGATGGAGTGGGGGGAGGAACATGTTGGGGCATGAGTAAGATTGAAACTGAAGGAGCCCAGTGAGTTACAAACTGAAGGGAGGTTTGGGAGGGCAAAGTGCTGTGCTTTACAATGCCTGTGATGACCAAAAGAGGTTGAATTTTCGCCATTGTCTGTGAGGATTTTGCATGTTCTCCTTGTGACTGCATGGGCTTCCGCCAGGTGCTCCAGTTTCCTCGCACATTCCAAAGATGTACAGGTTAGAGTCAGTAAGTTGTGCTGTCACCAGAAGTGTGGCTGTCCCCAGCACAATTCTCGAACTGTGATGGACAGTGACGCAAACAATGCATTTCATGCCTTTTCATGTTTCAAAAAAGTAAATATCGCTCTCTGTCTAATTACCTGTAAAGCCACCCCATATGTAGGGGTGTTATTAATGGTAACATCCAATAGGCAAGAAGATTTCTAATGAAGCACCACCAATGTCTGTGAGGGTGTTGGATTTTTTGAGATTTAATGCTTTGTTTGCTTGAATAGTGCTCATCAACTCCATCTGCCTGCGTTCTCTATTCCTGCCAATTTGCTTGTTACCGTTCCAGGGCAAGGTCGAGTCCAGAGTTTTGTGCCTTGCACAGTTGATCAGAGGGTCAATAGAAATGGCACTGATGTGGGTGAGTGTGTTAATACAATTTTCCTCACCTGACAGGCTGCCTTTGAGTAATTCAAAAGAAAAAGACTGATCGCTCTACTGCCTGCAGTATATTTAATTCTTTTAGTGGCTGGCGGTGTGGAGATCCGTCTCTACCAAAGGAGGGATAAGGCGCTCCTTCCCTCTGCTAGCCTGCAGATCATCGTTTGGCAAGGTCTAGCACCTGCTTAACCCCACCCCCCTCCCGATCAGGGCCACGTGAAACCATGGGAGCAGGTGGTGGAGGGTTGTAGGAGCAGCTGGTGCATATCACAAGTCCTGGTTATGTGGCCACTGATGCCAGGCAGACACTCTCTGAAGAGTATTGATAATGGCTGGGATCACCTGTGTTGTAAAGACACTGCCCAGAAGAAGGCAACGGCAAACTACTTCTGCAGAAAAAATTGCCAAGAACTGCCATGGTAATGGAAAGCCCATGATCACCCACATTATATGACACAGCACATAATGATGATTAAATGAATGAATCAGTAGATGTCACACAATGAATGGTAGGGCCCTGAGGGAGTTTTGAGGAGCAGAGGGACCTTGGTGTACAAGCCTATGGTTTCCTGAAGGTGGCAGCAAAGGGAGATAAGGCAGTGAAAGAGTTGTGAGAATGTTACCTTCATCAACCAAGGTGTGACGGAGAGCACTCAGTAAATATAATGTGTACAAGTGCATTTACACACACGCTCACACACACACACACACACACACACACACGCACACACATGCACACACATATACACACTCATACACAGTCACAAACACACACACACAGACAGACATTGCCTTCACATTCTGCTGTTGTGCATCAATGTCTTGCCCAGGATATTCTCAGAATGGGTCCCAATGGGTTGGCTTTATGGCACCTTTCCCACCGTACACTTAAGAATATTCCATTTCGTTATAATAGGGGTGTGTAAAAGTGCATATATTGTTTGTATATCATATTTAAGGTCGATGCTTCTGTTTATTTTGTAATATGATTGTAACTATATTGTCCGGAGCATCATATTCTGATGCTTGTGTAGACCGAAATGAACTTTGTGGGTAATTAAAGATAGGATGTCTTGACCCCTAAAAACAGGACAGATCGCCTTCAGTAGCAGAGAGGGAGAAGGAGGGGGAGGGGGGGTGGGAGAGAGGGAGGGGAGAGAGAGAGAGAGAGAGAGAGAGAGAGAGAGAGAGCAAGAGAGAGAGAGAGAGATATGCCAGGACTTCACACGGGACATTAGCATGTTGCTATAATTGTGTTTTCTGGTAGACATCTTTTTGTAAATATTGGCAATTTTCTTTTTGCTATTTTTGCTCATTTTTATTAGTTGCTTTTTTTTTGAGTCATCAAATATACACCCTTGCACAAAAGTGCTAAGTGACTCCAGCCATCTTTTTCTTCGGTCAAAACCCCACGTACATTAACACAAGATATATTGAAAAACCTTAATAGTGTGGATATGGGGACGGTGTTTCCATTAGTGGTTGAGTCCAAGACCAGAGGGCACAGCCTTAGAGTAGAATGACATCCCTTTAGAACAAAGAAGATGAGGAAACATTTCTTTAAGAAAAGGGTGGTGAACTTGTGGAATTAATTGCCACAGACAGCTGTGGATGCCAAACTATTGGGTATATCCGAAACAGAATTTGACAGTTTCCTGATTAGTCAGGGCCTCAAAGGTTATGGGGAAAAATCAGGAGAATGGGGTTGAATGGGATAATAAATTGGCCATGATGGAATGGCAGAGCAAATTCGATAGGCTAAATGGTCTAATTCTGCTCCCATGCCTTATGGTGAAATGTTATAGAACACTACAACAGTAAGGTTAAAAAATTTTGGGGGGGGGGGGCCATAGCCGGAGAGATGTTTTAATTACTAGTCATCACACGATCAGTAGGATGCAGGCTTTCAACACAAAACATCAATGGTTCCTTGTCCTGAAAAGATGCTGCTTGGACCAGAATTGCTCCAACAGGTTGGTTGTTACTGCAGATTCCAACACTTACTGCTCCTTCTATCTCCAGAGAAAGGAGTCAGATTCAGATTTATTTATGACGTGCACATTGAAAAATCCTATAACTCAGTGGCCTCTTTATTAGGTACACCTTTACACCTGCTTGCTAATGTAAATATCTAATCAACCAATCATATGGCAGTGACTTAGTGCATAAAAGCATGCAGACATCGTCAAAAGGCTCAGTTGTTGTTCAGACCAAACATCAGAACGGGGAAGAAATATGATCTGAGTGACTTTTACCGTGGAATATTTGTTGATGCCAGACAGGGTGGTCTGAGTATCTCAGAAACTGCTGATCTCACAGCAGTCTCTGGAGTTTACAGAGAAATAAATAAATAAAGGCATCCGTTAGTCTTGCAAGACCATGGATCTGCACCTGGAAAGTCTTCACTCTTCACTGGCAAGGGTATATGGAAGACAAGCAGTTGCCCATGCTGCAAGTCTACCCTCTCCACGACACCGATGTTGTCCAAGGGAAGGACATTAGGACTCATACAGAGTGTCATCGCAGAGCAATGTGTGATTAAGTGTCTTGCTCAAGGACACAACACGTTACCTTGGCTGGGGCTCTAACTCACGACCTTCAGATCGCTAGTTGAATGCCTTAAGCACTTGGCCACGTGCCCACACGAACAGAGGATGGTGCAAAGCAAACAAAAAGAAAAGATCCAGTGAGTGGCAGTTCTGTGGGTGAAAATGTCTTGTTAATGGGAGAGCTGAGAGGAGAATGGCCAGACTGGTTCAAACTGAGAGGAAGGCGACAGGAACTCAAATAATGACACCTTACAACAGTGGAGTGTAAAGGAACTTCTCTGAACATGCAACATATGGAACTTTGAAATGGATGGGCTACAGCAGCAGAACATACATTTAGTAACCACTTCATTAGTTACAGGAGGTATCCAGTAAAGTGGCCACTGAGGGTAGAGGGAAATCAACCACCCGAGGATGTGCAGGGGGCACAACACTGTGATTACACTGGAGAGAATGCAGATGGGATTGCCTGGGGTGTACTTAACAGTTATGAGGAGAGACTGGATGGATTGGCACAGTTTTCCTTGGGGCAGGAGAACCTGATAAAGTAATGCAATATACTGAGAGACATAGATAGGGCAGATAGTCAGAGACTTTGCCCCATTGTAGAGGGGTCTAAAACTAGAAGGCATTGGCTTAGAGTAAAGCAAAATAATATTAGAAGGGAGATGAGGAGGACATTTCACCCAAAGTTAGTTTGAATCTGGAACACACTATTGGGGCAAAGACTCTTGCAAAATTATAGAAGTATCTAGCTCCACACCTAAATTTCCAAGATTCCTGTACCTCCCCTCTGATGGCAGTGATGAGAAGAGGTCATATCCACGATGTGAAGCTTCTTAGTTACGGGTGCCGTTTCCTTGAGGCATCACCTCTTGAATATGTCCTTGATGGTGGGGAGGGGTTTGCAGGTGATGGAGCTCACTGTGTTTACAACCCTCTGCAGCCTCTTACGAATCTCTGCATCGGAGCTTTCATACCAGGCTGGGATTCAACCAGCCACCATACCTGTGTCTTCCATGCCAAACTGGATCTCCTCAGGCTCCTAGTGAAGTAGAGCAGAGGCAGGAAATGGCCATCATGACCTATTTTTAATCACAAAATGATTTTATCTGTTGGGGAATTGGTTCGGTATGGTTTGAGTTAGTAGCTAATAGCAGAGAGTGTAACACTTTACAGGGCTAGCTGTACGATTAGGGTTCAGTTACGCTGTGGCTGTAAGGAATTTGTATGTTCTCCCCATGGCAACACGTGTTTCCTCCAGGTGCTCTAGTTTCTTCCCACATTCCAAAGACATATGGGTTAGGGTTTGTAAGTTGTGGGCATGATTCCAGCTCAGCCTGGAATTGTTTTGGTCATTGATGCAAATGATGCATTTCACAGTACGTTTCAATGTTTTGATGTATATGTGACAAATAAAACTAATCTTTAATCTTTAATTTTTGTATGGATCGCAATCGAACCCATACCCACCACTTACATTGGCAACTAGTTCCATACTCTCACCACACTGTGAGTGAAGAAGTTCCCCCTGATGTTCCCCTTAAATATTTAATCCTTCACCCGTGGTTCTAAACTCATCTAACCTCAGAGGAAAAAACCTGTTTGCATTCACCCTATCCATACCACTCATAATTTTGTACATCTCTTGTCAAATCTCCCCCCCATTCTCTGACACTCCTAACCTATTCAACCTTTCACTGTCACACAGGTCCTCAGTTTCTGCAACATCCTTGTAAATTTTCTCCGCTTCTTAGAACATGAGACAATTCAATGGCTTGCAAGCACAGCCATTGGAAAGCTGGATAATATAATTATTTTCAAGAAATTTCCCTAAATCCATATAGGAAATTGAGAATGATATATCAAACACAAACATTCCAATCACGCACCATCTTAAAAAAAGCTTTAGTCTGTTTATTAACCAAACACGGGCTTGTCTAAATTCTCCTTTCACAAACTCTGATTAACGGTTGGCAGTGTTTACATTTAAGCTCCATTTCATATTACTCTTTTCCTGTAATAACAATAGTCCTTCGTTCTTTCCTTGACCCTTCTAGGGGTTTTATTTTTCCAGCACTCGGCAATTTCGTGGGTTGTTTGGCTTAACATTTTTTCTGTGTTTATCACCCTTGTGTTAGGCAATTTCTTTTGATGCGCTGGGGGTTTGATGTTTTTCCTTGAATGGGTTCCATGCTTTTCCTTGTTTCGTGGATGCCTGTGGGAAGACAAATCTCAGGCTTGTATGCAGCACACATACTTTGACAATAAATACCTTTTGAATCTTTTGGACCCTGGTGAGGCCCGTGGTAGCGTAATGGTTTAGCTGATCACTTTAAAGCGATGGTTTCATTCTCCACTTTCCTTCCATATTCTAAAGCCATGTGGTTAGGGTTAGGGTTAATAAGTTCGGGCCGTGCTACATTGGCACCAGACACATGACGACACCTGGGGCTGCCCCCAGCACATCCTTTGACTCTGTTGGTTGTTAATATAAACATTACATTTCACTGTGTGTTTCAAAGTTTTGATGTACAGTAGATGTGACAAATAAAGCTGATCTTTCTTGATTCTCTAGAAGATCAAGATCTTTCTCCTCAGCTCCAATTCCATACACAACCCCCAGATTCCCTGATAAATTGGTAACTTAGTAAATTGGTTTATTATGTCACAGGTACCAAGGTTCAGTGAAAAACTTTGCTTTGCATGGCATCGACACAAGTGTTTTGGGGTAGTATGAGGGTAATAATGGAATACAGAATAAAGTGTTACAATTACAGAGAAAGTGCAGTGCAGGCAGGCAATAAGGTGAAAGGCCATAGTCAAAGTTCAAAGTTCAAATAAAATTATTATCAAAGTACATACACATACAGTCCTGTGGTGCTTTTTTTCCTGCAGGCGTACTCAGCAAACCTTTAGAATAGTAACTGTAAGCAGGATCAACGAAAGAGTAGGAACATAGAAGACAACATGGGAAGCATCCTTTCCACATCTACTCTGTCTAGACCTTTCAACATTTGAAAAGTTTCATTGAGATGAAAAAAGATAAAGAGATAAATTTGATAGATTATGAAGTCAAGAGTCCATCTTATCATACTAGGGAACTTTTCAATAGTTTTGTAACAATGGGGTAGAAGCTGTTTTTGAGCCTGTGTACTTGTAGGCTTTTGTATCTTCTGCCTGATGGGAGAGGGGAGAGAAGAGATTGTCCCTTTGTGCACAGGATATCTTTGTCTATCAGAAGAAAAACTAAAAGTAAACATAAAATATGCATGTTTTACAAGAAAGAGTACAATTTAAACAAAAAAGTCAAATCTCTTGTGCTGTCAAGTGATCAAAGTTGTCACAGTATTGCTATACTGAGCAACACTATAGTGAATTGTGAGTTAAGCAAGTTGCTTTAAGAGCCAAATAGTTGAAAGGAAGTTACTTTTCTTGAACTTGATGGTGTGGAACTTCGGGCTTCTGTAGCTCCTGCCCAGTGGTAGTTGTGAAAAGATGTTACGGCTGGGATTGGTGGGCAATCTTTGATGATGGACTTCCTGAGGGAGTGCATCATGTAGATACTGCTGATGCTGCGGGGGGAGGGGGCAATGTGCTAGTGATATAATGGTAACAGAATCCACTACTTCTTCTTGCACTCCTGTGTGTTTGAATTGCTGTACCAGACCATGATACAACCAGTCAGATTCCTCCACTGAAATTTCTAACTTGCCAACAGGATATCTTTGTTTTCTGCCTTCATGCCTCAGAGGAATACATAGAATTCCAGCTCATATTAAAATAAAAAGAGTAATATGAAGAATTAAGAGGGAATTATCATTTTCCAACATAATCCATGGAGATTAACTGAACATATATCTGCAGGCAGTAAGTCTATTTCTTATGGAAGAAAATTGAATTTTTCCTTGTTTTTTTATTAATATCCTCTGAACAGTACATCACATATTAGTCTTGGAGACAGCCCCATTTGCATATATATATGAATCTGACTCCCCGTGGGATGTGTCTGCACAAAGGTGCAGCGAGGATAGCGAAAGAAATCAATAACTGCTAAAGCACCTGCAGACGTTGTCTAAATTGTGATTCCACTTCGAGAAGCAATTAGTCGTCCATCTTCAATTAGCGGGCACCTTTTGTTAAAACAATTACAAGAGGGAAGTCAATATTATTTCACTTAAAAGTTCTCCATTTTCGCTCGCAGATGCCGATATATTGGACAGCGAGAGCTGGCGTTGTATGAGACTTGCATAATTCATGAGCAGTTATGGTGGTTGCAGGTGTGAGTGTGTGATTTGAGAGTCTAAATTAATAAATATCATTACTAGAGTACACGCCAAACCGTGACCTATCTGCAACCTGTGTCCTTTTAATACATTTACCCATCCTGTCCGGACTTGTTGTATAATCACTGAAAGGAAATTAGTAGTTATATAGAATACATGTGGTAACTGATTCAATATCAAACCCTGACCCTGAATTTCCCTCAGAGAATCACCACAGGTGGATATAGGAACTGCTTCAAATAAATTCACAAAAATAGAATGGAGACATAGGCAGTTATTTATTTCTGAGTAGCTCAGTTCTAGACTAAAGTGACATTTATCCATCATATTATTCTCATCATCATCGTGTCCCAGCTCTGGGAATGAAGGGCACCATAGTAGCGTAGCGGTTAGCATGACGTTTTTACAGCTTGAGGCGTTCTGGAGTTCAGAGTTCAATTCCCATGCCCTCTGTAAGAAAGTCTGCATGTTCTTCTTGTGACCGTGTGGGTTTCCTTTGGGTGCTCTCATTTCCAAAGACATACCTGTTACTAGGTTAAACTTTATACTTTATACTTTATTGTCGCCAAACAATTGGTACTAGAACGTACAACCATCACAGCGATATTTGATTCTGCGCTTCACACTCCCTGGATTACAAATATTAAATTTTAAAAATATTAAAAATAGTTAAAATTAGTAAATATTAAAAATTTAAATTATAAGTCATAAATAGAAAATTGAAAAATGAGAAGTAAGGTAGTGCAAAAAAAACGAGAGGCAGGTCCGGATATTTGGAGGGTACGGCCCAGATCCGGGTCAAGATCCGTTCAGCAGTCTTATCACAGTTGGAAAGAAGCTGTTCCCAAATCTGGCTGTATGAGTCTTCAAGCTCCTGAACCTTCTCCCGGAGGGAAGAGGGATGAAAAGTTTGTTGGCTGGGTGGGTCATGTCCTTGATTATCCTGGCAGCACTGCTCTGACAGCGTGCGGTGTAAAGTGAGTCCACGGACGGCAGATTGGTTTGTGTGATGTGCTGCGCCGTGTTCATAATCTTCTGCAGCTTCTTTCGCTCTTGGACAGGACAACTTCCATACCAGGTTGTGATGCACCCTAGAAGAATGCTTTCTATGGTGCACCTATAAAAATTAGTGGGGGTTTTAGGGGACAGGCCAAATTTCTTTAGTTTTCCCAGGAAGTAAAGGTGCTGGTGGGCCTTCTTGACAGTGAACTCTGCTTAATTGGTCATTGTAAATTGCCTTATGTTTAGGCTGGGGTTAAATAGGTGGGTTACTGGGCAGTATGGCTCGTTGGGCTGAAAGGGTCTGTTCCGCACTATTTCTAAATAAATAAATTCCTTACCTAACAGCAGTCTCCTTGCATTGGGAATGTTTGATGGGGAGTGTAGAGAAAGCCTTAATCTGGTTCTAACATGTGCTTGCCCCTTCTCTGGGAGTGTGTGACGGTAACTTTATTCCGGCTGCCCCTGCTCTGGGAATGTTTGATGGTGTTGGAACAGTGTAAAATTGTTATTTTCTGGTAGTTTAATCTTTCCTATGCTTGCTTGTATTTTTATATAAACATCTATATACACATCATAATTCAGTGAATTTTCCAGTAATTGTTGAATACCACCATTCAGTCATGGTTGATGCTTTTTTCCCTTCCGCACCCTTCTCCCCATAACCTTTGATGTTGTGTCTAACCAAGAACTGATCAAGCTCTGCCTTAAATACACCCAACAACCTGGCCTCCACAGCTGCTTGTGGTAATGAATTCCACAAATTCACCACCATCTGGCTGAAGAAATTTCTTCACATCTCCGTTTTAAATGGATGCCCCTCTATCCTGAAGCCGTGCCCGCTTGTCTAGACTCCTCCACCATGGGAAATATCCTTTCCACATCTACTGTGTCTAGGCCTTTCAACATTCCAAAGGTTTCAATGGGATTCACCCCTTTCATGGGTTAATTGCTATTTTCCTTTATTCTCAGCTAGTTTCTGTATAAGAGAACTATGCCATTTTTAGTCTTTCTTTTTAAAATTTCTTTCAAATCAAATCAAAATCAATCAAATCAACTCAAGTTTAATTATGAGTCAAACCACACAATAATACAGCTGAATGACACAGTGTTCCTCTGGGGCTGAGGTACAAAAACATACAGGCACATTCAAAATAGTGAGAAAGTAAAAAAGAACATAGTTATGCAAGAAAACACATTATTAGTACAAGACTCTGAGTGGCATCCTGTAAGTTAATGGTTTCCAGCAGTCTAGCCCATAACTCCATGGATCGACAGGAGAGGCCACCCCTAACGGAGCATGGACACCACGCTGCCCCACCTCCAGCATCTCCTCACCTGGACTGCAGCAGCAGGCAAGCCCACGGCTTGAGGCCTAGTCCTCGCTGCCACCAAGAACCAAGGTGACGCTGCTCCTCACCTCCTGCCTCACAACCAAACAGGGGAAACAGGCCTGCGGTAATCAATGTCCAACAGGGTCTCGCGATCGCAAAAGACGTGTTCAAGGCTGTCACTCATGGTCTTAGTGCGTGCTGCCTTCGCTCTCCAACTCTGGTGCCTTTGAGTAACATCACTCTTCGTTCTTGTAACACTTAATAAAACGGCTGAAAGCAAAGAATTTTATGTCTCATTATTGACTTCTGAGGAACCTCTGGATCACAAAATCAGCAAATCCAAAATTACCTGGCTTTAATGTATGCTGTCTCATCTCTTGGGAATGTATGACTGAATAGTGTAAAGGGAATTTTAACCCACGCGGTCTCTGTGCTGGGAATGTTTGATAGGACAGTGTGGAGGAAGTTTTGTCCCTGCTATAGGAATGTGTCAGATGTTAGGCTCAGAGCCATCTTGAAAATAAAAATTCCCATTGCTGTCGGTAAGGGGTTTGTACAGTCTTTTCATGACCATGTGGGATTCCTCTGGGTGGTCCAGTTTCTTCCTACATTGCAAAGATGTTAGGGTTAGTGTTAGGGTTAGTAAGTTGTAGGCATGCTATGTTAGTACCGGAAGCATGACGACATTTGCAGCTTCAGCCCCCCAGCACATCCTTGGACTATGTTGGCCATTGACACAAACACATTTCACTGTATGTTATGAAATTTCAATGTACGTGTGACACGGCTATTCAATATTCAATCTTTCTGCAAATTTAGCAATCCTTTTTTCCAGAGGGTGTGGTTACTAAGTCAGGTTCATGGGAAGTTTGAAGATGGTGGGACTTGAGGGAAACAGGGCAGAAGATGGGAGAATTATGGAGAAAATTCGAAGGTTAAGATGGTGAATTCGCTTTGCTCCTTTGCTCTGAACTTTAAGTGCTGTAAAGTTTATGTGACCAGGAAAAAGAAACGGGCAGGAAAAATTATTGCAGGAATTACACACGTCAGCTGTGGTGGCAGTACATCTAGGAGAAGGAAAACTGATCTGAAACTTTAGCTGCCTCGTGGCCGTACCCGCTCATGGGGAAGGCTTTGGGAGTAAATCCCGAGGGAAGGATGCGGAACTGGAGTCCCTAAGGCAGTCCTACGTTGAGTTCAACACTGACTGGCAACGCCTACAATGCCGCTGGTGTCAAACTGTGTTGGTCTCTGCCGTTGCTTTGGGTTCATCAGATGCGTGGAGAGGGGGAGCTTGCAGCATGGGGAACAGCTCGCTCTCCATATCGTGCTGCCCTGGGCTGAATACTGGCTTGCATATCAACTTCAACTTAGACAGCGAGAATGCAGCAGTCATGGTCGATTCCGACCAAGGGAGTGTCTCCTCTCTTACCGTGAATAAAGATGTACCCTCTTGTGTCTGGTGGAGATTACAGATACATTTCCAGAATCAGAACCAGAATCAGGTTTATTATCACCGGCATGTGACGTGAAATTTGTTAACTTAGCAGCAGCATTTCAATGCAATACATAATCTAGCAGAGAGAGAGAAAAATAATAATAATAATAAATAAAATAAAACATAATAAACAAGTACATCAATTACATATATTGAATAGATTATTAAAAAATGTGCAAAAACAGAAATACTGTATATTAAAAAAAGTGTCCAAAGATTCAATGTCCTTTTAGGAATTGGATGGCAGAGGGGAAGAAGCTGTTCCTGAATCACTGAGTGTGTGCCTTCAGGCTTCTGTACCTTCTACCTGATGGTAACAGTGAGAAAAGGACATGCCCTGGGTGCTGGAGGTCCTTAATAATGGATGCTGCCTTTCTGAGACACCGCTCCCTGAAGATGCCCTGGGTACTTTGTAGGCTAGTGCCCAAGATGGTGCTGACAAAATTTACAACCTTCTACAGCTTCTTTTGGTCCTGTGCAGTAGCCCCTCCAAACCAGACAGTGATGCAGCCTGTCAGAATGCTCTCCACAGTAACACTATAGAAGTTTTTGAGTGTATTTTTTGACATGCCAAATCGCTTCAAACTTCTCATGAAGTATAGCCGCTGTCTTGCCTTCTTTATGACTACATCAGTATGTTAGGACCAGGTTAGATCTTCAGAGATCTTGACACCCAGGAACTTGAAGCTGCTCACTCTCTCCACTTCTGATCCCTCTATGAGGATTGCTATGCGTTCCTTCGTCTTACCCTTCCTGAAGTCCACAATCAGCTCTTTTGTCTTACTGACGTTGAGTGCCAGGTTGTCGCTGCAGCACCACTCCAATAGTTGGCATATCTCACTCCTGTACACCCTCTCGTCATCACCTGAGATTCTACCGACAATGGTTGTATCGTCAGCAAATTTGTAGATGATATTTGAGCTATGCCTAGCTACACAGTCATGTGTATATAGAGAGTAGAGCAGTGGGCTAAGCACACACCCCTGAGGTGCGCCAGTGCGCCAATCAAAGTATTTGACAGTTCTTTGCGTGGCAACTAATGAGATTAAATAAGTAAGTTTATAAGGAAAAGGAAAAGTAAGAAAATATGAGAGAAAAACTAGTGAACTAAATTGATAATTTAGTTTATTATTGAGTTACAGTGAGAAACTTGACTTGCACACAGATCAATTCATTACAACAGTGCATTGAAAACAACCACAGAGTGCAGAATAATGTTTTGGAGTAAAGAGAAGATGCCGACAGTGTATCTGGCCATGACTGTACTTCGGAGTTTGCCTGATGTTCATTTCTTGCCCTTTTTATGTTGCAAAGTGGCTAGTGTTCAAAGTTAAATCATGAGCTGTCAGATACTTTAGGGTGTACCGTAGATGAACATTTATCAAGTATTTACAACCTTAGACCACCATTTAATAAACCTAAGCTATGTGAAACATTGAAATAAATGCACTGCTGAAAATGTCATGTTCACTGAAGATTAAATTTGCTACAACTTCCAGTGGTAGCAGCATCTGTGAGAGGAAGGGAGCTGTCGACATTCTGTGTTGAAAGCCTGAATCAGGACTGAAACGCAAAATGTTGGTGGAACTTAAGCAGATCAGGCTGTATGGATGGAAGGGAATAAACAGTCAAAGTTTCAAGCTTAGATCCTTTATCAGGACTGGAAAGGAAGGGGGCAGAAGCCAGAATAAGAAGGTGGGGGAGGGCAAGGAGTAGATGCTGGCTGAAGCTAGCAGGTGACAGGTGAGACCAGGTAAGCGAGAAGGTGAGGGATGGGAGAGGGAGGATGAACTGAGGATCTGGCAGGTGATAGGTGAAGGAGGTAAAGTGCTGAAGAAGAAGGAACCTGAGAGGAGAGCAGAGTGGACCATGGAAGAAAAGGAAGGAGTCTGGGAACCAGAAGGAGGTGATGGACAAGTGACAGGGGATCCAGAATGAGGAATGAAAAAAAAAAGAAGCGGGAGAAATGACCAAAAGTTGAAGAAATCGATGTTCATGCCAGAGCCTCAGATCAGAGGCTACCCAGACGGAATATGAGGTGTTGCTTCTCCAACCTGAGTTTGACCTTATCGTGATTGTAGAGAAGGCGACGGATTTTTCTGGATTGAGAGGGAGATGGGATGATCTCTTCTGTCCAGGATTTAGAGGGGTGAGAGGATAATCTCTTCTGTCCAGGACTGAGAGGGGTGAGGGGATAATCTCTTCTGTGCGGGACTGAGAGGGGTAAGAGGATAATCTCTTCTGTCCAGGACTGAGAGGGTGAGGGGATAATCTCTTCTGTCCAGGACTGAGAGGGGTGAGGGGATAATTTCTTCTGTTCTGGACTGAGAGGGGTGAGGGGATAATCTCTTCTGTCCAGGACTGAGAGGGGTGAGGGGATAATCTCTTCTGTGTGGGACTGAGAGGGGTGAGGGGAAAATCTCTTCTGTTCTGGACTAAGAGGGGTGAGGGGAGAATCTTTTCTGTTCCGGACTGAGAGGGGTGAGGGGAGAATCTCTTCTGTTCTGGACTGAGAGGGGTGAGGGGATAATCTCTTCTGTCCAGGACTGAGAGGGGTGAGGGGATAATCTCTTCTGTCCAGGACTGAGAGGGGTGAGGGGATAATCTCTTCTGTCCAGGACTGAGAGGGTGAGGGGATAATTTCTTCTGTTCTGGACTGAGAGGGGTGAGGGGATAATCTCTTCTGTCCAGGACTGAGAGGGGTGAGGGGATAATCTCTTCTGTGCGGGACTGAGAGGGGTGAGGGGAGAATCTTTTCTGCTCCGGACTGAGAGGGGTGAGGGGAGAATCTCTTCTGTTCTGGACTGAGAGGGGTGAGGGGATAATCTCTTCTGTCCAGGACTGAGAGGGGTGAGGGGAGAATCTCTTCTGTTCTGGACTGAGGGGTGAGGGGATAATCTCTTCTGTGCGGGACTGAGAGGGGTGAGGGGATAATCTCTTCTGTCTGGGACTGAGAGGGGTGAGGGGAGAATCTCTTCTGTTCTGGACTGAGAGGGGTGAGGGGAGAATCTCTTCTGTGCCGGACTGAGAGGGGTGAGGGAATAATCTCTTCTGTGCGGGACTGAGGGGGTGAGGGGATAATCTCTTCTGTGCGGGACTGAGAGGGGTGAGGGGATAATCTCTTCTGTGCGGGACTGAGAGGGGTGAGGGGATAATCATTTCTGTGCGGGACTGAGAGGGGTGAGGGGATAATCATTTCTGTGCGGGAATGAGAGGGGTGAGGGGATAATCTCTTCTGTGCGGGACTGAGAGGGGTGAGGGCAGAATCTCTTCTGTCCAGGACTGAAAGGGGTGAGGGGAGAATCTCTTCTGTCTGGGACTCAGAGGAGTGAGGGGAGAATCTCTTCTGTTCAGGAGTGAGAGGGAGAGGGAGAATTTATTCAGTTCTGGACTAAGAGGGGAGAGGGGAGAATCTCTTCGTTTCGGAACTAAGTGGGGAGGAGGAGAATCTCTTGGGTTTGAAACTGAGAGGTGAGAATCTCTTTTGTTTCAGACTGAGGGAGAAGAGGGGAGATAGCCAGTGTAAAGAGAAGCAGTGAGACAGGAGTCTGAGGTGAATGACGGACTGAGGAGTGGGTGTAAGATGATATATTGTCTCACTCCACATTAAAGACCATAGTTTCCTTCATCACAAGCACACACGTACTGTCAAAAAAGGCCAGCAGGGATGCTGCCTTTGTCATCTCACTACCAATTCAGCTGTAAAGTCCTTGAGACATGATTAATTTCACAAGCTCTACGCAACAGATTCAGTGTTTCTCTTCACACAGACGGGGCTGATACAGACAGCGAGATAAATGTGTTGGAGCATGCAGTGGAATACAAGTAGGCATCTCTCTCTGTGTCTCCCCCTCCCTCTCTCTCTCTCTGCCTCTGTCTCTGAATCCATCTCTGTCTCTGTCACTCGCTCTCTCCCTCTTTCTCTGTCCCTCACTCTCTCACACTCCCTCTCTCTTTCTTTCGCTCACTGTCCATCTCTCTCTTTCTCTACAAATATGGCGCAATTCGTCAGAGGTAAAGCCATCATTGAGCACATCAACACCGAGCGCTGTCACAGAAAAGCAGCATCCCCATCATCAGGGACACCCTCCACCCAGGCCCCACTCTCTTCTCACTGCTGCCATCAGGAGACTCAGTACCCCCAAAACCAGTTCTTATCCTTCAATTATCAGGCTCTTGAACCAGAGGGGATAACCTCACTCAGCTTCACTCACCCCATCACTATGGACTCCCACAACCTATGTACTCTTCATGAATGTTCTCAAAATTTATTGTTTATTTATCGTTATTTTCTTTTGTACTTGCACAGTTCATTGTCTTTTGCACGCTGATTGTTTGTCTGTCCTGCTGAGTCCTGTCTTTCATTGATACTATTGTGTTTCTTAGATTTACTGTGTATGCCTAAGTAAATGAATCTCAGGGTTGTATATGGTGACATATATGTACTTTGAAAATAAATTTACATTGAACATTGAACTTTGTACATCAAAACATACAATGAAATGCATCATTTCCTGAGGAGACTGAGGTCCTTTAACATCGGCCGGATGATGCTGAGGATGTTCTACGAGTCTGTGGTGGCCAGTGCGATCATGTTTGCTGTCGTGTGCTGGGGCAGCAGGCTGAGGGTAGCAGACACCAACAGAATCAACAAACTCATTCGTAAGGCCAGTGATGTTGTGGGAATGGAACTGGACTCTCTGATGGTGGTGTCTGAAAAGAGGATGCTGTCCAAGTTGCATGCCATCTTGGACAATGTCTCCCATCCACTACATAATGTACCAGTTGGGCACAGGAGTACATTCAGCCAGAGACTCATTCCTCCAAGATGCAGCACAGAGCGTCATAGGAAGTCATTCCTGCCTGCGGCCATCAAACTTTACAACTCCTCCCTTGGAGGGTCAGACACCCTGAGCCCATAGGCTGGTCCTGGACTTATTTCATAATTTACTGGCATAACTTACATATCACTATTTAACTACTTATGGTTCTATTACTATTTATTATTTATGGTGCAACTGTAACGAAAACCAATTTCCCCCGGGATCAATAAAGTATGACTATGACTATGACTATGACTATCATTTGCATTAACAGCCAACATAATCTAAGGATGTGGGTGGAAGCCAGAGACCCAGAGAAACCCACATGGTCAAAAGGAGGATGTAGAAACTCTTAATGGTTATCAGTTTATTGTAAAATGAATTGGGATGTTCTGTAGATAAATGAAAAAGCAAGTCTTTACTTATAAACTTGACCTCCATTTAGTAAATAACATAAAGTCCCTTTCCAATGCAAAAGCAACATCGGCCATCAGAATTGAACCTGTGTCTCTGGAATTGTGAGCTGGCAGCTCCCACAGCTGCACTGCCTGTATCTAAACAAATCATGAAAGATGAACTGTTCTTCCTTCGGGGAGGATTTAAAAATCTGATTTCTCTTTTTGTGCTGTTGCAGGTTGTAAAGTTACAGCACCCTGGCCTGTGGAGAGGAAATGAAGCACAGTGTCGTATCTCAATGAAGGAACTTTGGCAGTGAGTCTCCTGCTCTGGGCAGAAATAGGGCTGTTCAGCTGCTGTTGGAAGCCTGTGCCCGATCTGACAAGCCAAAAGTACCGCAACGAGATGGGGAGAGACTTCTACCTGCATCTTCTCCTGGCGTGTTTGAGCATTGCCCAATGGAGTCACTTCGCCCTTGCAAGAAATTCCACGGGCTCTCAGATGCCTGGTCAATCTCGACGTGGGATGGGTGTCAAAGGCCAAGTGCTTAACCGATCCAAGCGAGGCTGGGTGTGGAATCAATTCTTTGTGATAGAAGAGTACACAGGCCCAGATCCTGTGCTTGTGGGCAGGGTAAGTCTGCACCTCTCCCCTCCCAGATTATTTTTCAACACAATAACAATGTTATAGGAAGTCACATCCCGCACCCTGGACATTTTCCTTTCTTTCTTCTCCCATTGAGCAGAAGATACAAAAGCCTGAAAGAACATACCACCAGGCTCTAGGACATCTTCCAACGTACTGTAATAAGGGGTTTCCAACCTGGTCTCCACAGACCCCTCGATTAATGGTAGTGGCCCATGGCATAAAAAACGTTTGGGAACCCCTGTCCTAGGGGGTTCCTTCACATATTCTATGGTGTTCTAAGTTCTATATCAGTACGGCTATATACAGGCCCTTTAGCCCATGATCTTGCGCCAACTTTTTAACCTGTTCCAAGATTAATCTAACCTTTCCCTCCTACACACATTTACATTTTTCTTTCATAGCTGTGCCTATCTACGAGTCTATTTCCCTCTATTACCACTCCTGGCAGTGCATTCCACATACCCACCTCGCTACCTAAAAAAAAACGACCTCTGACATCCACTCATGCTTTCATACAATCACCTTAAAATTATGCCCCCCTATATTAGCCATTTTTGTATTGAAAGATGTTTGGCTGGCACTCAGTTTATAAAATGTATCCTTCTGGAGAAACTATGTTGTATCCTTTCCATGGTTAAGTATATCCTTTTTGAAGTATGATATTCTGAAATGAATGGAGTATTTCTGAAGCATTCTGCCAAAGGCTGACAAAATAAGTTCTCACAAACTCACTTTTGCATTCTGTTCCCCTTGAGATACAAAAAAATCCAAAGTAAATTAGGAGAAAATGGGAAGGTTATGATCACTATTCCCTCTATGCCGCACAGGTGTGCAGCTGCGCAGTAACTGAAATGCTCCCGCGCACATAGCCTTTGTTGCCATACAGCAGGAATTTTCTTTTATATCATGCTTTGTTAACAATGCTGCACAGTTTTCAGGCTGTGTAAAAACTTCCTGCTCAGAGCAATGGTTGATCTGTGCAGCTGTAAAAAACAATTAGAGGGAACATTGATGATAGATTAATCCTGCCAATCTTCACTCCGTGGTCCGTGAATCAATGCAACGTCTCCCTTTTGGCAAGAAACGTTACCTAAGCTAAACATCTGCTGATTCTATACCTCACTTAGCCCTGATGATTGCACTGGGTGTCAGAATTCGGGAGAGAATCCTGTCTTGTTCCAAATTCAAACATGCAAGTGTAGATTAATATTGCTGGATGTAGCAATAAGGACAAAAGAAAGCAGTAGAGTATGATACAAACTCAGGAGACTAGAACACCTTTAGATATTTATGGTCCTTTTTTATGTTCATTCAAGGTATTGGTTTATTATTGTCACATGTACCGTAATATAGTGAAAAGATTTAGTTCTGCATATTCTCTGGACGGATCATACCTTACATAATTACACTGAGGTCTTAAAAAGTAAACAGTATGCAGAATATCAGACTGCAGTTGCAGAGAAAGTGCAATACGGGTAGATGGATAAAGTGCAAGGACCAGGATGAGATTGACTGGGAGATCAAATGTTCATCTTTTGCCATTTGGGAGCATTGTTCAAAAGTATGATAATATGGGTTTGCTAATATGGAGGCATACAGCGTAGCGGTTAGCACATTTTGCAATCCCAGTGACCTGGGTTCAATTCCCGCGCTGCCTGAGAGGAGATTTGTAAGTTCTCCCTGTGACCGCATTGGTTTCCCTTGGGTGTTCCAGTTTCCTCCCACAGTCCAAAGATGTACCGGTTTGTAGGTTCTTTGATCACTGATAATTGTCCCATGATTGGGCTAGGGTTAAATCGGGGGTTGCTGGCCTATTCCATGATATATCTCAATAAGTAAAAAAATAATTTGAAGGTGATTGGAAGGAAGTATAGGGGGAATATCAGAGGTAAATTGGGTACGTTGAACACACTGCCTGCATTCCCTCTATGTAAAATTAACATGTCATAATAACAAACCAATTACCAAAATTACTAGTGGGAAGTCTCTGAGATCATTGCTTAGGCTTATAGTATAAGCATTGTATAAGCCTAAGCAATGATCTCAGAGACTTCCCACTAGTAATTTTAGTAATTGGTTTGTTATTGTCACACGTTAACTTTGGTGAAAGGATTGATTGCTCTGTAAATACATTTTTGGAGGATGCAAAAAAGGCAATAAAATAAGTTATAAGGAGGACACTAAGAGCTTGCAAAGGAACTCTGAAGGGTGAATTGAGCAGGCAACATTTGATAGACAGAGCACAATGTGTGGGAAAGTAATGCGAAGAATACAAAAGTAGAATAATTAGAGAGAAGCCAAAAGAGAAGTATCTGGATGGATGGATAGATAGATAGATGACTGGAAGTGCAAATGGTTGGATCTACGGCTTATTCAATAGATGGATGGACATACGGATGGATGGTTGGGTGGCAGATGGATGCATGGATGGTTGAGTGGATGGTTGGATAAATAGATGGACAGATGGTCAAGTGGATGAATGGATGGATGTAAATGTGGATGGTTGGATTTATGGATCATTCAATGGATGGATGAATGGATAGATAGATGGATGGATGGATGGACAGATTCTCAAGTGGATGCATAAATGGATGAATGGATGGATGTAAATGTGAATGGTTGGATTTATGGATCATTCAATGGATGAATGAATGGAAAGATGGATGATCAAATGGGTGGATAAACGGATGAATGGACAGATGAAAATGTGGATGGTTGAATGGATAGACATACAGATGAATGAAAAATGGATAGATGGATTCACTAATACCGCCTCTTTGCCTTTGCAGCTCCACACTGACCTGGACAGCGGAGGAGGGAAAATCAGGTATATCCTCTCTGGTGAAGGAGCGGGGACCATCTTCGTCATTGATGAGAAAACAGGGAACATCCACGCAACTAAAACGCTGGATCGAGAAGAACGTGCTCAGTACACCCTGATGGCACAAGCTGTGGACAGGATAACAAACAAACCCCTAGAGCCTCCCTCTGAGTTCATTGTTAAAGTCCAGGACATTAATGACAATCCTCCTGAATTCCTAAATGGGCCTCATCACGCAACTGTGCCGGAGATGTCCAATGTAGGTAGGTGCCTTTTCTCTAGGGTCCCAGTGCAGATACATTAATTGGGTTTTCATCAGTTCACAGAAACAAATTTGAGCGCTCAAGCATTTTTGTACTTGTAAGAGAAAACAAAAATAAAATCCTGCAGATGCTGAAAATCTGAAATCAAAACATAAAATTCTGTTGTTGTTGAAAATCTAAATTAAAAAAAAACATAAAATCCATAGTTGTTCAGGTCCAAACTCTATAAAAAAAAACAGAAAATCCTGCAGTTGTATTACATCCAAAATCTAAAAATGTTAATCTTGCAGCTGTTGAAAATCCAAAATGAAATTTTGGGAATACTCAGCAGGTCAGGTGACATACAGAGAGAAGTAAACAGTTCAAGTCAATGATTTTTTTTAACTTGAAACAGAACAAGAAAATTTGTTTTTGAAGTAAAGTGCAGGGGAGAAGAGGTGTTCATTGGGAGAGGAAAGATTTTAAAGATTAACTTTATTGGTCACATGTACTATTCATTGAGATATTGAACCATACAGTGAAATGCGTTGTTTTGTATTAATGGCCAACACAGTCCAAGGATGTGCTGGGGGCAGCCCACAAGTGTTGCCTTGCTTCACCTTACCAACATAGCATGCCCGCAAATTACTAACTGTAACCTGTACGCCTTTGGAGTGTGGGAGGAAACCAGAGTACTCGGAGGAAACCCACACTGTTGTGGGGAGTACGTACAAGTTCCTGACAGTCAGCAGTAGGAATTGAACCCTAATTGCTGATTGCTGGCATTGCAAGAGCGTTTCGGTAACTGCTATGCTACTGTGCTGCCCACATTACAGTGCCAGACATTAAAATCATATTAGACTCATAGAGTCATGGAAAAGTACAGCACAGAAACAGGCCCATCAGTGCATGCCAAACCAATCAAACTGCTTAGTCCCATCAACCTGTTCCCGAATCATAGCCCTCCATACCTCTCCCATCCATATAGCTCTCCTGTTAAACAATGAAAACAAGATTGCATGTAGCACTTGGGCTGGCAGCTTCTTTCCACTCTCACCATTCTCTAAGTAAAGACATTTACCCTCGTGTTCATCTTTCATCCTTAACCCATGACCTCCAGTTGTAGTCCCACCCATACTCATGCCTTTTTGCATTTATCCTATTTATGACACTCATAATTTTGTATACCTCCATTAAATCTCCCCTCAATCTTATATTCCAAGGAATAAAATTCTAATCTATTCAATATAACTTACAAAATATATAAATTGTGCAAAAGATGAATAATGTGGTTGTTTTCATGGGTTCATCGACCGTTCAGGAATCAGATGGCAGAGGGGAAGAAGCTCTTACTGAAATGTTGACTGTGTGTCTTCAAACCCCTGTACCTCCTCACTGATGGCTGTACTGAGGAGAGGGCATGTCCTGGAAGCTGAGGCTCTGTATGATGGATGCAAGAAATCCAAAGCAATGCTGGAGGAACTCAGCAGGTCAGGCAGTATCTATGGAAGTGAACAGACAGTTGACATTTCAGGCCAAGCCCACTATTCTGGACTAATGATGGATACTGCTTTCTTTAGGCATTGCCTTTTGAAGATGTCCGTGATGGTGGGCAGATTTGTGCCCGTGATGGAGCTGGTTGAGGCTACAACCCTCTGCAGCCCCAGTCAATCCAAACATTGGGGCTTTCATACCAGACAGCAATGGAACGAGTCAGGATGCTCTCCACTGCACACCTGTAGAAATTTGTTAGTAATTGGTGATTTGTGAGAATACCTGGAACACTGAACGAGAACCAGAGATTCATTTGATAATATATCAATCATACCACTGATCTTTTTTATATTCATAGCAACTTGTATTTGTTAATATATTCATTCAATACACCAACTCTAGAGTATTTCATTGTAACTGGACGTATATCCACAGCTCATCAAAATGCCACTGAATTTACTGGAGTGATCTCAGGGGCTTGGAGTAAAGCAATATAATGGGTAGAGTAGAGAGCTTATGATTCTGTATAGAACCAATACTATCCCTATCCTGAGAGCATATGAACATTACAGTGTTGTGCACACTAGCTATATAGATGTGCCTAAGGCTTAGAGTAGATCGTAGAACACTACAAGGCGTTCAGCCCACAATGCTGTGCCAACCTTTTAACTTACTCTAGGATCAATCCGGAAGCCGGCTGGTGGCGTAGTGGCATCAGCGCTGGACTGCGGGGCGGAGGTTCTGAAGTTCCAACCCAGCCGGCACCCCCCGGCATGCTTTCCATCCGTGCGGGGTTAAGAGCTGGTGAACCCTTTGGGAAAATAAAACTCAGCCGGCAGAAGGCAATGGCAGACCACTGCTGTAACTTGCCTCGTACGCGAATTCCAACTACGTCAGAACGGCGTGGGGGGAAGTCGTCCCCTACCCAGAAAAATTCTGGATGCAACCTATATTATTATTATTATTATTAGGATCAACCTAACCCATCTTTTCCCAAAGCCCACCGTTTTTCTTTCATCCATGTGCTTATCTAAGAGTCTCTTAAATGTCCCCAATCTTTCTGCCTCTACCACCACCTGTGGGAGTTCTTTCCATGCATCAACCACTGTCTGTGTAAAAACAACATGCCTCTGACATCTTTCCCTCATCCCAACTATTCTTTCCTTCAATCGCCCTAAAATTACTGCATTTTCCTTGTATTAGCCATTTCCGCAACTTACCTTAAGCGTTTCAATCAAATACACATCCACACTTCTGCTGGAAGCTCGTTCCACACTAGTCTCACTCTCTGATAGAGGCACATAGATCTCCCCTCATTCTTCCAAGCTCCAGTGTTTGTGCTGTGCTGGTCAGTGATAAAAATGACTCATTTCACTGTATGTTCCAGTGATTTGTTGTACAAGCAGCATTTATGCAGAGGAATAAACAGTTGACATTTCGGGGCCACGACCTTTCATCAGAACTCTTTTACTGCACTCTAGGTTTTGATAATTTAATGTACATGTATCAAATACATGTGGCTTGCTGTTTTAACATGTTGTACAAGATCTTCATGATTTTCAACCTCCTCTGCATTTCCTGTGTGTGTAGGCTCCCCGAAGTCTGATATCATTGTTGTTAATCTTTTCTCTAATTGCTCCATTGCCTGTACATCCTTAGAAAAGTGCAAACAGACTCGAGGGCCGGCACTTTCCGAAGCCTTTCGTAGCAGAGCTCTTGTCTTGCAGCGATGACAGGTGGAGGTGCAAGGGTTTGACAGTATGATGAATGGATATTCCTTCATGCACCGACTCAATTTATCACTTCCCACTCGCTGTTGACAATGTGATCATCTCCTCTCTTTCCAGGTACCTCTGTGATTCAAGTCACAGCCACAGATGCGGATGATCCGTCCTACGGCAACAGTGCCAGGCTGGTCTACAGCATTCTGGAGGGTCAACCGTACTTCTCAGTCGAGCCTCAGACAGGTACAGGCACCAGCCCGTCCAAACCGGTTGACAGATAAAAAAAACTGATCGACTAGGACAGAGAGAAACATATTCAGATAACCAACATACAGCACAGTATGGCCCTTCGGCACACAATGTTGTGCCGACATTTCAACCTGCTCTAAAATTAATCTAACCCATCCCTCCTACTTAACCCTCTATTATTCTATCATCTATGTGCCTATCGTAAATGTCCCTGATGTATCTGCCTCTACCACCACCCCTTGGCGGTGCTTTACACTCCCTGTGTAAAAAAACTACATCTGATATCCTGCAAGCATAAAAGTTGCTGGTGAATGCAGCAGGCCAGGCAGCATCTCTAGGAAGAGGTACAGTCGACGTTATGGGCCGAGACCCTTCGTCAGGACTAACTGAAAGAAGAGCTAGTAAGAGATTGGAAAGTGGGAGGGGAGGGAGAGGTCCGAAATGACAGGAGAAGACAGGAGGGGGAGGGGTGGAGCCAAGAACTGGACAGTTGATTGGCAAAAGGGATACGAGAGGGTCATGGGACAGGAGGCCTAGGGAAAAAGAAAGGGGGAGGGGGAAGCCCAGAGGATGGGCAAGGGGTATAGTCAGAGGGACAGAAGGATAAAAAGGAGAGAGAGAAAAAGCACGTGTGTAAATAAATAAACAAATAAATAAATAAATAACGATTGGGTTACGAGGTGGGGCATTAGCGGAAGTTTGAGAAGTCAGTGTCCATGCCATCAGGTTGGAGGCTACCCAGACAGAATATAAGGTGTTGTTCCTCCAACCTGAGTGTGGCTTCATCTTTACAGTAGAGGTATACTGATATCCTGCCCATCTTTTGACCCAGTCACCTTAAAGTCACGTCCTCTCATATTCTCCATGTCTACCCTGGGAAAAAGTCTCTGGCTGCTCACTCTGTCTGTTAGGTCATCTCTCGCTCTTCTTCACTCCAAAGGGAAACATTATGTATTTAATATTTCAGTAAGATTTGAGTAATATTTTAAATATATTGTTTGATTAAGTATTCCTTGTTTAAATAATTCATTATGGGTCATGTGAAAAGTATGGAACAGCATACGTTATTTTGCCACCATGTCATACATGTGCCCCTCGCTTAAAGTAAAAATGAAGTCAGACGTGTATTCCTGGCTCTGTGCTTTTGCTTTCAATTACTTTCATGTTTTGGAGTTAGGAAACGTAACAGGAAAAGCACCAGCTCATTCAAACTTTCTGCATAAGACATGCTGTCTAATCCAGGCAGTGTCCTACTGAACCTCCTGTGAACCACCTCGGGAAACTCACGTCCATCGGTGCCGATTGTATTGTAGTGTGTTAATGGCACTGGCACAGTAATGAGAGCAGCACGGTAGCATAGCAGTTAGCGTAACACTTTACAGCGCCAGTGATAGGAGATCAATTCATGTCACTGCTTGCAGTGAACTTATACGTTCTCTCCGAGTGCGCGGATTTTCGCCGGGCGCTCTGGTTTTCTCCCACACTCCAAAGTCGTATGGGTTACTAGGTTAATTGGTCACATGGGTGCAATTGGGCTGATTGGGTCAGCAGGGTCTGTTACCATGCTGTATCTCTAAATAAAAAATACATAAAGATTCCTAATTCCACTGCTGGTAATGAGTTAATTAGTAAAAGAGTTTATTATGGTCGCAGATACTTAGAGCACCGTCCCTGAGTCTCAGGCACACATATATAAAGCTAGGGTGCCTAAGACCTTTGCACAGTTCTGTATTTGACAAAGTAGAGCCGAGAGTGAGTTTGTAAATCTGGCGGGAGCAAAGGATGTTGGGAATGGCATGCAGGGTGCCATGGGAGGTGTGTGGGACAGGTGGCGGAGAAATGTCAATGGCAGAGGTGAGACAACAGGCAAGATCATTTGATTCCAAACAATTGGCTTATTGATCGTTACAAAATGTCTCTCTAATGCTTCCCACTCCCTCCCCTCTCCCTTTGCCTTTTCCAAACCATGATTCCCCTCCCACTGCCCCTTGGGCACGTGGCCAAGTGGTTAAGGCGTTCGGCTAGTGATATGAAAGTTGCTAGTTGGAGCCTCAGCTGTGGCAGTGTGTTTGTGTCCTTGAGCAAGGCACTTAACCGCACATTGCTCTAGTGTCTGTGCGAGGAGTGGCGCCCAATACAGACTTCAAATCTGCGCCTTGTAAGGTACGAAAATGCCCGACGCAGGCCTCTCATGGTCTGAGTTGACGTTCCCCTGCCCCTTCCTATTCTCCATCCACAATAAAGACCCATATCAGAATCAGGGTTATCATCACTCACACACATCATGAATTTTTTTTGTGTGGAATATATAAAATACATAAATATAGTGCAATATATAAAATTACCACAGTACTGTACAAAAGTCTTAAGCACCCTAGCTATATATATGTGCCTAAGACTTTTGCAACAGCACTGTGCAGTGAAAAATTTTCTGATTCCAAAGCATAAGTACATCAAGATAGTAAAAGGGACAAGTATTAACAGAATGCATAATAAGGTGTTACAGTTACAGAGAAAGGGCAGTGCAGGCAGACAATAAGGTGCAAAGGCCACAGCAACATAGATTGAGGGATCAAGTGATCATGAGTACATCTTCATCATCCAAGAGTCGACCTTAAACTTGCTGCTCTGTGCTTTCAGGCTTTTGCCAGTACTGCCTGATGGAAGCCGTGAGAAGAGAGAATGTCGGGAGTGGAGGGTCCTGATTTATGCTGACTGCTTTCCAGAAACAGCAGGAAATGTAGAGTCAATGGCGGTGGGGGGGGGGGGGGGGACGGGTCTGGTTTTCATAGAGTATAGAACATTGAACGGTACAGGGCCTTGGGCCCACAAAGTTGTGCCAGCCTTCACTCCTGTATGACCTTTTAGTTTCTTGAGCAAAATGGGGCGTCATGGTAGCATGGCGGTTAGTTCGACACTGTTAAGGCTCTTGACGTTCTGGAGTCCAGATTTAAATTCCGGTGCTGTCTGTAAGGAGGTTGTACGTTCTCCCCACGACCATGTGGATTTCCTCCAAGTATTCTGGTTTCCTCCCACAGTCCAAAGATGTATCTGCTAGTAGGTTAATAATTGTCCTGTGATTAGGCTAGTGTTAAATAGGTGTGCTGGTGGGTGGTGCGGCTCGTGGGGCCAGAAGGGCCTGGTTTGTGCTGTGTCTCTAAGTAAATAAATAAGTACTGGCACAAGGTTAGTGTCCGTCAGTCTAAGTTCCAGGTGAAACTTGAGGTTTTAAACCCAATATTTCTGCAGAAAAGTCTGAAAATAGGGAAAGCACATTTCTTGTTAGAAGTACAAGTCCGATGTTCCTCTACCTCTCTGTTTTGGAAGCCTCTATCCCTTTTCTCATCATATCAGAAAATTCCTCACAACTTCCTTCTTCCACTGTGTTTTCTAAACTCCTCATTCCCCTTTCCCACACTGTACGCTCATGCCTCTCCCCTTCCCCACTCCATTCTCCATGAAAAAGAATGCAGCAGTCTAAAGTGAAAAAGAAATTTCCAAAAAGAACACCCTTGATGTCTGTTAATTGAGCTGATGTTGGAACTGCTGGCATGGTTTGTGGGCAAGTTTCTGTCTAGCTTTTAAATCTACTGAATGAAATGGGGCATCAAGTTACTCAGTTATGGTACAAATGTAAAGCAATTTTAAATTTTTTTAAACAATTTTATATCAAGCTGGCCTCCAGGGAACTGTACAACAATCTCTCAGTTACATAATTTATTCAGATGTGGGGAATGGGACTAATTTTCTTTTCTGCTTTGCTCTTGAAAATGTTCTTTTAGCAGTTTTGTCTAGACTCATCAAAAAGTTAATCTCCTGGGTTCAGTCATATTCCAGTGAAATGAGACGGAAAGGAAGATTTGAAAGGAAGGATTTATTCTATTTCATTGCCTTATGGCATCCCTGTTCACTAATGCAGTTCACCTGCAGTATAGCACCTCCCTAGCATGTACCATGCACAGACATGAATGGCCTGTCCTGTGCATCAGAAAATCTGGAGTAATGTTTAAATTGATGTACCCAAAATAATGGAATACATTAGAACAAAGGGATCTGGGAATAGGGATCCATAATTCCTTGGAAGTGGTATCACAGGTAAATTCATTATTAATGTACATGTATGTCACCATATACAACCCTGAGATTCATTTTCTTGCAGGCATTCTCAGTAAATAGAGAAAAACACAGTCGAATCACTGAGAAACTACACACAACGATAGACAAACAATAGATGTGCAAAAGACAACAAGTTGTGCAAACACAAAAAGAAAAGCAAAAAAAAAACAATAGATAAATAAGTAATGAATAGCATTGAGGACTTGGGTTGTAGAGTCCTTGAAAGTGAGGCTGTAGGTTGTGGAATCAGTTCAGCGTTGAGGTGAATGAAGTTATCCACAATGATTCTGAAGCCTGATGGTTGTAGGGTAGCAACGTTTCTGAAACTGGCGTCCGTTTCGCTGCTCTAGTGCTCTATGACTCAATGACGTGCTGGGATTTGATCTACGTTGTCAATATCTGGAATCAGTTTCATTTTCACTAACTGAAATGTCACAGAATTGGTGAAATTCATTCTCCTTCAGAACGAGTAAGCACCTAGAGTTGGTTCAGTCAGCTCTAAATGGATGGATTGATACAGATGGTGGAGATGCTGCCTCAAGTTCTATAGCAACTTAATTTGATCCTGACCTCTGGTGCTGTCTATGTGGAGTTCACATACCCTTACAGTAACAGTATTGGTCTCCTTCCATATTCCCCAAGGACACATGTGTTGGTAGGTTAATTGGCCCCAACTATGTGTCTGAGTGGTGGAACTGAGTGTAGTTGTTGAGAATATAGCAAGAAAAATAAAAATTATTCATATCGGATTGGTGTTCAGGAGTGGCTGATGGTTTGCATAGACTTGATGGGCGGAAGGACCTGTTTCCATGTCTTTCTGTCACTCTCTGACTCCTTACTCTTCAAGGGAATTACAGTAACTTTTCCTGTCATTTCTTCCTAGGTATAATAAGAACGGCTCTTCCAAATATGGACCGAGAGGCACGGGAGGAATACCTCGTGGTGATCCAGGCAAAGGACATGGGAGGCCACATGGGAGGTCTCTCCGGAACCACGAAGGTGACGATAACCCTCACTGATGTCAACGACAATCCTCCAAAGTTCCCTCAAAGTAAGGAAGCTTTTTGATGCCTTTGCAATTCCACTGGGTATTGACTGGAAAGGGATGAACTGAACCATAAGAGATAAGCATGTGCCCTGTCAGAATCAGAATCAGCATTATCATCAATGAAACATGCTGTGGAATGTGTTGTTTTGTGGCAGTTGTACACTGCATGATGCAAAAATTGTTTTAAGTTACAAAAATAAATAAACTGTGTAAAATGGAAATAGCAGGTCCATGTGTTCAGAAATCCAATGGTGGGAGGAAACAATGTGTGTGGGTTTGCAGCCCCCTCTACCTTCTCTTGATAGATGCTCCAGATGGGAAGGGTCCTCAGTGATGGATGCCACCTTCTCGAGGTGTCATCTCTTGAGAATGTCATTGACGGTGGGGAGGGTTGACAGAGTCTACAACCCTCTAAAGCCTCTTACGATGCTGCACATTGGAGCTTCCACACCAGGTGGTGATGCAGACCAGCCAGAATGTCCTCCACTGCACATCTGTAGAAATTTGCTCCAGTCTTTGGTGATATCAAACCCCTAATGCATTATAAATCTCCTTAAACTTTAAATGAAGTAAAGCCCATTGGCATGTCTTCTTTATGATTACATTAATGTGTTAGTCCCAGGATATGTCCACCAAGATGTTGGCGTCTAGGAAATTGAAACTGCTGACCTCTCATTGAGGATTGGTGTGTGTTCTCCCAACTTCATAACTCTAATAAAAACAGACACCGCTTCGTTGTTCCATGAACCTTCAAAGTTCAAAGTAAGTTTATTACCAATACTTATAGGTCACCATAAACAACTCTGAGATTTGTTTTCTTGCGGGCATACTCAATAGAATCTGAATAATCTCAATATGCATTTGACGCAGAGGTCCTTCTGCAGCTGTACAGGGCCCTGGTGAGACCACACCTGGAGTACTGTGTGCAGTTTTGGTCTCAAAATTAGAGGAAGGACATTCTTGCTATTGAGGGAGTGCAGCGTAGGTTCACAAGGTTAATTCCCGGGATGGCGGGACTGTCGTATGTCAAAAGATTGGAGCGACTGGGCTTGTATATGCTGGAATTTAGAAGGCTGAGAGGGGATCTTATTGAAACATATAAGATTATTAAGGGATTGGACACGCTGCAGGCAGGAAACATGTTCCCGCTGATGGGCGAGTCCAGAACCAAAGGCCACAGTTTAAGAATTAGGGGTAGACCACTTAGAACGGAGTTGAGGAAAAACTTTTTCACCCAGAGAGTGGTGGATATATGGAATGCTCTGCCCCGGAAGGCTGTGGAGGCCAAGTCTCTGGATGCTTTCAAAAAAGAGATGGATAGAGCTCTTAAAGATAGCAGAATCAAAGGTTATGGGGATAAGGCAGGAACTGGACACTGATTGTGGATGATCAGCCATGATCACAGTGAATGGTGGTGCTGGCTCGAAGGGCCTATTGTAGTTGGTACTGCTGCCGATGGACTGAAGACAGTACGGAAACACGCCCTTCAGTCCTCTAGTTAATGACAACCTGCCCCTCTGCCTGGTCCCATCTGCATGCACCTGGACAATAGCTCTCCAAACCCCTCCCATCCATGGTCATAGTCATAGTCATAGTCGCACTTTATTGATCCCAGGGGACATTGGTTTTCATTACAGTTGCACCATAAATAATAAATAGTAATAGAACCATAAATAGTTAAATAGTAATATGTAAATTATGCCAGTAAATTATGAAATAAGTCCAGGACCAGCCTATTCACTCAGGGTGTCTGACCCTCCAAGGGAGGAGTTGTAAAGTTTGATAGCCACAGGCAGGAATGACTTCCTATGACGCTCTGTGCTGCATCTCGGTGGAATGAGTCTCTGGCTGAATGTACTCCTGTGCCCATCCAATACATTATGTAGTGGGATGGGAGACATTGACCAAGATGACATGCAACTTAGACAGCATCCTCTTTTCAGACACCATCGTGAGAGAGTCCAGTTCCATCCGCACAACATCACTGGCCTTACGAATGAGTTTGTTGATTCTGTTGGTGTCTGCTACCCTCAGCCTGCTGCCCCAGCACACAACAGCAAACGTGATCGCACTGGCCACCACAGACTCGTAGAACATCCCCAGCATCGTCCGGCAGATGTTAAAGGACCTCAGTCTCCTCAGGAAATAGAGACAGCTCTGATCCTTCTTGTAGACAGCCTCAGTGTTCTTTGACCAATCCATGCACCTATCCAAACTTAGGTGCTACAATCTACCACTTTGGCTTCTCATTCCACACTCGCACCACCCCGATAGTGAAGATATTTTGGTTTTTTCATTTAGCATTTGCATTTATTATTGTCACAAGATACAGTGAAAAGCACGTCTTGCATGGTGATCATGCAGATTAAATCATTGCACAGAGCTTTGAGCTAGAATCGGGTAAAACTGTAACAATCTAGAATAAAGTCATCCTTCACCCTAAGCTTATAACCTATAGTTTGGATCTCACCCAATTCAAAGGGAAAAAGCCTGCATGTGTTTCCCATATCCCTCAATTTTGTACACCTCTATAGGAGGTCCCATCCTTCTCCTGTGTTTCAGGAAATAAAGTCCTAGCCTATTTTCCTTTTCCTCAAGTCCTGGTAATTCTCTCTGCATTCTTTCAAACTTATTCTTCTTTCCTTTAGGAGGGTGACCCGAAGTACACACAATACTCTAAATCTATAAGACCCTTAGCATGATCTGAGGGATCCATGGGCGCAGGTTGGAAATCCCTGCACTAAATTCAGCTTCACCACTGTACAGGGGGCTTTGGCATGGATTTTGTCCTGGAACAGCCACAATCCTCTGATTCAAATGCAAGGGCTTATACTAACTTAATACTTGACAGCAAATATTTTCTTTCTGTCTTGTGTCCTGCATGTGTTTGCTGGAGGGTTGGTTGGATATTCTGCCTCAGTCAAAAGAACTAAAGAGAAATTAATAGGTAGTAAGAGGGTGCAGGGATACAGGGCAAAAAGGTGTTTTCTCTGGGTGCTCTGGTTTCCTCTCACAGTTCAAAGACATACCGCGTAGATTAATTGGTCATTGTAAGTTTTCCGGTGAATAGGTTTGAGTTAAATCTGGATTGGTTCCCTAAGGTTGTTATAGCTGGGGGTGGTCGTACGGATAAGTTCCCACTACTTATTAAATGCTCCCAGTGGCGTGCAACACAAGCAGCCTTTAGCAGCCAAGCCCACATGTAGCTTAACTACTAAGCCCAGCGGAACTGTTTCTACTGATAGAAGAGGCAAAGGTGCGGTACTGGTGTCTTAAAACCAGTATCTGCGAGCAAATGGGGCTCGACAACTGTGGTAGGCAGTTCACCTAGGGGAAGAAAAACTCTGATCTCAAACTTCCACTGCCCTGTGGCTATACCCGGTTATGGAAAAGGCTTCAGGAGCAAACACCGAGGAAAAATCTGGTCCAAAAATGTTTACTCACCCTGGACATGTGACATCATCTGGCATCTGTTCTGGATTTGGGACAGGTTGGGTATGAAAAATATTATAAGGTCTAAGCTTCTGGTTTAGGCTGGCTGTGATTGGTTTAAGTTCTGATTGGCAATGTTGCTGTTAGGTTTGGATTCACTGTAGTTAGGTTGGGTTCTTAGCCTCTTTTCTGGACGTGGATTTTGATTGGCTGTTTGCAGGTTGGATTTTGATTGGCCATGCTGAGGTTGGGTTTGGTTTGGCTGTTCTCAGATTGGGTTTTTATTGGTTGTGCTGGGGATGAGTTTGGAATGTCAGACACAACTTAGGTTCTGATTGGCTGTACAGTGTTTAGATTCTGGTGATCCTTCATCAGGACCAATTAGGATTGATAATATTGTAGTTCATTTAGGATTGGGGTATAACCTTTTACCTTAGCAGATATCCATAGAAATGTTTATTGTCCCTTTTTACTTATCCTGCAAATGTAGTGGTGAATCTGGAATTGTGGTGATGGTCTGGAGTCAATTGGAGGGCAAGTGAGGCAGGAGTAGTTGAATCTTTTCCCAGTAAGGCAGAAGTAAACTAGAAATGCTTTCCTGACTGCTTGGTAGCTTCATGCTGACTTTTAAGATTTTTTACTGGAGCCAAAATTAAATGATTCAACAGTTCTGGTTGGATTTGCACTCTGGGTTATTAAACCCAGGAATGTAATCATCAGTGCATGGGGAACTGGATTGCTATTAATGCCAATAGGTATCAACGGAGGAATGTGGGCATCAAAGCCTTACAGCTTAAGCTACACTAATTCTTTACTGAGTCACAAGTCTCCATTTCTATTTAACATCTTCCAGATGGAGAAGTATGGTTCGAAAGCAGGGAAACGTTGTCACTTTATACAACACAAGGAAGCCCTTTAGGCCATCGTGTTTATGCTAGTTCACTGCAGAACAGTCCCATCAATCCCATTCCTGCTCTCTTGTAGTCTTACACCTTTGCATAAGTTTATCAACTCCCCTCACAGAAGTGTGAGCAGCTTCCTGTGTAGCTTCAGGGAAGTTCTTGGGTGTCAAAATCTCTGAACATAGAACAAAGAACAGTACGGCTCAAGAACAGGCCCTTGGGCCCACCATATTGTGCTGAACAAATTAAACTGCTAATCAAATGGCCAATTAAACTAATTTATTCTTCTTGTACAATATCCTTCATTTCCTCACATTCATGTGCCTCTCTAAATGTCTCTAAAAAATTCCAAATGTATCTGCCTCAACTACCATCCTAGGTAGCGCATTCCAGGCACCCACCCCTCTCTGTGTAAAAAAATTGTCCCTTACATCTCCTTTGAAATTACCCCCTCTTACCTTAAATGGATGACCTCTGGTATTCGACATTTTAGACCTACCAAACAGATGCTCCCCATTTACACTATCTATGCCTCTCTTTATCTTATAAACTCTGTCAGATCTCCACTCAGCCTCCGCCGCTCTAGAGAAAACAGCCCAAGTTTGTCTAACCTCTTATTATAGCACAAGCCCTCTAATCCAGGCAGCATCCTGGTAAACCTCTTCTGCACTGTCTCCAAAGACTCGACATCCTTCCTATAATGAGACGAGCAGAACTGTATGCAATACTCCAGATGCGGCTTAACTAGAGTCTTATAAAGCCGCAACACAACTTTCTGACTTCTGAGCAATGCTCGACTAACAAAGACAAGCATGCCGTATGCCTTCTTAACCACCCTATCAACCTGTGCAGCCACTTTCTGGGAGCTATGAAGTTGGAACTCGCCTCGACACTGTTAGGGATCTTGCACATCACAGCCTCTTTATATTTGACCTCCAAGGTGAAAAACTTCACATCTGGCCAGGTTAATCTACATCTGCCATTTCTCTGCGCATATTTGCAACTGATCTATATCCTGCTGAATTCTTTACTAGTCTTCTATACTATCCACAACACCTCCAATCTTCGCATCATCTGCAAGCTTACTAACCCGTCTATCTATATTACCATCCAAGTCACTTACATACATCATAAACAACAGAGGTTCTGGTACAGATCCTGGGTCTACTTACGGAGAAGTCTCACCAGCAGCTATATTTCATTAATTGTCTGAGGCACTTTGATGTGTCATTAAAGATTCTAGCACAGTTCTACAAATGTACCATGGAGAGCACACAGTCTGGTATGGAGGGGGCACTGAACAGGATTTGAGAAAGCTGAAGAGAGTTGTAACCTCAGCTAGCTCCATCATGGGCACTAATCACCCTACTATTGATGACATCTGCAGGAGGAAATGCCTCAAGAAACTGACATCCATCATTAAGAGGCCCTAACCTTCTAGCATTGCCCTCTTCTCACTACTACAGGGAGGAGGTACAGAAGCCTGAAGATGCACACTCACAGGAAGAATGTACAAACTTCTTTCAGACAGCGGCAGGAACTGAACCCGAACAGTGATTGCTGCTGCTCTATACTAGTTGTGCTAACCACTGTGCAGTAGTGTGAAACAAAAATGCTTGGTTAATGCTAGGGGTCCATGGCATATAAAAGGTTAGGAACCCCTGTCCTACGAGACCGTAGGGGAGCAACTAAGAGAGGAAGAGTTGAGGGTCCAAAGACATGGCAGCACCACTGGGCAAAGGGTGATTAGTTTAGAGTTTCGATAACAGCGGGGAAGAAGGCCTTGCAGAGGACTGCTGGTGACTCAGTTGGAGGCCCAATGTCTGGGTGTCTGAGAGTCCGGGACAAAGGACTGGAGGCAGCCTGTCCTGTGGTTGGAAGCCTGACTGTATGTGTGAATGAAGGAGGGAAGGAAGGGCTTGTTTTGCTGTTGTTTTGTTGTTGTTGCTTGCATTGATCTACTGATCATTGTGTGCATGCTATGTTGGTGCCGGAATGGTGGGGGTTGATGATTGTGCTGCCGTTCTTTCCTTTCTTGGTTTCGTGGCTATCTGGAGAAGAAAAATTTCAGAGTTGTATACTTCAATAATAAATGAACCTTTGAAACTTTGAACCTTTGAATATGTGGAGATAAGTGCGGGCACCCCAAACTCATCCTTAGATAGCATTGGTTGTTAACACAACTGGCACATTTCACTGTACAATATGTTTTGATGTGATAAATAAATCTTGGACTGCGTTTGAAACTGAAGGTGTCCTTAACTCTATAGAGGGAATCAGAGATATTGCGGAAGAGGCATGAAAGCAGATTAGGTTAGACAGGAATAAATCCGAGGGACCGTGAAGGCAATTGCTGTTCCTGTTTCCCATGATCATTTCTGAAGGCAATGCTTGTTGTTCGTTTCCTTCCAGGTGTGTACCAGATGTCAGTCTCAGAGGCGGCCAAGGTAGGGACTGTAGTGGGACAGCTCAAAGCCAAAGACCCAGACATTGGTGAGAATGGCATGGTGTCCTACAGCATCATTGATGGGGATGGAAGAGACTTCTTCGAAATCACAACTGACTCACAGACTCAGGAGGGAATCATCAAGCTGAAAAAGGTATTGAGATATACTGAGAGAGAATGCTGGTACTGTGGAAGTGATGGCAAGGGCTGGTGACACTTGTACCACTCACACCCCACTTTACATGGGTGATACAGCAGTGGAAACTGCGTGCAGTTTCAAACTCCTGGGTGTGCACATCTCACACAACCAGAACACATCTTACACAGCCAGGAAAGCTCGCCAATGCCTCTACTTTCAGAGGAGGCTGAAGAGAGCAAGACTGGAACATAAAATAGTACAGCACAGTACAGGCCCTTCGACCCACAATGTTGTGCTGACCCTCAAACCCTGCCTCCCATACAAGCCCCCACCTTAGATTCCTCCATATACCTGTCTAGTAGTCTCTTAAACTTCAGTAGTTTATCTGCCTCCACCACTGACTCAGGCAGTGCATTCCATGCACCAACCACTCTCTGAGTAAAAAACCTTCCTCTAATATCCCCCTTGAACTTCCCACCCCTTACCTTAAAGCCATGTCCTCTTGTATTGAGCAGTGGTGCCCTGGGGAAGAGGCGCTGGCTATCCACTCTATCTATTCCTCTTAATATCTTGTACACCTCTATCATGTCTCCTCTCATCCTCCTTCTCTCCAAAGAGTAAAGCCCTAGCTCATTAATCTCTGATCATAATCCATACTTTCTAAACCAGGTAGCATCCTGGTAAATCTCCTCTGTACCCTTTCCAATGCTTCCACATCCTTCCTATAGTGAGGTGACCAGAGCTGGACACAATACTCCAAGTGTGGCTTAACCAGAGTTTTATAGAGCTGCATCATTACATCGCGACTCTTAAACTCTATCCCTCGACTTATGAAAGCGAACACCCCATAAGCTTTCTTAACTACCCTATCCACCTGTGAGGCAACTTTCAGGGATCTGTGGACATGTACCCCGAGGTCCCTCTGCTCCTCCACACTACCAAGTATCCTGCCATTTACTTTGTACTCTGACTTGGAGTTTGTCCTTCCAAAGTGTACCACCTCACACTTCTCCGGGTTGAACTCCATCTGCCACTTCTCAGCCCACTTTTGCATCCTATCAATGTCCCTCTGCAATCTTTGACAATCGTCTGCACTATCTACAACACCACCAATCTTTGTGTCATCTGCAAACTTGCCAACCCACCTTTCTACCCCCACATTCAGGTTGTTAATAAAATTCACGAAAAGTAGAGGTCCCAGAACAGATCCTTGTGGGGCGCTACTAGTCACAATCCTCCAATCTGAAAGTACTCCCTCCACCACCACCCTCTGCCTTCTGCAGGCAAGTCAATTCTGAATCCACCTGACCAAACTTCCCTGGATCCCATGCCTTCTAACTTTCTGAATAAGCCTACCGTGTGGAACCTTGTCAAATGCCTTACTAAAATCCATATAGATCACATCCACTGCACTACCCTCATCTATATGCCTGGTCACCTCCTCAAAGAACTCTATCAGGCTTGTTAGACGCGATCTGCCCTTCACAAAGCTATGCTGACTGTTCCTGATCAGACCATGATTCTCTAAATGCCTATAGATCCTATCTCTAAGAATCTTTTCCAACAGCTTTCCCACCACAGACGTAAGGCTCACTGGTCTATAATTACCCGGACTATCCCTACTACCTTTTTTGAACAAAGGAACAATATTCGCCTCCCTCCAATCCTCCGGTACCATTCCCATGGACAACGAGGACATAAAGATCCTAGCCAGAGGCTCAGCAATCTCTTCTCTCGCCTCGTGGAGCAGCCTGGGGAATATTCCGTCAGGGTCCAGGGACTTATCTGTCCTAATGTATTTTAACAACTCCAACACCTCCTCTCCCTTAATATCAACATGCTCTAGAACATCAACCTCACTCATATTGTCCTCACCATCATCAAGTTCCTTGATGATGGTGAGGACTATGCACGTCTATACTCTCATTATTTTACAGATGTGCAGTTGAGAGCATCCTAACCAGCTGCGCCACTCCATGGTACACAAACTGCAAAGCAGCGCAGGGGAAGGCTCGACAACGGGTAGTCAAAACTGCCCAAAGCATCACCTGCACCGCCATTCTCACTATCAAGAACATATATACAGAAAGTCCTGGAAAAGGGCCAGTAACATCATGAAGTATCCCACCCATCCTGCTCATGGATAGTGTTTGACCCGCATCCATCAGGGAGGCGGGTATGTAGCATCCACACCAGGACCACAGACTCAAAAACAGTCACTATCTCCAGGCAGTAATGCTGATCAACACCTCCCCCAACTAACCCACCCCTCCACACCCCCAAACACCACTACTTTATCATTTCCTGTCAGTCACCTTATGTACAGACACTCCTGGGCCTAGTGTCACTTTATGGACATACACTTAATCTATATACATAAGCTATCTTATGGATTTATATTTATTGTTTTTTTTAATATTGTTTTCCTTATCTCACTTTTTTTATGCTGCATCAGATCTGAAGTAACAATTATTTCATTCTCCTTTACACTTGTGTACTGGAAATGACATTAAACAATACTGAATCTTGAGTCTCTAGAAGAAAAGATTTTGGAAATAACTTCTATCTACATGGGTGCTGCCTGATCTTCTGGGTATTTTGAGTAGAGTAGATTAGATTAAGATTAAATAAAATAAGATTAAGTTGACCTGTCAGGTCACTCTGTGTGTGGCTTGGTTTCTTTTTCTTGTAATTCTGCCCTCTCTTGTAAAAAATATAATTTTATATGGATAATTTATACATTTTTTCCACTCCCAGAGTGTTCTCCTTCTGGGAAGCCTTCAACCTGATGGCATGAACATCATTTCTCCTTCCTGTAAAAAAATTTCCCTTCCCTCACCTTTTCTTCTATTCCCCACTCTGGCCTTTTTCCTCTTCTTAACTGCCTATCACCTCCCTCTCTGATAGTTCACTCTCCTCTCCTATTAGATTCCTTCCTCTCCAGCTCTTTATCTTTCCTACCAACCTGGCTTCATCTATCACCTTCTAACTACCCTCTTTCTCTCTCTCCACCTTTGTACTCTGGCATCTTCCCCCTTCCTTTTCAGTTCTGAAGAAGCGTTCTGGCTCAAAATATCAAAGTTTACACATTTCCATAGATGCTGCCTGATTGGCTGAGTTCGTCCAGCATTTTGTGTATTGCTTCATAATTGATATTTGTGTTTTCTTGTGAACACTGCTTATCCAATATTATGTGTTATGTTTTGTAACTTCAAGACTAATTGAAACTGACATAAAATTAATTGGAAGCAAAAACACAGAGCCTGGAATGCGTGTTTTAGTTTAGTTTTCATAGGAGGTTCACAAAAATGAACCCGGGACGGAAAGGCTTGTCGTATGAGGAGCGTTTGATGGCTCTGCGCCCATACTTACTGGAATTCAGGAGTGGTGACCTAATTTAAACCTAACAAATTTTTAAAGGCCTCGATAGAGTGGATGTGGAGGGGGAGTCTAGGACCGGAGAACGTGATCTCAGAATAGAGGGGTGTTCATTTAGAATGGAGGTGAGGAGGAATTTCTTCAGCCAGAGAGTGGTGAATCTATGGAATTTGTTGCTACAGGCAGCTGTAGAGGCCAAGTCATTGGGTATATTTGAGGCAAAGATTGCTAGATTGTTGATTAGTCAGGGCATGAAAGGATGCAGGATGAAAGCTGGAGTTTGAGGTTGAGGGAAAATGGATCAGCCATGATGAAATGACAGAGCAGACTCCGTAGGCCAAATGGCCTAAATCTGCTCCTATATCTTATGGTCTTATGTAGAATTAGTGATTGATAATTGGAACTGACTCGAAGGACCTGTTTCTGCACTGTGGCCCTCCATGGCCTAATTTGCTACTCTGCAAAGAAAAGAGTCAAGGCAATTTCTTCAATGGGGTAGGAAGTAGTCCTATTATTTCTGGGTTTGATGACTGGTAGCATGGTGGCCTGGGTTGGAAGCACCAGTCCCCAAGAATAGAATAGTCTTCAAAATAGTGTTTGATACAGCCCAATCCATCACAGGCAAAATCCTCTCTCCCAATGAGCATCTTTACATGGAAAACATCATCAAGAGCTCTCATTGTCCAGGCCATGATCTGTTCTAGCCATTAGTATTGGGCAGGAGGTATAGGAGTCTTAGGTTGCACACTGCCAATTTCAGGAACCTGTATTGCCCAACAACCATCTGGCTTCTGAACCAGCGTGAACAACTTCATTTACCTCAACACTGAGCTGGTTCCAAACTATAGGCTCACTTTCAAGGACTCTACCACTCATGTTCTCAGTATTATTTATTTTTTCTTTGCACATTTTGTCTTCTTTTGCACGTTCATTGTTTGTCAGTCTTTTTATGTAAAGCTTTTCATAAGTTCTATTGTTTTTTTATTTTCCTGTAAATGCCTGCAAGAAAATAAATCACATGGTGACACACACTCAATGGTCACTTTATTAAGTACACTTGTACTCCTGCTCATTCATGCAAATACCAAATCAGCCAATCATATGGCTGCAACTCAATGCATAAAAGCATGCCGACATGGTCAAGAGGTTCAGTTGTTGTTCAGACCAAACATCAGAATGGGGAAGAAATGTGATCTAAGTGACTTTGACAGTGGTATGATTGTTTGTGCCAGACAGGGTGGTTTGACTATCTCAGAAACTGCTGAACCCCTGGGATTTTCACACACACGATTCTCTGGAGTTTACAGAGAATTGTGCAAAAAACAAACCAAAAGAAATCCAGTGAGCGGCAGTTCTGTGGGTGAAATGCCTTGTTAATGAGAGAAGTCAGAGGATAATGGTAGACTAGTTCAAGCTGTCAGGAAGCTGACAGTAACTCAAATAACCATGCATTACCACCGTGGTGTGCAGAAGAGTATCTCTGAACATACAACATATTGAACCTTGAAGTGGATGGGCTAAGGCAACAGTAGATCATTAGCATAGACTCAGTAGCCACTTCATAATATAAGTACAGGACATACCTAATAAATTGGCCACTGATTGTACTTTGATGATAAGTTTACCTTGATCTTTGAACTTTGAATAAACTGGAACTAGTTTGATGGAAGCGAGATTTCAGACAGCCGACAGCTGCTGAAACAAATCTGGGCTGTCTGACTTCCCTTCCAACTGGGCAAACGATCACAGCTTGAATGCTATTCAGAATGAACCATTAAACTGGAACCATTAATCTCAGCAGCTTGGAAGAACTTTAAAATCCTCATGTTGCTTTGATAGGACAATTCTGGTTCCTATCATCCCTGTGAGCAACATCAATTCTTCAGCTTCACAGTTGTCCATATTTTCAAACCAATCCAAGGTTTTCCCTTTTCTATTTTAAGCCTCATACTCAAAAAACAACCACAGCATATATAATTATGAGGGGTATAGTTAAGATCAATAGTGATAATCTTTTTTTCCTTTGTGGGGTATTTGAGACAGAAGACCATCAATTTATGATGATGATGGAAGAAGTTTAGAACATGGGTTCTCAACCTTTTTAATGCCATGAACCCCTACCATTAACTGAGTGGTCTGTGGACCCCAGGTTGTAAACCCCTGGTTTAGAGTCACAGAGTGAGACAGCAAGAAAACAAACCTAAAGCCCAGTGGTCCATGCTGACCAAGATGTCCATCGAAGTGAGTCCTATTTGCTCATGTTTGGCCCATGTCCCTGTAAGTCAAGGGTTCCCAACCTATGGTCCATGGACCCCTTGCATAATGTATTGGCCCATGGCATCAAAGAGGTTGGGAACCTCTGCTATAAACTTTTCCTGTCCACGTCCTATCCAAGTGTCTTTCAAATGTTGTTAGTGTTCCTGGCAGATCATTTTATAAACTGACATCCTCTGGGTGAAAACTTTGCCCATCAGATTCCTCTCACCTTAGACCTCTGTCCTCTACTTATCGATTCCCCGATCCTGGGAAAAGACTGTGCTCTCTGCCCCTGACTGTATATATTCCTAAAAGTTCATCACCAAAATCAAGGATGGCCTCTATGCCGCTGTAATAAGACTATTAAATGTTTCCCTAGTACAAGATCGATTCTTCTCACAATCTACCCCATTATGATTTTGCATTTTTATTGTTTACCTGCTCTGCCCTTTCTCTTTAGCTACTCATAAACACAAGAGATTCAGCAGATGCAGAAACTCCAGAGTGGCCTACACAAAATGCTGGAGGAACGCAGCAGCTGAGGGAGCATATATGGAGAGGAGTAAGAGTCAATGTTTCAGCCTGGACTATCAACTCCTCTTTTCCTTCTCGTAGATGCTGCCTGACCTGTAGCGTTCCTCCAGCATGCTTTGTGTGTGTTATATGCAGTTGTTACACTTTATTCTGTATTGTTATTATTTTACATTGTTTTACCTCAATGCTCTGTGTAATGATCTGATCTGTATGAACGGTATGCAAGACAAGCTTTTCATTGTATCTCGGAACACCTGACAACATAAAACCAATTACAGTTCCTATTCCACTGCACATTGCATCTATTTAGTGACTTCTCCATTAATCACTCTGGGATACCCTCCCTAAATCTACTACTTTATCTCACTCCTTCTCATTTATCCCTTGGGCCATGACTGCAAAAGGATAAAAACATAGAAACATAGAAAATAGGTGCAGGAGTAGGCCATTCGGCCCTTCGAGCCTGCACCGCCATTTATTATGATCATGGCTGATCATCCAACTCAGAACCCCGCCCCAGCCTTCCCTCCATACCCCCTGATCCCCGTAGCCACAAGGGCCATATCTAACTCCCTCTTAAATATAGCCAATGAACTGGCCTCAACTGCTTCCTGTGGCAGAGAATTCCACAGATTCACCACTCTCTGAGTGAAGAAATTTTTCCTAATCTCAGTGCTAAAAGGCTTCCCCTTTATCCTCAAACTGTGACCCCTTGTTCTGGACTTCCCCAACATCGGGAACAATCTTCCTGCATCTAGCCTGTCCAATCCCTTTAGGATTTATACATTTCAATAAGATCCCCCCTCAATCTTCTAAATTCCAACGAGTACAAGCCCAGTTCATCCAGTCTTTCTTCATTTGAAAGTCCTGCCATCCCAGGAATCAATCTGGTGAACCTTCTTTGTACTCCCTCTACGGCAAGGATGTCTTTCCTCAGATTAGGGGACCAAAACTGCACACAATACTCCAGGTGTGGTCTCACCAAGGCCTTGTACAACTGCAGTAGTACCTCCCTGCTCCTGTACTCGAATCCTCTCGCTATAAATGCCAGCATACCATTCGCCTATGGGTGCTACATAACTTCAGGCTTTTGATTCATCTGCCCTATGGGAAAGTGGAAAAGAGAGAGTGCCCCAGGGTGATGGGATCCTTGATTACAGTAGTTGCTTTCTCGAGACAGGAGGGGATGCTTACTTCTGTGATGTGTTGAGCTGTATCCAATACTCTCAGCAGTCTCAGGCAGAACACTTGCTGTCCCAAGATAAGATGCATAAAGACAAGATGTCTTCTGTGGTGCAATGAAAAAGCATTTCAGGATGTATATTGTATACATTTCTCCGAAATTACGTTGTACCTTTGAAACTTTTTCATCCATAAAAATTACTGAGGGTTGATGGGTGTGAAATGTTGAAATGTTGGAGGTTTGTAGAGATGGGAGAGATGGAGCCATAGCAATGTGAAAGCACTGGGTTACATTGATGCATTGGGATGTAACAATATAAGGGAGTATGTCATTGAACCCTTTTGAATATTGAAAGGCCTAGATTGAGTGGATGTGGTGAGGATGTTTCCTATGTTGGGGGAGTCTAGGACCAGAGGGCACAATTGCAGAACTTCTTTAGATGTCTCTTCAGAACAGACATGAAGAGGAATTTCTTTAGGCAGATGGTGGTGAATCTATAGAATTCATTGCCACAGATGGCAGTGGAGTCCAAGTTATTGAGTATACTTAAAGCAAAGTTGGTAGGTTCTTGATTAGTAAGAGTGTCAAAGATTATGGGCAGAAGGCAGGAGAATTGAGTTGAGAAGGATAATAAATCAGCCATGATGGAGTGACACAGCAGACTTGATGGGCCAAATGGCCTAATTCTTCTAAGTCTTACGGTCTTATGATCTTGCTAGAGAGTCCTGAGTCATCCCCAAGTGAAGGACAGACATGGACTGTAATGTATCATCTCTCATACTTCTGTCGCTAATCTCTGCCAAGTCTATTTAATCAGCTGGAGTAAGTTTAACACAGTGCCTGACCTTGGAAAGTGATGTCTGGGCCCCAAACACAGTGTAATCCATTATTCAGCTCCTCAAATCATCATCCTAATTAGGCCTGTCAGTTGGTATGTAAAATTCATGCTAATCTTACCATCTGTTTTTTTTAAAATTTCCTGATTAGTCATGAAAGCTACCATACTAATTTCACAGGCTTCTCTTCCATTTGATTTTTGCTAAATGTCTAGTCTTTGGAACCAATAAGAATTATCATAATTAACATCCTAGAAACTGGCCACTCAGCCCAACCAGGCTGTGCTAGCATCTATGGTACACGCAATCCTCCTCCCAGACCTCTTCTTTAGAAACAGAATTAGGTTTAGTATCACTAACATATGTTGTGAAATTTGTTGGTTTGCAGAAGCTGTATATTACAATACATAATGAAAACTATAAATTACAATAAGAAATATATATATGTGTGTGTGTATATATATATATATATATATATATATATATATATATATAGAAACATAGAAACATAGAAAATAGGTGCAGGAGTAGGCCATTCGGCCCTTCGAGCCTGCACCACCATTTATTATGATCATGGCTGATCATCCAACTCAGAACACCGCCCCAGCCTTCCCTCCATACCCCCTGACCCCCATAGCCACAAGGGCCATATCTAACTCCCTCTTAAATATAGCCAATGAACTGGCCTCAACTGTTTCCCGTGGCAGAGAATTCCACAGATTCACCACTCTCTGTGTGAAGAAGTTTTTCCTAATCTCGGTCCTAAAAGGCTTCCCTTGTATCCTCAGACTGTGACCCCTCGTTCTGGACTTCCCCAACATCGGGAACAATCTTCCTGCATCTAGCCTGTCCAATCCCTTTAGGATCTTATACGTTTCAATCAGATCCCCCCTCAATCTTCTAAATTCCAACGAGTACAAGCCCAGTTCATCCAGTCTTTCTTCATATGAAAGTCCTGCCATCCCAGGAATCAATCTGGTGAACCTTCTCTGTACTCCCTCTATGGCAAGGATGTCTTTCCTCAGATTAGGGGACCAAAACTGCACACAATACTCCAGGTGTGGTCTCACCAAGGCCTTGTACAACTGCAGTAGTACCTCCCCGCTCCTGTACTCGAATCCTCTCGCTATAAATGCCAGCATACCATTCGCCTTTTTCACTGCCTGCTGTACCTGCATGCCCACTTTCAATGACTGGTGTATAATGACACCCAGGTCTCGTTGCACCTCCCCTTTTCCTAATCGGCCACCATTCAGATAATAATCTGTTTTCCTATTTTTGCCACCAAAGTGGATAACTTCACATTTATCCACATTAAATTGCATCTGCCATGAATTTGCCCACTCACCCAACCTATCCAAGTCACCCTGCATCCTCTTAGCATCCTCCTCACAGCTAACACCGCCAACCAGCTTCGTGTCATCCGCAAACTTGGATATATATATATATATATATATATATATATGAGTTATAAGGAAAGATTGATCAGGTTTGGACTTCATTCCTTGTAACATAGAAGACTAAGATGAGATTTGATATACAAAAATATGAGTGGTATAGATGTGGTAAATGCAAGCAGGCTTTTTCCGCTGAGGTTGGGTGGATGTCATGGATTAGGGGTGAAAGGTGAAAAGTTTAAGGGGAGCATGAGGGGAAGCTTCTTCACTCAGAGGGTCATGCAAGTGTGGAATGAGCTGTCAGCACAAGTAGTGCATGTGAGCTCGTTTTCAACGTTTAAAGGAAGTTTGAATATGTAAACGGATGGAGGACTTTGGTCCTAGTGCAGGTTGATGGGAGTAGGCAGATTAAATAGTTCAGCATGGACTAAGTGTCCTAAAGCATTGAGTAGGTATCTCGAGGCTCCTGTACCTCCGCCCCAATGGTAGCAATGAGGTGAGGTCATGTCCTTCGCGATGGGGGTCCTCAATGATGGATGCCGTCCCTTTGAGGATGTCATCAATGCTGAGGTGGCCTAGCACCTATGATGGGGCTGGCTGAGATTGCAACTTACTGCAGTTTTTCCCACTCCTTTGCACTGGCCCCTCTACACCAGACTGTGATGCAACCAGTTCGAATGATCTCCTCAGTACATCTGTAGCAATTTGCAAGATTCCTTGGTGATACACCAATTCTCCTCAAGCTCCTAATGAAATACGGCCACTGTTGTGCCTTCTTTGTAATTGCATAGATCTGTTGGACCCAAGATAGATCTTCAGAGAAGTTGACACCCAGGAACTCCCTTCCTGTTCCATTCCCCCGCACTTCCAGTAAGCTTCCCCGTACATGCCTTAGGGTGTGGGCATCTTATCAATTTTTATTGTTCTTGGTTTATTACTCCTTGAGGTCGAACTATCATTAAATTGTGTATAAGTTGTGGGCAGCGTGGTAGCATAGCAGTTAGTTCGACAACGTTACAGCTTGGGGCCTTTATTTAAGTTCGGGGTTCAGTTCCCACGTTGTTCTGTATAGTCTCTCTATGTATGTCCTCCCTGTAGAATATTGGGGTTTCCCCCAGGTCCTCCAGTTCTTCTCAAAGACATACTAGGTAGGTTAATTGGTCATTGTAAATTACGCTATGATTAGGTTAGGGTTAAGTTGGGCTTTCTGCGGGTTGTGGGACAGTGTGGCTCAAAGGGTCAGAAGGGCCTACTCTGTACTGTATGGCAAAACAAATAACATTGTGGAGGGTCTAGCTGGGCTGAATGTATGCATTTTTTTCTAAGAGAGTGAATCAAAAGCTAGAGAGGCTTAAGATGGGACGGTAAAAGCTTAGAACATCAAACGTATAACATAAAATATCACAACACTGGAACAAGCCCTTTGCCCTACAGTGCTGTGCCGAATTAATTAAGTTACTAATCAACTAAACTACTTTCTGCTTGGACAAAATATTTAAGAATTTCTTTGTGCAGAGGGTGGTGAATAGCTTGAATAAGTGCCAAAGGAAGTGGTAGAAGTGGATCCAAAGAACCAGAGGACACAGTCTCAGAATAGGAAGAAGAATTTCTTTTGGCAAAGGGTGGTGAATCTGTGAAAATCATTGCCACAGATGGCTGTGGAGCTCAAGTCATTGGGTATATTTAAAGCAGAGGTTGATAGGTTCTTGACTAATCAGGCCATCAAAGCTTACAGGGAGAAGGCAGGAGAATGGTTGAGAGGGAAAGTAACTCAGCCATCATGGAATGGTAGAGCAGACTCGATGCGCCAAATGGTCTAATTTTTCTATGTCTTATTGCCTTAAGATATTTTGGTCCAAATACTACATTTAAAGACATGGATAGGACAGACTTTGAGGGACTTGGTCCAAACACAGATGAATGAGACCAGCAAAGATGGGCATCTTGGTTGGCATGGAAAATTTGTGCTAAAGGATTTCTTTCTCCACTGTATTCTCTGGCTCCTGCCGGGGTAATGAAGGTTACCCCCACAATCATGCAGGGAAGGATGCCTGAGTGTAAGACGCAGGGTGAAAATTTCCCTTGTGTGAATGGAGGTTCATATTGAACTTTCATGAATAGATCCCACATTCTCTCTGCTGTTTGGATAACTATATTTACCCACAGAGCTCATCTTGTTCCCATATGTGCCCCCATTGCCCACTCTTTGGTTGACGGTTGCTAACTCATGATATGGGATCCTTTAATATCCCTGTTGTGTAAGTCAAGTCACTCCAGCAAGTGTAACGTTGTGCAGGTGGCACATTGGTAACCACCAGAGACCCAGGTTCGAACCTGACCTTCGATACTCTCTGTGTGGAGTTTGCATGATCTCCCTGTCACTCTGTGGTTTCCGCTCACACCTCTAAAGACATATAGTTAGGTAGGTTAGCCCTCATGGTAGTTTACCAAATCGGTGACAGAATGTGGGGGTGGGGGGAGCGGATGAGAACAATGGACAGAATGAAGGGGAATTAGTGTAGGACTGGGGTAAATGGGTAGTTGAAGGTTAGCACAGAATGTGTGGGCTGAAGGGCCTGTTTCCGTGCAGAATGGCTCTGTATCTAAGATTCCCCTGAACCCTGTTAGGGGCACCAGGATAACATAGTGCCTAGTATAACACTATTACAGCACCCTCTGTAAGGAGTTTGCACATTCTCCCCGTGACCGTATGAGTTTCGTCCGGGTGCTTAGGTTTCCTCCAAAGATGTACTGGTTAGTAGGTTAGTTGTTCATTGTAAATTGTCCTCTGATTAAGTGAGGGTTAAATGGATGGGTGGCTCATTGCCCAGAAGAGCTTGTCCCGTGGTGTATCTCCACATGAACAAATAACTGGAGTTCTGTACTGAACAGGCCATTCCGGTCCACCAAGTTGCACCGCCCTGCGACTCTCCGATTTAAACCTAGCCTAATCCAGGAAAATTTCTGTACAATGACCAGTTAACCTACTAATTAGTTCACCTTTGGACTGTGGGAGGAAATTGGAGCAGCCTGAGGAAATCCACACACACAGAGGAGGAAAATCCAAACTTTCTTATAGAGGATGCAGGAACTGAACTCTGAACTCCGATGCCCTGAGCTGTGATAACGCCAATCTAACTGCTACACTACCGTGGTGTCCCAGCTGTAGTTCCTCCAGCAGAATGGTTATTTTTAGTTCAGGTGTGACTACCTGTATTAAAAATAATCCTTGCTGTTACTGGGGATGGATTTTAACTGATCAGAACAGAGCTAACAATCCTGCTAAAGAGAGCAATGAAAGTAGAGTTACAGGCGCACTAAAGCAGTGTCTGGATAAGCACTTAAACTGCCTTGGCAAAAGGGCCGTAGGCCAAGATGAGATTAATGCAGGTGGATGTCCACTGGGTAGCACATGCATGATGGGCTGAGTAGCCTCTTTCCATCAAATCAGGTTTAATGTCACCCTTGGGCAAGTTGTAGCACCTGCTTATCCCCTCCCCTCCATATCAGAGTCACATGAAGCCATGGAAGCAGGAGGTGGTTGATTGTATAAGCAGCTGGTGCATATCTCAAGTCTTAGTTATGTGGCCACTGACATCAGGCGGACAGTCTCTGAAGAGTATTGATAATGGCTGGGGTCACCCATCTTGTAAAGACGCTGTCCAGAGGAAGGCAATGGCAACCCACTTCTGGAGAAAAGTTTGCCAAGAACAATCATGGCCATAGAAAGACCATAATTGTTGCCCATGTCATATGACATGACATATAACAATGATGATGATGACTGTTATTGATCAGTATACAATTATAAAGGATCTGATGCAGCATAAAAAACCACAATAGCCATAAATGCATAATAAAAACACAATAATCATAAATAGATAAGATATACATAAATATGTATAATAGAATAATATATACGTAGAGCGATTGTATGTCCGTAAGGTGATACTAGGCACAGGAGGTGACTGACAGGAAATGATAAAGTAGTGATGGTTGGGGGTGTGGACGGGTGGGTTACTGAGTGGAGGTGTTGAGCAACCTTACTGGGGAAAGTAACTGTTTTTGAGTCTGGTCGTCCAGGTGTGGATACTAAGCTGCACTCTTCACAGATCCTGTGTTGTAACACACACACAAAATGCTAGAGGAACTCAGCAGGTCAGGCAGCATCCATGGAGAGGGAAAAAAGAGTCAATGTTTCAGGTCAAGATCATTCTTCAGGACTCATGAACTCCACTGTCTTGAGGAAGGGTCTTGACACAAAATATCCTCTCCATAGATGCTGCCTGACCTGCCAGGTTCCTCCAGCATTTTGTGTGTGTTACTCTGGATTGCCAGCATCTGCTGAACCTCTTGTGTCTATGATTTATAGTTCCCGCGTACATGTCACAATAATAATTAACCAGTTGACTAAATGTAAGGAGGAGTATGTAGCAGAGATGCTGGTGGAAGGGGTGTTCTTTCTGCAACCCAGCTGGCGTAACGCTGCGGGATATATTTCATTTCCAGTCACTCTCTTAAAAGATGTATTATCTTCCATCATGGTGTTTCTCCCACGCCCACTCCATTCATCAGTCTTCCTTTGAGCTCAGCCTTCTCCGATTGCCAGCTGATCCATCTCTGTCACTCCCTCCAGCAGGGCTTGGATTTTGAAGCCAAGAAGTCCTACTCGCTGAAGGTGGAGGCAGCCAATGCATTCTTCGACTCACGCTTCGTCAGCAGGGGTCCGTTCAAGGATACAACCACGGTCAAGATCTCCGTGGAGGATGCTGATGAGCCTCCAGTATTCTCCCAGCCGGACTACGTCATGGAGGTCAACGAAAGTGCCCCGGCTGGAACGCCGGTGGGGCAGGTGCACGCTGTGGACCACGACCTGGGCCGCAGTCCCATCAGGTAAAGAGGCATGAGTTTTTATGTTGCCTTGTTGGTCCTTTTCATTATACCCAGACGCACTGTACTGCCAATGAAACAGAACATAGAACTGAGGCCAGATGGGCACAGCACAGGCCCTTCAGCCCATGATGTTGTGTTGACATTATTTATTTATATTTAGAGATACGTTGTGGAACAGGCCCTTCTGTCCCTATGAGAGGCGCTGCCAAGTAATCTATCGATTTAACTCTAGCCTAATCACAGGGCAATTTACAGTTTTAACATTTATGTATTGAGATTCGGCACAGAATAGGGCCTTCCAGCCCTTGGAGCCACAGTGCCCAGAAATCCGCTGATATAATCCTAGCTTAATTGAGGCACAATTTACAGTGACCAATTAACATGTCAACTTTGGACTGTGGGAGGAAACCAGAGTACCCAGAGGAAACCCACATAGTCATGGAGAGAACGTCAAACTTCTAACAGGCAGTGGTGGGAAATAACAATTTATCCACTAACCAGTACAATTTTGGACTGTGGGAAGAAACCGGAGCACCTGGAGGAACCTCGCAAACAGTCATAGAGAGAAAGTACAAAGTCCTTACATACAGCAGGAGGATTGAACTCAATTTGATGGCTCTGTAATAGTAGTACGCTAACCACTACATTACAATGCCACCCCAACTGCAACCACTCCCTAATCTACTCTAGGATTAATCTAACCCTTCCCTCCTATACAGCCCTCCATTTTGCTCTTATCCATGTGTCTATCTAAAGTACTCGTAAATGTTTCTAATGTATCTGTCTCTGCCACCACCCCTGGCAAGGTGTTCCACACATCCACCGGTCTGTGTGTAAATAGCCTACCTCTAACATCCCCCCCTATACTTGCCTGAAAACACCTTCAGGTTGGGCCCCCTTGTGAAATAGAGATTCATAGAGTTTTACAGAACAGGAACAGGCCTGCAGTCTGACAAGTCCATGCTGAGCGTAAGAATAAGAATCAGGTTTTAGACACTGATATAAGTTGTGATGTTGGTTGTTTTGCAGCAGCAGTACAATACAAGGCACAGGAATTGCTCCAAGTTACAAAAATAAATAATCCAAAAGAGGAATAATGCGGTAGTGTTTATGGGTTCATGGACCTTTCAGAAATCTGATGGCAGAGGGGATGAAGCTTTTATTAAAACATTGAATTTGGGGCTTCAGACTCCTGTACCTCTTTCCTGTTGGTGGAAGTGAGAAGAGGACATGTCCCGTTTGATGAGACCCTTAATGATAGGTGCCACCCTTTTGAGGCACTGCCTCTTGAAGATGCCCTTGGTGGTATGAAGAGTTGTGCCTGTGATGGAGCTGGCTGAGTCCACAACTCTCCTTTGCTCTTTTCAATCCTGTGTACCAGACAGTGATGAAAGTTGTGATGGAACTAGTCAGAATGCACTTCACCATACATCTGTAGGTGTCTTTGGTGACATTCCAAATCTCCTTAAAGCCATAAAGAAATTTAGTTGTTGGTGTGCCGTCTGCATGATTGCATCATTTTGTTGGGCCGAGGATAGTTCCTACAAGATGTTAACATCCAGGAACTTGAAGGGTGTTGCTCACTCTTTGCACTGCAGACCCCTTGATAAGGTGTGTGTCCTCCTAACGTTCCCATCCTGCAGTCCACAATCAATTACTTGGTCTTACTGATGTTGAGTGCAAGGTTGTTCTGTGACACAACTCAGGTAATAGCCACACACATCAAAGTTGCTGGTGAACGCAGCAGGCCAGGCAGCATCTCCAGGAAGAGGTACAGTCGACGTTTTGGGCCGAGACCCTTTGTCAGGACTAGTAATAGCCGATCTGTCCTGCTCCTGTACGCCTCCTCATTGCCTTCTCAGATTATAACAACAGCGGTGTCACTGGCAAATTTGAAGATGGTGCTTGAGCCACACAATCCTGAGTGTCAAGTGGAGAGCAGTGAGCTAAGCACATATCCTTCAGGTGAATCCTGTTGATTGTCAACAAAGAGATGTTATTATCAATTCACATCCGTCATCAGAGATCCTCACCACCCAGGCCATGCTCTTTTCTCGCTGCTGCCATCAGGTAGAAGGTACACGTGCCTCAGGACTCACACCACCAGGTTTACGAACAGTTACTAGCCCACAACCACCAGGCTCTTGAATAAAAGGGAATAACTGCATTCACTTGCCCATCCATTGAGATTTCCTCACAACCAATGATTCACTTTAAGGGCTCTTTATCTCATAATTTCATATTCTCATGATTTATTGCTATTTACTTATATTTGCATTTGCACAGGTTTGTTGTCTTCTGCACTCTGGTTGATCTTTCATTGATCCTGCTATGGTTACTATTCTATCGATTTTCTGTGTATGCTCATAAGAAAATGAATCTCAGGGTTTTATATGGTGACCTACTATATATGTACTTGGATAATAAATTTACTTTGAACTTTGAACATTGATTGTGGTCTTTTAATAAGAAGTTGAGAATTCAATTGCAGCAGGATGTTAATATGGCCATCTGTGCTAATATATGCTATATATATTATGATTCCTTTTCTTCTGATATTTGTAATTTATCATATTTTTATGTCCCTCATATACCATTAAATATTTATTTCTCCTCTCACGTTAAAATTATTTCTAGACTTCCCGACCTGGGGTAAAAGACTGGCCATCTTCTTTTTCATAGTCTTTCATAATTGTATAAGTCTCTATAAGATCACTCCTCAGCCTCTTTGCTTCAGAGAAAACAGCCTCAGCCTATTCAGTCTCTTCTTAGAACCTCAAGACATCCAGTCCAGGTACCCTCCCAAGCTTAATATTTCTGTGTTGTGGTTACTATTACCGAGTGAGAAATCAGTCTTCAATCTCTGCCTAGATTCTGGGAGTTGAAGTACAGCCAGATGATTAGGCTTTCCGAAGTGTAGATAGGGGATAGCACAGTGAGTGCTCTTGCTGCTGGTGTAACAGTGGTCCAGTGTGTTGGTTCCTCTTGTACTACAAGCGATCTGTTGTCGGTTGAGTTGAGTTGTTCTCCGATTTTGGCAATCCATTTGCAAGCGTTTCATCACCACACGAGGAGAATCATCAGTGTACTGTTCATTTCTGCTGTGACCTCTGAATGATTTGTTGGTAATAATTATACAGAGACTCTTTCAAGTTAGCCTGGTTAAAATACTCCAAACTGATAGGGAAGGCATGAGGATATGATGTCTCATGTCTGTCTGATCTTTACAATTGCTCAGTTTGTCTGGAGCCTATTTGACAATAGCCTGGAGGCACACACTCAACAATTCAGGAACCCTCTGCCATCTAATTTCTGAATGGACATTGAACCCAGAATGGGCATTACATCTTTACTTTTTTATGTTTGCGGTACTTATTTAATTTACCTAATATATATATATATTTATTGTAATTCATAGTCTTTATTTGCTATAATGTATTGGATTGTACCGCTGCATAATTTTTACAGATTGTACATAAATTTCATGACGTATGCTGGTGATATTAAAATTAAACCTGATTCTGATTCTGACAAAAAAAAACATCTGTCACACAGCAAGGTTCCATGAACCACAAGGTGACTAGAAAACCCATTAACACAAGAGATTCTGCAGATGCTGGAAATCCAGAGCAACACATACAAAGTTCTGGAGCAACTCAGCGGGCCAGGCAGCATCTATGGAGGGGAATAAGCAGTTGACTGTTCAAGTTAAATCAGGTTTATGTCATTTAACTATATACATGTATATAATGCATATAAGCATATAATGTATATAGAAACGTTTCCCCCGACCAGGTGTAAAACACCTCGGCCAAGACCCTTTATCAGAACTGGAAAGGAGAGAGGCAGAACCAGAATAAGAAGGTGAGGAGAGAGGAATGGGTACATGCTGGCAGGTGTTAGGTAAAGCCAGGCAAGGGGGAAAGGTGGAAAATTAGGTCGGCACTGGATCTCAAGAGAGAGAATTTGTAGAATGTCTGCAAGATGGCTTTTTAGAACAGCTTGTTGTTGAGCCCACTAGGGGATCGGCTGTACTGGATTGGGTATTGTGTAATGAACCGGAGGTGATTGGAGAGATTGAGGTGAAGGAACCCTTAGGAAGCAGTGATCATAACATGATTGAGTTCACTGTGAAATTAGAAAAAGAGAAGCCGAAATCTGATGTGTCGGTATTTCAGTGGAGTAAAGGAAATTACAGTGGCATGAGAGAGGAACTGGCCAAAGTTGACTGGAAAGGGACACTGGCGGGAAAGACAGCAGAGCAGCAGTGGCTGGAGTTTATGCGAGAAGTGAGGAATGTGCAAGACAGGTATATTCCAAAAAAGAAGAAATTTTTGAGTGGAAAAAAGATGCAACCATGGTTGACAAGAGAAGTCAAAGCCAAAGTTAAAGCAAAGGAGAGGGAATACAAGGAAGCAAAAATTAGTGGGAAGACAGAGGATTGGGAAGTTTTTAAAACCTTACAGAAGGAAACCAAGAAGGTCATTAAGAGAGAAAAGATTAACTATGAAAGGAAGCTAGCAAATAATATCAAAGGGGATACTAAAAGCTTTTTCAAGTATATAAAGAGTAAAAGACAGGTGAAAGTAGATATAGGACCGATAGAAAGTGATGCTGGAGAAATTGTAATGGGAGATGAGGAGATGGCAGAGGAACTGAACGAGTATTTTGCATCAGTCTTCACTGAGGAAGACATCAGCAGTATACCGGACACTCAGGGGTGGCAGGGAAGAGAATGTGCGCAGTCACAATTACGACAGAGAAAGTACTAAGGAAGCTAAATAGGCTAAAGGTAGATAAATCTCCTGGACCAGATGGAATGCACCCTCGTGTTCTGAAGGAAGTAGCCGTAGAGATTGCGGAGACATTGGCGATGATCTTTCAAAAGTCGATAACGTTCTGGCATGGTTCCGGAAGACTGGAAGATTGCAAATGTCACTCCGCTATTTAAGAAGGGGGCAAGGAAGCAAAAAGGAAATTATAGACCTGTTAGCTTGACGTCGGTTGTTGGGAAGTTATTGGAGTCGATTGTCAAGGATGAGGTTACAGAGTACCTGGAGGCATATGACAAGATAGGCAGAACTCAGCATGGTTTCCTTAAAGGAAAATCCTGCCTGACAAACCTATTACAATTTTTTGAGGAAATTACCAGTAGGCTAGACAAGGGAGATGCAGTGGATGTTGCATATTTGGAGTTTCAGAAGGCCTTTGACAAGGTGCCACACATGAGGTTGCTTAACAAGGTAAGAGCCCATGGAATTACGGGAAAGTTACATACGTGGATAGAGCGTTGGCTGATTGGCAGGAAACAGAGAGCGGGAATAAAGGGATCCTATTCTGGTTGGCTGCAGGTTACCAGTGGTTTTCCACAGGGGTCTGTGTTGGGGCTGCTTCTTTTTACGTTGTACATCAATGATTTGGATTATGGAATCGATGGCTTTGTGGCTAAGTTTGCTGATAATACAAAGATAGGTGGAGGGGCCGGTAGTGCTGAGGAAACGGAGAGTCTGCAGCGAGACTTGGATAGATTGGAAGAATGGGTAGAGAAGTGGGAAATGAAGTACAATGTTGGAAAGTGTATGGTTATGCACTTTGGCAGAAAAAATAAATGGGCAGACTATTATTTAAATGGGGAAAGAATTCAAAGTTCTGAGATGCAACGGGATTTGGGAGTCCTCGTACAGGATACCCTTAAAGTTAACCTCCAGGTTGAGTCAGTGCTGAAGAAGATGAATGCAATGTTGGCATTCATTTCTAGAGGAATAGAGTAGAGGAGCAGGGATGTGATGTTGAGGCTGTATAAGGCGCTGGTGAGACCTCACTTGGAGTACTGTGGGCAGTTTTGGTCTCCTTATTTAAGAAAGGATGTGCTGACGTTGGAAAGGGTACAGAGAAGATTCACTAGAATGATTCCGGGAATGAAAGGGTTATCATATGAGGAACGTTTGTCTGCTCTTGGACTGTATTCCTTGGAGCTTAGAAGAATGAGGGGAGACCTCATAGAAACATTTCGAATGTTAAAAGGCATGGACAGAGTGGATGTGGCAAAGTTGTTTCCCATGATGGGGGAGTCTAGTACGAGAGGACATGACTTAAGGATTGAAGGGCGCCCATTCAGAACAGAAATGCAAAGAAATTTTTTTTAGTCAGAGGGTGGTGAATTTTGTTGCCATGGGCAGCAGTGGAGGCCAAGTCATTGGGTGTATTTAAGGCAGAGATTGATAGGTATCTGAGTAGCCAGGTCATCAAAGGTTATGGTGAGAAGGCGGGGGAGTGGGACTAAATAGGAGAATGGATCAGCTCATGATAAAATGGCGGAGCAGACTCGATGGGCCGAATGGCCGACTTCTGCTCCTTTGTCTTACGGTCTTATGTTTGGGGAAGAGGGGAATGAAGTGAGAAGCTGGATGGTAATAAGTAAGACAGGCAAAGAGCTAAGTAAGAGTGCCATCCTTTATTACAAGTGATGTCTTTTGCCCTATTGGAAGTGTCAATCCCAATTTTCTGGGCTTGGTGAAATCCAAGTCTATGCCTGATCTTGAATGCTGAGGATTCAATTCCCAGTCCAGGAGAGTGAGCAGAATCTTAAGCTTTGGCTCAGAGTCCTTGGCAGATGCACCATGTGGTACTTGTGCCAGGGGCATCTGGTTTATGGAGGAAAGTTGACCTTCTGTATTATATAGGGATCTGTCAGCACTGTTCACCATCGTCATCTCCAACTCCTAAACCTCAGTGTAGATTTTTTGTTTGCTTATGCCAGTTTTTATTGGTTGTTTTTTTTTGCACATTGGTTGTTTTTCAGTCTTTGTGTGCAGTTTTTCATTGATTCTATTGTGTTTCTCTGTTCTACTGTGAATGCCTGCAAGAAAATTAATCTCAATGTGGTATATGGTGACATACACTCATGGCCACTTTATTAAGAACACCTGTACACCTGCACACCTGCTCGTTACTGCAAATATCTAATCAGCCTATCATATAGCAGCAACTCAATGCATTAAAGTATGCAGACATGGTCAAAAGGTTGTTGTTCAGACCAAATATCAGAATGGGGAAGAAATATGATCTAGGTGACTTTACCCGTGGAATGATTGTTGGTGCCAGACGGGGTGGTTTGGATATCTCAGAAACTGCTGATCTCCTGGGAATTTCATGCACAGCAGTCTCTAGAGTTTGCAGATAATAGTGCAAAAAAATGATCAAAAACATCCAGTGAGTGGTAGTTCTGCGGGTGAAAATATCTTGTTAATGAGAGAGGTCAGAGGAGAATGCCCAGACTGGTTCAAGCTGACAGGAAGGCAACGGTAACACAAACAAACATGTGTTGAAACAGTGGTGTGCAGAAGAGCTTCTCTGAATGCCCAACAGGTCGAACCTTAAAGAGGATGGGCTACAGCAGTAGAAGACTACAAACATACGTTCAGTGGCTTCTTTCTTAAGCAGAGGAGGTACCTAATAAAGTGCCCACTGAGAGTACATGTACTTGGAAAATAAAGTGTCTTTGAACATGAAACAATTTTCTTACCAAGCACAGGCTGATCTCCATGTAACCGTGTCATAAAATTTTCAAACCAACCAATTTTTTGCATGGTGCAATGTAAGTTATGCAAGGTTTTGAGAGTTTTGTAAGCTTAGCAGCAAATCTCGGCTTTACCACGTGAATTAGTCACTGTCGCAAACTTTCTCTGTGACCTTTGTGGCAGGCTCTCTAAAACTTCTTCCGCAACTTATGGGCATAAGGGTTCAACAATTAAAAGTGTTCTCCAATGTTGCAAGTTAGATTTTCTTTAAAATTTACCATGAAACTGCTGGCTGTTCATCATTTCTTGCCAGAAAATAGTACAGTACTCTGCAATGCATTTTTAAATACTTTTATTTATATTGCACCATCATCTTATTAAAATATCCTCAAGTGATTCACAGAAGGGATTTTGAACAAAATTTGTCTCCAGTTCACATAGAGAAATACAGAGACAGATGGCTCAACACTTTAGGAAAGAGTTAGGTTAAATAGAAGAGCAGTTTAATGATATTTGATAATTTAACTTTGTGCTGGTCACTGATGGAAATTAAAAATGTATAAATGAAAGCTGGAAATGCTGGAAAGACTGAAGAGGTCAGGTAGCACCTGTGGAGAAAGAAAGAAGAGTTAATGCTTCATCTCAAAGATAGATGCTTTGCAGATCTCTCGGTGGTGCCTCCTCTCTGAAGATGCTGCCTAACTTGTTGGCTGATTACAGATTTTTCCTTTTTAGCTCAGATTTCCTGCATCTGTACTTGCAATAATCCGTCATATTCTGTTAACTTTCCTGAGCAACATGGAAAACTCTGGAGAAATTCAGCAGAAAGGCTGCATCTATGGAAACGAATAAACAGTCAATGTCTGAGGCCAAAAAGTAGGAAAAAGAAGGAGGGAGAGAAGATAGGGTACAAGTTAGGAGGTGATCGGTGAAGCCAGGTTGATAAAAGGAGGATGAACTAAGAAACTGGGAGGTGATAGGCGTAAAAGGAATCAAATTTGCTATAGGTGCTTCTGGGCAATAGTCACTGAGGCGGGTTACCATGTTCTTCTCAGACACCAGTATAACTGAAGCCTGCGTGAAGTAGGTGGGTGCCTCAGAATTAAGAAGAGAGAAGGGAGAGGCAAAAATGACCAGAAGTGGGAGAAATCGATGTTCATGCCATCAGATTGAAGTTATTCTTCCTGATTGCAGTTCTACCTATACACCAGCTATTCCTGTGATCTGTCATGACCTTATTGAATGATAATTCAGGCTCCAGAAGTACAATTGGTCTTATTTATATGTCTATAATTATTTGCCACAATCAGATGCCTCAACATGCATCACTGGAATATTTTTGGAAAAACAGGATGTCTAGACAAATTATTTGATATAGAAGTCAACCAGTTCCCTTACATTTAAACTATAAGACCTTAGGATATAGGAGCAGAATTAGGCCATTTAGTCAATCAAGTCTGCTCCACCATTCCATCGGGGCTGATTTATTATCCCTCTCAACCCAATTCTCTTGCTTTTTCCCCATAACCTTTGATGCCCTGATTAAGCAAGAACATCCACTTTAATAGTGAATGACGGCCTTCACAGCCATCTGTGGCAATGAATTCCACAGATTCACCACCCTCTGGCTAAAGAAATTCCTTCGCATCTCTATTCTAAATGGGCGTACCTTTATTTTGAGGCTGTGCCCTCTGGTCATAGACGCCCATTATAGAAATATTCTCTCCACATCTACTCTAGCTAGGGTTTTTGAATTTGAGAGCCCACCCCTCCCCAGTTCTTCTAAACTCCAGTAAGCACAGGCCCAGAGCCATCAAACACTCCTCATAAGTGAAACTTTTTATTCCTGGAATCATTCTTGTGAACTTCCTCTGGACTTTCCCCAATGCCAGCACACTGTTTCTTAGATAAGGGGCCCAAAAATTGCACACAATACTCCCAAGTGCGGTCTGACCAATGCCCTATCAAACCTCAACATTATATCCTTGCTTTTAAGTTCTAGCCCTCTCAAACTGAAGACTAACATTGCATTTGCCTTCTTTACCACTAATTCAACCTGCAAGTTAACCTTTTTTTTTGATACTGTGCTCCTGCTACAATGGACACACTGTGGTTTCAGTACCCTGTGGCTGGACAGAGTTATTATAATTGAGCTGGAAAACAAATTTCATCCCTCCTTATTGGAAATTCGCAACAAAAAATTAGCATTCTCACTTATGCCGTACATCAGTGGAAATGTAATTGTGAAAAGGAACTGAGTATTACATTTCAATGTAAGTGAATTGCAAAAGTGGGATTTTACAAATCTCTTTTCACAACTTTGGAATTAGATTCTAGCAGGCTGCATGATGGGCTCAGTGCTCCAGTAATCCCAGCTGCATTTGATCTGTTTGACAATAGTGCTTTGCAAATGTAAGCTCCCCAGAGGGCGAGACTGTGCAGCAGCTATGTGTGGGATACATTGCTTTATGTCACGAGGTTGTTACTTGTCTCCCCAGACACCCACCAAGTGGAAGGCAGTGATGGATTCACAAACTATTTTGAGCGTCTGCAGGCGACGATTCTAACTTATAGTAGCTTAGATCTGCCGGCTAAATCAAAATGGCTTTTTTTGAGGGAGGATGGTGATTCAGGCAGGGCTGTTCCATTCTTAAGATGCTGGGGATGTGAATTTAAGTCAGACACAGAATTGTTCTTTCAATTTGAGAGCTCTCTGGAAAAGTGTTAGACTCGACTGTCAACACCTGCATATTTACCAGGTTTGAGCCCTCTAGTTCAAATACTAGGTTTGAGCCCTCTAGTTCAAATGCTCCATGCTGTCACACAAGTTGACAGGGTGGTTAAGAAGGCATATATCAGGGGATTGAGTTTAAAAGGTAATGGCACAGCTCTTTGAAACCATTGTTAGACCACATCTGGAATATTGTGTTCAGTTCTAGTCGCCTCAGTTCTGATATGGAAGTTTCATAGAGGGTGCAGAAGAGGAATAAACTCTTCTCAGATTTCCTGCTGGGTACAAGTATCGATTTTAACCGATGTTTCGATGACAAACTCTGCCATCTTCATCAGGGATGATGCCTGGGCATGTCTAGTCGGTGGTATTTATACCCCCGTTGTCCGTCTGTCCTGATTGGTTAGTCCTCATCCAATCAGGTTTTCGCTGTCCCACCATGTTTACAATCAAATTCCAGTTCTTACTTAGAGCCAGGCCTTCATCTTTGTTAAAAATTTTTGAGGAGACTTACCAGGATTCTGCCTGGATCAAACAGCATTTGTTTATGAAGGAAAATTGAGTGAGCTAGCACTTTTCTGCTTGGAGTGAAGGAGGATGAGAGGTGACTTGGAAGAGGTATAAGAGGCAAAGATGTCATGGATAGCCAGAGACTTTTTCCCAGGGCAGGAACGTCTTAAGGAAGGAATCATTTTAAGGTGATTGAAGGAAAATATAGTGGGGGTGTCAGAGGAAAATTCTTTCCATGAAGACTAGTAAAACACCCTGCCGAGTAGTGGTAAAGTTAGATACATTTGTCATCATTATGTGCTGTGGCATATGACATGAACGATCATGGTCCCATGAGTATCAATGGTCTTGGCAATTTTTTTGAACATAAGTGGTTTGCCATTACCATTTACGATTAGGAGTGTTTAAGAAACTCTTAAATAGGCACACGGATTGTACAAAAATGGAGAACTATATAGGAAGGAAGGGTTAGATTGATCTTAGAGTGGGTTACAACATTGTGGGCTGAAGGGCCTGTACTGTGCTATCATGTTCGATGTTCTATGTTCATATGTAAGTGGTCACTTGTGTGTGTACCTCCACACACATTCCAGCTAAGTGTACGTTTGTGTATGTGGCTGTCTCTGTCTGCATGTGCTTTTAAGACCATAAGATATACTGTAGGAGCAGAATTAGGCTATTTGGCCCAGTGAGTCCTCTCTGCCATTTCATCATGGCTGATCCATTTTCCCTCTCAGCCCAATCTCCTGCCTTCGCCCCATATCCCGTCATGCCCTGACTAATCAAGAATTTATCAACCTCAGCTTCAAATATACCCAGTCGCCTGGCCTCCACAGCTGCCTGTAGCAAAGAATTCCACAGATTTATCACTCTCTGGCTGAAGAAATTCCTCCTCATTTCCGTTCTAAAAGGACATCCCTTTATCCTGAGGCTATGTTCTCAGGAAACTCCCAGCATAGAAAACATCCTCTCCACATCCACTCTATCAAGGCCTTTCAAACTTTAATAGGTTTTACTAAGATCCCCTCCTCATTCTTCTGAATTCCAGTGAGTATGTGTCTGTATGCTTCAAAAGTTGGTTTATTATCCATTTTACCGCTCTGAAATTCTTCAATTCTCTGGGTAGCCATGAAATCAAGAAAGAAAAGAAACGCAGTACGAATATCAATCTCCAAATTCTACCTCCCTGTAAAAAAATGAATAAAAACAGAACAGGCACAGTGACTATTCGACCACCCCTCCTCCCATCCCTCTTCACGCACAAAAAAAAACAGGAACATAACAGATCAGGCACATTAATCCCTAACGACAAAAACAAGAAGATTGGTCCCAAAAAAAACAAAGAATATAAGAACTATTAAGGCGGAAAAAAAAGTCTATAGTCCAAAGTCCAAATCCAAATGCAGTCGAAATAGCTGGACAGCATTCTCTACAGCGGCAGGCTCTCCCCTCCCCGATACAGAGCAACTGATCAACAGGCAAGCAGACAGCGCTCACCTCATCCTCTGTACTCGCTTCGATGCTTCAATCTGCCTCATCACTTTAATCAGCGAAAAATCGGAGCTTTAATCAGCGAAATGAAGCCAAACATTGGCTTGCAGCCTGCCCGCTACGAGGTGCATGCATGCTTCCTCTGCCCCTTGGAGACTGCAGAGCGCTGGAGCATCCAAATGATCACCAAACTTCTGCTCTCGCCTTGATGTTTCAATCGTCCTCGTCCCTTTAATTGGCAAACAATGGAAGTTATAATCAGCAAAATGGGGTCAAACATCAGCTCACATGCAGGCTTCTCCCCACGAGGTTTGCTCACGCCGTCTCTGCCTCCCAGAATCTCAGAGACTGCAAAGCACTGAAACATCCAAATGATCTCCAAACTGCAAAACGCAGTCTCCAACAGTTCCAGAATCACATCCAAGATGAGAAACAAATGTTAAAGACATAAAAGAAGTGAAAAAGATGGTTCCATGATCTAGCCAGAAGACGTCGACTAAAGACCACAGGCTCCATCTTGCTTGGGTGTTTCTGTGTGAGTATTTGTGTGTGTGTGTGCGTACGTGTGTGTGTGTGTGTGTGTGTGTGTGTGTGTGTATGAGTGTGTGTGTGTGTGTGTGTGTGTGTGTATGAGTGTGTGTGTGCATGTGTGTGTGTGTGTGTATGAGAGTGTGTGTGTATGTGTCTGTGTATGAGCGTGTGTATCCTTGTGTATGTGCGCGTGTGTGTGAGTGTGTCTGTGTATGAGTGTGTGTATCCTTGTGTGTGTGTTTATGTGAATCAGTATCAGGTTTATTATCGCTGGCATACTCTATGTCATGAAATCCATTGTTTTGTAGCAGTATTACAATGCAATGCATAAAAAATCTTTATAGAAGGCAGTAAGAGATACTGTATAGAAATAAAAAATAATTAGTGCATTTGAGAGCAAAACAGTGAGGTAGTGCTCTTGGATTCATGGACCGTTGAGAAATCTGGTGGTGGAGTGGAAGAAGCTGTTCTTTCAATGTTGAGTGTGTGTCTTCAGGTCCTGCACCTCCGCTCTGGGGGTAATAATGAAAAGAGAGCATGTCCTGTATAGTGAGTGTCCTCAATGATGGATGATGCCTTCTCGAGGCACCTCCTTTTGAAGATGTCCTCAGTAGTGGGGAGGCTAGTGCCCATGATGGAGCTGAAAGAGTTTAAAACCCTCTGCAGTTTTTACTAATCCTACACAGTGGTCCCTCCATACCAGATGGTGATGCTCTCCATGGTACATTGGTGGAAATTTGCAAGAGTCTTGGTGACATACTAAATCTCCTCAAACCCCTAATAAAGTACAGGTGCCCCCCGCTTTTTGAACGTTCGCTTTACGAAACCTCACTGTTACGAAAGACCTACATTAGTTACCTATTTTTGCTAACAGAAGGCGTTTTCACTGTTACAAAAAAAAGCAGCACGCGAGAAAAAAGGCAGTGCGCGAAAAAAAGGCAGCACGTGGTAAAGAGCAGCCGCTCTCCCCCGGATTCGGAACGGCATTCTAGCCGGCATTGCTTAAACACGTGCCTGTGAGCAGCTGTTTGCAAGATGAGTACTAAGGTATTGGAAAAGCCTGAAAGAGCTTGTAAGGGTGTTACACTTAGCGTAAAACTAGACATAATTAAGCGTTTCGATCGTGGTGAACAAAGTAAGGACAAAGTGACTTTGGCTTGTGGAAGTTGATGAAGATGATGTTGAAGAGGCTTTATAGTCATAGTCATAGTCATAGTCATAGTCATACTTTATTAATCCCGGGGGAAATTGGTTGTCGTTACAGTTGCTCCATAAATAATAAATAGTAATAGAACCCTAAATAGTTAAATAGTAATATGTAAATTATGCCAGTAAATTATGAAATAAGTCCAGGACCACCCTATTGGCTCAGGGTGTCTGACCCTCCAAGGGAGGAGTTGTAAAGTTTGACTGCCACAGGCAGGAATGTCTTCCTATGACGCTCTGTGTTGCATCTCGGTGGATTGTAATGGATGGGAGACATTGACCAAGATGGCATGCAACTTAGACAGCATCCTCTTTTCAGACACCATCGTGAGAGAGTCCAGTTCCATCCGCACAACATCACTGGCCTTACGAATGAGTTTGTTGATTCTGTTGGTGTCTGCCACCCTCAGCCTGCTGCCCCAGCACACAACAGCATCCCATGACCAAGAACTGATAGATGAAGAGCTGATGCAATTGCAAGAAGAAAGGATAACAATCAAAACCAAATGCAGTAGCGAACGGACCGAAAATGAAGTCGTCCAGGAACTGAACGTGAGGCAAATACGTGAGATTTTTGCTGCAATGATAAAGTACGACTTTAATTTTGAAAGGGTACGTCGGTTTAGGGCATATTTGCAGGATGGTTTGAGTGCTTACAAAGAACTGTATGATCTAAAAATGCGCGAGGCTAAGCAGTCAAGCAAGTCTTCCACATCAGCCGCGGCAGACGACGAACCTCGACCTTCGACATCGAGGCAGGCAGACATAGAAGAAGGTGACCTGCCTACCCTCATGGAAACAGACGATGAGATGACACACCAGTGTCCCACCACCCAAAACCCCGGGCTGCGGACAGATACCGATCCATGGAGAATGCAGCGGTAGCCAGGAGGCACCCAGCACATCTTTAAGAAAAAAAGCCAAAATAAACAAGCTAATTAGTTAGGTGCCGCCCAGCATGTAAATGTTGGCCCAGATCAGAGACGATTGCCGATTGCGTTGCCTCTGATCTGGGCCGACATTTACATGCCGGGTGGCACCTAATTAATTAGCTTGTTTATTTCGGCTTTTTTGTTAAAAATGTGTTGGGTGCGTCCCGGGCACCGCTGGACCGCTGCATGCTTTGCGGATCGGTATTGGGTTGCTGCCCAGAGGGTGGGGCCACTGCACCACCCCAACCTCCGACAACCCAGTCTAACGCACCATCATCAGTGTGCTCAGCACTGTCCCAATTCTGGTAAGTGATACTGCACTGTACATACATTTTTTCTACTTTATATCGGCTGTGTATTTTTACGTGTTATTTGGTATGATTTGGCAGCTTCATAGCTTAAAGTTTTTTGCCGTGCTTTTGCCGAGAGCGCTTGTGTGAGATTTTCGCTATGGAGAACAGTGCAGGCAATTATTGTGGAAAAGTATTTCTACTTTATATAGACTGTGTATTCATCATATCATTCTTGCTTTTACTATATGTTACTGTTATTTTAGGTTTTATGTGTTATTTGGCATGATTTGGTAGGTTATTTTTTGGGTCTGCGAATGCTCACAAATTTTTCCCATGTAAATAAATGGTCATTGCTTCTTCACTTTGCGACATTCCGGCTTACGAACCGTTTCATAGGCACGCTGTACCTTCGGATGGCGGGGGAAACCTGTATAGCCTACAAGTATTTATTTTCTTCTTTGTGTGTCTGTATGTCTCTTCATGTGTGTGAGTGTGTGTGTTTAAAGGTATCTTTGTGTATGTTTATTTATATACACCCCTCTGACAGTGTAGAATCTCAAACTCCTCACTGAGGGAGAGAGTGCATTTGCAAAAATCTAGAAGCCCTCTGTTGGTCAGACTCAACCATGGATATTGCATACTAGTTGTCCATGTTGTATATGCAAGCCAGTACACAACACATATAACCATCAGACATTAGAGCAGAATTAGGCCATTTGGGCCGTTGAGTATACGCTGCCATTTTATCATGGCTGATCCATTTCCCTTTCAAGCACATTCTTCTGCCTTTTCCCCATAACCTTTCACACCCTGACCTGTGGCAATGAATTCCACAGATTCACCACCATCTGGCTAACAAAATTCCTCCTCACCTCAAGCCAGGGCAGTACAGCAAGCTGTTACCCATGCAGCAAGCCCCACTGATAAATCTAAAGGAACGGAAGAGACCAGTACAGTTTGGCACCTGCGTCATCGCAGGAGTTACCAGGCAATGTTGAACTCAACGTAGGACCCCAGCACCTTACGGACTCCTGCTCTAGATTTCCCATCGGGGTTTACTCCCGAGGCCTTTCCTGAGCAGGTATATACACATGGCTGTGGAGGTTTGAGATCAGAGCTTTCCTTCTCCTACAATCCAGAAGACCTTTACAAACTGTGTGTGTAGAATTCTCCATTAATCACAAGCTAAAATAAAAATAAAGATGTGAACAACAAACGAGCTCTTGATGCTGGCAACTGGCCTGAAAGCAACACATGCTATTTTATCGAAAGCAGCCCAATCTCCCCTTGCATACTGAGAGGGCGTGGGTCCAGAACTGAGGGGTTGATACAAATACCCAGGCTTTCACAGCAAGCATGGCAAGATGCCTTGATCATTAACACAGGATGCAAATATCCTAATCAGTCATTAACCCTCTAATTGCCAGAAACTCAAAAAGGTACTTAAAACAAACAAGGCTCCTTTATTGTAACAGACTAACTAGATCCTGCTTTGACTGAGCTCAGGAAGGGATCTCAAAATTAAAGTACTATTAATCCTCTCAACGCTTTTTTTCTGGCAGACTTTAGGTTTATTTTTAAATCATCCAGTCACCAATCATTTTATTTATTTATTTATTGAGCTAGATTGTAGAATAGGCCCTTTTGGCCCTTCTGGCCCTTTGAGCCACACTGACCAGCAATGCCTGATTTATCCCTGGCCTAATCAGAGGACAATTTACAGTAACCAATTCAACCACTAACCGGTACGTCTTTGGACTATGGGAGGAAACCAGAGCACCCGGAAGAAACCCATACAGTAATGGGAAGAATGTACAAACTGCTTACAGGCAGCAGCGGGAATTGAATACGGGTCATTGGTACTGTAAAGCATTGTGCTAATCATTATACTACCATGCTGTGT